>NC_091706.1:9390000-10015000 GCF_041296265.1 Equus caballus | reverse complement strand
TACATCTGAAAGCTATGTTATGTTACAATCCAATGTTCCTGCAATAAAAAATTTTAAAAACTCATTTTGGATATAATCCATTTTCAGGATCAAGTCTACAGTGTACAGCTGTTTTTGTAGTCATTATTTTCTGCTTTCTTTTCCATGAATTCATTAAAAATCTACCACACAGAAAACACAAAATAATTTAACCAATAAATCCTTCTCCCTATAGTCTACCTTTTAGAAAATGTTTCCTAAATGGAATTGTATGGTCATAGACTTTTGAGTTTGGCACTTTCCCTGAGAAAAATGGATTTGAGATTCATCCATGTTGAACTGCATATTAGGCCCATGGAGTTGAAAGAGGCAATGATCTGTTATTCTAGTGTAATCTAGTAGTCACTGACTTGTTAATTATATGCATATGAAGAAAATATAAAACTTAAATACTCTTTATTTACAACTACAATTTTGAGTAATTTATTTTAATTTAAAATATATAACAATTTCAACTTCATATAATAGTCAAAATAAGAATATAAAATGAAGAATACACAGAAATGCATCAAAAACAGAGACAAAAGAAGTTCAGTAAAAAATACGTCATTTACTGCAAATTCATGTTTATTATAGATAATTGTAATGCACAATTTCATGGTTTTGAACATGAAAGTATATTGTTTTTGAAGTAAATTTGTTAGAAATTATTGGCAAAATAAAATCAAGTGGTTTAGGAATGAGAATTTAAACAGTCTATCCCACACTCAGTATGGACACTAAGAACTGAGGGCACCTCTTACTGTTTTCATTAGCATGGTTTTGTTATTCTTCTGATTTCATTATTATGACTTTATTCTTCCAGGAGTCTCCTGTCCAGTCCAATGGTTTTATTATATTATAGAAATTTCCCCCTAAACCCATCAATTCTTCAATGGAAAACATAAACACAGTTTAAGTCTAAGATTCTTTCACTCCCTTTATTCAAAATCTTCATCTTGCTATTTCTACTACTCTGAGATTATTGTATGGTGATCTTTATCCTAATGAGGTCCCCCATGCCACATTTGAAAGATTCACCTAAAGTCAAACAGAATTCTCAACAAATTCTCACATTAACTAAGAAGATTCTGCCAAGTTTGGAAAGATGGATTGCTCTCTTGCTGTCTTAAGCAATAAAAAAAGTTCTGTCTTATTGACTAGTTCTTTTGGTGATATTTGGGGAACCAGTTTTTGACAACAGTTACAGTAATTAGAAGAGCACAAACAGAAAATGAGGTCACCCAAGTCAGAACTTCCCACAGACAGCTGCAGCATATTGATGTGCCCTGCAGGAATCATGATCATGACACATGTAGAAGTGAAACATATGCTACAATATAAAAAATAATGAAATTCAAAATGAAACTGAGTTATAGTAATACTTTACATCAATTTGTATATAATAAAAGTATTAATTTAAAATTGAGTGCCTTAAGTCAATGATTCATTTTGAAATTTCTAGGCTAACCACAAAAAAGGTACTCAATGATATAATGACAGAAAACTAAAAGCTAAAAAAGGAAATAATAAAACTACAACCATATTACTTAAAAAAAGACAATAAAACACACAGAACAAAAAAAGCACAAACAGAAAAGAAATAACAGAATGCTAGACAATACTGATACAACTATGTCAGATATTACAATACTTATAAATGAAATAAACACTCCAGTTAAAATAAAAGGTTATTGGAATGTCAATATGATATTGTTGAACGCAAGATAGACTATTTACTTTTTACAATAAACCCAATTTATGTATAAAACCAAAGTTGATGTGAAGGTAGAGAACTAAAAAATATATAGCAGGAAAGAAAATCTTTATTACTTTATCATCAGGTAAAGTATTGCTAGAAATAAAAAGAGTCATTTTAGATTGAGAAAGATTTAATTTAGTGTGAAGATAAAGAAATTGCCAATTCCTACTCAATTAATTGCATAATTCACGATATGAAATGGATGAAACTGACAAAACTAAAAGAAAAAAGTGAAATCCACAAACATATGTGGAGATATTTACATTCTTCTTTCAGTAACAAACTGAAATACCAAATAAAAACTTCGTAAAGATTGTGATTAAACTACTCTTTTGAAAAGTTAAAGTAATTAATATTTCTAGAACAGTGCACAGTGTATTTTTATCAACTGCACATAGAACATTTAACAACTCAATGTTTAGCCAGAATAATATGCTAACACTCAGCAAATTCTAAAGCATTTAAACTATATACCTTCCTAATCACATAGAAACAAACCAAATATCCAAGACAGCGCATAACTAAAAATTTCCCAATAGTATAGAAACAAAATAGCACAATTCAAGAGCAAGAACTGGATCAAATGTGGGGGCAGGCCACATGACCAAGTGGTTAAATTTCCACACGCTCTGCTTCAGTGGGCTGGGGTTTGTGGGTTCAGATCCCAGGTGCAGACCTACTCCACTCATCAGCCATACTGTGGAGGCATTCCACATACAACATGGAGGAAGAATGGCATGGATGTTAGTTCAGGGCTAATCTTCCTCACACACACACAAAAAGAATTGGGTAAAAAGAATAAGAAATAAAATTGATACAGTATTTTAAACAGAAATATAATGAAAAGTAAACATATCCAAATTTATGATATGCTGCCAAAATAGTGCAGAGAAAGATTTATAGCTTCCAAAGTGTACGTTGAAGGAGAAAAACATTTGAAAATGAACGATCCAAGTGACATTCCAGGAAGGTGTAAGAGGAGCAAAGTAATTCTAAAAAGTAGAAGAGAGTAAATAATTAAATAAAAGGATAAATTAATAAATATCATGCAGGTCTGTAATGGAAAACAGATCTAAATATTAGTTCTTTGAAAAGTTTAACAATGTCAATAGCCCATAGAAAAATTGGTCAAGAAAAAAGAGAGAGAGAGAAAGCACAAATTACCAATATCAGGAAGTAAATCATGGCTATTACTAATGTACAGAATGGCGACTATGGTTAATAACACGTTATTTTATACTTGAAATTTGGTAGGAGTAGATCTCAAAAGTTCTCACCACAAAGAAAAGTGTAATTGTGACGTGACAGTTATGTTGATTAGCTAGATTTTGGTAATCACTTCACAATGCATATATAAGTCAAAACATAATATTGTACAAACTAAATACACATAATATTTATCTATCAACTATACCTCAGTAAAGCTTGGGGTAAAAAGTGAACATTACTAAAGATCTTACAGAAAATACTCAAACATTAAAATCAAGCAAACAAACAAAACCCCCAATAAGTAGAACAAGTAGTAGAAGACTCTATCCAAATTGGAAATAGAGAAAAATGTCCTATTTTAATACAACATGAATGTCAGTATAGAAAATCCAAGAATTAAAAAGAGACACATAAAATTAATAAATGAGTTTATCAAGGTCATAGGATATAAGGTAAATATGCAAAAATCAATCATATGTCTATATATTAGTAATATACAATTTGAAAGCAATTAGATATGTACATATGTAAATATATATGTATGTGTATAAATGTATTTACAGGAGCTTCAAAAGAATAAAATACTTCAGCAAAGACCTAAGAAAATGTGTTCAGGACCTCTGTGCTGAAAATAGAACACATTATTGAAAGAAGTCAACGAAGATCTAAATAAATATAGCGACAATTGTGTTCATGGATTGGAAGGACCAACATAGTAAATATTTCAAATTTAACAATTTGACCTATATATTTAAAATAATTCCAATTAAAATATCAATATGATTTTTGGTAAATATAAACAACCTGTTTCTAAGGCAACTTACAGAATGGGAGAGAGTATTTGCAATCCATATATTTGATATTGTGTTAATATCCAATATAAATAAAATATTACACAACTCGATAGTAAAAAATTGATTAATAAGTGGGCAGAGGAACTGAGCAGATATTTTTCTAAAGATGATATGCATATGGCCAACAGGTACATGAACAGGAGCTTGACGTCTCTAACCATCAGGGAAATAAACATCAAAACCCCAATGAGATATCACCTCACAACTGTTAGAATGCCTATCATCAAACAGACAAGAGATAATTGTTGGTGAGGATGTGAAGAAGAGGGTACCTTTGAGCACTTTTCGTGAGAATGTAAATTGGTACAAACACTCTGGAAAATAGTATGGAGCTTCATCAAAAACTTAAAAGTAGAATTACCACACGATCCTGCAATCTCACTTCTAGGAATATATCCAAAGGAAATTAAAACAGGACCTCAAAGAGATATCTACAAGCTCATATCCATTGCAACATCGTTCCTGATAGCCAAGATTTAAAAGCAACAAATGCATTAATAAAGAAAATATGACTTATATATGTGGCTTATATATATACACACACACAATGGAATTTTATTTAGCCATGAGAAAAAAGGAAATTCTTCCATTTATGACAACATGGATTAATATTGAGAGGAGTATGCTAAATGAAATATGCCAGACAAAAACAAATACTGTATATTATTATATGTGGAATCTAGAAAAGTTGAATTCATAGAACGAGAGAGTAGAGTGGTGGTTACCAGGAGCTGGGGGTGAGAGAAATGGGAAGATGTTTGTTAATGAGTACACACTTCTGGTTATAAGGTAATTAAGTTCTGGGTATCTAATGCACAGCATGGTAATTTTAGTTAATAATACTGTATTATATACTTGAAAGTTACAAAGATAATATATCTTAAATGCCAATAAAGCTTTAGAAATAAATTAAAATTTATATAAAAAAGCAAATCAACTGGATAAAATAATTTTTAAATATGTATGAAGTTGAAAAAACTCTTCTAAGACTTACTGTAGAGTTCAGTAATCAAGATAGCACAGCTTTGGCAAATGGATTGACACACACATTTTGAGATTAGAATGCAGAAATAGGGCCACATAAATATGGAAAATTTATTTTAGCTAATGTCAAACCAATTCAAAACAGAAAGATTTGCATTTTTTTTACATGTTGTTGGAACAATTTGCATATCCTGGGGCCAGCAGTAGCTTGCATTGCACTACTGATCAGGAACTTTGAATTGTGGTTACCTTCAGACACGATAACATCCTGCTGTCCATTTTCTCTGGGACCACTTTAGAAATCGTGATTCCAAGCTGTCTCACGTCTCTTGGAGCCCTGGTCAGGGCTGGAATGGCTTCTGAGATCAAGCAAGATCTTGGCTCTGAGTCCTCCTCAATTCCGGCTTCTGGGGAATTGGTAACCCTGCTTTGGAGACATCCCCTAGCAGCTCAAGTGTCCACCAGAAGGACCCACCTGCATCCTAGACTATCTGTACATGGCTCAGGTCTGTGGACCAACACCAGGTAAGTGGGTTAAATAGACAGTGTGGCATGCACGTATACCTGTGGTTCCCAAAGCATATACCTTCATGCATCAAGGACTTCCAGGCCTGTAAAACAGAGGCTGACCCAGCTCTGCAGGCCATCTTCCTGGGGCCCCAATTTCCCCCTCAGTAGTCCTGATGCAGAGCTGTGAAGCTTGTTTTAGATAGATCCTTTTTGGCCCTGTTTTGGGAAGATACACATGGCTTCTCTGGGTGTGAGGTCTACCACGTGTTTTCACGAGATTTTCACAGCACTGCCCTGAATGGCAAGACTAAGGATTTCCTGTGTTTTCTGGCTTTTTTTTTTTTTAGAATAGCCTTTTGTTAGGATGGGCTAGACATTTGCAGCAAGGCATGCCCTCCACAAGTCCCTACCTATGACCTGATCTGTCCTTACATGATCTATCTAGATCAGCCAGGACCAGTGAAAGATCCCTGGGAGGCTGGATGCTGAGTCACGTTGAGATGTGCATATGCAGTTAGCACTAGAGTACCTGTCATCTGTCATCAAGCCCTCTGGGCCTGTTGGATAGTGACTTGCCTAGCCACCAGGCATTTTTTCCATGCATTGCACCACTGATGAAGAAGGTGAACTGTGGTTAACCTCAGACCCTATACACCCCTCCTGTCCTTTTTCCCTGGGGCATGTCTAGAAACCATGGTTCTCAGCTGTCTCCCATCCCTTGGAATCCTGACCAGGCCCAGAATGGCTCCAAGATTCTGTGAGTTTGGGCTTTAGAGGAATTAGTAACTCTGCTTGGAACCAAATGTTTCCTGGCTTGGGTTGCCCTCCAGAATGCCCTGCCTGTGTCCCAGACTATCCCTACATGGTCCAGATCCAGAAGCTGACACCAGGGCTCCAGGTGGCATAGTGAGTGCTGTACACGAACATGCAGTTGGCTCCCAAAGCATCTGCCTTCAGGCATTCAGAACTTCTAGGTCTGTGAATTGGTTGCCGACCAAACCCAGCTTTGCCATCTCTCTGGGGCCAGTGATTCCCCATACTTCAGGCCTCAGGCAGAATGGGGAAGGCCATTTCAGCCAGCACCCTTAGTGCTGTGTTCCAGGAAAATACACAGGGCCTCTGTGGGAGTGAGGTCTCCCAGGTGTTTCACATGAGCTGTTCCCCAGCACTGCCCAGGTTAGCAAGGCTAAGGAATCCTATGAAATCTGGCTTCAGGAAAGCAGGAATTTCTCTTTTGAAATGGGCTGAACATCAACAGTGTGTGGTGTCCCCTAAAAGTCCCTAATTCTGTCCCAGTCTGTCCCTACATGGTCAGAAGATGGGGTAAGATCCCAGGAAGCCTGGATGCTGTGTCATGCCCAGCCAGCACACACAGTTCACAGCTGAGCTCCTGCCCTCAGTCATCAGTCCCTCTACACCCATTTCATAGGGCCTGCCCCAACCACCAGGCATTTTCCTGGGGCCAGCAGTTTCCCAAACTGTGCCATTGATGAGGAGGTTTAATTGTGATTACCCTAGGATAGGATAAGGCCCTGATGTCCTTTTTCCTGCAGTTTTTCTGTCAATCATGATTCTCAGCTGTCTCCCATCTTTTGGAACCATGGTCAGGCCTGGAATGGCTTTAGAGATCCTATCAGATATGGCAGTAGTGAAACCAGTATTATGCTGTGGAGCCAGGTGGAACTTGGCATCTCAGGTGTCCCCCAGAAGCTCCATGTGTGGCCCAGACTATCCCTACATGGCCCAGATGCAGGAACTAATACCAGGGAACTTGGAAGCATAGTCAGGGCAGAATGTGCATGCCCAGTTGGCTCCCAGAGCACCTGCCTTCAGCAATCCAGTACTTCTATACCCATTTAACGGGGGCCACTCCAGTCCCACAGCCATCTTCCTGGGGCCTGTGACTCCTTGCTCTACATTCCTCATGCAGTCCAGGAAAGCTCATTTCACCAAGACCCCTTGTGACCCTGTGCCAGAAAGATACACAGGCCTCTGTGGGAGTGAGTTCTCCTAGGTATTTCTAATGAGCTGTTGTTGGCACAGCTAGGGATGGCACGGCGAAGAAACTCCCATGAGTTCTGGCTTCAGGAAACATGCATGACTATTTTTGAATGGGCTGGATCTCATCAGTGCAGAGTGTTCCCCAAAAGTCCCTATCTCTTGCTCAGTCTTTCCCTAGATGACCAGGACTTGGAGAAAGATCCCAGGTTTCTGAATGCTGTGGCAGACTGACCCACATATGCACAGTTTGCACCTTAGCACCTGGCCCCAGTTATCAGGTCTTCGAGGTCTGCTGGCCTGAGACTGCCATAGGCAAGCAGACATTATTCTGGGGCTAGTGTTCCAACAAATCACACATATGATTAGAATGTTTGAATTGTGGTTACCCTCTGACCCCATAAGGCCCTGTTGCACTTTTTCCCTGGATCCTCTCTGGTCATCATGATTCCAAGCTGTCTCTCAGCCCTTTGGAGCCTGGTTCAGGCCTGGAATGGCTTCTGAGAACCCCTGAGATCTGGCTGCAAGATGCCATGAGATGTGGCCTCAGGGGAACAAGTAGCTCTGCTTTTGTGCCTGACAGCCCTGGGTGTCCCCCATCAGACCCCGCCCATGGTCCAGACTGTCCTTATACAGTGCAGGCCCAGGGACTGAAACCAGGTGTATGCAGGAGAAAAACAGCCAAGGATGCTACCACGGGGCTTCGGGGGATTGAAAAAATGTGCACACAGCCAATGGTGAAGCAGATATACTTTTATTCACTTGGGCCTGGCAAACAGATGGTGGGAGCACAGCAGCTCCCCTTGTGGCCACTTTTATGTGACCATTCGACAAAAGTGGCACACAGCCAGCAGATGACATACAAGGTTTACATTATGCAGGTTACACAAGGTGTTTACACACATGGTTGGTGCAGGTGCTGCCTGCAGTTGACATGCTGAGTCACATCTGCCTGGAAACTGCTCTGGTGTGACTGTCCATGATACTTCCATTTCCCTTCACCAGGGAACCTAGATGTCTAGTCAGTGCAGTGTGTGCTGCGCAGCTGGCTCCCAAAGTACCTGCCTTCAGGGATCCAGGAAATCTAGGCCTGTGAAAAAGGGTCCTCTTTGGCCCAGCAGGCCATCTTCCTGGGGCTAGCGTTTCGTCCCAAATGCACTTGTGATGCAGAGCAAGAAATGTTGTTTCAGCCAGACCTTTTATGACTTTGTGTCAGGAAGATACACAGGGCCTGTGTGGGAGTGAGGTCTACCACGTCTTTCACACGAGCTGTTCTCCAGCACTGCCTGGAATGTCCAGTTTAAGTATTTGCCATCATATCTGGTTTAAGTGGAACAGTTATTTCTTTTTTGAAATAGTTTTAACCTTGGCAGAGTGAAGAGCCCCCACCATTCCCCCTGTCTGTCTCTACATGGATGGGACACAGGGAATTATCCCATGGAGCATGGTTGCTGAGACATGCCAGGACATGCATGGACAATTTTGCCAAGCACCTGTCCTAAGTCATCAGGCCCATCAGGCCTGTTTGATAGGCTCTGCCCTAGCCTTCTAGGCATTATACTGGTGAGCAGTTTCCTGCATTGTGACACTGATGAAGAGTTTTGAATTGTGATTACGGTGAGACCTCATAAGACCCTGCAGTCCTTTTTTTCTGAGGCCTGTCTGGCTTCATGACTCCCAAATGTCTCCCATCATTTAGAGACCTGTTCAGGACTAGAATGATTCTGTGATCCTGCAAGATCTGGCTTCAGGAGAGTTAGTAACTCTGCTTTAAAGCCAGATGGGCCCTGGAGCTTGCAGTGTCTTTCAGAATGCCCCATCTGTGTCCTGCACTATCCCTGCAGGGCTCAGGCCCTGGGGACCAATGCCAGGGATGCTCAGTGCATGATCAGTGCAGAATGCTCATGTGCAGTTGTCTTCCACTTGCCTTAAAGCATCGAGGTCTTCAAGTCCTTTGAAACCAGTGCTGTGCCAGCCCAGCAGGCCATCATCTTGTGGCCAGTGGTTCCCACACTGCAGTCCTGATGTGGAGCAGGGAAGGTAGTTTCAGCCAGACTCTTTATAGTCCTGGGTCAGGAAGATACACAGGGCTTCTGTGGGTATGAGATCTCCCAGGTATTTCTCATGAGCTGTTCCTGGGAACTGCCCAGGATGGTACAGGAATTTATGTAAATCTGGCTTCAGAGGAATAGGCTTCTCTTTTTTGGAATGGGCTGAACCTTGGAAGTGTGTGGTGTCTCCCTGGAGTCCATTTTTCTTTCCTGGACTGTCCCTACATGTCCAGGCTCCTTGAAATATCACATGGAGCCTGGATGCTGAGTCACACTGGCCTGAGCACGTACAGTTCACACACAAATAATTCCATCTGTCATGCCTCTAGACCTGTTGGATATGTCCCGCCTCACCCCACCAGGAATTATCCTTGGGCAAGGGGTTTTCCTTAAGCCTTTTATGAGAAAGTTCGAATTGTAATTATCCTCAGAGGAGATAAGCCCTTGTTGTCCTTTTTTTCTGGGTTCTGTCTGGCAATCATGATTCCTAGCTGTTTCCTATTCCTTGGAGCCCTGCTGAGGCCCATAATGAATTCTGAGAGACTGGGAGAGATGGCTTCAGAGGAGTTACTAACAGTTTTGGAGCCAGATAGACCCTGGCAGCCCAGGATAGGTCCAGAGACCCCCAACTTAAGCCCAGATTGTCCCTATATTGTCCAAACTGACAGTCTGATCCCAGGAAGCCTGGATGCCCTATCAGTGTGGCACATGCATGTGAAATTGCCTACAGTGCTCTTGTCCGCAGGCATCCAGGACTTCCAGATCTGTGTAACAGGGGCTGCCACAGCCCAGCAGGCCATCTTCAGAGGGCAGCAGTTCCCCACACTGAACTGCTGATACAGCAAACTAAAAATGGAAACTAAAAAAAGTTTAGTTTTTAATTAACGAGACCAAATAGTAGAAAACTAAAAAAAGAGAAATTGCGTGATTATTTCAATTGATACACCAAAAGCTTTTGACATAATCCATTATCCATTGCAGATTCAATTTCTCAGAAAACTAGGAATTGATGGAACTTCCTCAGTCCAACAAAGGACATCTATGAAATACCTGTAGTTGGACTTCAATGAAATAACTCTGTTTGGAATGGCCAAGGAAACCAGCATTCCTAAGAATTTCTTTTAAAGCTGCATCTTTTAGACTGGACTACAGGCAGAACAGTATGGTGAACACGTTCACATCACTGAAATAACGTTGTGCTGAATCACGTGCGCAGCTAGCACTCTTCTATACTGACTTTTTAAACATTTTAGTAATATGAAGGTATTGTTTCACATTGTTTTCTCTGTTGCATTCTTTCCAGTGAGAACGCTGTGGTATCTTTACCTTTGCTTCTCTGTATATAATGTTATTTTCTCTTTAAGATTGCTTTCACTATTTTCTCTTTAACACTGATTTTAAATCAATTTTATTTGGTCAACTCTGACATAATTTTCTTCATGTTCCTTGTGCTTGAGGATTGTTGAGCTTCTTGGATTTGTGGCTTTATAGAGTTTTTTTAAACTTTGAAAATAAAATGGCCATTATAACTTCAGATATTTATTCCTGTCCACACTAAATTTTCTTTCTTGGATACATCAATTACATGTATTGATCACCGTTTTCACATGTCCTCCAACTCACTGTTCCCATTTTCTTTCTGAACCTCATTTTGGATATTTTCTATTGCTACATCTTCAAGTTCACCATCTTTCTTATTTACTATGTCTAGTCTGTCATTAATACCATCTCATGTAATTTTCATCTTACATGATTGTATATTTTTTATTTGTAGAAGTTTCATTTGGGTTCTTTATATCCTTCATACCTCTACTTAGCATTTTGAACATATGAAAAATAGTTAATACAATTGTTTCTGATTTCTTGCCTTCTATCTGTATTATCTGCTTCTGTCTTAAGTCGTTTTTACTGATTGTTTTTTCTCCTCATTGTGTGTTGAATTTTCCTGCTGGTTGCCTGCCTGGTCCTCCTTGATCAGATTCCAGATATTGTTAACTTTACCTTTTTAGTTTGGTTATTTTACATTCCTATAAATATATCCAAGCATTGTTCAAATTCACAGTTTAGTTGTTTGGAATCACTTTATTGCTTTAAGATCTTCCTTTAAGATTTATGGGCAAGACTGGAACAGTGTTTTTCCTGAGACAAATCTCTCCTGAATACTCTACCCATTGTATTCTGAACTCTGAGGTATTCCATTCTAATTGTTAGGTACAACCATGGTTCTCCCCTGTGTGAGCATCTGACACTATTCCCTTTAATCCTTTTAGATAGTACTTTTATGGGTCTTTGGCAGTTTCCTCCCATGCACATGCAGGACAGTGCTCTGCTGAAAACTTGAGGGCAATTCTTTGCAGATTTTCAGGTTTCTTTCTTTGTAGACTACTACTATTTTGGATTTTATCAAGCAAAGATAGCCAACTTACTCTCCCAGGAATGCCATGTCCATCTCCTCAACTCGTGATTTTAGTGGACTCTGCCAAGGTTCCACTTACCTGTGCCACAGCCTAAAAAGCTGCTGGAGACAGTAAGCTCAGGGAACTGTGGGACTTACCTCATCTGTTTCCTGTCTCTCAGGGATCTTTATCCTTCATTGCACATTATTCAGTCTCTTGAAATTTTTTAAAACTATACTTTGGCTGAAATTTCCTGATTGTTTCAGGAAGGAAGATACACTACGCAAAATCTCATATGTCCCCCGATGATCCTCATGTATTCCTATTTATGCCCTTGTGTTATCCCCTCCCTTAAGTGGGGCCTGGACCTATTGACTTTCTCTTATCAAACATGATAAACGATGAGATGTCACTTGTGATATTAAGCATTAAAAAGAATATGGTTCCTTCCTTTGGTACCTTGTCATACACTTCTCTTATTCTCTTGTGTGCTGGTCCTGATACAACCTGCTGCCGTGATGTGAGGTAGCCCTGTGTACAGTGCCATGTAGCAAGGTCCTGGTACCTGACAACAACCATGTGAGTGAACTCAGGAGCAAATCCCTCAGGTTACTCCACTAGAGGCTTCAGATAAGAACGCAGCTGACAACTTGATTGTAAACCCATAAGATATCTTGAGACAGGTGCACTCAGATAAGCTCCTGGTTTCCTGATCCTCATAAAATCTAAGATAATAAACAAAAATCCTAAAATGTTTGAAGACATTCATTAAGTATGAGTTTATATTTGGAAAAGATTCAGTACCTGGTAGTGGGATCATGGCATTACAACAAAAAGTTAAAATGTGAGCATGTCCTCGATAGTAAATGGTAGGCTTTGAGGTGCCGGTGAGTGAAAATGTAATATATCTGATAAATTATCAATAGAAATCTCATGGTGTTGGATAAAACTGCCAGTATGGGCTTGTAAGAACCTGAGAAAAATCTTGTTGGAACTGAAGTAAGTGTAAACTTTGTTATGTAGTATTGGAAAATTTAGTAACTTTCTAATGCAGTAATGTGGAAAGTACAAAATTAATCTAATGTCTCAATCACATTTTTTTCTTGTGATGAAAACTTTTAAGATCAACTCTCTTAAGGCAACTTTCAAATATACAATATATTGCTGTTAAATTGGACACCATGCTGTACATGATATCCTCAGAACTCATTTATCTTATAACTGGAGTTTTGTAACTTTTGACTACTCGTACCCATTTTCCCAACCCCCACCCCCACCTCTCGAAACAACCAAACTGTTCTCTGTATCTATGAGGTTCTTTTTTTAATTCCACACTTGAGTGAGACCATGCATTATTTGGCTTTCTCTGTCTGACTTATTTCACATAGCACAATGCCCTCAAAGTCCATTCATGTTTTCACAAATGGAAGGATTTATATATATTCCACATTCAGTTTTGCATTCACATCAAGAGTGTACAAGTGTTCTGATTTTCCACATCGTTGCCAGCACTTGCTTTCTTTGTATTTTTGATAGTAGCCATTCTAACAAGTGTGAGGAGATGTCTCATGTGGGTTTCACTATCATTTGCCTGATGATTACTGATGTGGAGCACATTTTCATATACCTGTTGGCCATTTGGATGTTTTCTTTGTAAAAATGTCTATTCAGGTAATCTACCCATTTTTAATCAGATATTTATTTTTTAAGATTTTATTTTTTCCTTTTTCTCCCCAAAGGCCCCTGGCACATAGTTGTATATTCTTCGTTGTGGGTCCTTCTAGTTTTGGCATGTGAGATGTTGCCTCAGCATGGTTTGATGAGCAGTGCCATGTCCACGCTCAGGATTCGAACCAATGAAACACTGGGCCGCCTGCAGCGGAACACGCGAACTTAACCACTCGGCCACGAGGCCAGCCCCTAAGATTTTTTTTAATGTTTACTTGTATGAGTTCTTTATATATTTTAGATATTAACCCCCTTAGTGGATATATATGATTGACAAATAGTTTCTCCAATTAGTTAGGTTGTCTTTTCATTTTGTGGGTGGTTTCCTTCACTGTTCAGAAGCTTTTAATTTTGATGTAGATATGCTTGTTGACTTTTGCTTTGCTGCTTGTACTCTTCGTGTCATAAACAAAAAATCATTGTTAAAAACAATGTCAGTGAGGCCTTTCCCTATGTGTTCTTCTAGGAGTTGTACTGTTTCTGGTCTTATATTTAAATATTTATTAAATTTTGACTTAATTTTTTGAGTGATATAAGATGGGGATCCAATTTCATTTTTCTCTGTGTGTAGTCATCGAATTTTCTCAAGACTATTTATTGAGGAGTCAATCTTTTTACTCACATGTTCTGGCTCCTTTGTCATAATTTAATTGACCATATATCAGTGTGCTTATTTCTGGGTTCTCTAGTCTGTTCCATTGACTTTTGTGTCTTTTTATTCCAATACTATATTTTTAATTACTATATCTTTATAATATAGTTTGAAATCAGGAATGTAATATCTCCAGCTTTGTTTTTATTTCTCTAGATCTCTTTGGCTACTTGGGTTTTTTTGTGGCTCCATACCCATTTCAAAATTGCTTTTATATTTCTGTGAAAAAGACATCAGAATTTTGATAGAGAGTGTGTTGAATTTGTAGATTTGTTTGAACAGTAATGACATTTAAACAATATTCATTCTTCCAATCCATGAGCATAAAATATCTCTCCATTTAGTTTTGTCTTCTGTTTACTTCATCTATGTCTCTTAGTTTATAGTGTACTAATCTTTTATCTCCTTGATTAAATTTATTCCTATGTATTTTATTTTTATCGCTGCTATATATATGTGTAAGTGCTACTATATATTTAAACTATTTGAATTTTTCCTAAGTATTGAATTCATTTGTCATTTCCTCATTTTTTAAACATAAACTTTAATGCATTGTTTACTGAAATTGGCTTTTGTTGTGTCCCTTATGATTTTATATGACCTGGTTTAAATTTAATTTTGTTCTTTATACCAAAATTTGTTGGATAAAATGATCTTGAAAATGTCTCAAAGTTGTTATAAGACAGAAGTGAAGGCCAGCTGGGAAAACAAAAGTTTAGAGAGAACTAACAATCTCCCGATAATGAGGAATATTTACACCAGTGTTTAAGCTAAAAGTAATGTTAGAGGTTTACATTATGAGCCAAATATACTGAAATATACTTAGGAGTTGACACGTGTTAACACCTTCACCAGATACTGAAGGGTCATCTTTTTTTCCTTCTTTTCTTTTCATGTTATACTTATCTACTTTATTATCTTTTTAATGACAGAAATGATGCAAGCTAAAATCAAACAATAACAAAGTATGGAAAGAAAAAGTGAATATCCCTCCCTACCCCAATAACAGCTGCACAGCCACCATCACCATCCCTCAGGGTGATTGTCACAACTTGGTGTGTATCCCTTCACATCATTCTCTGTGCTCATCAACATAGAGACACTCATGTGTGTTTCAGTTTGCTTATCCTCTAAACATGTAATCATATAGTTAGCAAGGTAGAATTTTTTTTTTAACGAATGTCTTTATAGATCAAAATATACAGATTTGAGTTGTTCTTTTAAACAATTGTATTTGATTCCTTATGAGTGAACCATATATTGTTATTCATAGGTGTTTTAGTCAGGGTTCTCCAGAGAAACAGAGACAACAGGATGTATATATGTAGAGAGAGAAATTATTTTAAGGAATGGGCTCATGCAATTGTGAAGACTAGCAATTCCAAAATCTGGTAGGTCAGGCTGGCAAGCTGGAGACCCAACAAAGAGCTGTAGCTCAAGTCTGAAACTCTGCTGGCAGAATTCCCTCTACATCTGGGGAGGTCATTCTTTTTTTTAGGGCCTTCAACTGATTGGATGAGGCCCACCTACACTATGGAAGATAATCAATATGTTTTACTCAAAGTCTACTGATTTAAATGTTAATCTTTTTTTAAAAAAATGTCATTTTGGTGTAAATAGTTTATAACATTGCGAAATTTCAGTTGTACATTAACATTTGTCAAACAACATATAAATGTACCCCTGAGCTCCTTATGCCCATGCTCCCTGCCATGCTCCAGCTAACCACTAAATTGTTCTCTATGTCTGTAAATTTGTTTATATTTCACATATGAGTGAAATCATACAGTGTTTGTCTTTCTCCGTCTGGCTAATTTTGCTTAACGTGCCCTCAAGACTCATCCATGTGGCTGTGAATGTGAAAATTATGTCTTTTTATGGCTCGGTAAAACCATTGCATGTATATACCACATCTTCTTTATCCAGTTATCAGTTACTGGGCAGTTGGGTTGCTTCCACACCTTGGTTATAGTGAATAATGCTGCAATGAACATAGGGGTGCATAAATCTTTCTGTCTTATTGATTTCAAGTTCTTTGGAAAAATACCCAGTAGTGGGATAGCTGGGTCATATAGTATTTCTATTTTTAATTCTTTGAGAAATCTCCATACCATTTTCCAATGTGACTGCACCAGTTTGCACTCACACCAGGAGTGGATGAGGGTTCCCTTTTCTCCACAACCTCTCCAACATTTATTATTTTTTTGTCTTGGTGACTATAGCCATTCTAACAGATGTAAGATGGTATCTAAGTGTAGTTTTTATTTGCATCTCCCTAATGTTTAGTAATGTTGAGCATCTTTTCATGTGCCTATTGGCCATCTGTATATATTCTTTGGAGAAATGTCTGTTCATATCCTCTGCCCACTTTTTGATTGAGTTCTTTTTTTTTTTTTGTAGTTCAGTTGTGTGTGTTCTTTATATATTATAGAGATTAACCCCTTATCAGATATATGATTTGCGAATATTTTCTCCCTGTTGGTGTGTTGTTTTTTTCATTTTGATCTTGGTTTATTTGCCTTTCAAAAGATTTTTGGTCTGATGAAGTCACACCAATTTATTTTTTCTCTTTTCCTTGTCTGAGTGGACATGCTATTTGTAAAGATCCTTTTAAGGCTGATGGCAAAGTGTATACTGCCTACAGTTTTCTCCAAGAAGTTTTATGGTTTAAGGCCTTACCTTCAAGTCTTTGATCCATTTTGAATCTATTTTTGTGTATGGAGAAAGATAATGGTCTACTTTCGTTCTTTTGCGTGTGACTGCCCAGTTTTCCCAGCAACATTTATTGATGAAACTTTCCTTTCTCCATTGTATGTTCTTGGCTTCTTTGTCAAAGATTAGCTATCTCTAGATATGTGGTTTTATTTCTGGGCTTTCTCTTCTGTTCTATTGACCTGTGTGCGGTTTTTTTTTTGTTTTTTTGTTTTTTACCAGTACCATGCTGTTTTGATTACTATAGCTTTGTAATATGTTTTGAAGTCAGGGATTGTGAAGCTACCAGCTTTGTTCTCGTTTCTCAGGATTGCTTTGGCTATTTGGGGTCTTTCGTTACCTTGTATGAATTTTCAGATTCTTTGTTCTATTTCTGTGAAGAATGTCATTGGGATTTTGATTGGGATTGCATCGAATCTGTAGATTTTTTTTAGGTAGAATGGACATTTTAACTATGTTTAGTCTCCCAATCTATGTACATGGAATATCTTTCATTTCTTTATGTCATTTTTTATTTCTTTCAATCATGTCTTATAATTTTCCTTGTATAGGTATTTCATCTCCTTGGTTAAATTTATTCCTAGATATTTTATTTTTTTCATTGTGATTATAAATGGGGTTATATTCTTGAGTTCTTGTCCTGTTAGTTTCTTATTAGAGTATGGAAATGCGGCAGATTTGTAAGTTGACTTTGTATCCTGCAACTTTGTTGTAGTCGTTGACTATTTCTAATAGTTTTCTAATGGATTCTTAGGGGTTTTCTATATATAAAATCATGTCGTCTACAAACAGTGAGAGTTTCAATTCTTCACTGCCTATTTGGATTCCTTTTATTTCTTTTTCCTGTCTAATTGCCCTGGCCAAAACCTCCAGTACTATGTTGAATAAGAGTGGTGAGAGGGGTCGGCCGGGTGGCACAGCAGTTAGGTTTACACGTTCTGCTTCGGCAGCATTGGGTCCACTAGTTTGCATCCCAGGTGCAGACCTACGCACCAGTTGCCAAGCCAAGCTTTGGGCAGGCGTCCCACATATAAATTAGAGGAGGGTGGGCATGGATGTTAGCTCAGGGCCAGTCTTCTGGAGCAAAAAAGAGGAAGATTGGTGGTGGATGTTAACTCAGGGTTAATCGTCCTCAAAAAAAAATAATAGCGGTGAGAATGAGCACCCTTGTCTTCTTCCTTTTCTCAGAGGGGTGGCTTTCAGTTTTGCCCCATTGAATATGATGTTGGCAGTAGGTTTGTCATATAAGGCCTTTATTATGTTGACGCATTTTCCTTCTATACCCATTTTCTTGAGAGTTTTTGTCATGAATGGGTGTTGGATCTTGTCAAATGCTTTCACTGCATCTGTGCAGATGACCATGTGGTTTTTATTCCTCAATTTCTTGATGTGGTCTATCACGTTGATTTCTGGATGTTGAACCATCCCTGGGTCCCTGGTGTGATTCCCACTTGATCATGATGTATGATCCTTTTAATGAATTGCTGAATTCAGGTTGCCAATAGTTTGTTGAGGATTTTTGCATCTATGTTCATCAGCGATATTGGCCTATAATTTTCCTTCTTTGTGTTGTCCTTATCTGGTTTTGGGATCAGGATGATGTTGGCCTCGTAGGATGCGTTAGGAATATTGCTGTCTTCCTCACTTTTTTGGACTAGTTTGAGAAGAATAGGTAATTAATTATCTTTGAATGTTTCATAGAATTCTCCAGAGAAGCTATCTGGTCCTAGACTTTAATTTTTGGAGATGTTTTTGATGACTGTTTCAATCTCTCTACTTGTGATTGGTCTATTCAGATTCTCTAATTCTTCTTGATTCTGTTTTGGGAGGTTGTAGAGTCTGAGAATTTATCCATTTCTTCTAGATTCTCTAGTTTGTTGGCATATAGTTTTTCATAATATTCTCTTATAATCTTTGGATTTCTGTGGTATCAATTGTAATTTCTCCTCTTTCATTTCTAATTTTGTTTATTTGAGCCTTCTCTCTTTTTTACTTAGTGAGTCTGGCTAAGGGTTTGTCAATTTTGTTTATCCTCTCAAAGCATCAGCTCCTTGTTTCACTGATCCTTGTAACAGTCTATGTTTCAATTTCATTTATTTCTGCTCAAATTTTTATTGTTTCCCACATTATGCTGCGCGTGGGCTTTGTTTTCTCTTCTTTTTCCAATTCGGTTAGGTGTATTTTAAGATTGTTTATTTGAGCTTTTTCTTGTTTGTTAATGTGGTCTGTATTACTATAATTTCCTTCATAGGACCACTTCTGCTGCATCCCATAAGTTGGTATGGTGTGTTTTCATTCTCATTTGTCTCCAAACATTTTTTCATTTCTCCCTTTATTTCTTCGATGACTCATTGGTTGTTTAGGAGCATGTTGTTGAGTCTCCACAGTTTTGTTCTTTTTCCATGTTTTTCTTATAGTTGATTTCTAGTTTCATGGCATTATGGTTGGAAAAGATAGTGGATATGATTTCAATCTTCTTAAATTTATTGAGGTTTGCCTTGTTTCCCAAACCATGGTCTATTGTTGAGAATGTTCCATGTGCACTTGAGAAGAATGTAAAATATGCTGTTCTTGGATCGAGTGCTCTCTACATATCTATTAAGTTCATTTGGGCTAGTTTTTCATTTAATTCCTCTATCTCCTTGACGTTTTTGTCTGGATGATCTATGTATTGATGGCAGTGGGGTGTTGAGGTGCCCTACTATTACCATTTCATCATTGATATTTCATTTTAGGTCTGGTAAAAGTTGCTTTATATACTTTGGTGTTGTGTTTTGGGTGCATACATGTTTATAAATGTTATGTCTTCTTGGTGGAGAGTCCCTTTTTTCATTATATTCTGCCCCCTATGTTTCTCTTTATCAGTTTTATAGTGAAGTCTACTTTGTCTGATATAAGTATGGTGACACCTGCTTTCTTTTGTTTGCCATTAGCTTCTATTCCTTCACTCTGAGCCTATGTTTGTCTCTAGAGTGGAAATGTGTTTCCTGGAGGCCGTATATTGTTGGATTTTTTTTTTTTGAGGAAGATTAGCCTTGAGATAACTGCTGCCAAACCTCCTCTTTTTGCTGAGGAAGACTGGCCTTGAGCTAACATCCATGCCGGTCTTCCTCTACTTTATTATTTGTGGGACACCTACATAGCATAGCTTGCTACACAGCATAGCTTGCCAAGCAATGCCATGTCCGCTCCTAGGATCCAAATGGCAAACCCCAGGCTGCCAAAGCAGAACATGTGAACTTAACTGCTGCATCCCTGGGCCTTTGTAAGTTATTTTCTTCTTCCTTGCTTCCCTTAGTATATTTTCTTTGTCCCTGACTTTTGCCAATTTCACTACTATATTCCTTGGAGTGGGTCTCCTTACATTGGCAAAGTTAGGGAGTCTGGAGGACTCTGTCACATGGATTTCCAGCCTCCTCCCCAGGTTTGGGAAGTTCTCAGATATTATTTCTTTGACCAAGCTCCATTCTCCTGCTCTTCTCCCTCTGGAATACCTATAATCCTTATGTTGCACTTTCTGATTGAGTCAGATATTTTGCTCAAATCTTCCTCATTTCTTTTTGGTCTTAGTTCTCACTTCTCCTCCCTCTGAAGCATTTCTGTAGTACTATCCTCTAACTGGCGGATTTTCCTTAATATTGTCTGCTCTGTTGTTTAGGTAATCAGAATTTTTTTTTTCATCCATCATGGTTTTCATCTTAAGCAATTCTGATTGGTTCTCCCTTATGGTTTCAATCTCCTTTGTTTTGTTTTTAGGAAGATTAGCCCTGAGCTAACATGTGCTGCCAATCCTCCCATTTTTGCTGAGGAAGACTGGCCCTGAGCTAACATCCATGCCCATCTTCCTCTACTTTATACATGGGGCGCCAGCCACAGCATGGCTTGCCAAGTGGTGCCATGTCCACAGGCAGGATCCAAATTGGTGAACCCCAGGCAGGCAAAGCAGAATGTGTGCACTTAACTGCTGCATCAGCAGGCCGGCCCCTCAATCGCTTTTGTGAAGAAGCTCCTGAATTGGTTTATTTGTCTTTCTGTGTTTTCTTGTAACTCATTGAGTTTTTTTTATGATATCTGTTTTGAATTGTCATTTAGGATATGGATTTCTGTTCCTTCAGGGTTGGTTTCTGGGTACTTGTCCCTTTCCTGCTGGTCTGGAGATTTAGTGTACCTACTCATACTGCTTGATGGAGTAGGTTTTTGCTTCCTCATGCTGCGTTTATATAGTCACAGCTGCCATGTATTGCTACTAGTTGGGGCTCAGGTAGTTTGTATTCTGAGCCTGGCACAAGTAGGCGCTGCCCAGCTCTGGTCAATGACTGTTTTTCTCTCTCAGCAACTGATTGATGGCAGATCTGCAGCACCAGGTAGGGGAAGAATACTATCCTTCCCAAGCACTTCCCCCAGGTCTCCCACTCTCTCTATGTATGGACCTCTGGGCAATTTCAGGGCAGTGCACTTTCTTTCTCCCCCAGCCAGTGATCCCTCACTTACCACTGTGTGCTCCAGGGAATAGAGGGGCTGGAGCACCAGGTGGGGTTGTGTACCTCTCCTCACCTTCACACTTTCCAGGCTGCCACTGCCAAATGTTCTCTGCACTGTGCTCCAGATGACTCTGTGGCTGCAGTGCCGGGCAGGGATGGGTAACTCTCCTCACCTTCACAATTTCCCCCCCACCACTGACAAGCTCTCTGCATCTTGTTCCGGGTGATTCTGCAGCTGGAGTTCCCGATGGGGATGGGGTACTTTCCTCACTTGCATACTTTCCCTGCCACTACTGACACACACTCTGCACCATGCTCCAGATGATTCTGGGGCTGGCATAGCAGGCAGGGGCTGGGAGCCCTTTTCACCTGCCACAGTTCCTACTACCATGGCCTGTCTCTCTCTATGGAGCTCCTATGGATCAGTTTACACTTCCTCTGGAGGATTCAGCCCCACCACCACCTTAAAGCATATGGCTGTGTGATTATCTCAGATGTCTTTTGTGATGTGTATATGTCCTCTGTTGGTGTAGGAATGTCTTTTTGGTTGTATCTTAGAGGGCAAAGTACAAGGGAAGAGCTCACTCTGCCATGATGCTGACATCACTTCCCAGGGTCATCTTTTCTTAATCACCAGACATAATACTCTAGTCAAAAAATAGATGAGAAATATATCAGAGAAGAAACAGTAAGAAAATATACCTGTAGTCCTGGAGGAATTCCCTATAAACAGGCCATTTAACATGGGGCAGGTAATATAATGACAAATAAACTTAGCCAATGGAGGGAAAAGGTGTTCTCTCAAATAGCAGGGACTTAATATTTTAGTCAAATAATGAGGCTGAAACCATACTTTTCTTAGTTCTTATTTTGTGGACATAGATTTCACTTTCCAAATGGATTGCAATATTATTTTTAAGTACATATATATTTTAGATTATTATTTATTTGGGACTTCATTTGCAATTTCCAAGTATTTAAACTCATTTAATTGCATACAATATTATTTAAATAGTTACTTCACCTATTTTTTGATAAACCAGTGTCACTTGTAAGAGACTCTGTATTTGATTTATTAAGATTTCCTTTGAAGCACTAACAACTTTGCTAAATGTTTGAAAATTCATAAACCTATTCTTTTCTAAAGTGATTCTCAACATATACATTTAGTCACACACCCACTCATTAAAGTATGAAATTTTTAAATATCCTTGCTCAGTTCACAGAGAACAAGTGGAAAGAATACAAAAAATAAGTAGAAGATCAATGACTTGGGTCTCTATGAGACCAAACACCAGCATCTTCATTTGCTCAATGCACACAGAAAGGCTAGATACGGAGGCAACAGTCTTTTGAAGAAAGAAATGGCTTTATTACAGCATGGCCAAGCCAGGAGACAGGATTCAAAGGTCAGATCTGTCTGCAAAATTGGCTTTTGAGTGGGATCTTTATCCTAGGAGTAAGAACTAGGAGTATATTGGGGCTGAGACATGATTGGGAGAAGGGTAAAAGAAAGTTTCAAGATTCCCCTGTGCTGGTGTGTCTCTCTTTCATGTCTCTTCATGGGTTGCATGTGCAAGGTCAAGGAGTGCTGTGTGTTACATGCAGTGGATTTTCAGCCTGTGATGGCCAGAGTTCACTGAGCAGTGATTGTAGTCCCTCAATGCACCTGTGTGATGTTTACTTGAAGGGGGCTGTCAGCAAACTGTTTCCTCACATGTAGTTTTCCCGTTCTACAAGATAAGCTCAGAAGTCTTAGTCAATCATCTATTGTTTTAACTTTATTTACTATGGATCTGGGGTATGGTTTCATCAATAGAGTGATTTTGGAGTGGGGAGTGTAATGTACCAAATCAAGATAAGGGGTATAATTTTTTTTATTGAGTTCATAATAGTTTGCATCAATGTGAGATTTCAGTTGTACAGTATTTCTTGACTGTCACCACATAAGTGCTCCCTTTAACCCCCTGTGCACAACCCCCACCTTCTTCTCCTGGTAACCACTGAACTGTTTTCTTTGCCCAAGTACTTGTTCATATTCCACTTATGAGAGAAGTCATCTGGTGTTTGTCTTTCTCAGACTGGATTATTTTGCTAGCATAACTCACTTTAGGTCCTTCCATGTTATTGCAGATGGGATGAACTTGTCTTTTTTTCTGGCTGAATATTATTCCACTGTACATATACACCACCTCTTCTTTATCCAATCATCAGTCAATGGACACTTAGGTTGCTACCATGTCTTGGCTATTGTGAATATTGCTGCAATGAACATAGGGGTGCATAGGTTACTTTGGATTGTTGATTTCAAATTGTTTGGGTAGATACCCAGTAGTGGAATGGCTGGGTTATATGGTAGTTCTAGTTTTAGGTTTTTGAGGAGTCTCCATGCTGTTTACCATAGTGGCTGCACCAGTTTGCATTCCCACCAGTAGTGTATGAGGGTTCCCTTCTCTCCACACCCTCTCCAACATTTGTTTTTTTAGTCTTAGTGATTATATCCACTTTAACAGGCGTAAGGTGTATCTTAGTGAAGTTTTGATTTGCATTTCCATGATGACTAGTGATGTTGAGCATCTTTTCATGTGTTTATTGGCTGTCTGTATATCTTCTTTGGAAAAAATGTCTGCTCGTCTCCTCTGTCCACATTTTGATCAGGTTGTTTGCTTTCTTATTGCTCTGTTGTGTGAGTTCCTTATATATTATGGAGATTAACCCCTTGTCAGATACAAGATTTGCAAATATTTTCTCCCAGTTGATGGGTTGTCTCTTTGTATTGATCCTAGTTTCTTTTGCCTTGAAGAAACTCTTTAGTCTGATGAATTCCCACTTGTTTATTTTTTCTTTTGTTTCCCTTGTCTGAGATGACATGGTGTTTGAAAAGATCCTTTTTAGTTCAATGTCAAAGAGTGTACTACCAACATTATCTTCCAGGAGTTTTATGGTTTCAGGATGTATCTTAAAGACTTTGATCCATTTAGAGTTTATTTTTGTGTATGGTGTGAGATAGTGGTCAACCTTCATTTTTTTGCATGTGGCTGTCCAGTTTTCCCAACACCGTTTATTGAAGAGACTATCTTTTCTCCATTGTATGTTCTTGGCACCTTTGTCGAAGATTAGCTGACCATAGATGTGTGGTTTTATTCCTTGGCTTTCAATTCTGTTCCTTTGATCTGTGTGCCTGTTTTTGTACCAGTACCACGCCATTTTGGTCACTATGGCTTTCTAGTACATTTTGAAGTCAGGGATTGTGATACCTCCAGCGTTATTCTTTTTTCTCAGGATTGCCTTAGCAATTCGGTGTCTTAGCTTGCCCCATATGTATTTTAGTATTCTTTGCTCTATTTCCATGAAGAATGTCATTGGGATTCTGATAGCAATTGCATTGAATCAGTAGATTGCCTTGGGTAGTATGGACATTTTAACTATGTTTATTTTTCCAAGCCATGAGCAAGGAATCTGTTTCCATCTCTTTAATTCATTATCAGTTTCTCTAATTAGTGTCTTAGAGTTTCCTTTGTATAAGTCTTTCACCTCCTTGGCTAAATTTATTCCTTGGTACTTTAACTTTTTAGTTGTGATTGCAAATGGAATTATATTTTTGAGTTCTCTATCTGTAAGTTCATTGTTGGAGTATAGAAAAGCAACTGATTTTTGTAAGCTGACTCTGTACCCTGCAACTTTACTTTAGTTTTTAATTATTTATATTAGTTTTCCATCGGATTTTTTGGGGTTTTCTATATATAACATCATGTCGTCTGCAAACTATGAGAGTTTGAATTCTTCACTCCCTATTTGGATTCTTTTTATTCCTTTCTCTTGCCTAATTGCTCTGGCAAAAACCTCTAGTACTATGTTGAATAAGAGTGGGTGATAGTGGGCATGCTTGTCTCGTTCCTGTTCTCAGGGGGATGGCATTCAGCTTTTGCCCATTGAGTATGATAATGGCTGTGGGTTTGTCATATATGGCCTTTATTATGTTGAGATAATTTCCTTCTATCCCCACTTTGTTCACAGTTTTTATCAAAAATGGCTGTTGGGTCTTGTCAATGCTTCCTCTGTATCTATTGAGATGATCATGTTGTTTTCATCCCTCGATTTTTTGATGTGGTGTATCACGTTGATTGATTTGCAGATGTTGAACCATCCCTGTGTCCCTGATATGGACCCCACTTGATTGTGATGTATGATCCTTTTGATGTATTGCTGAATTCGAGTTGCCAAAATTTTGTTGATAATTTTTGCATCTATGTTCATCCATGATATTGGCCTGTAGTTCTCCTTTTTTGTACTGTCCTTGTCAGCATTTCGTATCAGAGTGATGCTAGCCACGTAGAATGTGTTAGTAAGTGTTCCATCTTCCCTAATTTTTTGGAATAGCTTGGAAAGTATAGGTATTAAATCCTCTCTGAAAGTTTGGTAGAATTCCACAGGACAGCCATCTGGTCCTGGGGTTTTATTCTTGTGGATGCTGTTGATTGTTGTTTCAATACCTTTCCTTGTGCTTGGTCTCTTCAGATTGTCTGTTTCTTCTTGACTCAAATTTGTGAGCTACTAAGAGTCTAAGAATTCATCCATTTCCTCCAGGTTATCCATTTTGTTGGCATATAGTTTTTCATAGTATTCTCTTATAATCCGTTATATTTCTGCAGAGTCTATTATTATTTCTCCTCTTTCATTTCTGCGTTTGTTTATTTGAGCTTTCTCTCTTCTTTTCTATGTAAGTCTGGCTAGAGATTTGTAAATTTTCTGTATCTTCTCAAAGAACCAGATCTTTTTTTCATTCATACTTTCTACTTTCTACTGCCTTTTTTGTTTCAATAGCATTTATTTCTGCTCTGATTTTTATTATTTATCTCCTTCTGCTGACTTTGGGCTTTGTTTGTCCTTCTTTTTCTAATTCAGTAAGGTGTAATTTGAGATGGCTTATTTGGGATTTTTCTTGTTTGTTAAAGTGTGCCTGTATTGCGATGAATTTCCCTCTTTATACAGCTTTTGCTGCATCTCATATGAATTGGCATGGCATGTTATCATTTTCATTTGTCTCCAGATATTTTTTGATTTCTTCTTTAATTTCATTAATAGATCATTCTGAAGTCTTAACCAGTCGTTTTTCAGCCCAAGTATGTATTTAATATGTGGCCTGAAGCCCATTCTTTGACACTTTGATGAGAGAAACTATTTATTTTTTGAAACCAGCAAATCCTGAGTTCTCAGATTAACATCTTTTTCTTTAGCCTATCTCACCCTCTCACATTCTATCACAGGCCATGAAAAGAAAGGTGGAATTTTTGATGTTCCCTCTGAAAATCTTCTTAGCAAGGTCATTGACTTTTTTAGATTCCTTTAATTTCTTACTTATTACCACAGACTTTCTTTCACTAGATAAACATGGTTCCCTTTGATGCAGATTCCAATGATACTTTTCTAACTTCCCTCTAAGCCCTCAGCAAGTCTTCTCAAGGCCTTAGGTTTTCAAGTAACAGTATCTTTGAGGTCCTTTTTTGCTTGGTCTGGCACTTGATTCTATGAAAACATTACATAATTGTAGTATCAGTTTGGGATGCATCCCTCCTCCAACTACCAAAATACATCCAAGTTGCTGTTGTTTCATAGCAAGCCACTCCAAATCTTCATGGTTTAAAACAAAAATAACAATTTATTTTGCTAGGGAAACTGCTGTTTTGGTAGGGTTTATTGGACTGTTCATTTTTGCTCTACATGATATCAATTGGGCAGCTCAACTGAGAACTGGAGATTTACTTCCAAGATGGCTCATGTACATGGCAGTGAGATGGTGCTAGCTGCTTTCTGAGAGCTCACCTCTTTGTAGAGCTTAATTGTTCTCCATGTTAGCCTTTCCACAAGCTGCTTGAGCTTCCTCATAATGTGGTCAATGGGTCTGAGTGTAACCAAGCTAGAAGATAAGGAGACAGTCAACAACATTTAATTATGGAAGTCACATACAGTCATTTCTTCCATACACTAAAGGTAAAGGGAGTCATAAAGTGCTTCCCAGGTTCTGAGGGAGGGGCTGTATACTTCATTTCTTAGTAGATTAGTTGCAGTGTTCTAGAATTTGTGGAATGGTAGATTTTGCACCTTCTTTGGAAAATGCAATGTATCACAACTACCCTATAGCACTGTGCTTTTATATAATAGAAATTATGTCACATTTTTCTCTTAACTCTCAATAGTGCCTAAAACAGCATTTAAAATGTATGCTGTGCCTCTAAATAAACAATTCTAACCATCCATTGCAAATAAAGTATGTGAAAATTATGTCCATTATTTCTGCTATACAATTAGTATATTTTTAATATACTGCAATTTGGACTTTGTGTTTTCATGAAGTAATATATATCAATAAATATTTTATATATTATGTATTTAAATATAAATGCATTATATCTATTATATATGCAAAATCTTATATATATTTATATCATATATATGTAAAACATTTATAAGCTTAGTTAGATATATGTAATTATATATAAATACATATATATTTACATATTATTTTATGTATATAAATTGTAAATATAAAAAATTACATACATAAATATATGTAATCATTTATCAGCATAGTTGTTGTTAGGGCTGTTGAGTCAATTCAGACACCTTGTGACATTTCTGTACAGCAGAGCAGAATCCTACCTCACCCTTTTGCACCACCATCTCATCTTCCAACTCTGCATTAGACAAGACTGCTGGCATTTATTGGGTTTTAATGGCCAATTTTATGGGAAGAGGGTGTCCAGTTCCTTCTGTTTAGTCCATCTTAGTCTGGAAGCTCCACTAAAGACTGTCTACGATGGGTGACCTTCCTTGAACTTGAAATATGGCTGGCATAGTTTTCAGCATCACAGCAACACAGCCATCACAGTGTGACAATCATCTGACAGGTGGTGTTGTTCTCTTACATGGACACAAATCTGAGCCATGGCAGTGAGATAATTAGATCTTAATCACCAGATCACCAGAGCTGGCTATCAGCACAGAATACTTCATAAATACATAGATTCCAATCTGTTTATCACTCAAAGTACACTCTCACAAATAATTATCAAATGACTCAAGTCTAAAGCATACAGTTTCACATGACCTGAAATATAGTGTCAATTCCGATGTGTATGTATTTAGAATTAACTCTGTTTAAGACTGATGTGTAAAGTCATAATTTGGCATCCTGCCTCTAGTTTTATTCTAATTTAATTCATTAAATTTAAAGAAGAGAAATATGAGCAAATATAAAATTTCATTCCTACATTTCTGTTTCAAGGATCTGACATTCTTTTAGCAGCAAAATCTTACAATTATTGAAACTATGGAAGAGCATGTTTTCTTCACTCCTGGAAGACCTACAGATATGGTGCTAAATTTATTTTAAGTTGATGCATGACAGTTAAATAAACTAGCTGTGGTAGCTTGTTCACACATCACCAAAACTCAGATTTTAAGAATTTTTGACAAGACTATTTTAATTTGTTTTTCTCATTTCTAAACTGATGTTTCTTTCAAGTAAAAATATGTGTCATAAGTCTTTTTTCCTTTTTTTTTTGAAAAATAAATTACCCTAAATCAAAGTTGCACAGAATTTATTTATTAAGACTTCTCCAAAACCGTTAGATACACTCCTTTCAGTTAATCCCCAAAAAGCTAAAACCTTCAGCCCTCGGCTTTCTTTGTGCTTTAAAATCACTTTTTAACTGCATAATATTTAATAGTAAGTAGATATTTATTCATTTTAACATGTGAAAAAATACTTGGATTTTTTTCATCTTAATTAGTATGGCGAATAAATATATAATCTGTATTAATTTATGTGGTAAATTTTACCACATGTGAATATTTTACTAGTTTTGTTTCACCAATAAAAATGTTGACTTCTTCTTTTCATGGTTAATACATATTTTAATAATATTTAAATGTGTATAGTCCAATCTGTTAATCTTTTTATTTGGGAAATTTTTAATCACATATATTGACAGAAAATCTTCCCCTAGAAATCATTTTGCCAAATATTTACTGCAACTTTCTTTTTTTTCTGTTTTTTCTTTTTTTTTCAATTTTTTTTGAGTTATTGATAGGTTACAATCTTGTGAAATTTCAATTGTACATTAATGTTTGTCAGTCATGTTGTAGGTGCACCACTTCACCCTTTGTGCCCACCCCCCACCCCACCTTTACCCTGGTATCCAGTAAACTGTTCTTGGTCCATAGTTTTAAATTCCTCATATGAGTGGAGTCATACACAGATTATCTTTCTCTTGCTGGCTTATTTCACTTAACATAATTCTCTCAAGGTCCATCCATGTTATTGCAAATCGAATGATTTTGTTCTGTTTTGCAGCTGAGTAGTATTCCATTGTATATATGTACCACATCTTCTTTATCCATTCGTCTGTTGATGGGCACTTAGGTTGCTTCCACGTCTTGGCTATTGTAAACAGTGCTGCAATAAACATTGGGGTGCACAGCACTTTTGGGATTGCTGACTTCAGGCTCTTTGGATAAATACCCAGTAGTGGGATGGCTGGATTGTATGGTAGTTCTATTTTTAGTTTTTTGAGGAATCTCCATACTGTTTTCCATAGAGGCTGTACCAGTTTGCATTCCCACCAGCAGTGTATGAGTGTTCCTTTTTCTCCGCAACCTCTCCAACATTTGTTGCTATTAGTTTTAGATATTTTTGTCATTCTAACGGGTGTAAGGTGATATCTTAGTGTAGTTTTGATTTGCATTTCCCTCATGATCAGCGATGATGAGCATCTTTTCATGTGCCTATTGGCCATCAGTATATCTTCTTTGGAGAAATGTCTGTTCATGTCTCCAGCCCATTTTTTGATTGGGTTGTTTGATGTTTTGTGGTTGAGTTGCAAGAGTTCTTTATATAATAAGGATATTAAGCCTTTGTCAGATATATGACTTGCAAATATTTTTTCCCAGTTAGTGGGTTGTTTTTTTGTTTCAATCCTGTTTTCATTTGCCTTGAAGAAGCTCTTTAATCTGATGAAGTCCCATTTGTTTATTCTTTCTATTGTTTCCCTTCTCTGAGAAGGCATGGTGTCCGAAAAGGTCCTTTTAAAACTGATGTCAAAGAGTGTACTGCCTACGTTTTCTTCCAGAAGCCTTATGGTTTCAGGTCTCACCTTTAGGTCTTTAATTCTTTTTGAGTTTATTTTGGTGAATGGTGAAAAAGAATGGTCAATTTTCATTCTTTTACATGTGGCTTTCCAGTTTTCCCAGCACCATTTGTTGAAAAGACTTTCTTTTCTCCATTGTATGCCCTCAGCTCCTTTGTCAAAGATAAGCTGTCCATAGATGTGTGCTTTTATTTCTGGGCTTTCAATTCTGTTCCATTGATCTGTGCACCTGTTTTTGTACCATTACCATGCTGTTTTGATTACTGTACCTTGGTAGTATGTTTTGAAGTCAGGGATTGTGATGTCTCCCATTTTGTTCTTTTTTCTCAGGATTGCTTTAGCAATTCGGGGTCTTTTGTTGCCCCATATGAATTTTAGGATTCTTTGTTCTAATTCTGTAAAGAATCTCATTGGGATTCTGATTGGGATGGCGTTGAACTGTAGATTGCTTTAGGTAGAATGAACATTTTAACTATGTTTATTCTTCCAATCAATGTACATGGAATGTCTTTCCATCTCCTTATGTTGTCATCCAATTCTCTCAGAAAGGCCTTGTAATTTTCATTATCTGGCTCCTTCACTTCCTTAGTTAAATTTACCCCAAGGTATTTTATTCTTTTTGTTGTGATTGTGAATGGTATTGTATTCTTAAGTTCTTTTTCTGTTGGTTCATTATTGGAGTATAGAAATGCTACTGATTTATGCAAATTGATTTTATGCCCTGCAACTTTGCTGTAGTTGTTGATTACTTCTAACAGTTTTCCAATGGATTCTTTGGGGTTTTCTATATATAAGATCATGTCGTCCACAAACAGCGAGAGTTTCACTTTTTCCCTCCTATTTGGATTCCTTTTATTCCTTTTTCTTGCCTGATTTCTCTGGCCAGGACCTCCAGTACTATGTTAAATAAGAGTGGTGATAGAGGGCATCCTTGTCTTGTTCCTGTTTTCAGAGGGATGGGGTTCAGTTTTTGCCCATTGAGTATGATGTTGGCTATGGGTTTCTCGTATATGGCCTTTATTATGTTGTGGTAGTTTCCTTCTATGCCTATTTTGTTCAGAGTTTTTATCATAAATGGCTGTTGGATCTTGTCAAATGCCTTCTCTGCATCTATTGAGATGATCATGTGGTTTTTATTCCTCAGTTTGTTGATGTGGTGTATCCCGTAGATTGATTTGCGGATGTTGAACCATCCCTGTGTCCCTGGTATGAATCCCACTTGATCCTGATGTATGATTCTTTTGATGAATTGCTGAATTCTGGTTGCCAAAATTTTGTTTAGAATTTTTGCATCTATGTTCATCAGTGATATTGGCCTGTAGTTCTCTTTTTTGTGGTGTCCTTGTCAGGTTTTGGTATCAGCGTGATGTTGGCCTCATAGAATGTGTTAGGAAGTGTTCCATCTTCCCTAATTTTTTGGAATAGCTTGAAAAGGATAAGTATTAAATCCTCTCTGAAGGTTTGGTAGAAGTCCCCAGGAAAGCCATCTGGTCCTGGGGTTTTATTCTTTGGGATATATTTGATTGCTGTTTCAGTCTCTTTCCTTGTGATTGGTCTGTTCAAATTGTCGGCCTCTTCTTGAGTGAGCTTTGGGAGATTGTAGGAGTCCAGGAATTTATCCATTTCCTCTAGGTTATCCATTCTGTTGGCATATAGTTTTTTGTAGTATTCTCTTATAATCTGTTGTATTTCTGCAGAGTCTGTTGTTATTTCTCCTCGCTCATTTCTGATTGTGTTTATTTGAGCTTTCTCCCTTTTTTTCTTTGTAAGTCTGGCTAGTGGTTTGTCAATTTTATTTATCTTCTCAAAAAAACAGCTCTTTGTCTCATTGATCCTTTCTACTGCCTTTTTCGTTTCAATAGTATTTATTTCTGCTCTGATTTTTATTATTTCTCTCCTTCTGCTGACTTTGGGCTTCATTTGTTCTTTTTTCTCTAGTTCAGTTAGGTGTGCTTTAAGGTTGCTTATTTAGGATTTTTCTTGTTTGTTAAGATGTGCCTGTATTGCAATGAATTTTCCTCTTAATACAGCTTTTGCTGTATCCCATATGAGTTGGTATGGCATGCTATCATTTTCATTTGTTTCCAGGTATTTTTTTATTTCTTCTTTATTTCTTCAATTTCTTTAATTTCTTCAATGATCCATTGCTTGTTCAGTAGTGTGCTGTTTAGTCTCCACATCTTTGTGCCTTTCTCAACTTTTTTCTTGTAATTAATTTCTAGCCTTATAGCACTATGATCTGAGAAGATGCTTGTTATTATTTCAATTTTTTTAAATTTGTAGAGGCTTGCCTTGTTTCCCAACATATGGTCTATCCTAGAGAATGTTCCATGTGTGCTTGAGAAGAATGTGTATTCAGCTCCTTCAGGGTGGAGTGATCTATATATGTCTATTAAGTCCAATGGTTTTAGTTTTTCATTCAACTCCACTATTTCCTTGTTGATTTTCTGTCTGGATGATCTGTCCATTGATGTGAGTGGGGTGTTGAGGTCCCCTACTATTATTGTGTTGTTTTTAACATCTTCCTTTAGGTCTGTTAATAGTTGCTTTATGAATCTTGGTGCTCCTGTGTTGGGTGCATAGATATTTATAAGCGTTATTTCTTCTTGATGAAGTGTCCCTTTGATCATTATATATTGTCCCTCTGTCTCTCTCTACCTGTCTTATTTTGAAATCCACTTGGTCTGATATGAGAATTGCAACACCTGCCTTTTTTTCCTTGCTATTTGCTTGAAGTATTGTCCTCCACCCCTTCACCCTGAGTCTGTGTTTGTCCTTGGGGCTGAGGTGTGTTTCCTGGAGGCAACAAATTGTTGGATCTTGTTCTTTAATCCATTTTGCCACTCTGTGTCTTTTTATTGGAGAGTTCAATCCGTTCACATTGAGAGTGATTATTGATGCATGTGGACTTAATGCTGTCAATCTGTCACTCATTATCTTGTTTTCCTGTGTTTCTTTTCCTGTGTGCTTTAGACTACCCATTTAATACTGCAATTTCTTATGCTGGGTTTCTTAGATTTTTCCTTATCTATGATTTGTGACTCTGTTCTGTACTTTATTTTAGTGTCTACCTTGATGTTTGTATTTACAATCTCGTGTATAATATAGTCTATTCTCTGGTGGTCTCTTACTTACTCGACCAATACTGATTTAGACCCTTTGCTCTTCCCCTCCTAAATAATTATTTTCATTTTTTATTCCAACTCGTCTTATTAATTTGTAGTTAGAGTGCTAAGATCATCCTTGTTTTGGTAGTTTCCTTATTTTTACCCTAATGCTATAGTTGAATATTTGCTATCCTGTTCTGGTTCTATCCATTGGACTCCCTAGTCTGTGGATTGTGTCCCCTTTCTCCCTTTTTTCTTTTTTCAAGTATGAGAGCCTTCTTGAGGATTTCTTGTAATGGAAGGCTTTTAGTTACAAATTCCCTTAACTTTTGTTTGTCTGGAAAAGATTTAATTTCTCCCTCATATCTGAAGGAAATTCTTGCTGGATAGAGTATTCTTGGCTGAAGGTTTTTATCCTTTAAAGCTTTGAATATATCACTCCATTCTCTCCTAGCTTGTAGGGTTTCTGTAGAGAAATCCGCTGACAGTCTGATAGGGGCTCCTTTATAGGTTATTCTCTTTTTTTTTCTTACTTCCCTGAGTATTCTTTCCTTATCATTCCTATTTGCCAACTTTACTATTATGTGCCTTGCGGTGGGTCTTTTTACATTGACAAATCTAGGAGATCTAAAACCCTCCTCTACACACATTTCTCCATTGATCCCTAGATTTGGGAAGTTCTCTTCAATAATTTCATTAAGCACACTTTCTGCTCCATTTTCCTTTTCCATATTCTCGGGAATTCCTATGATCCTTATGTTCTTACTCCTCATTGAATCCATTATCTCTCAGAGATTTTCCTCTTTTTTTTAATTCTTAGTTCTCTTTCTTCCTCTGTCTGGCACCCTTCAGCCTGTCTGTCCTCGATTATGCTGATTTGCTCCTCTGGGTTGTCTACACGGGCATTCAGGGAATCTGTATTCTGTTTTATCTGGTCCATTGTGTTTTTCATCTCAAGTAATTCTGTTTGATTCTTCTTTATGATTTCAATCTCTTTTGTGAAGTAACTCCAGAACTCGGCTTGTTTCTCTATCTTTCTCTCTACCTCATTGAGTTTTTTGATTATAGCTACTCTGAATTCATTATCACTTAGTTTACCTAATTCCAAGTCCTCAGGACTTAATTCTGTGTTTTTATTGTTTTCCTTCTGGCCTGGGGCTTTTATAAATTGCTGGATGGTAGAGGAGCGGTTTTTTCTCATGGTGGTAGAATTCAGTTGCAGTTACAGCCTGTCGCCACTAGATGGGGGTCGAGAGCGGCGTGTTAGCTCTCCGCCTTGGGGCAAGATGGCTGCGCCCACTGGCTTTGTTAGGGGGGAGGGGCTGTTACTCACACGTGCCAGTCTGGGTTCAGATCAGTTCTGTTCTCTGGTCTCCCAAGGCCCTTGATTTATAGGGTCCCCGCGGACGGAAGCTTTCCCCCCGTCAGCGGGTCTCCACTGAATCAGCGGCAGGAGTCCTGGATGATACTCTGGTCGGGCGGCCCCTCCCCCACTCCTTCCCGACCCACGCCGCTGCGATCGCAGACTCTAGGGGAGGGAGCGATGTTCTCTCCTACCGTTCAAGCGCCTCTGAGGGTGTAAGCAAGGTTATGATCTCCGCCTTCTTGGTATTGTAGGTCTCTAACGAGCTGGCATTATGTTTATTCTCTGAAATTCAGTTCTTCCAATCTTTTGTTGTATTTTGGAGGGGAGAGAATCCCAGCTCAGCTCACCCCATCCGCCCACTCTCCGCACTGCAACTTTCTTATAAGTGTTCTGTTTAATATTCATGCTGCTTATTTATTAATTTGAAATTTGTTGGATCAAAGTTATACAAAGTTAGAACTGCATTGCTTTTTTCAAAATAAAAATGCACTTTTTAAACAATTCATTCTATCATAATTAGTTATTTTCATTATATATGCAAATAATATACATTGCATTATTGATATCTAGCATGTCTTGTGCTACAGTGCCTCAATCAGTTACTCATTAACGAGATCCAAATTTCAGAATAAAAATAATGCAACACAGTATAAAAGTGAGGCAAATATAATTTTTAGTTAATTTACCAAATGTAAAATAATAATGAAGAAAAAAACAATGCAAACTAGCAAAGTGAGAGCAAAATATAGATACAATATAAATTTTATTAGCTAATTCCAATTTGGGTGATGCTATATTGGCGAATTATGCTCAGTATTGAAATCACAGAAAATATCTCTCCAGTCACTTTCTCAAGGCCCCCTTGACTTCTTTATTCCTCACACTATAAATAAGGAGGTTCAACAAAGGTGTGAAGATGCTGGAAAAAGCAGAAACCCCGTTTTCATGAGCCACAAAATGGTAGGACTTGGGCTGCTTGTAGATGAATATGAGGGTGCCATAGAAGAGCCCTACAAGAGCCAGGTGAGAGGAGCAGGTGTCAAAGGCTCTCTTTCAGGCAGCAGTGACCTGCACATGGAGCACAGCAGCCAGAATGAGATTGTAGGATGCCAAAGTGAGAAATACAGGGATCAAGAGCATCAGGATGCAGCACATACACATGAAAAACTCAAAAAGCTTATAGTCTGCACAGGCAAGATGCATGGGTGATGATGCCTCACAAAAAAAGTGTTTGATTTCCCAAGAGTCGTAGTAAGGGAAGCTCAGAGTGGCACCAGTCTGCATCAGCCCATCCACCCCTCCCAGCAGTCTCAGAACCTGAAGTCATGTGCAAGCAGAGCTTCTGATTCATGAGGATGTAGTGCAGGGCATGACATATAGTCATGTAGCGATCATAGTCCATGGCCACTAGGATAAAGCACTCCCTCCCTCCCAGAGTGAGAAACAGAAAGATCTGAGCTCCACAGCCAATGGGAGAAATGGACCTTTTGTCCATCAGATAGTTGGCTGCCATTCTGGGGACAATAGTGGAGACCAGCATCATGTCCATGAGGGAGAGCTGGCTAAGCAGGAAGTACATGGGCATGTGCAGCCCGTGATCCTCATGGATGAGCATGATCATGAGGGCATTGCCCATCAGAAAGGTGAGAATGATCATGAGCACTATGGGAAAGAGGAAAAGATGGGTCTGTGTGTGTGTGGTTAAAGAGCCCAAGAAGAATAAAGTTTATCCCTGTGGTTTCATTTGCATTTTCCATGGTTCCAGTCATGACTGGAAGACAGTGAATGAATAGGAAATGAGAACTGCTTAAAAGTAAGCTTGAGCATTTCTTTAAGAAAACTTGGTCAAATGACATAGAAACAACTAAAACTTGGAGGAATGAGCATGACTTTAATGTTTCAATTCACAATAACATCCCGTCATCCATCTCTTTGGAATTACATATTATTTCTGATCAAAATAAACTGGAAAATGTATGTGTGTATATATATACATTTACATATATATACACATTTATATATATATATATATATAGTACCAATTATATTTCTATCATTTTTGTATATTTTTTCAGTATTCCACACATCATTTACTCACAATGTTGGGAAATATTGTTGTGTAATCCCAATTTTCTCTAATTTGGCTACTTCTATCTTGAAAGAGCTTCAGATTCACACATTTTGGTTAGTATTGATGTGATGTATCTCATATGACTTTTGTATATTTTTTGCCTATTTGTTTGACTATTTCACAAAATAGCCTTCAATGTAATGATGAGCCAAATTTTAAAATTAAAAACTATACACAAAAATAAATATAGAATTGCTACATCTCAGTTTCCTGGTGAGGGAAACAGAAACGGCTAAGTTTCTCTATTTCACACCTGTAGGAGGCCTGTGATCTCAGTTCACCGAAGTTTCAGCTACCATAGATGTAACTCCGGGGCAGCTACTGCCACATGGCACCATGACCTATCTTCCTGCATACAGAGACTTTTCTCGGTTTAGAACCCTCTAAACAGTTAACATTTATACTGGACATGGACTCACACAATGTGTCTGAATCTATTCAAATATGTGCACTAGAAAAAGTTAATAATTTTATTCATGAATTAAAGGAATATAAAGAAACTGCTCTTACTTGCAGCTTTAACACTTTACCAGTAATCACACATTCTTAAATGTAGGCAAAAGATTAATTTATTAACCAATTTGATTATTAATTGAAAGATTAATTATCATACTTAGTTATTGGTTAATTATGTATTCAGTTAATTAAGATTCACCCAAATTAATTTGTTGCACAAAATTAATCTGAGGTATAGTATCAACTAAAAATACAATATGGAGCATTTCTGTTACTTCCAGGGATTAATTCTTTTTTCACTAAAGACTTTAGCTTCCATTTTTCCTTCCTGTAAGTATATAGGGTAGTAGAAGTGGATGTATATGCAATAAATTCTTTCTTATACTTATGTGACATTTGCCGTGTCATTACAAATCAAACTTTCAAAGAGATTAATAGATTCATTATTTCCAAGAGGGTTATGTTTGGGCATTATTCATAATCTATGATGTAGCACATCCTTTTTTGGTCTCTTTGTTAATTGATAAGCAGTGCAAATTATGTCAGTGGGCACCATATCTTTTTTTTTTAAGATTTTTAAATTTTTTTCCTTTTTCTCGCCAAAGCCCCCCAGTACATAGTTGTATATTCTTCGTTGTGGGTCCTTCTAGTTGTGGCATGTGGGATGCTGCCTCAGCATGGTTTGATGAGCAGTGCCATGTCTGCGCCCAGGATTCGAACCAATGAAACACTGGGCCACCTGGAGCGGAGCAGGCGAACTTAACCACTCGGCCATGGGGCCAGCCCCAGTGGGCACCATATCTTTAATAAATATTTCCATTGTTTATAGTGCCTAGTTTATACCCCCAATGTCTATTATATAATTCAAAGATTATAGACACTTTGTTCATCCAAATAACTAAAAATAAGATATAATAATGAGCATATCATTATCATTCTCTATTACTTCAATAATATGTATATTATATATATCTAGCTTAGTAAATTGTTAATTACTACTCCATTTTATTACATTCTATATAGATAGCATAATATAATTATGAATATTTAGGTTCTTTTAAATTTTCTAATATTATAATCCATGGCCATGAGCATGTGATGAGTTTCTCTAGTAAGAAACCTGAAAGTAGCAATTTTGTATTTTGGATAACTGAATTCTTAACATTTCATTCCCATCAACTGTTGATTTTTGTGTCAATTCCTCCAGGTGTGGAACTTTTAGATATTTTTAGTGGAACAACTATGAAAAATCATAGAAAAGTGAAAATTAATCTTGTTTTAATTTACAAGTTCCTTAATGATATTGAGCAGAAACTCTTGAGCAGTGATTCATGTAATATCTTTGCATATAACCACATCTTCATGATATGTGTTTTCTTAAAATAAATTCATAAAGGTAGCTAAAGTGTGGATGTTTCTTAAAGACATCTGATAAATATTGCCAAATACTTCCAGGAAATTGTGTTAATTTGCACTCACACCAGCAGTGCATAAGAATGCACGAGCCCACTCCCTCACATTGAAAACCCTAAATGATATCATCCTTTAAACAATTATTTTCTTACAAAATAATATACTTCTTTGTTAAAAATATTCAAACACTACATAAAAGTATTATTTTAGAAATGGATTTATTCCTTTTATGTAAGCTTTTTAACCAGCTAGTCTAAAAATTGTGAATTGGAAAGAAAACTCTTATTCTTTACCTCTAAATTGCAATTTTGTCTCTGTAGAGGAGGCAAAACTTTACTTCTACCGATGTTAGGTTTTCAGCTGAGACTCTCTAAGAAAAAGTCAGGTTAACCAAAGAAAAACAGTTTATTACCGCATGCAGGGTACATGAAGCATACAACATTCAGGAGAAACCTAAACAAAAAAGCAACAAAGCAGGGGCTTAGAACTGTGGCTTATGCAGCATCTTCAAAAAAACCAATATGTTTATTAAAAAATGACAGGACAAATGCAACCTTTTTTTTTTTTTTTTGAGGAAGATTAGCCCGAGCTAACTACTGCCAGTCCTCCTCTATTTTACTGAGGAAGCCTGGCCCTAGGCTAACATCCGTGCCCATCTTCCTCCACTTTATATGTGGGACGCCTACCACAGCATGGCATGCCAAGCGGTGCCATGTCCACAACTGGGATCCCAACCTGGGAACCCTGGGCCGCAGAGAAGGGGAGTGTGTGCACTTAACCGCTACGCCACCAGGCTGGCCCCTAAATGCAAGCAGTTTGAAGCTTCCATTAGCAAACTATGGGAAGGTAAATATGTGGGAGGGAATTAATCGAGTAAAGTTATTTTGCAGATTCCTCTAGTACTGTCTTTGGGTTGATAAGAGTCTGGCTCCAGTAAAAGGAGAATGGGGTCCTCCTTTTAGGATGAAAAAGGGGAACTTTTCCTGAGTTTGTTGCTTCTTAATTGCTTTTAGCTCAAAATAACTTTTATGTCAAAGAGGTATATTTTGGGGTGACAGATTCTGTTTTCCTTCATCTCCATCTACACATTGTGAATTCCATCTTTCCATTTCATTGAACTCTTATGTAAAACATTCACTTACATGCTATGATTTTTGACTGTGTTTTTTTTTGGGGGGGGGTGGGATGTTTATTTCTAAACACTCTTCTCTGTCCAGTTATTCAGTCTCTGTATTTTACACTGATCCCACAGAGTTTAATAGTTAACATTTTTCTGTCAATACTTAAAAGTTTTCTCCCCTGGACAATTAACACATGCTCATTCTTTAAGGTTAAATTTAGAACGACTTTGCCAAGTTTCCCCAGAAAAAAATCTCTATTAGAATTTTAATCAGAATTGCATTTTATTAGGTTTACATTCTTCTCCAAGTTTAGTACATTACCAGCTGTGTCATCATTTGTGTTGGTAATATATAGAAGTATTTTGTTGATATTTTTGTAGATATTATGAACAAATATGTTAGCATGTAATGAGGGCATTTTACACTATTACTAACAACATAGGGGCTCCCCCCTCTGAGAGAACTATATGCAAGCTGAGACCTGGGGCTGCAGAAACCAGATGAAGATGGGAGGATTGCGCTCCAGGCAGCCGGAGCTCCTGAGTTGGGCTACTTTATGGAAGGCAAGTGCCAAGAACTGAGAGAGCACTGGAGAGCACAGGACTGAATAGCCAAGCCATTGAGGGCCGCACAAACCACACATAGGACGTTTATCTTTAGTTCACAACCAGTACAGAGCCTTGGAGAGTGTTAAGAAGGAGAGGGAGTGGGTTTACATGAACAGGTTATCCTTAATTTACTGCTGGATTTAATAACTAATATTAATTTAGGCAATTTTAATCTATATTTATAAATGAGATTGGTTTATTCTTATGGGAGTTGTTTTGGAAGTTACACAGGTTTATAAAATAAATGAGGATTAATTTACACACTACAATAATTTTGAAATTATCTGTTCTTAGAAGATATTCACAGAATGTTTTCTGAACTAGAAATTTTGGGGAGACACCTGTATTAAAATCTTAATTTTTCCAAATTTTAAGGGTCTTCTCATTATTTTCCCTTAGTAATTTCGCTATACATATATATGCATACATATGTATGTATCGTATTTATTTGTAGTTATACATGTATATTATGTATATAGATACAGATGTAACATATTTTGAAATAATCTTCATTGAAATTTCCAACTATATTAATATAGTGTTAAAATAACATCTTAGACTATAAATATTTTGCTATTCTTCTCATATTTGTGGTTAGATCATTTCTGTTTTATTCTTAATGATGTTCCATGTCTTTTTTTCCCCTGAGTTTCATAGCAATAACCAGGAGTTGGTCCATTTGTTTCAATTTCAAAGAATCACTTCTTTATATATCTGGTCTACTTATTTCAGAATCCATGGATATATATTTATGTGTGTTTATTCTCTTCCTCTTACTTAAATTTATTCTGTTGATATTTTTCTAACTTCTTGGGTTAAATCTTTATTTGCACCACATTTTCTATATAAAAATTATATTTTGAGTGCTATAAAATTTTGCCTAAGTACCACTTTGGCTACGTCACATAAGTTTCTATATGTGACATATTTTTTCCAAGTACAAGTTTGTGCTTCCTTTTGTCCTGAGTAGTGTTTTAGGCATATGTTTAAATATTTCAATTTCTCTAAATTAGAAGTAAATCTGTTATTATTATTTCAGAGTTCTAATATATTTTACAAAAAAAAGATTGTTCTTTGGAAGCTAATTGAATCTCTTAAGCACAGAAAGGACTTCCATTTAAAATTTGAATGATAGAATTATTTACATGCTTCATTTATAATATTACCATAAATTATATTCTATATATAGTTAAGTCACTCACTATTTTTTTGCATCTTTTAAGTCTACCTTTTCTGTTTTGTACCTTTTCTGATTTGCTTTCTTAAGGAGTGAACCTTCACTTTAAAAGGGATGATGCTATTACTAAATTAATGTTGTCACTAAATTAACATAGTTGTTTTCCATCTAATCTCATTACATGCTTTTTTTTCTCTTTACTCCCTGCACTTTTTTATGATGCATTTTTCCTTTCATATTTTTCAGTGTTTTAGAAAATACATGCACACCAGAAAATTCTGGCTCTGGAGCCCTTAGTTTTTAACTCCAATATTAGATGTCTTCTGTTTAGACATTTCTTCACTTTTATTTGGATTTTATCAATATCAAGAAAATGTTTGTGGCCAGCGTGAATTTTATTCTATCATAGGTGCCATTTTTTCCTTTTTTTTATTCTGTCTGTATGCTTCTAGATGTTTTTTCTTCTTCACTCTCATTCTCTTTCCTCTCTTTCTCCTTTCCTTGCTTCTTTCTTTCCTTTCTTTCATATTGCTTTTACTTTAAAAATTTTCCAGGACATACTTAAGAGCATGTATCACTTTACTAAATGAAACTTCTTCATATATTAAGATTTTTTGTTCTTTTCACAGAAGTTTTCTTCTCCTAAATTTGTTATTAATAGTTGTCTTACACTGGAATCCCTATTTTAAAAGCCACCAATTATTTATAGCTTGCTTTGGTATTGTTATTATTCCTCATCTATCACTTTCTTTCTTCTCGTTTAATCTCTCTCCTTCTGCATTCCTGGGAAGATACTCGAGTTTTACTCTCCGCACTTGTGAGACAATTTCACATCATTTGCACTGTTCTTTCTTGGCTTTCCTGTGACTTTCCATCCTGGAACCATGGTATTTAATTGTCCTGGGTAACCTCCTCTTTCCCTTCCATGCAGTAGTGCATTGACCTAGCAGCGTGTTTGTCCTTTCCTGAAGAGTCCACTAGCATCATAGGCTTCCCTCGGCTTTGCTGCGGGCCCCTTCTGATTCTGCAGATCGTCACTAGGAACTCATTAGAGCAGGTGGTACGCCTTTCTGGAAGAGCCCCACCGTGGATGACAAGGGTCAAATAAGCCATCACTTGTTCCCTTCTCCTCATCACTCAATCCATTCAACCTTCCCCAAGCTGGCAAGCAAGAACATAGAGTTATGTTTTGATTTTTGTTGAAAGATCAGAATAAACTTAGAATGATAGAGATTAGATTTCTAGTTTGCTTGCATTTTCCCTTAAGTCTGCATATTTTCCACTTTCCTAAATTGGGTCTCCAATTCACTGTGCTGACATCCTTAAATATATATAACTGGCATCATACAGAACCGCTACTCCAAAATGCTGTTCCTAAAACAGAAAAATGGCTGTCAATTCCATGCACTTATGGCCACATCACCTGTTTCTTTCAGTGCATGCAGTGGTTAATGTGATATCCATAATTCAAAATGTATATTTAGCCTTCGAAGAATGGTAAAACTGTTGAGGAATTTTTGGAAAATATTCTTATTTTTATATATATTCAAGATGCAAATGCATCACCCACAGTGTGGATACCTTCCATGTCCTAAGACCTTGCAGAATTTCCTGTTGCCCTCTTACCTACATGTCCTTCAGACATTTTATTCAGGCACCATGTCTAGGTTTATGATGAACCAAATCAGGATGCTATTGAGAGTGAAGGGAGATGGAAGAAATGCTAAACCAGATGAGATCCTGGACAGAAGGTGCAAACTGGAGTTCCCAAACTAACCTGGATGGAAGTCCCTTCTTGTAAAGCCTTCAAAACCCAGAACAATGCAGGATCAAGGGAAAAGAATTATTGGCTCAAATGACCAAAAGAGAAACTAAAAAAATCAGAATGAACACATATTTAAATGTTAAACCATTACAAGTTGTCAACTACACCTCAATTCTACTGATAATATTTAGAAAATAATTTTGACCTTGTTACCTTGGTCAACATGTCTTAAAATCTGATCTCTGATGCCTCACTATACCTTTCATTCACAATGCTCTCCATGAGTTATCTTGAACATAACAAGTTCCTTTCTTCTTTAAGGATATTAAATTTGCTATTCATTCTGCAAGAATACCCTTCCCCAAATCTTCACGTGGCTGCTCTTTGTCATCCTTCATTAGCCATGTTGCACTTTTCCTCACAGCAGTTATTGGTATTATCCAGAACCATCATCATTATTTACTTGTTTACTTTGTTTCTCCCACAACTAGAGCCATAAGTCACAAGATGTCTCCTTTTGTCTACAACAGTATTCCTAAAGCTTAGAACACTGTGCTGATAGCATCCCATAAATAAAAGTCGGTATGTGAATGATTGAGAAATCAGCAAATGAGTGAAGGAACAAATAAGATGATCAAGGATCAGAAGGATGATACTGTGATCTAATTCACTACAGTTCATTATAGTTTTCAACTATATCTACAACTTAATTATTATTCATAGATAAGGTTGATTAGTTTTAAAGTTGTCACAAAAATTCCAGATTCAATAAAACATCTTACTGAATTATTTGGTTATTTGAACTGATTGAATCAATTCTTTTGCAGTTGTTTGCATATTTGAAATAAATGGAGCTAACTCCAGGTGAAGAATCCTCTCTCTTGGGCCCAAATGTTCTGCCATAATAATTAAACTCCCTTAAACTAATCATCTACTGCCAAATGTCCATTTATCTTCAAACCATGGAGATCTAGATTTAGAGTTACTCTTTAACAGCCAAGAAGGAAGATGCTGCAAATCCACCCCCACACAAAAAAATACTTGATATTAGTTATATAAATGATTTTAATTTAGCAGTACATATACAGACAGCTTTAAATAATTCATTTCATCTACTGCAATTTTCTTTAACCCCACACTTTTCTTCTTACGCCTCTGGGTATAACTCAATGCCATGGATGGAGATAAAAAGAACTTTTCCAGTGATTTCACCCTCACAGGGCTCTTTACTAACAATAAAGCCTCAGGCTTCCTTTTCAGCATCATTTGTGCCATATTCTTTATGGTCATGATAGCTAATGGAGTCATTAGCTTTCTGATCCACACAGACCCTCACTTCCACACTCCTGTCCTTCCTGCTCAGTACTTCTCTTTCAGCAACATGATGTATATTTCAACTTTTGTACACAAGATGCTGGTTGATTATCTCATGGGCAAGAGGACCATCTCCTTTATCTCCTGAACAGTCCAGTACTTTCTCTACATGGGGTTTTTGGGGGCTGAATTCTTCTTGCTGGGACTTACAGCTATGTGGCTACCTGCAATCCCCGCTGCTATCCCGTCCTTTTGAGTCACCACGTCTGTTGGATGATCTTGGCCAGCTCTTGGTTTGGTGGTACTTTTGACAGCTTTCTCCTCACCCCTATCACCATGAGTCTCCAATTTTGTTCTTCCCACAAGATCAACCACTTCTTCTGTGAGGCTCCCACCATGCTGAGGCTGGCCTGTGGCAACAAAATGAAATAGTGATGCTCCTTTGCTGTGTCATAATGCTACCAATCCCTTTCTCTATGGAGATTGCTTGATACGCCAAGATTCTCACCATGGTGTACCATATGAAGTCAGCAGAAATGAAGAAGAAGGCCTTTGACACCTGCTCATCACACATAATGGTGGTGCCCTTTTTGTACAGGGCTTCCCTTTACACATATATACTTCCCCAATCTTACCACACTCCAATCAAAGACAAGGTTTTCTCTTACTATTATACCATCCTCACCCCATTGTTAACACAGTATGAGATACACAGATGTAACAGGGGCTTTGAAGAGGGTTTTGGCAAGATGCCAAGGGACCTGTGGCATGACAAGGGAAGAATTCTGACAGTTTAAATCCTCTCAGAGTAGTATGGGTGATGTTATATACATATTATCATGAGTTATATGGATGACACCTGCATCAACTGCCAATGCCAGCTATCTTAAAAGGTTATCAGCAGTACTTTTGTCAAAAATGTGAAGTCATGGTAACATTCACATGTGAATAAGACTGTAAACACCACTGGTGTTTATTCCTTCTCCGTGTCCACTCATTCCAATTCTTCTCTCATACCACTTCTCGGATAGAGATTCATGTATATAAATGCCCCAAAATGTCTATTTAATATTACATGCTCTGACCACCTTCAGTGGCCTCATATGATCCGGTGATTTGATGACATTATTTAAATGATCCATTGATGGAGTTTGTGGAAGGGCTAGATGTGTGGACATTTGAAAGAATTTGAAAGAGACTAAAGGGCCATAAAGCTTCAAAGAGAATTGTTACATAGACTCAGACTAGGATTTAGAAAATCCAGATATCCTTTCTTTGAGTAACAATTGAAAACATTCTTCCTTTATCTAAATTTGGAACTGGAAAAAATGAATCGTGTTTTTTAAGAAATGCAAAGACTCATTTTCTACGGGCAAAGATCCTATGATGCTGTATTTGTTGTGTGGTAGATACTTGTTACATCAGAAGACACAGAGGTAGATGAGGAAGAAGTGCTCTATTAGTTCATAAATTCAATAATCACTTTGCAACTTCTTCTCCAATTCGTTAGGATTGTTAGATTTATGGACTACTTCTCTAGATTGTAGCAGTGGTATGGATCTTTCTATCGACCATTTTCTTCCAAAGAAATAGTGGACAGTCCCTTTCGTCGTTCTCTAGAACACTGGGTTTTACAGTAGATAACATTACTAAATGGGAAGGAAAGAATTAGTTTTTCATTTGAGAATTGGAACTGGAAAATTCTTTGGAAATGACTTAGTATAATTTCTTTTTAGGAACCTGATAAGCGGAGAATGTAAATGTTTAGCCTAAATCATACACCCAGTTGTAAAAACCTGGACCATATCCCAGGCCTCTTGGACCACCTCTAAATGGTGCTCTACCAGGCTTTGGGCTCCTACCAATTTGATGAAACCCTGGCTGGGTTCAGCACTGTTTTACTGTGGATAGACACTGGCAGTGGTGGGTGAGGTGCCTCCAACGCCCTGAAAAAGCTGCCGGGTGGTAGACAAAATATTTGACCAAATGAAACAATTCACATTGAAACACAGTGGGTTGAACTGACCAGCTAATCAGGAAAGTAGACTTGCTCCCATCTCAGTCAGCTGGCTTATCAATTGCAAACCAGGTGCAGCCTTCCTCTGGTTCTCTATGCCAGACTAGCTTGGAATGCATCGCATGCAGGGTGATAGGAGGGGGCATTTCCAACCAAGAAGGTAATGGGGTACAAGAAAAACACAGTAAACAAAACAGAATAGAAGGAGATGGCTGAGCCTGATAACTTGGGATCCATTTCAGCTCCACTTCTCAAGAACTTCTGTCCATCTTGTAAGATAAATGAGGCCCAATTTCCTATTATGTGAAATTTGAGTTAATATATTTTTTTCTAAATTAAATATAAGGATGTTCATCATCACATGGTTTACTACTGTCATAATTAAAACAATGTGTGCATTGAAAGTGAAACATTGATTAAATAAAATAAATTATAGCTACGGGGTAGAATACCTTGTGAATATTGTAAGTTACATTTGGAAGAATATTTCACATCCACTTCTTAATAAGTAGTTCATGAAAAATAAAAATTGTCAAATTATACGTAAACACACACACATATGCCCATATATATGTTGGTATGTAAATGATATATATGTAAGTATATATATTATATAAATGTATGTATGTATGTATACATGCAGTGGGAATGTAATTTTGTAAGGATAACCATCTATATGATATTTTTTTTGTGACTATCTCTGAGTATTATGGATGCTTCTAAATTTTTAAACTTTTTCCTATTTTCATCAGATTATGTATTGACTTAATACTCAGGTAAAATAATTATTATTAGATTACCAATAAAATGCTAAAATAAATAACAGCAATTAGGCTACTTTTCATTTATTATGACTTCTCACATTTGTTCCCAAATTTCTCCAGGAGCAATAGCTGCTAGAGGAAATTTCTGATGAAATGCTAAGAAAACCAGGGTCTTGCACTTTGGAGCCCAGTGGTGGAAACACTATTCTCAAAGCTCATGTGACTTTAGGGCTCCCTCTCCTACACCTTAGGAATATACTTTTAATTAGCTGGGACAAATCTGTCTCACTGAAGTCTATTGAGATCTGTAGGGGGAGACCTGCTCTTTCCAAGAGCACTTTACTTCATGACCTTCTCTGAAAACTATTTAAACTCCTGCCTCTTCTCGCTCAGAGACCTCCAATCGTGCCAAGGAACCCAAATGCAGAGCAACCAGAGATAATTCATTGTTCTTTAGTAGTCTACCACTTTCTTCCTGTCTTTTTACTTTTTCATATTTGCCCCTCTTTGGTTTCTAAATATTTTCTTGCAAAGAGAGGAAGCAAGAGTTAACATACTTTTCTAGAAGGCCGGAGAATTTGTGTGGTGTATCCTGGCAATGTAAAATGTCTCAGGGATTTTAGGGTGGAAATTTTTTAATTTTTAATTTTTAAAAATAATACTTCATTCTGCAGATATTAAGAGCAATATTACCAAATTGTTCTTAATAACTTGCTGCACGTCTGTCTGTGCTAATTCTATCATCAGTCAATATCACAGTCCAAGTAAAAATCCTCTGTGTGCTGGATCGTAAGGGGTAAGATGCAAAGCACACAGGCACACGGGTGGGCTTGAAAGTTTTCTTGTTATGGATACCCATGACTGTGAATCAATTTGTGTTCTTTTCTCTCTCAACATAAACTGAAGAAATTAAATCTACTAAAGAACCATTTTCTCTTCTACTAAGAGATCATCTTCTTTCTGAAAAGCCTCTGTTCATTCCCAATCTCTTTCTTAGTTACATAAAGTTCTTATAGTTTGCTGGTGAGTTTTTGTTTTACTAAATTTTGTATGACTAGCTCTACCTTTGGATAATGCACTCTACTCTGAATGACTATATGGAGAGGATTCAGCTCTAAGTAAGTGACAATGATGATCTTCTTTATTTGGAACAAAGTTTAGGATAAAATTAGGCATTTGGGTGATTTTTTTTAATGATTGGCACCTGAGCTAACAACTGTCGCCAGTTTTGTTTTTCTGCTTTATCTCCCCAAATTACCCTTGGTACATAGTTGTATATCTTAGTTGTAGGTCCTTCTAGTTGTGGCATATGGGATGCCTCCACAACGTGGCCTGAGGAGCGGTGCCATGTCCGCGCCCAGGATCCGAACCAGTGAAACCCCAGGCTGCCACAGCAGGGTGTGCAAGCTTAACTACTCAACCACAGGGCTGGCCCCCTTGGGTGATTTTTTAATATAAATGATATGCATTCCATTCCTTTATGCATACCAAGAGATGTGTAATATGCTGCTTTTAATATGAGTATTCAGATTTCATGGATAAGAAAAGGCTTTGAGGAAATGAGGTGATGAGTTAAACAAGGGTGGATATAGGAAAAACAAATCATTTTAAAGATTTTTGAAAATTAAATGATTGGATTTAATAGTTTGAGATTTTTGTCTAAACAAGGCAAAATCCTTAATTAAATTTAAGCAATTCAGTGAATCATCTGCAAGCTTCTGCAATATTTAGACCAACTCTGTATGTTCTTCTCTCTCTCTTATTTTAATGAAAATCCAGGTCTTTTGAAATTAAGGAAGATCCCAGGTTATAGATCAAATGCTAATGAGCACCTAGCTTGGCTCATCTTAATGACACTTTAACTATTTCATGAATAAGGAAATCACTGAGTTTCTACAGCATTTCCCAGTGGTCTGAATCATCTTTCTTTATATGATGTAAACAAGACTTATGCAAGCTAAATCTAAGGAAATGGAGGCACGGTGTCTACAACTGATGGGTTGCAAATCTCAAGTGCAAGTTGAATGGGAGAAGACTGCCCCATACCACCCCCTCAACTGCAAGTGCACCAAGAAGCAGATTGCCTGATTATTTCTGGGAATTTGCTGGAGTATGCTTTGCAAATCTCCTGCTGTAAGGATGCTGTTGAGTGAAACAGTACAAAGAATCTTTATGAAATGCCTGTTTATGTCTGTGTGTGCAATTTTAACAAAACCTTTCCTCCCTTTTTTTTCTTTTTTGATAATTCAAGCAAAGCTTGACCTTGTGAGTTAGATGGGATAGGGACAACACTATTTGAAAGATACAAAAGGACTAAATGAAAAACTTGCATTAGTCCCAGTTTACAGGGCACAGACTATGAAGAAGCTTCCTGATTCCCTGCTGGTGCTTCTCTTCTCCCCCCAACCACTGGCATGATTGCCTTTTTATTCTTGTCCTTTTTTTTTTTTTTTTTACAGATAAGGACACTAAGGGTCTGAGAATTGGATGTGCTTGTCTTAAGGACATACAGGCAAAACAGACAGACTCCAGGAGGCCCTCTAACTTAAAGCCAGGCCTCATGCCTTGCTGTCAGTGATGCAAGCATTGTACGTATGACTTTTCTATAATGATGTTAAAGGATGTGCAGACACCTGCATTCCTCAACCCCACTCTACCAGTGGTTCCAAAACATTTTTTTTAGTGCCTGCCATACCATAGAATAAATTCCCATCTGAAATAGTGGGTCTCTCTAGTTGTGGGGTGTGTGATCTCTTTAGGGGTCCTGGCAAGAGGGGTATGTGGTGAACAAAGGAATGTGGCCTGAGTGACTCCCTGGAGTGATGTCCCAAACAGTAATGTATGCTTGGTGAAATTGTCTGAGTACATTTGCATTTTATCATGTAATAAGCTTATGATTCTTATTTGAATTTGATTTTATTCTTAATGATTCCAACTTTTTGAAATACTGGGCATAATTTTGGAATACAGAGAAGATTTAGGGATATATCTAAGGTTTTGTATTTTGTTTCCAAACTGCACAACAATGTATTGAACTGGCTTGAGAAATTCTCATGTGAAAATTCAACTGGGAGAGATTTTTACCCAAGATAAATAATATTTTAATGCAATATTTTTTTTAAAAAAAGGCAAAAAATTCATGATAAATGAAATACAAAATTTTAAATAAAGATGGAATCAACAACAGTATCATACATGATAATGGCAGAAAAACAGATGCTTAGATCAATAAAACAGAATTAGAATAGTTTTAATGTGTATATAATGTGCCAACAATGTGATGTGTTTGATATAAAATAGAAAAGTAACATCCCCAGTTATTCTGCACTGCAAAAACTCCATCTAAAGTAATTGTTGAAATACAGATTGTATTTTAAAATGGGCATTTCCAAAGATTATCTCAAGTTAATACCTAGAACTTGGGCATTTTGGCAAAGAATTCACAGATGAATGCATACAAAAATAGAGAAGCATAACCTGGCACAGAGAAAGATGGAGAAAGACTTTATGGGCATATTCAAATTATGAACAGATGAACATTAAAAAGGGAAGAAACTGCTTCTGAGTGGATCTAGAGGGCAAAGAAGGAGGTTTCAAGAGGCAGCTTTTAATCCAAGTGAGCACAGAGCTTCCTAGCGACAGGGCTGTTGTGCCGAAAGACCGTGGACTATGCTCTTCATTTGGCAGAAAGTTCACCAGTAGTCAGAGAGAATCAGGGAAAGGAAGCAACTTACAACTTAGAGATACCATTATCACTTGATTTAAAGGATGAGCTTGGTGATCATCCTAGTTCTAGGCAGAAATCACATCCTAACTTCAAGTTAAGTGGGAAGAGGTAATTTTAACCACCCTACTCAACCAAATGTGTACCCCTTACAACATAAGAGGGAATAATTTCAAATGTCAGAATGAAATAATTGTGTTGCATTCTTTTGATGTGTGGTATAGTGTAATAAAAAATTAATTTAAGTAAAACTTAAAGACAATTTTATCCAATAAAGTCATGCCAATTTTATGCAATCTTCTGTTTCTTGTGTTCTCATAATTTGCAGGCCAAGCATATCTATGCGTCTCAAAGATATTTAGATTCTCTTCAGGCTTAAATGTGATTCACCCATATTTCTGAGAATTTATGCTGAAGACCATTTCCTTCAAGTCAAGAGATATTTAGAAAAAAATATAGAATTTGACAGCTGAAATATTTCCACCAGGAGTGCCAAAGTCTATAGACCTGAAGTTCAAGAGGTATTTATAACTCAAATTCACAGATTTTAGGTGAATGTGTAGATTGCTTAAATGAGAGATTGAGGATTCTCACACACTTATAGTTTTGCAATAATTAACATATATGGGTATAACATTGGTATTTTACCTTGCATTGTATAATATATTTTTTGCTTGTAACTAAGAATTTCTTATTTGATCTATAGAATAGCCCTGATGTCATATCATCTAAAATTAACGCAAATGGGAACCAAGGCTCAGACCGTTTGGGGAGAGAATACAGGGTAATAGAATTAATTAATATCATGTCAAGGAGAACTCAATTCATTTGATTCTAAATTTGGTTTTACTTTATGTCCACTGTCTCATTTCAGAAGAAAATTCCTGTATAAAGTCACAGAATTATTCCAGACATTTTATGATAGCTGTCACTTGTACTAAATCATAGGAAAGCAGTGCAATCTTTGTCCAGCAGAAATTCAACAAGTATAATTCCTTCTCATTATGATTCAGCATAGTGAGACAGCAGATAATAAATTTAACCAAATGGGGCTTGCTGTCTGACAAATTAGACTTTTTATGTGCAATTGGGAGAGTAATGTCAGACATCTGCAAAATAGAGAAGACTTTAGAGTTTGCCTTTGTTATTGCAAGGACTATAGAGCTGAGTGGAAAAACTAGGCAAAGGTAGATTTTTAAGAGATTTTGGAATGAGTGTAATGGAAAGCAGAGAATGCTATTTGACTTTGTAAAGCAATACATCATTTTCTCTCTCTTCCTGGCATCACAGGGTGTGATAAAAGTTAGACCCAAAATGTGAGGGGTGTGGAAGAAGTTGAAATACTACTAATATTTAGGCTATTCCAGTATCTGGAGAGCATTTTTCCTTCAGATACATATTTTACTAGGCTACATTAATCGAAACTAGAAAGATAAAAGAAAAATGAGATAGATTTTAAATGGTGATGAAATGGTACATGGTGTCAGGGAAAAAGCTATGAAACCCGCCATCAAAGATTCTGAAATTTGAAAAAAAAAAAGAAAGCTAAACACGAGAAACAGCGTTTGCTCCCTCAAAAATAAGCAGTCCTGGAGCTGGCCTGGTGGCATAGTGGTTAAGTTCATGCATTCTGCTTTGGCAGCCCAGTGTTCTCAGGTTCTGATCCTAGGCATGGACCTAACACCACTCATCAAGCCACGCTGTGGTGGCATCCCTCATAAAACAGAGGAACATTGGCGCAGATGTTAGCTCAACTACAATCTTCTTCAAGGAAAAAGAGGAAGATTGACAACAGATGTTATCTCAGGGCCAATCTTCCTCACAAAAAAAAACAAAAAACAGTGTTGATTATACTAATTTACGTCATGTGGTCTTTTTTATGACTAGTTTTCACTAATCACATTACTAATTACATATAATTAAAAATTTAACAGATTCATGTTGTTGTGACATTTTATTTGACAACTACAATAAATGTCTAGCTGTTTTTCTGTCTATTTTTCTGTAAGTAAGAGTACAGAGAGAATTGAGACTGCGTAGTTTAAACACCCCTGCACTAACAGATTGTGTGACCACAAGAATATCACTTTCAATCCACCATTGGTGAAACGGGGTTTACAGTTCCTCACTGCTTAGCTTTATTGTGAAGCTCAGTGATTCAATAGATATGAAGAACTAGGCACAGGTAAACTTTTCACAATGTCATTATCATTGCTCTTAATAGTAAGTTTTTTTCAGCTCAGTTGACTGAAGTGTTCATATTTTTAGAATATTTTGAGAATAGGCGAGTTTTATCAGTTTAATTCTCAAACATATTGGTAAAATATACCTTGCCTTATCTTATTTAATTCTAAAACCCATGGAAATCATTCTTAACATTCAAAATGTTCTTTGTGGATATTTTTTTCTTCTATCATAACCTGAAATTGTATAAAATGCAGCTACTCAATTTGTTTTAATTTACAGATCACATTGAAAAATTTCCAGTTTCTAAAAATAATAGCTGAGTTATAGTTCAGGATGTATGTTCATGTGCTATTTCCCCTGAATCCTAATTGTTAGTGCTAAAATGCCAATCATAATACCAATGCTAATTACTCATCATTCTAAAATTGAAATTTCTTTCTTAAAAATAAATAAAAATAATTCTAGAACAGTGAATGCCTCTTGCAATGGATAACCTTTTCATGTCTGAATTTGCAAGAGTAGTTTCCATTGCCCACTTTATTTCCTCCCATACAATTTTATTTCATCATGGATGAACTGACAGCAAAAGAAACACTTATAATGTAGACAGTGACTCATGGCCCAAATGGGAGATCACCCGTATTTGTGGCTAAATGGTAGACATAGACTACCCATAGCCAGACTTAAATATTCTGAAGATGATGGTGATGCTGATTATAATAAACATTTATTTAATAAAAATACTCATTTAAACACATCTAAGGTAGTATGTTCACACACACATGTGCACACACACCATACTAGGGTATGTTTAACTGCCGCATGCCGCATAGCATGCTATACACCTTTAGGTGGTGTTGTGTGTATCACTGTAGTACAATAGCACCAGCTGGTATAATCTTGTCCAATCCATTTAAAGAATTATTGATTTTAAATAATCAATTTTACTTAAAAGCATTCTAGAAAATATTGGTTGCTAGGTGTCAGTGCCAAAGTACCAAGAAAAATATTTTTAAAAGTTTTCTTCCAACTTTTATGAGTTCGCTATGTAACAGTTAACCCATATTTTCTTTTCTTAATTGTGCATGAGTGATCATTTTATTCTGAAAATTTTAGGGCACAGCAGAGCCATCATGGAATCAACACAAGGGGACAACACATCCTCTACAGACTTCACTTTCATGGGGCTGTTCAACAGAAAGGACATCTCAGTCCTTCTTTTTGTCATCATTTCTATCATCTTTTTCACTGCGCTGATGGCCAATGGGGTCATGATCTTCCTGATCCGCACTGACTCATGTCTCCACACTCCCATGTACTTCCTGCTCAGTCACCTCTCCTTCATTGACATGATGTACATCTCTACCATTGTGCCAAAGATGCTGGTTGACTACCTGTTGGGTCAAAGCACTATCTCCTTTTTGGGATGCACAGCTCAACATTTCCTCTACCTCACCCTTGTGGGAGCTGAGTTCTTCCTGCTGGGCCTCATGGCCTATGACCACTATGTGACCATCTGCAATCCCCTCCGCTATGCTGTCCTCATGAGCCGACGGGTCTGCTGGATGATCATAGCAGGTTCCTGGTTTGGGGGATCTTTGGATGGCTTTCTCCTAACTCCCATAACCATGTGCTTCCCCTTCTGCAATTCCCGGGAGATTAACCATTTCTTCTGTGAGGCACCTGCAGTCCTGAAGTTGGCAGGTGCAGACACAGCTCTCTATGAGACAGTGATGTACGTGTGCTGTGTTTTGATGCTGCTGATTCCTTTCTCTGTGGTGATTGCCTCTTATGCCAAAATCCTGACCACAGTTCACCACATGAGCTCAGGGGAAGGGAGGAAGAAAGCATTTGCCACCTGCTCATCTCACATGATAGTGGTTACCTTGTTCTATGGGGCTGCCATGTACACCTACATGCTGCCACATTCTTACCACAGGCCAGACCAGGACAAAGTCTTCTCTGTGTTCTACACTATCCTCACACCCATGCTAAACCCCCTCATCTATAGTCTGAGGAACAAGGATGTGACCGGAGCTCTGAAGACGGCACTGGGGAGAATCAAGGGTACACAAAGAGTGTCAGGAGATGCCTTTTGACAGTTTCTTCCCACTTAGCTGGTGAATGGAAGCCTCTGTGACCAGTGTGGCCATGTTCTCAATGAACGATTAAACTGGAGGCTAGCGTTCAACTGTGTAGATAAAAAAAATGTCAGTATAAGACATGTTTCCCCTTGGTCTCCTTCCCTTCACTCTTCATTCCTTTCTATGTCTTCCTTTTCTCCTGTGCTGTTCACATGTATTCAAAATAAATGCACAGCGGTTTCCAGAAACACAAACTAAAATTTTTTGCTCTTAAATTTTGTCTTTTAGAAACAAAATAAATTGCATGAAATTTTAAATGGCATGGATTATGCTGGTGAGCACAGGAGGGATGATGTTACTTTTTGGGTATATGATACTACTGTACAACTCTAGTTCACCATCTAAGGATAAAAGAAATATCCTCTTTTCTATTTATGAGAGTAATACTTTGACACAGCCTTTTAGGAAGATGGCTGGGTAGCTATCTACATGTTCAATTTGTCGGGTAGTACGAAGAATCACTGAACATAATTTTCTTGAAAAGCCATTGCACTTACTACAATCATTGTGTTTTTTAAAAAAATTTTGTGAAGAAACACAGTATTTAACTTTTGTTTGTTTGCAACATATTTGTGCAACCTATTTGTAGGATAAGTTAAAACTCATGGATGAGAGTGAGGGATATTGCCCAGACAGACAACATGTGAGCACTGTGTGGCTGAGAGTGTTTCTGAGAAGTTGGAGAAACACACATGGATATGAGTTGGGAGAATACTAAAATTATTTTTCAAATATGTCACAAAGTCATCAAAGTTAAGCATACATGCCAGGTTATAGGAGTTAGCTCATGATTCATATCCATGCTCCCCAACAATCCAGGAATGGAGGACAGAAAGGATGTGACAAACCATGTTCGTTGTCCCATTTGATTATATGAGGAGTTTACTCAGGGACAAAAAAGGGTGACTTTATTAAATTATTAATGATCATAATTATAATCATATTGGTCAATCTGTCTAAAACTTAATAATTTATATGCTTTATCAGGTTTATTATCCTCTAACAACCTCATACGAAAAAGAAACACATTTTATAAGTTCTAATTTACAGAGGAGAGCAATGGAGGTCAGGGGCACAAGGAACCTCTGTAGGGTAAACATTTTTAATTAGTGCCCTAGATCACAGGATTTCAAGGAATGTGATTGATAGAGCACTGTATCTTTCAGATACAGCTTCCTCATTCATTCTTCCATTCATCATAGCTATTAGCTAGATAGTCAAAGCACCTGCATTTAAGAAGTTTGTATTCCAATGGAAGAAAGACAATGAAAATAAAGAAAAACAAGGAAGCAAGTAAACAAACGCTTATATTCCCATCATAACGTATGTGGCAGCAAAGACTAAAACTCAACATATCCAAAGCCTTATATGTTCAAGAAAGTCCTTGCACACAAGAAATTCCTTGGGTGAATTTCCAGTAGATGTGTATGCATAGTCTTCAGCAAAAGACACATGGTAACAGAAAAAAATTAGAAACTACTTAAAAATATACTGTGAAATGGATAAGTAAATTGTGACACATTCATACAATAAGAATAGATGTTCTAATACTACTAGCAACAACATGGATTAATCTTGGAAACATAATGCTGAACTGAAAAAGCAAGTCACCAAAGAATATATTTATATAAAATACAGATCCAGAAAAAACTATCTTTGGGAAAGGTTAGTGGCTGGAAGGGTATATGATGGGCTTCTGGGGTTTTCTGTTTCTTGAAGTAGATGCAGATTATACACCTATGGTTCACTTTGAAAAAATTTATCAAGTTCAAATTTATTTGTTTAATATTTTCGTATTTTAATTATGCTCCAATTAAAAGTTAAAATATAGCCTATATATATATAATCTATCACGTTTTCTTTGTCCATTCATCCATCAGTGGATGTTTAGGTTGTTTCCATTCTTTGGCTATTGTAAAAAATGTTGCAATAAACATGAGGGTGCAGATATCTCTTTGAGATAGTGATTTCATTCATTCAGGTATATAATGATAAGTGGAATTGCTGGATCATATACTAGTTTTATTTTTAAGTTTTGAGGAACCCCCTACTGTTTTCCATAGTGACTGCACATATTTACATTCCTACCAACAGTGTACAAAGTTTCCCTTTTCTTCATATCCTTGCCAACACTTATTATTTCCTGTCATTTTGATGACAGCTATTCTAACAGGTGTGGCATAATATCTCATCTTGTTGTACACTTTAAACTAATGCAATATTGTATGTCAACTATATCTCAGTAAAATTTGGAAAAATATAATTCATAATATAATGTATTGTGTACAAGAAATACAATAACACAATTTGATAATGAAAATAAGTGGAGGGCTACTCAAACTATGGTGTTCAAAGAAGAAAATTCTGAGCAGGCAATCTTTGAGCAGGAAAGGAAAAGGCATAGGAAGATCCAAGCATAGAGCATTCTAGGCAGGAAGAATAGCAAGTGTCAATGTACTGACACAGGGAAGGTAAGTTCAGAAGGTTAGACAGTGGTGCTGGCCTGAAACAAGTGATAGGAAAAATGGGTAGGGACCAGATCAGGAGGTCCTTATATGCTGTGGTACAGAAGTTAGCACTTTATTTACATTGCAATAAAATATCATTAATGGATTTCAAGTAAAAGAAAGGCAGATCATGACTAACATGCTGATGACATTACTCTGGCTGCTTTATAAAGAATGGACTGTAGGTAAAAGCATTAAAGTAGGAAGAATTTTTTGGAGGGTTTTCATGGGTTCTGAGGAGAGATGCTCCTGGCATGGGTTAGAATTTTAGGTGTGAAGATAAGAACTGTTATAACCGGGGATGTATTTTTAAGACATGGATAATAGAAGTTGATGATGAGTAGAAGGTAAGGTGTAAGGGAAATAGGATAATCAAGAAGAGTCCCCAGATGTTGGGACTGAACAATTAAGTGGATGGTAGATATATTTGATGAAATAGAGTAAAGCAGGGTTTGTGAATAGAATTAAGAATTTTCTTTCAATCACCTTAAGTTTGAAATGTCTATTGAATATCTAAGATAAAAAGTCAGATAAGAAGCTAGATATTTTTGTCTAGATATCTTTTGAGTTGTTAGGTGTGAAGATAGGTTTTAATAGTCAGTGGTAAGCAGATGGATGTAAGGACAGGAGATTAGATTAAAAGATATCACCTAAGAAGAGTTTGTGTGGATAGAGATGAAAAGAACTGAAGAACTGGGTGCAGGGAATTTAAGAGGTGGCAATAAAAGGATGGAAAAGATATAAAACACCCCGGGGATAATGATGTGCTAGAAACTTAGAAAAAAATTTCTTATAACAGAAGGGTGATGTCCACCATGTGAAATATTGGGCACAGTTTAAGTACTCTGAAGCAGAAAGCTGATCACCTGAGTAGACAAGCTAATAGTCCATTTTGTTCTCCACAGAGGGGATTCAATGGAGTGTTGGAGAATATGCTATGAAATAGATTAAGCACAAAAAGAGGTTTACAAGTTGGAGAAAAGTGCAGGAATTTACTCTGAATATCAGAAGAAAGATGAACTTATATCTGGAGAGTTATGTGTGGTTAAAGGAAGATTTTTAATTTTTTCAATATAGATAATATTAACACTTTTTTTTGGATTTTGACAAGAATAGTCTGGTGTTGAAGGATGAATCAGTGATTCAAGGGAGAAAGAGGGGTATTTCAAGAAGAGCACCTGTTAATTGGGTGAAAGAGGTTCCAGAACCCCATTGGAAGGCTAAAGTTTGTATGAGAGCAGAAACAGTTCCTCATGAAAAACAGGGATACATGCAATAAGTTTAGGGAAAACAAAATGGAATATCTTCAAGTATGTTGCCTCATTTTCATTATTTCTGCCACCTAAACCCTCACTGTTTTGCAGCTACCTGCTTGTTTCTTTTAACACATGACTAACAGACGGATTGCTCTTATTGTGAAGACACTACCTACTAGAGCCAAATTTTTCTTTGAAATAATTGACCATTTCATTTCACTGCTTAAACTTGTTTAGTCTATGAGATTGATTTAAGTAGATGCATGTGAAAACTTTTAAATCTCTTCTGTTTTGGCCTGTCTCATTGACTGGGCACTCTCAGTAAAGCTCAAATAGTCTGCAGTCCAACTACAGTTGCTATTTGCTTAGAGTCTCTAGATTTCTAACTTCCTGAGTTTAGCATCATTACAGAGGACTGTGATGCATGGCAACACTAAGGATGGGAATGAACAGCCAGGTGAAGAGAAACATAGTGTGAGGTCTCAAACATAGGAGCTTCTGATCTCGTGGATCTCGGGCCCAGCACAGCAGTGTGTGGAAGTGTTCTGGTTCCTCAATGTGGCCCACTCTCTGAAAAAAGGTCTGATGAGCTGTCCTTTCGGGTTTTTATGGAGGCTTCATTACATAGTCATGATGGATTAAGTCATTGGCCATTGGCAATTGATTCAACCTCAAGCCATCCTCTCCTCTCTCAATAATCAGGGGGCAGTACTGAAAGTTTTAATTCTCTGATCACATGACTGGTTCGCCTGGTGGCCAGCTCCCTTCCCTGGGTGCTTCCAAAAGTCACCTTTCACATAACAAAAGCACCATTATCAATCTAAACACTTAGAAAATTCCAAGGGTTTTGAGAGCTGTGAGCCAGGAACTGAGGACCACTATCAAATATATGTGAGAAGTATATATTTTAATTACCTAAATGACCAAATACATATAAATCACAATATTGTACTGCTCAATAAAGTTTGAATATTTTTTTATCTGATTTGTAATGAGGTTGAGTAACTTTTTATTGGTTTGTCAGTCATTTAGAGTTCCTTTTCTGTAAAGTGCATATTCAAGTGTTTTGCCCATTTCTTATTAAATTTCTCCCTTTTAATATATACATATTTTTTAATAAATATGCTGATATTTTGTTTTTAGTTTATTATATGATGTGCTAGTTTGCAACTTATCCTTATATTTAAATCGTGTTTGTATATGTATGGAATTATCGACATTTTCCTTTATGTTAGTGTTTTTTGTGTCTTAACTAATTCTTCCATATCCTAAAGTCATTGAAGTTATTCTCCTATCCTATCTTCTAAAAGCTTCATAGTATTTTCTTTGTTCACATTTTCATCTTTACCCACCTAGAAGAGATTCATGGTAAATAAGAGGAAAATTTTCCATATGAATCAACAATTTTCCCAGAAAAACTTCCTGATAACTTTTTTCCTTTTTTCTGATTTGCAGTGACATCTCCATCCCTTTTGCAAACACATTCATAAAAGACTTTCTCTATTTTTGATATCCCCAATTCTTGTCCTTCCATTCTTTCATATGTCCTCTTTATTGAGAATTTGTGCCTATTCCTTTAGTGTCAACTACAAGGGTAAATTCAATAATTAATTCTGTTTTCATTGCATTTGATCCATCAGAAGCACTTGACCCCCAATTGAGAATGTATGGGTTTTGTTGTTTGTTTGTTTGTTTTTGTTTATTTGGCTTCAAGTGCCCTATATTGTGATGGCTTCATTCCTAGACCACTGTTCGTTTCTCTGAGATCTCTAATTTTTTTTTCTGGCATAACTTCTCCAGGTTCATTTCTAAATATTGGAGTGAACCATGCTCAGTCACTGGCTGCCTTCTCATCTTTTCTATACCTATTCCCAGGTAAGCTTATTTAGGTTTTTGGTTTACCATGTCATATGTATATAGTGATGACTCCAGTCCAGAACTCTTTCTTGCATTCCAGACCCATCCACCAAGCTGCTTACGCAATGTGGCCACTTGGATGTCTAATTGTTTTCCATAACATGCTGTTCACCAAACTGAACAGATGTAGACTGTCCTAGGCCCACTGAAGGCAACTCCTCCCTTCCAGTTGGTCTATGTGAGCTCTTGGACCTCTTTATCTTGATACCATCAAATCAGTGAGCAAATCCTGCTGGTTCTTATCTCCTGACTACATCTAGTCTCTAACCATTTCTTAAATAGGTTCCAGTTTTATCTCAGTCCTCTAATGGTTATTTCTAAAGTAGCAGCTAAGGTGAAAACACATCAGAGCATGTCAGTGCTATGGTGAAAATGCTGCTATAGCTTATTTCACTGGGAGTGAATTCTAAATTCCTTACGGTAAGCTACAAGGACCCTTCCAATATGCCCCCTCCCGTAACTTCTTGGCATCTGCTCCTGCTACTCTCCCCTTCACTCACTGTGCTGCCCCACTTGCCTTGTCCTTCCTTGAACAAGCCAAGCACACTCCCACCTCAGGACTATTCCACTGGATTTTTTCTCTGTTTGGGATTCTCTTATCCCAGCTATATTCTTGGTTAAAACCCTTATCTCTTTAAGATTTTTCTCAAATCTTATCCTCCTAAAATGGTCTATACTGTCCATGATACTTTGAAAAGCCACAAACGGGACCTCATCCTCAGCAATTCCTCTCCTCACTTATTCTACTCTACTTTTGCTATAGCATTTGAAACTGTTTATCATATTATAGCTAGCTTTCCTATTCTATTTAATTTTAATGTTTGTTTCCCTGTTGAAATGGCAGCTCCTTGAAGACAAGGGCCTTTGCCTATTTTGAGAAATAATATTCCAATGGTCTTGAGCAATGGCTGCATACAGTAGAAACTCAGTAAATAATTATCACATGAATTAGTCACAGAATGCCCATAAATTCATGGATCCATTTCTCAATTCTGTATTTTGTTTATTTGTTGTATTTGTCTCACAATGTGTCAATTTCATATTGTTTGAATTAGTGTAGTATTGAAATAAATCTTGATTTCTAGAATGACAATTTTACCTTCATTGTTCTTATTTAGCATTATTTTCACTGCTATTCTTGGCCTTTTGATTTTTGTTAGAAGAGTTAGATTTTCAAATTAAATATATATATGTTTTATTAACATTATGTTGAATCTATATCTCTATTTCTATCTTTATCTCTATGTACCTAACTCTATCAATCTCTATATCTATCTCTATCTATTATCTCAATCAAACAATTTCATTTTTAACATATGTCATTATTATGTTGAAGTATTTAAGATAAATAACCAATGTCTTGACATTCTAGTCCTATTATTCATTTGTAAAAAGCAACAGTGCACAGTCTGCTTGTACTAGGCCCTGCCATAGGAGTTAGTTACAATCCACAAAATCTCAGTGGCTTAGAGTATGAGTCTTTATATCTCAGCTTATTGAAGATATCATTCCTCTGGCTTTTGACTTCCTTTATTTATTCTTGAGAAGTCAGGTCTCAACTTAACTGTAACAACGTTAAGTAATCTCTTCTTTCTGTAGTTCATTTGCTCTTTGTCTTTGATGTTGCACAATTTCACTGTAAGATGCCTAGCTGTGGGTATCTTTTCATTTATTCTGCTGGGTATTTATTAGGTGTCTTTCATAAGTATATAGATGAATTTTAGCAGTTCTGGAAAATTATTGGTGATTTTCACTTACGGACCATTGGCAGGGGCCCTGGCAATTTGTTCACGTGATATACCTTTTTCCAACATGAACCATGATTTCTTTTGCAAATGTGCAAAAGAAAGATATTTAAACTACCTCCATTTGCATTTTTATATCTTATAATTTGAAGAATAATCCACAGACATGCTTCTCGCTCTGATGCTTCAAGAATTTTAAAATTCATTTGCAATCTCAAGGTAACCTAATATCCAAAACAATTTTTAAAATTAAGAACAAAGCTAAAGAACATTTTCCACTTTAACCCAAAATGGATCAAAGCCCTAAAAATAAGAGCTAAAATTATAAACTCTTACAATAAAACACAGGAAATCTCTATGACATTTGATTTAGCAATGATATATTGGATATGAAATGGAAATCATAGGAAAACAACAAAAAATAGATAAGTTGGACTAAGTCACATTTCAAAAAGTCTGGTTATCAAAGGTCACTGTCAAGAAAGTGAAGAACCAACCCACAGAATGGGAGAAAATATTTGCATATCATATATCTGATAAGATATTAATATCAGAGTCCATAAAGAATCTACAACTCATTAACAACCACCACACACACACATACAAAAGTAAAAAATAAAAATTGGGTAAGAGACTTGGATAGATATTTCTCTGAAGAATATATACAAATGGCCAATAAGCACATGAAAAAATGCTCAACATTATTAGCCATTAGAAAATTGAAAATCTGTATTAGTTCTTTGTATATTTTGGATATTAACCCCTTATCTGATACATGGTTTGCAAATATCTTCTCCTAAATGTTAGGTTGTCTTTTCATTTTGTTGATGGTTTCCTTTGCTGTGCAGAAGCTTTTTAATTTGATGTAGTCCCATATGTTCATTTTTTCTTTTGTTTTCCTTGCCCAGTCAGACATGGGACTTGAAAATATGCTGCTCAGATCAATGTCAAAGAGCGTACTGCCTGTGTTTTTCTCTAGAAGTCTCATGGTTTCGGGTCTTACATTCAAGTCTTTAATACCTTTTGAGTTGACTTTTGTGCATGGTGGAAGGGAATGGTCTACTTTCATTCTTTTGCATGTGGCTGTTCAGTTTTCCCAACACCATTTATTGAACAGACTCTCCTTTCTCCATCGTATGCTCTTGGCTCCATCGTCGAATATTAGCTGTCCATAAATGTGTGGGTTTGCTTCTGCGCTCTCAATTCTGTTCCATTGATGTGTGTGTCTGTTTTTGTGCCAGTACCATGCTGTTTTGGCTACTATGGCTTTGAGTAAAATTTGAAATCAGGGAGTGTGTTACCTCCAGCCTTGTTCTTTTTTCTCAGAAATTCTTTGGCTATACAGCTCAACAACAACAACAAAATAACAATCCAATTAGAAAATTGGCAAAAGATCTGAACAGAGATTTCTCCAAAGAAGATATACGGATGGCCAACAGGCATATGAAAAGATGCTCAACATCATTAGCTATCAGGGAAATGCAAATCAAAACTACAATGAGGTATCACCTCCCTCCAGTCAGAATGGCTATAATTAACAAGACAGGAAACAACAAATGTTGGAGAGGATGTGGAGAGAAGGGAACACTTGTTGACTGCTGGTGGCAGTGCAAACTGGTGCAGCCACTATGGAAAGCAGTATGGAGTGTCCGCAGAAAATTAAGGATAGATCTACCATATGATCCGGCTATTCCATTGCTGGGTATTTATCCAAAGTACTTGAAAACACAAAGGCATAAAGATACTTGCACCCCTTTGTTCATTGTGACATTATACACAATAGCCAAGACATGTAAGTAACCTAGGTGTCCATCAAGGCATGAATAGATAGCAAAGATATGGTATTTATACACAATGGCCTACTACTCAGCCATAAGAAATGATGAAATCTGGCCATTTGTGACAACATGGATGGACCTTGAGGGTATTATGCTGAGTGAAATAAGTCAGAGGGAGAAAGTCAGATGCCATGTGATCTCAATCATAAGTAGAAGATAAAAAGAACAACAAACAAACACATAGCATTGGAGATTGGATTGGCAGTTACATAGGGGAAGGGGAGAGGGGGGAGGACAAAAGGGCTTATTAGGCTCACATGTGATGGGATGGACTATAATTAGTTTTCGGGTGGTGAACATGATTTAATGTACACAGAGTTCAAAATATGATGTACATCCGACAATAATAAATAAATAAATTGAACAGTATCAAGAAGAAAAAGATTAAAAAAAAGAAAAAGGAAAATCAAAACCACAATGATATAATACTTTGTACTCATTAGGATGGCCACCAAAGAATAAAGAAAAAAAATAGGAAATAAGAAATGTTGGTAAGAATGTGGAGAAACTGGAACCCTGTGCATTTCTGGTGGGAATATAACATGGTTCAGCCACTGTGGAAAAAGTTTGGCAATTCCTCAAAAAACATATAGAATTACTCTGTGATCCTGTGATTCTACTTCCAGGTATATATGCCAAAAAAATCAAACCAGGGACTCAAACATATATCTTTACAAGGCTGTTCATAGCAACATTGTTAATGATAACCAAAAGGTGGAAGCACCCCAATCGTTCATCCACATATGAAAGAATAAACAAAATATGATATTTACAAACAAAGTGATGTCACTCAGCCTTAAAAAGAAATGCATTTCTGATATATGTCACAACATGCATGAATCTTGAAGACATTATGCTACGTGAAATTAGCATAAGAGCAAACATAACCGATTCCACTCACAAGAAGTAACTAGAAGAGGAAGATCCAGAGAGACAGAAAGTAGAATAGAGGACATCAGGGACTGGGGGCCAGGGTATAGAGAGTTATTGTTTAGTGGGCACAGAAGTTTTCTTTGGGATAACTAAAAAGTTCTGTTGATGCATAGTAGTAATAGTTGTACAACATTGTGAATATACTTAACACCTCTGAATTGTACACTTAAAAATGGTTAAAATGATAAATTTTGTTTTGTGCATTTCATCACAATAGAATATTTAAAATTATTTATTTAATAACAAAGAAAATTCAGATGCAAACAAGTGAACTATTATGTAAAGGCAATAAATGTGAGTTAATAAGTATCCATATAAGATATTCTTCAACTGAGGAAAGAATAATAAAATATATTTACATCATATCATAAACGGAAGAGAAATATTTTAGTAAAAATAAGTACTTGTTTCTTGGAATTTTTAAAATCCAATTAAAGAAATCATTCATATGATTGAGTGATTTATATCATATGCAGATATAAATTTCTCAAATATGTACTGCATATGTACCTGATTTAACACAAATTACGATGTATAAGTAGATAATATAAAACATTACATTCTCAACACCAAAAGTAAGAAAGGTCACTGCACAGGAGAAGTTGAAATATCCCAAAATCTTACACTACACATATACACACATGGAACATATTTTGAGAATTCTCATGGTTTTACCTGTTTCTCCTTCCGTCACTGCTGCATCAACACTTTTGTTTTGAGCTGACCAGTTTCATACTGGCAAGCCAGATGGGGCCCCATCATGCCAAGCCTCTCTTTCTGCCCTTTACTATGAAGGGGCCACCAGGAACAATATTCTGAGTTTGTACAGGCACAGCTTGGAGGAGAACATCATAAAGGACCGGGTGGCTGGTTAGTGGAAGCCGCTCCTTTTTTTCCTCATGAAAGGCAGTGCTAAGATGCATCTGACCTGCCTTCTCCAGGGTCATCTAGAGGGTGCTTCCACACAGGCTTGGTAACTGTCACCACAACAGATCACCTGGGCACTGACTTTTTTCCCTTGCTTTAACCACTATTCTTCTCCGCCCATCCCATTTGCTCTCTGGATCACATTCCTCAAGAAAATACTTGGAATTCAGTACCTATTTCCCGAAATCAATTTTCTGGTAAGCTCAAGCTAAGGAAAATTATATATGAGAGCAATTTAATAGCAGTTATTGCAAATTGAACCCCAATCCTAAAATAGGAGGAGACACAGAAACTGTTCTAAGGTATCAAAATTAAAAAAAAAAAAATCCTCAACCAACCATACTAGAATAATTGAATTATCTTTTTCTTTTTCCTATAGAAAATGGTACTGTCTTATAAAGCACAATCACAGAATATGCAGCACAAAATTGTTGGAAAAAAATGGTTAAAGTGTTATATCAAGCAGTTAAATAACAAGATTATGTTAGTGTGTTTCTGAATTTCCTTTCAGTATTTGTTGACTTTTTCAATTTGTAATTCGAAGGGATTTCTTTTCTCATCAAATGAAAATATTTATGTTTGAAACTATGCAATCATGCTTTTATATCCTTTTTCTTAAGGAAGTCTCCCCATATTACATAAACTTTAGGCTCAGAAAACTTGAAATCCCACTGTCATTTATGCACATAGCGGGGAGAGGTAAATGTGAATTGCATGATAAAGGGCCAAGAGATAATGCAGAGGGAGATATCAGCATAGCAATACACCTTGACCTAGGATTTTTTTCCAGAGTGTGAGCATTTGGGATAATATTGGAAAAGGGGGTAAAGGGAATCTTATTGTTCTTTAAGTAACTCAAAGATTTCATTTTCTTATTGCTTTTAGTTGTTTCATTACATATTTTGAATCCTTTGCAGCAATGAAATTTTCCTTCTATCATTATGAGTGAAACTGGTGGCCAAATGACTATTAATGATTATCTTAAAAGTCATGTGGGATAAGCAACCTATTATCAGACTCCCACTAGGCTCCTAATAGATAACTTCTCTGACACCTGGGTCACGATGGTAACAGTTGCTTAAGTTGTTTTTGAGGAACTGAGAGTTGACTCCTTGTCCAGTTCAAGCTGGTTGACACCACTGACGTGTCAAGTTTGCCTACACGAATGTTAGATAGGTGACCCTTTGACATCAGGGGGTGCCAAAAACTCCACCAGTCAGATCATGCTAAGGCCATCATTTTATGAAAGTGGATCGTATGAAAAGCCATGCAGCTTGACTACATTTATATAGATCATCAATTATCTCACTTTTCCTTAACGCCAATCATCTATCCCCACACTTTGGAGCACCCTGCCCCTTTATCCCATAAATACCGCTAATGCCCATTTTCAGGTAGGTGGATTTGAGATGTGTTCTCCAATCTCCTTGCTTGGCTACCTTGTGAATAAAGCCTTTCTCTGCTGCAAAATTTGTCTCAGTGATTAGCACACTATGCAGTGGACAAAATGGTCCTGGCTTGCTAACACAACTCATAAGGGAGACAAGATGTTTACACATACCAAGTGAATCCCTTAGTAACAGAGTGGGTCTAAAATGTAGCATTTTCAGGAAGACACTATTTCCCTATGAGGGGTGGATTTTCCTTTAATCCTTGAAGAGAGGAATGCATAAGAATTAGAATTGTGAAAAAGGAATTTTCCAAAATATAGCCATGGAGAAAAAACACAAAAGTAATTTAATTTGAATGCCGAGTCCCACAGTCTGATTTATTTGAGGGCAGTTTAATTACTGTAATTCTTTATAAATTGAAAGATTACATTTTTATGAATTTAAAAAAAAAGGAAGGTGAAAGACCTTATCATATTTACATAAACTGTATAATGGCAGGCTAAGGACGAATTACCCCAGGGAATGATATTCTGATGTCAATTATTCTGTCAAATGGTAGTACTGATATAACGTGATGATTCAAGCTCTCTTATTTAAGTTGCTTATTTCTTTGTTTTTAGCAGCCTACATAAAGTAGCTGGTGCCCACTTTCATGGACCATCTTTCTTAGGCATTTAAGGACTCGGGCTTGTCCATATCTAGGTTATGAATCTATTTGCTTATCCTTGACTATTTTAAAGCATCTCACACTGATTAGGGACTGACTCTTAACATTATGCCAACAAGATGTAATTCCATGCTCAAGCCACAGCACCATTTCATTATTTTTTTATATTGATGGCTCCTCCCTACCTTCATCCATGCTCTTCTCTTCAATTATCTTTCCCCTCTTTGCTTTGCTTCTCTTCAGAATACCAGCTCTCAGTTTGAAAGGTCTGATTCATGTCTCTAAGTTACCCACGCTTGCTTAAAAAATGCTGAGCAATTCCATTTACTACTTCAGTTCTGTAAGATTTTTCTCCAATAAGTAGGTATTTGACCTTTAGTTCAGACTGTCGGGTTTGGTGGAGGCTACCATGTGAGGTAAGTAATTTTGAGAACTTTTTGTCAGTTATGGGGGTTTGAAATATCAGATTCTGGAGTTAATGGGAAACTGGTTCAAACTAAGGACATATTAGGAAATCTTGAGGTTGATATGCCTCAGTATTCTACTTATAGATATTCATGAATCAGTGCTACTCATGTAAATTTTATACATTTGATTTCATTTCTTCTCTCAGCTAACATTATAGATTCAATTCTCTGTTGTGTATTTCACAATGTAGGTGATTTTTCTGCTCAGGAAAGTTCTGTACAGATTTGGTTCAATGTAAAACTTGTCAACACAAATAAACCATAATCAATCCATAAATCAAAATTGGGGTGAGTTTATTCTATTTGCCAGTTTTGGGGACTATATCCCAGGAGAACAACCTTCACCAAAGAAGGAAGCCCTCCAAAGAAGTGGGCTGTGCGGCACGGTTATATTTTGTCTTGGAACAAGGAACTCACAACTATGACAGGAATATCTGTCTTATTACAGTCACGAGATATTTTGCTAACACAACAGGTCAATGGTCACTAGATGAGCACAGGAGGACAGTAATTAATCCTTAGTTTCTAGGAAAAATGCTTCTCTTTAAGAAATGCTGATATGAGGGAGACATACATCCCCATCTTTAAGAGCATCATTCTTGGTTTTGGGACAGTGTAAATGTTTAAAGCAGATGTGCAATGCATGCTTGACAGGCTATGTCAGACCTTTCTGGGAAAACAAGGTTGGGCCAAATTAGTTTTAAGCCAAATAGCTTCCTCATATACCACAATATATTAAATTTTCTTATTGCTTTTCATTTATTCACAAACTTCAAGAAAGTTCTCATTGTTGAAAAAGTATATTCACTTATATAATTTTAGAGTATTTATAGGGACAGGAGTTTATCTAATTTAGTTGTACTATTACGTCTTCTCAGGTAATTTATTAATTTCTTGAAAGATAACTTAGGTAGAAAAATCTTAATATCCTACTCTAAGAAATTATCCCACCACATTTTCCTATTTTATACTTAGAAACTACCAAAGGTAGACAGGACAAAATATATGAGCGGCTTTCCAGATATCAATAAACTCATAAGTGATGAAGATAGGCAGTGAAAACAGGTTTCTGATCCCAAATATTGTTTAATGTTTATAATATTCATACAAAATGCCAAGGAAAATAAGTTTTAAGGGTGGGAATATACACAGTAAGACCTAGGTACAATTTTTCTTAAGATTTAGCTGAGAAAGTGATTAGGCCATTACTCTAGTTTCAAAATGAAAGATGGTCCTTTGCTTATGTTAAAATTTCTCTACCCTTCTGAAGATTCCCCAAATAACTTTACATTAATAATGAAATTTTATGGCACAATTAGAGGTGAGGCTTGATATGAAAACACTACTGGGAAGAAAATAAAATTGATTAGATTATATGTAGGACTAAATGACTTACAGTGAAGGTCAGTTTTTATCCCTGTTTGGCTAAGTCAGTCACAATTTACGCCAATTGTCATCATGTCTTGTCTGGTTTAGACTTTTAGCACTTTCAAACATCATCTAAATTAGATGGTTACTTAGGGTTATGTCAAAATTTGACATAGAGCGGAGTTTGACAGGAAAGTGACAATATAGAAAAGGAAAGAGAAAAAGAAAAAGAAAACTAGCTATCTGCTATTGGAAACTCTGTTATTGGAGAGAAAACATTTGGAAAGCACAGGGTAAGATTCCAAAATTTAATTGTCGCTGCTTTTACAATTTTGCTTAAGACTAACCTAAGACCCATCTGTTTTTAGTGTCCATATTTTATGCCAGCATTGACTCATGCAACACGAGTGAAGATTGAGTCCACCCGTGCTGACATTCCCGTTCCCAACACAGAGAAGTGGTGGACCTCATTGAGGTTATTCTTCATTTGCATCTGAACTATTTTGCTTATTTGAATAAGTAGAAATAGGACTTCTTGGCACCATCTGAAAGTACAATTTTATTATATATTTGGCCTTGTAGAGACAACTATAGTCCTAAATTTTTCAACAAAGAGCAAAATAAATTTATTTACATATTAAAATATTAGACATTTAAAACTTTTGATAATTGGATTAAAACAGAACTACATATTAATCAGAGACATGTATGAGGAATAATGTTCCAAACCAAACTCATAGGTCAAAGGAAAAAATAAATATCTTAATTAAGTAATTAAATATTTACACCATTTTGGGCCTAAAAATCAAATACAGTTACAATTTCAAGTAAGGGTTTGGATAATATTGTTGCAATAAATATTATACATAAAGACTGTGCTTATCCTATAAAGAGAAATGCTAATTTTTGAGAAACCTCCAATATAGAAAATAAGTAGGATCATGAAGATTGAAAGCCCACAATAGAAAGACAAAATATACATATACTAATAAGTTTAAATTTCCAATAATCAAAGGAACTCATACTAAACTGAGTTTAGATATGATTGCTAAATGCTGCAGTGAGCACTATACTACAAGTAAGCTCCATTGTTGTTATTTCAGCATCACTGCCACCAGCTTTGTATACAAATTTGGCTATGGACTTCAAAAGCCTAATAACCCGTCTTCCATGACCTATCCCATAAAATTAGCACCATAGTATTTTACATTATAAGCAAACTTAGAAGCAATGTGAATGTCAACCAAATGAGGAATAAGAAAGTGCATGATACATCATTTAACTTTAACAATATTCTGTGTAAAGACGGCGCATCTACATGGAAAGGGTATACTTAGATTTAAAACTTATTCATAGACACAGACATAGATATTACACAGGAGCATAGAGTATTTCTGTTGATTCCTGTCTATTTTATCATTTTCTAAATATCTTTAATGTTCCTATACCACCTTGTAATTTTTTAAACGCAGGCATGAGTCAACACTGACAGAATGGGAGGGAAATGTTTTTAAAATCGGGGGAATTATGGAACTGCTGAAATCTCCCTTTCCCTTTGTGAAGGACGTTGGGGAGATCTCTAAGGCTTCAGTAGTGAGTTTCGGCACCAGGAATATTCATGGTCAAGGCTAAGGACATTCATGCTCTGAAAGGGAGATTTTGGGGCCCTTTTGTCCCTCTTGGGCTTTAACATTCCCTGTGGACCAATAGCAGTCACTGTGCTTGGTCTCCACTTACCATCTACTATCCTCTTAAATTATAGTGAAATAATGAGCAAAGCCCTCCAAGGAGCTTGCTCTTATTAAACTTCTGATGGGCAGGGCTGAGTGGGCATTTCCATCTCTCTCCATTCTGTGGAGTGCTGCTGAACACTTGCTTTTAATTTCCCCAGTGGTTGCGAACAGCGAGGGGAAAAAAAAGGAGAAACACAACAAAGATATCTTTTAGGAAAACAATTCATGGAAGTCCTGGTGTAAAACTAGTAATATTTCAAGAATGAAAAAGCTTAAAAATTTATAAGGATGCAATGTGGGTCTCCTCAATAAAAATCTGACTGATAATGTACTCTTCACAGTTATAGATGAATTTATCATGAAGTAGCCACTGGATTTCAGGTTCGATCACTTCCATTGAACTCTTCTCTCAATGTTCTGCCCTTTTCATGTTCTCCATTATGCACTAGCTGGGTCAAAACCCCAGAGATTCTAATCAAAACCAATCATAAAGTGCACATGGGGCCAAACATATTATAAGGATTCCTATTTGCCTCAATTCTAGGCTCCTTGAAGGCAGAGACCACATCTTGTACATTCTTTTAGATCTCTTCAGAACCTAATACTTTAACTCATGCAGTGTGCCCTGGGAAATGTATGTGGAATCAATGAATTGATATCTGTTTAGGATTATTGCAAAACCATATAGAGTGATCATACTGTCACTTGTTAACTGGAGCCATGTGCCTCTGAGAAAGTCTCTTAATCTGTTTAAATCTCATTAAATAGATAAAGCAGTGGCATAGTATTTCATAGGTTTGTTGGGGGAAGTAAATCAAATAAGACATGAAAAACTAAGCACTCTGTTATTAATGTGTTCTTACTACTATTTGTAGGTGAATGCATATAGAGGTAATTCCTTTACTTTTTCTAATTTGCTTTTACTCGTGAATTTTTTACTCAATTATTTCTAGTTCGGTTTGTGTCCAATTCTGGGGGACTTGGTTTGATGGAGCAATGTGGAGCCATCATATCCTGGAAAAGGGACGCTCCCAAACGATTAATGCCCAGTAGAAATCTGATGGACGCCACAGAGGTGATTTTAAATTTCATAGTAGCCAAATTATAAATGTAAAAAGAAACAGGCAAAAATAATTTTAATCTATGTTATTAAACCAAATATTATCTATTTAGCATGTAATCAATATAAAATTTTAATGAGATATATTGCATACGTTTTTATCAATATAAATATTTAATGAGTTATGTTGCATACTTCTTTTATACTGTCTTTGATCCTTAATGCAATTTGTACTTAGAGCACATCTCCCTTCAGAACAGCCATGTTTCAGGTGCTCAACAACCTCATGTGGCTTCCAGCTACCATACTGGACAGTGCAGATCTATATGATGCTGATATAAACTGTTTGTCCAAATAACCTAAGAGTTTATAACTGTAGTAATCTTATTTAACTAAATAGCTATCTATGCATAATTAAACTTCAGGTTTAAGCAGAAATTTTCCTCTTTGGGAAGATAATGCTCTATAGTATTATTTAAATCAGTTTTTTCCTTCTTTTTCTATTAGAAAGTTATTCATTAGTTTTTGCTCCCATCTCACTAATCATATTAATATGGTATGCTATTAATCAGCAGTTTTCTGCTAAAAGAAGGAAAGTAAACACCACTTTATCCTAAACACTTTTTCCTTTGATTGTCTTCTTTCTCCTAATTCTTAGATTGTTTCTCAGAGCTCAGAGCTCTTGTATTTTATTTTTCAACATGAAATCATTATTTTCAAATATCCAACACCTAATAAATATAAGCTAAACACTCAAATTTTACAATGTACAAGTGATTCAAGAATGTTGTAAATTAGGTAAAATCTGTCAAGGTCATTATCATTTCATAGACAAAATGTATACTCTTGATCAGCGCTTTTCAAACTGAATTTCAAGTGTGAGAACTAGAGCCTCATGTTGGGAGAAAAGTGTATGGTAAGGATCCCCTCCCTTCCTTACCCACCACTCTATCCCCATTCAATCAAACAAGTTGCATATTAACTGTTTTATGTGTATCTTCCTCAATGAAAGATTATGCTTGAGCAAAAGTGAACAAACAAATTAATTAATTAATTAATGTTCTTGAGCCAAAGGACATAAAATTGTTTCATCATGGCATCTAAATTAAGAATAGTCAGCAAGTCAAGAATACCATCCTTGAGTGAATGGTGTGACATAACATAATTCTGCTGAAGATGTTCTTCCAGAAATTAAAAATTCTGAGATTCATGAATGGATATGGATCATACTTAGAACCCAAAGGTAAAAGGCTAATTTCACAAAGCAACCCATTAACTGGAATCAACCACAGTAAGTATTAGAAAAAGGAGGAAATTGCACAATGAGATGTGATTAATTTGCCTTGATTTGTGCAGGGCCACACTGTAAGGTTTTAATAAAATCAAATATTTATCTTTTGTGTCCAGCTTTGCCCATCATATCCATCTTTCTTTTGTGTAACCTACAGAACTATGGAGTGGGGCAATTAGTCCATGTATGCTGACTTTGTCCTCCTTGGCTTGTTCAGGAACTCCAGTTTCCCTTGGCTTCTCTTTGCCATCATCCTCCTGGTCTTTGTGATCTCCATAGCCAGCAACAGTATCATGATCATTCTCATCCACATGGAACTCTGCCTCCACACCCCCATGTACTTCCTACTCAGCCAGCTCTCTTTCATGGACATCCTGTACATTTACTCCATTGTGTCCAAGATGCTGGTTGACCAGATGGTGGGCCAGAGGGCCATTTCCTTTGCAGGATGCATTTCCCAGCACTTCCTCTACTTGACTTTGGCAGGAGCTGAGTTCTTCCTCCTAGGACTCATGTCCTATGACTGATATGTTGCCATCTGCAACCCACTGCACTATCCTGTCCTCATGAGCCACAAAATCTGCTTGTTGATTGTGGTGGCATCTTGGCTAGGAGGTTCCATAGATGGCTTTCTGCTCACCCTGGTCACCATGCAGTTCCCTTTCTGTGCCTCTCGGGAAATCAACCACTTCTTCTGTGAGGTCCCTGCCCTTCTGAAGCTCTCCTGTGTGGACACATCAGCGTATGAGACAGCCATGTACGTATGTTGCATCATGATGCTCCTCATCCCTTTCTCTGTTATCTCAGCCTCTTACACAAAGATTCTCATCACTGTTTATAGGATGAGTGAGGCAGAGGAAAGGCAAAAGGCAGTGGCCACTTGTTCCTCACACATGGTGGTTGTCAGTCTCTTCTATGGGGCTGCCATGTACACCTATGTGCTGCCTCACTCTTACCATACCCCTGAGCAGGACAAGGCTGTGTCTGCCTTTTACACTCTCCTGACTCCCTTGCTCAATCCACTCATTTATAGCCTTAGGAACAAGGATGTCACAGGGATCCTACAGAAGGCTCCAGGGAGATGCTTGTGCTCAGGAAGGGTAATCACCTTCTAAAGAAACTGCATTTGCTGCTAGAGATTTGAACAAAAGGATACAGGAGTTTATCATCACTTTTGGACTTAAATATTCTCCACCTGGAAAATTAATGTAACTCATATGCCAGCTACTGTGAAGCATTCTTGGGATTTGGAAGATGACTGTGGGATTTTGAGGATATGGTCATTTTTTGAAAGGTGTGAGGGTTCTGAACAATGGGCAAGTTTGGATGGAAGGGGAATAAAGTTGGGGTTTCAGTAGTCACCCATCTGTTTCCCATAAAGCATGCTTACCACTGGAGACCATACAGTTTCCTGTTTGTTGCTGTGGTCAGTCACAGCAAAGAAATACTCATCTTCAACTCCTTCTCTTACTTTTCACCAATGTCTCTCTTTAGACGCTCTACAAATTGACCACTTCAAATATATAAACTTGTAAAATATTATTTTGATTGTATTTCAAATGTTATTTCAATATTTACTTGATTTTTCCTACAAATGGTACTTCTGGTCATCAAAAACATTGAATTCAATCAAGCCAATGTTGAGAGCATAACTATTAAAAAAATTGATTTGACTCTAACTTTCTCAACGGAATTTCATCATAATGGCTTGTAGATACAATAGTATACATCAAATTTTGAAGGATATCTTCACATTTATGTTTTCCCTACAAGATTTTGCTAAGCTCATTCCAGAAGGAAGGATTCAATGTAAAAATAAATGTAGTTTTGAGGCATTGATAAATATGGATGGCTCCTACATTTTCCACCCCTCATGTTCCAACCTCCTAATATAATTTAAGAGAAGTAATCAGGACAAATTTAAATCACATATTTTTCACTGTATTTAAATTGTGTGGTGGCATAATACGTTTCATTTCAAAGACTCTCATGCAAAAGAATGGGAGTTTTTTAAGTGTTAAAGATTGATGTATTCTTTTGGAATTTAATATAAGTACTTTGTTCTATTTTAATAGTATTTTAATTCAGTTTAATTTATTTAAGCAATTCAATGCTTGAATATTGACTAGCATTTTTCTGAAGTAGAGAAAATTTTTATTTCCTCTTTTCCATGCCTTTGCTGAATTGACTAAAACTCATTCTAAGTCCTCGGTCTTTCCATCTTCCGACTTTTATATCTTGGAGTTTACTTATCGTATATTTCATTCTCTAAGAAGGAAATATTTTGCATTACAAAGAACAACATATAATTATAGATAAATTCATTTTTATTTTTTGGGGAAGATTAGCCATGAGCTACCATCCACCACCAATCCTCCTCTTTTTGCTGAGGAAGATTGACCCTGAGCTTCCTCTACTTTATATGTAGGACACTGCCCACAGCATGGCTTGATAAGCAGTGCATAGGTCAATGCCTGGGATCTGAACCAGTGAACCCTGGGCTGCTGAAGCTGAGTGTGCAAACCTAACTTCTATGCCACTGGACCAGACCCTATAAATTCATTTTTAAAATGTAAAATATTAGGGTGGTTTAAATGTGTTTAGACAAGTTAGCTGGGGTTTGACATATGTTTTAGAAAATCCAGTGCTTCCATACTCAGGAAAAGAAAAGGAGAAACATCTCATTATAGAGCTTTCAAAGGCGCCTTATTTTTTATCTTGCATTTCCAAAGAGGATACATGGGTCAAATATGATACTGTTTTTTATCCCTAAATGTAGTCATCTGTCCTATTTTCCCACAATACCACCCAGATTGGAACCTAGCTAGAGTCCACCACTGCATCCTAATCCCCTAGGATTCCTCAACTCAGTCCTTTACTCTCCTTGAACTTTATTTTCTAACACCTGTGTCATGGGGAGGATGACTGAGATCAGGATTAGAATTTTTGCCATTTTCTGATTTAAAAACTGTGAGTATGCCTTAAAAATGGATTCTAGATAGGAAAGAAATAGTGAGATTAGGAAAATTGCATTTTCAAGATAGAGAAGCTTTGCTGTTATAACTCTTGTGAAGCTCTAATTATAGATGTGTTTACTATGTCAGGTTGAAGAAATTAATTCAACTTTTTGAACTCCTCTTTCTCAATATATTAAATTATAATATTCTAACCTTTTTCTTACCTTGGAGGGATAATTTTACAAGAATATGATAACTTGTACAAAGCAACTTTAGCTTTGGAAGGTGCTTAAACCATGAGGTATTATAACTAACTCATCACTACAGAGAAGGGGCAGTGAGATCTGCCTCCCTCAGCCACTTCTATTCCAGGACTGGGTTTGTCTCTTCACCTTGACCTTTAGGCAGAAGCTATAGAGGTTATTAAATTCTTCCAATTTCAACATAATACATTTTATAGAACATACAGAAAATATTTCAAGGACCAGTGTTAGTCTGACTGGCCATTACACATCCTTGTACTAAAATAATAGCCATTGCCTCTAGTGCGGCATGAGGAGCTGGACAGCATAACGTCTTTTCACACTTATTTCCACCTAATTTCGGAAACTAAAGAAAACAGGCAAAAAACACCCCAATGAAAAGAAAATTTCTTCTTGGAAGGAAACTACTCAACCAACTGTGTATGGCTGATCCCACCTTTCCTAACCCAGTGAATCACAATGGGCCACATGCTTCCGGGCATATTTCTCATATACGTTTGTTGTCTTTCTTTTCCAGCTTAGTTTTAGGCATATAATTGGCACTCAAATAATATACATTGAAAAAAATAAATGTTGTGTGTTCTATAATACATTTCTTTACAACATCACCTCATTCTCTCTCCTCTAGAGTAGTGTTATCAAATCTATGTCTCTCTGTCTTTCCCCAATTTAAGCCCTTTTTTCCTCCCTTTCTTCTACCTCTTTTTCTCTTCCATAATTTGTAACCCTTCCTCTTACATACTTGACTAACAACCCCTACCTCCAAACCCATTTCCTCCTTTCTTTTTTCTCCCCTACTCTTGCAGTTTGTCCACTTCCCCTTTTTCTACTCTTTGACTGAGTTCCAGCATCCACTGCTGTGTGCGGTGATGCTGCTCTTCCCCAGTGGTGCACTGGGTTTTAATTATCCTAGGTTAGCAGGATATCCAGGGACAGGGGAATTTCAGAATCTTTTAAAATGAGTTTCTAAAGTGTATTGACCGTGATATGAGAGGGAAAGGAGATGTGGCTAATGAAGAGATATTTGTAATGGAAACTTATTTAACACAGAAGTGTTTCTCTTGGTCAGATGCAATTAGTTATAGCAAGAAGAAGGTTTTGCAGAATGGAAAATGTAGGTAAATCTATACCTGCTCCCTTTATAATGCACAAAATAGGTTTCTTTGGTTCTAGTATATTGATACAGGTAAATTGTAGTCTAAAACAGACAGAATTTCCCTAACATTCAGAATCTACTGTTTCATAGTGAGCTGGATAAGTGTAGAGAAGTGTGCTCCCTAATCTGGTCAGACACCTGATTCTCAACTGTGACTCCATTCCCTCTGTCTTGGGTGCCCGATCCTTCATGCATGCTCTGGTTAGGTTCTGGCATCTGCTTATAGTTATAAGCACACTATTTGTTTATAGTCATAAACAATGACTGCTCATTGTTACTTATATCAACACCTTTTGCCTTAGAGTATAGACTTTAATTTTAGTGATTTCCAGTCTTTGTTTCTTGATATCCAAGAGCACCTTCAATAATATCAAAAGAAAAGCCCTAAACATAATTTTATTCACTTATTTATATCAAATAAACATGTTAAGTCCACTTTAGTAATATTGATAGGATTCTTGGAGATGAAGTAAATACAATAAAGCAATAAGTATTAATATAGAAAAAAGGAAATATCATTTAAATTCTGATTCATAGAACACTGGAGCTTCAAGTAAGCCCAGAGAAGATTGTGTTGAATCTTTTCATTTACCAGATGGAAGAACAACTTCCAGGAATGGAATTTCATTCCCAAGAACACACAGGAAATGGAAGACCTATTGCTGCAGCCCAGGTATCCTTACCTCAAGTTCAGGGATCTTTAGCCTTTCCTCTGAGCCTTTTAATTTAATGATTCCTCAAAGGATATGGTAGAATTATATGCTTTCTGGGTCACTGTTTAGATCCAATATTCTGCGAGCTCACATATTTTCCTTCTCCCAGGTCTCCCAGTGTCTCCATGCCTTATTTGTCCATGTCTGAACCTCCAGCTAGGAAACCTTTGATATCTGTCTCTGTCTTTCAGGGACATGAACCGGTAAGTAAAATCTTTAGGAATCTGGAAAGAACATTTAAAAAAATATATTAAATTAGTTCTTATCATGATAAACAACAGGGTTTTATCCAAAGAAGACTCAATCTCAATGCCAGGTAGCACTTGGGCAGAGTGTGGGTGGACAAAATTATTTGAAATCAAACCAAGCTCTGGAAACATAAACAACAAGATTTTGGGAATTGCTGTTTTGGAATGTAGGATCCATGTCTATTTCTACCTTTATACAAGTAATATTACTGGAAAGGGCTGAAGGAGATACAGGGTAGAAGGAGGAGGAGAGCTAAAAGAGAAGGATGAGCAAGAAACAAGAAAAGGAAGATTGAGAAGTTACAAATTATCTATCATACATAAATAATTTAGACTCCTGTATATTTACAAGATGCCTAATTTTAACAATAGATTAAAAAATTGTAATGTTTACAGGCTGTGATATTTTCCTTAACAAACTTGATAATAATAATAGAAGCCTGACTTAATTGTTATAGCAGCACTTCTCAAAAATTTTCATGACATGGATACCAAAATAAATGTTAGTCTTCTGCCACACTGGGGTAAACTGAGGTGGCTGTTGGCAGCTGACTCAACTACCTGCTGGTTGTAGACTGCTCAGGCATTACAGACAACTGGAGGACTGAGAGGGTCAATATCTAGTTTTCACCCATGCATGGCTCTGTAATGAACCCATCACACTGGAGGGAAAATTCTGTTCAAACCAATTTGATGTCCAATTGAACAACTTCTATATGTATTGAAGACTCATAAAATATTCTTCAAGAAGAATTAGTTATTGATTAGCAACCTAAATGGCTGGAAGTGTGTGTGTTTTTTCATCTGTAATATAGAGGGTATGAAGTCTTAGGTTCATGTCTAACGAACTTGTGATGATTAGAAATCATATAAGTAGCGTGCCCATCACCAGGCCTAGTGCACGAGAAGCATTCTATCATGGTATTTATTACTCTTATCATCATTGTTATTATTGTTACTTAAGCTCTTCACCTCTCCAAATGAGACCACTTCCTTTTTCATCTACCTCTCTAGAGAAATAAAAGAAACGAGTTTTAGAAAGTTCAATTTATCTCATGTTTAAATCTCTTGATAAACTTACACAAAATAACCTTTAGAGAATATATGACTTCTGTTTTAATTCATCACTTGTTCCTTTCTTCCTTCTTTGCTTTCTTATTTTTCCTCTCCTCTTCACTTTTCTCTTCTCTTTATCATGTCTTCTTTATTTCATACTGAATTTGAATTCCCCCTCCACTACTCCCCAGATGAATGATTATTAAAAACAGTTAAATTCTGTGTCAAATCCATAATTTTGACATAATTTTTCCCAAATAAAATAGTCCAATGACATGGCAGAGACCAATTTTTAGTTTGGCACGCCTCTTTTTAGAAATTTTATGTTTTAACTTTAAATTTAAGGTGAATCATACCCTCACTCCTAGATAACAATTACTTTTATTACTCTGAAGAGACTCCAGGATTAGATAAATAGCCCTATGATGAAATATCAAGAAATGATTACATTTCACTCAGGAAAACAACACACCCTCTGGAAATAGGGATGGGCTTTGGCTCACCTTCTTCTAATGCACAAGGTAAACCAAGTAAATTTAGATTAATTATTAAGCTGTGGATTCCTCTTTTGGGATGCTGAAATCCACTATGAATAAAAGTTTTATTCTGACCTAGTTCTACTTCTATATGTCAGCATTTAAGAAGTCTTCCATTTCACTGTTGACTTATTAAGGCTTGGACTCAGCTACTCTGAGGTAGGATCTCAGATTTTCATGGAAATCAGAAAAAACTTTCCCCATACACTAGGATTTTTTTTTAGGTATCACTCTATGACTATTAGGAAATCTCTTCAAGATGAAGAAGGATGAATTGTGAATTTACTTTTTGGGTACCAGACTATTGAAAAAGGGATACTGTAGCTTAAAATATGGGAAGCTAAAGAGAATCAGGTAATAGTTTAAAAAGGCATGAACAAATTTACTGAAGAGGAAAGGGGCTTATAAGCGCTGATTGGTTGGAAGAGAGATCTTAGTATTCATTAAAGAGTTTCCAAATACTAACAGGTAGGTGACAAGTTCCTATATTACTAAAGGAGAAACATGAATTTCCCTCCATTTTTGTCTGTCTGACAGTATTTATGTCCCCATTAATTTGAAGGATAGGCATGCTGGGTACAATATTCTTGATTGGCAGTTGTTTCTTTTTTCCTTTCAATACTTTTAATACATAATGTCACTCCCTTCTGGCATGCAAGGTTGTGCTGAAAAAAATCCACTGATAGTGGTTGCATTTGCAAGGTCTGCTTGGCAGCCTGGGCTTTGCTAGTTCAGATCCCGGGCGTGGCCTACATACCTGTTGGCATGCCATGGCGTGGCAGGTGCCCCACATGTAAAGTAGAGGAAGATGGGCACAGATGTTAGCTCAGGGCCAGTCTTCCTCAGCAAAACGAGGAGGATTGGTGGCAGATGGTAGCTCAGGGCTAATCTTCCTCAAACAAATAAACAGAAATTCACTGATAATCTTATGGAGATTCTCTTGTATGTAACAAGTTACTTTACTCTTGCTGCTTTCAAAATTTTTTCTTTGTCTTTAACTTTTGACAATTTGATTATAATATGTTTTGGTGAGAATCTCTCAATGCATCGTTTTGTTTCTCTTGGAATTTCTTGATCTGCGTGTCCATCTCTTTCCCAGGTTTGGAAAGTTTTTAGACTTTATTTCCTTGAATAGTATTTCTACCACTTTTTTTTTCTCTGTTCTCCTTTTGGGACTCACAGAATGCATATATCGGTCCATCTGAGGGTGTCCCATGAGTGCCTAAACTACCTTCATTATCCTTCATTCTTTTTTCTTTTACTCCTCTGTTTAGAAAATTCTCACTGGCCTTTTTTTTGTGTTTGCTGCACCTTTCTTTTGCTTGACCTAGTGTGGTACTGATTCGCTCTACTGAGTTTTTCAGCTCAGTTATAGTATTTTTCAGCTCTATGATTTCTGTTGGTACCTTTTACAGTTTCCGCGTCTGTGTTGAAATTCTCACTTGGGTCATGCTTTGCTTTCCAGAGCTCAATGAGCATCTTTATCACTATCATTTTTGGTTCTCCTTTGGTTACATCACCTATCTCTATTTGATAGAGTTGGTTTCAGAACACTTATCTTGTTCATCTTTTTCAAACATATTTCCCTTTCTGTACTTTGCTTGGCTCTTTGTGTTTATTTCTGCACATTAGGTAAAAGAGCCACCTCTCCCAAGCTCCACAGACTAGCTTTGTTTAGGACATGAAGCTCTCCAACCAGCACAGTCAGAGATTCTGGTTGACTCTGTAACCTTTGTTTTAGTCCAAACTCCTGTCATTGTTCGTAATGGCTCTCAAAAAACTAGAATTTTGTAAAGACCAGTCAGTGTCCCTCAGGTGGAGGGAACACACACACCCTTTCAGGATTCTAGAAAACTACCAATTGCCTCTTCCTTCAGCTCCTAGATGAAAGGTAATTGGAAAACCCACCTTTGGGCAGCATCTGAGAAAGTTTGGGTGTTAGATATGCAGTCTAGCCACTTTCACAGAGAAACTAAGGCCTGTATATTGGCCTTCTGCTCTGTGCTGGGGTAGGGGGAATAGCTGCTGTAACTGCTTATGTGCTCATTAAAAAACATAAATTTGTTATCTGTGGTCCTGGGGTTTTGGGAATGCCAACTTCCATCAGCCCTCAGAGCTAGCTGATTTAGGAGTCACTCCCTCAGGTGGCAGTAATATAAGTTGGAGCCTGCTAGATGTGTGTCCAAACTTCTTCCAGGGAGAAGATGTAAAGTTGATTTTATCCTTGGGATGAACCAGAGGAAGATGTGTGAAAGAAACAAATTAAATAATTTAAAAATATATATTTAAAAATAATTAACTGAATATTTGGAGAATAAAAAAAGCTAAAACTCTTTATGGGAGGAAAAAGTATGAGAAGAAAAAGAGGAAAAACAAACACATATCTGCAACTCATGGGTCAGCTAATAGTGAAACAAGCATCATTTCCTGTAACACCTTCAGGTTTTGAGTTCTTCTCCAGTTATGGGACATCACACCAGGGGTGGGGTTATGGCAAGACTGTGTCCTACCCTGTTCTGCCAGTTTTTATGTTGTTTTCTTCTCATTTGCCCAATAGGTAGTCATCACTCAGACAGCCTTTAGGGTTTTTCCAGAGGGAATTGTTCATATGTAGCTGTAGACTTAGTGTGTCCATGGGAAGAGGTGAGTGCAGGATCTTCCTGTATCACCGTCTTAAACCAGAGCCTATAGTTTTATAATATAGCTTGAAATCAGGAAGTGTGATGCTCCCACCTTGTTCTTCTTTCTCAGAAATGCTTTGCCTATTTGGGGTCTATTGTGGTTCCACCAAAATTTTAGGATATTTTTTCTGCTTCTGTAAAAAATGCCTTTAGAATATTGAAAGAGATTTCATTGACTCTATTGATGGCTTTGAGTGGTATGGACATTTTAACAATATTAATTCTTTCAATCTATAAGCATGGGATACCTTTCCATTTATTTTTTTTCTTCTTCAACTTCTTTCATCAATGTTTTGTATAGTTCTTTTTATAATTTGTATTGTAGAGATTTTTCAACTCCTTGGTTAAGTTTATTCCTAAGTATTTTATTGTGTTTGATGATATTATGAATGAAATTTTTTCATATTTTTAAGAAATTATCTTATCTTTTATTTTTAAAGATTGGTACCTGAGCTAACATCTGTTGCCAATCTTTTTTTTATTTTTCCTTCTCCCCAACCTCCCCCCCGCCCCCCAGTACATAGCTGTATATTCTGGTTGCAGGTCCTTCTGATTGGTTGTTGCTGATGAGAAGAGTGGATAGAATCACTGAGATGGATCCTTACCTAGTGAGGTTATAGGATGGCCTCAGTTGTGGCCTGGGTTCTCTGGTCAGGGTAATCTGATTTTGGGGACTTAGTACTATACTCAGTAGTTGGAGCTATGAATTAACTTTTCTGTCCTGTTAGAGCAACAGAAAGAGCTTGAGGGCTTGCACAGCTGGCTTTTTGTGAACACAAATCAAGCAAGGTTGTGCACTGAATTCACTAGCCAGGCAGAACTTCTGTTTTTGCCTCGCATATTGCTAAAGCCACAGACTGTGTGCTCAGTTCAAGTGCCACTGTAAGCAGGGCTATTGGGTCAGCTAAGCAACTTCCCGTGTGATTTGCTTAGATTCCCTGGTCTAGGGACTGAAGGCTGTATCCAGCAAAGGGTAGGGCTACAAATTAGTTTCCCTGTTCAGGGAAAGCAGGAGAATCAACTCCAAGACTGTCTATCTTCTTTGTGATTATGATTCAAGGTGACTTGTGCCCCAAATTCCCTGGCCAAATGAGGCCACTGGGTTTGTTCTGCAAATGATCAACTCTTCCTGCTTAACTCTCTGCATGAGCATTGCTGGATTATACAGTTTTCTGGATGTTCCAGCCAAGCTTTCTGGTTTAGTGGGATCTGGAACTAAACTCAGCAGTAGGCACGGCTATTAGTTACCTCCCCTGCAAGAGCAGAATGGGAAGGCCAGCTCTAGGCAACCTCCAAGGTGTTCACAGTCAGGCTTTCTGGTCAGGAAGGACAAGGAGCTATACTCAGCGGTGGATAAGGCGATGGTTTTCCTCTCTTCTCTGGGCTGAGGAAAGAACTTACTCTAAGCCCAGAAAGACTTTTTGTTTATGGTCTTAATTCAAGCCAAACTGATACCCACGATTGTTGGCCCAAAGGGTGCCATGGCTTTGCTTGGTGGACACTCAGCTCTGCCTACCATACACTCTGCTTGAGCATTGCCAGACTATACAGTTTTAAGGTGTTCTGGCTAGGCTTTTAGGTCAGATGGGGCTGGGAGCTATGCTCAGCAGTGAGCTGTGCTATGACTTAGCTCCCTTGCCTAGGTAAAGGCCAAACAGGCTCCAGTTCTAACAGGGCAGACTTGTACTCTGCTGAGTTCTCTGCTCAGATTGCACCACTATCTTGTCTGCAGGTGAGCATAGCTGGTGGTTAGGACTTCTACTTGGGTGCTGCAGGTAGGAATTTGGTGTATCTAGATCTGAGTGCTTGTTGTCGAAAGCCCTTCCCTGCTTCTTTCTTTCCCAGTGGTCAAGCCCTGCAGATTCCCTTGCCAACCCCGTGGTCCAAGACTAGAATGGAGGATCCAAAGAAGTGATCTACAAGGCTGGTGAAACTGGGTGTCTATCCTGGTCTTTCTTTTCCCACTGGAAGAACTGTAGGCTCAGGGGAGAATTTTTAGTGTGGTGCTGCACCAGCCTGGGACAAAGCCTGATATTCTGACCCTTATAATGCTGTCCTTCTCAGTCTCCCTGGTGCAGGGAGGGTGCTTCGGCTTCAGCACTGTGTCATAGGATTTTCTCAGTGGTATAGTTGTTAGCTCTTCTGAGGGGTGGTGATCAGGAATGATCTATGTTGCCGTCTTAGTGACATCATTTTCTCTCTAATTTCTTAATATACATATTTATTGCTATAAACTTCCCTCTAAATTTCTGTTGCAGCATCTCATAAATTTTTGTTATTTGTTTCCATTTGGCTTGTTTTGAATTAGTCTTTGATTTCTTATTTTACACAATGGCTGCTCATGAATGCATGGTTTAGTTTCCACATATTTGTAGATTTCCAGCTTTCCTCATATTGTTGATTTCTATTTTCATACCATTTTGGTCAGAAATGGTACTTACTATGATTTCAGTCTTTTTTAATTTGGTAAGATTTGTTTGTGACTTAATGTATGATCTATCCTGGAGAACGCCTTGTGTGAATTTGAGAAGAATGTATATTCTGTCACTGTGGATGGATTGTCTGGCATTTGTCTACTAGCTTCCTTTGTGCTAATGTATAGTTTAAGTCTAATGTTCTCTTATTGATTTTCTGTCTTGACAGTGTTTCCATTGTTGATAGTGACCTATTGAAATCCACTACTATTGTTGTTTTGTTGGCTATTTCTCACTTCATATTTGTTGGAATTTGCTTAAAGTATTTAATTGCTTCAATGTTTGGTGCAAATATATTTATGATTGTTAAATATTTTTTATGAATTGTTCCCTTTATCATTTTATATTGATGTCCTGTGTGTCTTCATATAGCTTTTGATTTAGAGTCTATTTTGTCTAATATATCTATAGCTACCCCTGCTTTCATTTGTTTTCTATCTGCATTGAATGTCTTTTTCCATCCCTTCACTTTCAACTTTTGTGTTTTTTAAAATTGAAATGAGTCTTTTGTAGGCAGCATTTACTTCAATCTTTTAAATTATCTGTTTTGCTACTCTATGCTTTTTATTGAAGAATTCAACCCATCTATATTTAAAAATAATCATTTATAGTTAAGGACTTACTAATGATGTCTTACTGTTTTTTTCTTGATTTTTACTTCCTTTGTACTTTCTTCTTATCTTCCTTTCTTTGTGAATGATGAGTTTCCATAGTGATATGCTTTGATTCCCTTATGTTTGTTTTTTGTTTATCAACTGTAGGTTTTGGCTTTGTGTTTTCCTTAAGGCTTACCTAGAACATCCTATATTTATAACAGTGTATGTTAAGCTGCTAACTTATCTTGGATTGAACAAAAATATTCTACTCTTTTACTCCTGTCCTCTATATTTCATGTTCTTGATGTTACCACTTACCTCTTTTAATATTGTGCATCTATTGTAGCTTTATTTCTAATACTTTGTCTTTAAGCTTTATACTAGAGTTAAGTGACAACACACCACTATATACAATATTGGAGTATGCTGATTTTGAATACAATAGTATCTTCAGCAGTGAGTTTTCTATTTTTACATGTTTTTAAGTTACTTGTCAGTGTTCTTTTATTTCAATTTGAAGAATTTCTCTCAGCTTTTCTCATAAGGAAGAACTCGTGACGAAGAATCCTCTTAGCTTTTGTTTGCCTTGGAGAGTTTTTGCCTCTTCATGTTTGAAGGACACCTTTGCTGAGTAAAGCATTCTTGGCTGGCAGGGTTTTTTCCCTAGCACTTTGAAAATATTAGCCCACTCTTTCTGACCTGTTAATTTTCTGCTGAAATATCCAGTCTTAACCTTACGAGGGTTCCTCTTATGTGTGGAATTTTTTCTCCTTCAGCTTTTAAAATTTATTTTTTGATTTTAACAGTTTTAGTCTAAGTTAAATAACAACTTATGATTTAAATTGTTAAATAATAGCTTGGAAACTTATGAGCTTTATAAACGTGGGTTAAATTTCCGACCCCACTCCCTCTGTTCCTTCTGGCACTCCAAAATGCATAGGTTGTTTCTCTTGATGGTTTCCAATAGCTCATATAAAATGTAATCATTCTTTGTCTTTCTTTCTCCTTTGTTTTTCTCTGACTGGATAATTTTAAATGATCCATCTTTGACACAGGAATTCTTCTCTTTGATAAAGTCTGCTGTTGATGCTCTCTATTCCATTTTTTAAATTCATTTATTGTATTCTTCAGATCCAGAATTTCTATTTATGATTTCCATCTCTTTAAGGACATTTTCATTTTGTTCATGTATTTTTTTTTCTGATTTTTATTGAATTGCCTTTCCGTGTTGTTCTTGCCTCTCTAAACTTCTTTACAACAACTATTTTGCATGATTTAATGGGTAAATCACAGATCTCCATTTCTTTGAAGTTGATTGCTAGAAAACTATTATGTTGCTACTATGGTGCCATGTTTCCATGATTCTTTATGTTCTTTGATATCTAGATTTAATGTCTTCACATTTGAAGGACTGTCATTTCCTCTAGTCCTTACTGCCTCACCTCCTTAATGAGTGCAATCTCAGAATTTTGTTTTTTCTCCAAGGATGTACTGGAACACTTATGAGGCTATTTTTCCACCTCTGTTGTGGTTACATGGATGTGTTCACTTTCTATTGGTTCATCAATCTTGCCACTTCTAATTTTTGCACTTTTCTATATACAGATGGCCAACAGGAACATGAAAACATGTTCAGTGTGACTAATTATTAGGCAAATGCAAATCGAAACTGCAATGAGAAATCACCTCACAACTGTCAGAATGGCTATAATTAATGTGATTACAAATAATATGTTGCAGAGGATGTGGAGAAAAGGGAGCCCTACTACACTGCTGGTGGGAATGCAACTAGTGCAGCCACAATGGAAAATATTGTGAAGATTTCTTTAAAAATTAAAAAAGAGAAATATCAGACAACCCAGCTATCCCATTACTGGGTATTTATCCAAAAATCATGAAATCAACAATAACAAAAAGATTTATGCAGCCTTATTCAAAAAATTCAAGGTGCAGAAGCAACCCAAGTGCTCATCAATGGATGAATTGATAAAAAAGATATGATGTATATATATATATATATATATATATATATCACACAGTGGAATACTACTCAGCCACAAAAAAAAAACAAAATTGTCCCATTTGCAACAACATGGATGACTGTGAGAGTATTCTGTTAACCAAAATAAGCCAGAGAGAGATAGGCAAACCTATGATTTCATTCATATGTGGAAGATAAGCTAATATATTGATAAAGAGAACAAATTAGTCATTACCAGAGGGGAAGGGGGTGAGAGGATGAGCAAAAGTGGTAAAGGGGCACATATGTATAGTGATGGACAAAAACTAGACTATTGGTGCTGAGCACGATGCAGTGTATACAGAAACTGATATATAATGATGTAAACTTGAAATTACACAATGTTATAATCCAAAACAACCTTAATAAAATAAACAAGTAAAATAAAATACAGAATTGCCTACAAACATAGAATAACAAGTGAAAAACCCTCTTTACCCTGGCATCAAACATATTTCAAGATATTTAATTATTATTTGAAAACAAGGCAGAGTACAGTGTATATCCTATACTAGATTTTTGTGTGGGAATTACTGTAAATTTCTAGTTATTTTATATGCTTTCTGTCCCCAGCCTCCCACAAAAAAATTTAGAAGAATATCAAGTAATCACTGGATCTATACACAGGGAGCCACTTTAAATTGTGTACTTATTTAGTCAAAGGTAAACAGTGTAGACAGGAAAAGTGAAATATCATAATTTCTAAATATTTATCTTATATAGTTTTGGGGGTTTTGGAGGAAGATTAGCCCTGAGCTAACATCCACCACCAATCCTCCTCTTTTTGCTAAGCAAGATTGTGCCTGACCTAACATCTGTGCCCATCTTACTCTATTTTATATGTGGGATGCCTGCCACATCATAGCTTGATAAGCGATGAATAGTCTGTGCCCATGATCCGAACTGGTGAATCCAGGGCCGCACAAACAGAGAGTGCAAACTTAACGGCTGTGTCACAGGGCCAGCCCCTAGTTCTGGTTTTTGAGACACAATATCATTTATTTTTGAAGTGAAATAAAATAAGTCAGTTAAATATCATGATCTTATAATCATACAGATTGGTGAAATTGTAATTGTACAAAATTTGAGTGAAAGTTACATGGTGATTTGAAGTAGGTGATTTAGAGACCCATGAGTTTTAGCTGTGAGTTCAGGGACTCTGCTTTAGGAAAGTGATACCTGAGGGGAGATCCTAAGTAAGAGCCACATGCACTGACAGCTACAGGAGGGAGAATCCAATGTGAGCAACATGTGCACAGAATATGGGGGAAAGTGCATGGTAAGTATAGGGTGATGAGACTATCTACTGAGGTTTGAACTTTGACAAGAGAAGGAACAAGGAAATAAGAAAGGCCAGACCATACAGTGTTTCTAGTTTATGATGAGTGATTTAATTTATACTCTTAAAAGTAGGAGAAAGACATTTATCTGCTTAAGAAGGAAGAAAACATGTTCTGATTGATGTTCTAAAATGTCTATTCTGATTATAGTATGCAGGCCTCATTGGACCAGGTCCTGAGAGGAAGGGGTCAGATCCTTAAGGGAGATACTGTGCTATCCAATATGGACATTTCTAGGTCAGATTCTCCTATTGGTTAAGGAAATGAAAATGTGGCGATTCATTTGTGAAGAATTTGGTATCAAAAATAAGAATTTGCAATGGATTGGCTATGAATACTGATGGATTAGGGCATGACAGGGAAAACTCTAAGATGCCAGAATTTCTGACTTAAATAATGAGGGGCCATGACACAATATAGTTTATTTTTCCTTCAAGATGGTGGACTAAATCTGACTTCATTTTTCTACAACTAAAGTTGCACAATTTACACCTGTTTTCACAAGGAAATGTTCAGTGAGGCAGATAGATACTTTACATGGAAACTAAGTACAATGATAATTCAGCATAACAGGATTACAAAATTAGCAATCAAAATATAAATTTTGACATATGTTTTAGCAAATTTAAACCACAGAAAAATGTACAGCCAAACAAACAAGATGTTTATAATTCCTAAGTCAGGAAGTTGCTTTAATACTTATAAAATTTGCCCTTTATACACATTGCCATCCAGTTTGTAAAACTATGTGTATAAATGTATTGTCAGTATTTAGAAAATAACTTGTAAGTATATGTTGTCTGTATAAAATATTTACCTACATTAAATTATGTAAAATTTCATTAAATGTTCTTCTAGTTTTATGAACAATATAAAATTAAATATTATTTGACTTTCCTTTTGGCTTTTTCACGTTGAGTTTTTTACATTGCCTAACATTTGCCTCTTGTTTTATGCTATTACACAGCTTTATGAAGATCACCAGCAGAAAGGTCCTGAGACTCCATAATAATCTGCTTTAATGCAATCTGCTTAAAGGAAATGTAATAGTTATTATTATTACCAAAATTTCCCCTTTCCAGTGAAACCATCCTTATTGCGGTTTTTTAAAGTAACACCAAAGAGTTTGCAAACATATAACAATGGAATAAAAATAAGTGAATGTGACAGGCAAGGTTCTTTTGTATGATTTAAATTGTAGATGGAGAAGGCAATGCACTCTTTCTCTTATGAGTGACTCCAAACCGCCCATAGCTCCTGGCTTGCTCTAGGAAAAAAAGAAAAAAGTTCTACTGAGAGCTTTATGATAAACAAAATGATAAAAGGGGAAAGGCTTTAAACATTCTGCCAAAGAATTGGATTTGGAAAGATTACTATCACAAAATCTCTCCTCAGTTGTTAGGAATTAAGAATATTCTACAGCTGAATATGCTGCTTTGGCATCTTGACTATTTTGAGCTGAAGACACTTGACAAACAGCATAAGTAAGGAGGGCTCACTGACCTCCCCCTTTCTACCTTAAAGTGGGTCATATGATTTCCTATTGGATGTGCTCTCCCTGTGCCAGGAAGAGAACATTCTTATCACTGCAGACTGTGTGTTGATCCCAAAATGGACCTGTAAAACAAACCAAGTAAAATAATCCTTTACTTTGTTTACTTTTTTTTTAAGATTTTATTTTTCCTTTTTCTCCCCAAAGCCCCCTGGTACACAGTTGTGCATTTTTAGTTGTGGGTCCTTCTAGTTGTGGCATGTGGGACGCTGCCTCAGTGTGGCCTGACAAGCAGCACCATGTCTGTGTCTACAAAACCCTTGGCCACCAAAGTGGAGTCTGTGACCTTAACCACTCGGCCACAGGCCAGCCCCACTTTGTTTACATTTTTATTTATTTATTTAATATTTTTCTAAGATTGGCCCTGAGCTAATATCTTTTGTCAATCTTCTTTTCTTTTTCTTCTTCTCCACAAAGCCCCCCAGTGCATAGTTTTATATTCTGGTTGTAGGTCCTTCTTGCTCTGTGGGACACCACCTCAGCATGACTTGATGAGTGGTGCCATGTCCATGCTCAGGATCCAGACCAGGGAAACCCTGGGCTGCCAAAGTGGAACATGAGAATTGAACCACTCTGCCACAGGGCTGGCCCCATGCTTACCTTACTTTAGTTTCTCCCATATATTTTATAGATACTCCCACAATTTACTGCCCCTTGCTCAAGCTCTTTTGTCTTGTCATATACCTACAATTTATTGTTCTTTGTTAAAAATGTATATATGCTTTTGAGACTAACTACTTCTTTGAGTAACTTTTCTCTTTGAAGACACCTATGTGCACATAAAAATGAAAATAAAATGTGTATGCTTTTCTTCTGTTAATCTGTCTTATGTTAGTTTGATACTTAGGCACAGATACAAATCCTAAGAGGGTAGAAGGAATCTTTCCTCCCCTACAATAGGATGGCATACAGATTTAGCTGTGTGTTGTTACAGAATGTTTCACTATTATTGTGAGAGTTTTCATATAGATTTCAATATTCTGATGGGAAAATGAGGTTAAAAAATGTTTTTGTATGTCTTAAGTTTTTCATTTCCGTAGGAGGTAATTTTGACAATAGCTTCCATTAATGTGTACTGTTTTAAAATTAAAACTTAATTAGGCTTTCAGGAAAATATATTACAGTTTTCATATGTATTAGAAAATGACATGTCAAAGTTTAAACTAAGAAAAATTTTGAGCATTGGCATTTGCAAGAAACTCCTGATTTTATTATATATTATTGCCATAAAAATAGATTGTTTAAAATCTTGGTTGCCTAAAATAGTCCTTCTCATGATTTAAACCATACCAGTCAACTGGGGAACTTGTGGCAATGCATGGTCCCATTCAACATGTCTGGGATGCGGTTCTGCATTTCTAACAAGATCACAGATGACACTGATGCTTCTAGTCCACTGACCACACTTGGAAAAGCAAGACTAGAGGAGATGATCAAGTGGAGGATACTTACTCTAGAAAGCTCTGATAGGATTTATTTTTCCCAGCAATCTAGTTATCCCATTAATTACTAAAATGTACTGAAATAATGGAAAATCATAAAACTACTTCATTAACATAAGGATGTGAACATAGTAATGGAAAAACATTTTTTTCTTTCTTTTTTCTATTTTTTCATCTCTCTCTGAATGAAATTTGTTTATGCTGAAATGATTGCCTACTTGAATATTTTATAACAATGATTGACACTTGTTTTACCATGTTAGATATCACACTCTTAAACTGACCAGTTCTAAGTATTTCCTCTTTTCCTTTCCAATTATTATTCTTATTACTTCTGCTAAAATTTTGAAATCCAGTTATATTATCCAGAAAAAAACTTTATCTAGTATTTTCCTACTCTTTTTCTTATAAGTCCCCAGTTATGTTTATATTAATACTTAAATCAACATTCATGCTTAAGAATAGTGCTTGGCTCATTATATATGTGTAATGAATGTTTATTGAGTGACTTATTTTGAGGTACCAAGTGATATTCTTATAATAAACCCATCTACCAGATGGAGTAACACTGCTCTACTTAACAAAAACAATTTTTGGCCCATACTTAGTCTTATGATATAAATTATGAAAACATTCAAATAAATTGGAGTAAATCAGCCTATTTTCTGATTGTTAATGCCTATGTTCAGGTAGCTTTTATTATCTCTTTATCCTTATGACATTGCACTAAGACATTCTTAAACACGGTAATTATGGAATATCAATTGCATTAGAATTCAACTCAAAATGTAAAGTGCAGAGAGATGTTCATATTAGGTGGTATCAATTTCATAAAATAATTATCAGCACCTGCCATTTGTAAATGTGATTTGGGAATCCATTCCAAGTTGCTCATTTTAGTTGATTTCTCAAATATCATGTGTGTTTCTGGTCAACAGCAATGTCTTTTGTGCTAGAGCTTTCCTGAAAGCTTTCTTCATATCTTTGCTTCTTAGAGTGTATCTGAGGATTTACCAATGGGTGACCACACAATAGAACACTAAGACCACTTTAACAATTGTGAAGTTGTACTTGGCTGGAGGGTGAACGTAGGCAAAGATAATGATGCCATAACAGATGGTGACCACAGTGAAGTGGGGGTACAGATGGAAAAAGTCTTCTTCCAAGCCTGCCTGAAGACTGTACAATTATTAGGAGCACAATGAGTCCACAGGCAGATGTAGTGAGAAAGTAACAACTTAGAATCATGACAGAGCTACATTCTCCACCAAAAAAGTATCTGAGCAGGACAGTTTATAAATGGCATCAGAGTCATAAAAGAAATGGTTGATCTTCTCGGGGCCACAAAAGTTTACACAAGAAAGGAGCATGGTAGATGAGAAGTGGGCAATAAGGTCCCCAATTCCAGATCCAGCTGAAAACCACAGGCACAGACAAAAAACTCATGAGTAGAGGGCAGTAAATGGCCAGATATCTGTCATAACCCATCACTAGTAGAAGGATGCACTCTGTGGCTCTCATGGAGAAAAAATAAATAGTATTGAGTTATACAAGCAGAAATAGAGGTAATGACAACTGGGAGAGGCAGGTGGCCAACAAATTAGGCAATGTGGCTGTGGGGTGCCATATTTCCAGGAAGGAGAAATTTCCTAAGAAAATGTACACAGGCGTTTGGAGTGTGGGTTATATCACAACAAGAAAATGATGAGGATGTTTCCCATAAGGGAGAGGAGATATACACTGGGAACTATCATAAACAATGTGAGTCACAGATAGGGAACACCAGAAAACCCAAGAAAAATGAACTGTCACTGCAGTTTGGTTTGTGACATCCATATGTTATCTTCTTTGACTTTGCATGAGCCACCAAATAACAGAATATTATTGATGAGCAAAGAACAAGATTAGAACATGTTCATATTCATTTATTTCATGATGATAATGAACCCTTAATAGTAATAAAAATTGATGTCTGGCAAAAACATAATCAGCATTTTATAAAAATTTTACATGGATTGCCTCAGTTGATTCACAAGATAAATCTCCGTTATAAATATTCTAATAATCTTCATTTTACGAATGAAGAAATTTAAGGGAGTAAGTAGTTTTCCTGCAATTACTTCACTTTAAGTAGTGGGTAAAGTTTTGAACTCAGGTAGGTTGATTCAAAAGACAAGGTCCAAGCTAATAGGAAAAATGTGATTGGGTGATTGTCTCATCACTGAGGAATTCAAATCCTAGACATTAGAGGATTATGAATAAATCTGTAGACATTGCAGATAAGAGACCGGTAGATCTCAGGGGGAGCATGGGGTGCCACTCAGAATGGAGATTCTAGGCCATGCTAGTTGTCATGTGAAGACAAAATTTTATCTTCAAGATCTCTGATTTAGTCCATCAATTAGACTTATCTGAGAGATGTGCACATGAGTAAACTATATCTCCAGAAAACAAAACAGAGAGTAGGATTCAGAGTCTATATGGGAGACATTATGTTTATAAATATTAAATTTCTTAATCTTTGTCTTGTCTGTTTTTAGAATCATCACATTCATCTGATTTCCTATATTTCTTGGCAATAGGTAAAGAAATAAATTTTTTAAAGTATCAGAAATCTATTTATCCTTCAATAGACAGTGAAGTTGTTTCCATATCTTGGTTGTTGTGAAAGAAGACAACATGAGATCTATCCACTTTCCAAATACTTAAGTGTACAATGCTGTATTGCTAACTACAATTATGTTGTGTTCACACCATAATAAAAAAAAGAAATTTTGTCTTTAAAGAAACACATATTTCAAATGAGTGTCTTCATGTATACATGTGCTTTAGCGCCAAAGGATACCAATGATGAGTGTAAAGTACAGCAGAAAAAAAGTTTTAGTACTCACAATAAAAACATTCTTGTACATGATATATATATATTTTGCTATTCTTTAAAATTCTCTGTATTAAACATACAGACTTGATATCTCCTATATCACAATGAATAAATCAGTTGAATGAAAAGCAGGGGTAATCGGACCCATTCCAATGGATTATTTGTTAAACCTCTATGGAGTTTTGGAACCATAAAACTATTAAAAATATGTATATGGGGGCCAGCCTCATGGCCGACTGGTTAAGTTCACGTGCTCTGCTGCAGGCAGCCCAGTGTTTCATCAGTTCAAATCCTGGGCGCAGACATGGCACTGCTCATCAAGCCACGCTGGGGTGGCATCCCTCATGCTGCAGCTGGAAGGACCCATGACTAAGAATATGTACAGGGGCTTTGGGGAGAAAAAGGAAAAAGAAATCTTTAAAAAAAATGTATACATTTTATGTCACAGCATTAATGGTCCACGTGTTACATTATTGATATAGCAGAGAATTGTTCAAGATACAGATCATAGAAATTATCACTTAGATGTAAAGAGTCAAGAAAAGTTGGTAAGGAGAGGAAATATTTATTTGTTCCACTACACCAACCTGTAGATAGAAAACCCCTAAAAATGGCAGGATTTTTGATATTTTACTCTAACAAAAATATCCTTGTACTTTTTGAAGTCTACAACTATTCGAAGACATACATTTTTAAATTTATTTTGATGAGTTTACATTGTTTTATAACATTACATAAATTTTGGGTGTCCATCATTATATTTAGACTTCTGTATTGACTGCAATGTTTTCACCACCAAAAGTCTAGTTTCCATCCATTCACCACACATGCGCCACTTTACCCACTTCTCTTTCCCCCCATCCACTTCCTCTCTGGTAATCACCAGTGTGTTCTCCATATTGCTTTGTTTGTTTGATTATCTTCCATATATTAGTGAAGTCATACAGTAATTGTCTTTCTCTGACTTATTTTGATTAGCAAAATGCATTTAAAGTTGATTCATGTTGTCACAAAAGTCACAATTTCCTCTTTAAAATACGATTAGCAAATACACAGAACTTATAATTTAAGAAAAGTCATCAGATGAAAGAATTTGGGATGTTTTTAAAATATATTTCCTTATTTTGATTTTCTGGCTCCATATGAAAAATATTTATGCATATTATTATTATATTATGTATAATTATAAGTTATACTGCTTATATCATTCATTTATATTATGTTATTTATATATTTTATTTATGTTATTCATTTACAATCAAAAGTCCAAGATATCTGTATTCTTATTATGTAAAGAAGATTGCATGGCTATTTTTATCCTAACACAGAAAAAGCAATAACAATTTGAAAAGAATAATTATAGCACTTTGGCAAGAGAATTAAGTCAAAATCATGTCAAACAGAAAATATCTTTTCTTTTTCTAAAATATGTTGCAACTGTCTAATTCTGCCTTTGGTAAAAAGAGTTATACACTCTTTCACTGTATATAATCTTAGAAGGGAACTGGGAATTAGAGAAAATTCCTTTTAAGTTAATATTTTATAAAATTAAATAACATTTAAATATGAAAAATAACTTACATATCATTTGACATACTTATTGTTTTTAATTTATTACTTATTTTGACTAATCCTACATGCTAAGTGAATGCTAGAGGAAGTTTATTGCCTCTGATTACAGAAGTGTCTAAAATTATAAAAGTACTGTAAATCTGCTAATCTCTAGAAAAGGCAGAAATAACATGGATTATGTCCCCCCTGATATACTCACAGCCTATATTCTGTTTGGTTATTTTTCAGGGGTAGAATGCTATAAATTAAATTTCCCTTTAAATGTTCCTTTTCAGCAAGGCTATGTATTAGCAGATAAGGCAATGCAAATGGATCATAAGAGAAATAAGCTAAAAAGTCTCTTCAATGCTATGTCGTTGTCTGTCTCACACCTTCTATGCTATAGATAAACACTGAATTCCCTGTTAGTTTGTTTGTTTTATTCCATTTTTCCCCTTGTAGCCAAGATGCAAGGAAAATCACAGTCTGAAATCCTTCTTGTGACATTTGGTAAGATTTCCTCAGCCTGGAGCCTTGGAGATCTGCCCCCCAACTTCCAACATCCACAAAGATCACATGATGACTTTCCTTTGGTGAGAGGTAGAGTATTCTCCCTTTGGAACAAAAGGAACAACAAAGTGTGGGGAGCAACAGAATTGTATCCATAGGTACTTAAGGAATAGCTTCCAAATTGACTTCATTAGCTGCCACTGCCTGCAATATTCACAATTCATTTATGATTACAGAATTGCATTCCTCAATATTTCAGCCACCACAGCATAGCCAGAAGATCATATTCTCTAGCATATAATGCACACAATAGATCACATTTAAAAGTCTTCCTTTACAATAACAGAGCTAAAAAACAAACAAAACAGAAAACAACACTGACATGGAATCTCTTTACAGCAAATAACTGCACTAAAAATCATTTACTTAGTGTGTGTGGAAGTAATACTGCTCAATGTAGTAGATATTGAAGTTGAGTCATTTCACAAAAAGTTTGTCACAAGAGCATGGAGAATATGTGTAGAGCATATGAAAACTGGCAATCCATGGGGCAAAAGAAGAAGAGAACGACAATATAGAACATTGAATAAAATAAACCTAGACAGGTGTGGTGGAAAGGGAACTTAGAATACAAGGTTGAGGTTGTTGACATCAGTCAAGGAAAACAATGTTTTGTTCAATATATTGTTTGTGAAAATTGGTTAGCCTACAAGCAAAATATAAAAAAACAACTCTCAATCTTTATGCATAAATAAGAAGTGGATCAAAAATTTATGCAAAAAAGAAAAAAATTGTAAAAAAGTGGTTATCATTGAGAAAATTAAAGGTACCAGGAGATACTGGAAAATGTATGGAGGCAGTTTGTTTGAAGGAACATGGGATGTTGGTGGCATGTTTTGATATGAGCATGAAGAATGCTAAATATCTTGGGATGCCAAATACCCCACACAAGGTATTAATAGTGATCCCATTCAGAATCACTGGCCTGAAGACAATATAATGTTTATTGAGGTCACGTTGGTTTATAAAATTATGTAAATTTCAGATATATATAAATAATTATCCAAAGAACATGAAAACACTAATTTGAAAAGATATATGCACCCCTATGTTCATTGCAGCATTATTCACAATAGCCAAGACTTGGAAGTAACCTAAAATAAATGTTTTGAGCTATAATTGAAATAATATAAAATACACCCATTATAAGTATAGGGTTCAATGAGTTTTGATAAATGTATACACGTATGTAACTATCACCATAATCATGAAATACAGCGCTCTGGAGTGACATCAGCAACATGGTGGACTGAGTTGTTCCCTTTATCTCTCCCCCTTTGAACTACAACTAAATGGGCATTCATTGTCCAACAGAGGTGACCCACACAGCACAACAGGACACCTGAAAGACCCAGAAAGCTCTACATCTAAAGGTGAATGGACTCACTGTGCCTCTGAGAATTAGTGGAGATAGGTGAACACTCCCTCATGCTGCCCCACTAGACCTGTGTGGGCACACAAATGCTTTCCTGCTGCCGAGACCAGCTAGGCAGCCAGCTGAAGGGGCAGATGGAATTAATATACAGAATACATCTATATAATAGACACAACACACTCTATATTATTTAATGGGACAGGGACCATCAGCGTCAAGGCCTGAGTTGACATCCCTCTGATTGCCATGTATTTATTTGCAGGCCAAAAAGTACAAGCATAGCAGGAACTCATGCCTGCAGGAATATGAAAGTCAAAGCTCAGCAGTTCTAATCTTCCCCCTTTCAATGTACCCCAGCCCTACACAAGGCCATTCTTTGAGGGAACATCCTGTGAACAAACAATCTGGCAAGTTATGCAGAGGGCATTCTGTTCCTGCAAGGCCCAGTGTTCTTAAGCCCCTTGCCTTCATGTTTGGTAAGAAACTACCTTCCGGCCTTTGATTCCAAAGCACATACTGTCTAACACAGTAATTTATGAGAATCACCAAGTTGCATATTTCTCAGTCACCCATTTTTTAATTTCTTCTTGCTGAGCTTAAAGCCTTGCAATAATAATGCTATGCTCTCCTGCAACACTTTCCCAGCAAGGAATGCCCATAGTGACCATGTGGTCCCACAAGTGGGAAGGGACCTTGGCTTGACTGTAAGAAGAGTCAGAGGCAGCTCTGAGGCAGTGCATGAACACTTTCCCAGCTGACAGGGGAGCCCACTATGCTGCTACAGTCCCAATGGGTGGGCCAGGCTCAAACCTCATGAAGAAGTGCCAGTCACCAATCACAGTGGCTGGTCTGACCATAAGAAGAAGTGGCAGGAGACACATACACATGTATGAAACTTTGTCAGCCAGCAGGAGCACCAATAGTACTTCTGAGGCCCCACAAATGGGAACATATGTCATTGTGACTGTAAGAAGAAGCAGAGGCAGCCTTGAGCCCATGCATGAATGCTTTCAGAGCTGGGAGAAGAGCCCACTATGCTGCTGTGGTTGCAAAAAGTGGCTCAGGCTCAGACCCCATGAAGAAGCCCTGGCCACCAAGAATAACAGCTGGCACAACTCCCAGAAGAGGTGACAGCAGATCTATGAACATGCATGAATGTTTTCTTGGCTACCAGGTGTGACTATACTGCTACAGTAACCCCAAAAGTGGGGATGCATCTTTGTATGACTGTAGGAAGAGATGATGGCAACCCTGAGCTCACCCATGAATGCTTTTCCAGCCAGTTGGGGTGCCCACCGTACCCCCAAAACTTCCAGCAGATGGGGTCAGATCAGAAACACAGCTCCTGTTTCCTCCTAGAGGTAGCAGGTGGAATCTGTGACTTGATACTAACATAAATGTGCTAGCAAAAGATTAGTTCATCAAACACCATGGGAAACTACCGCAACAATTCAGAGAAGGAAAATAATGAGTCTCCAACATCCAGCTCTGAAGTCACAGGAACTTACATTCTAAATGACAGAAAATTCAAAATAGCTGTCATAAGGAACTCCATGAGTTAAAAGAAAATTCAGAAAGACAATTCAATGAGCTCAGGAATAATATTAATGAGAAGAAAGCATACTTCACCAAAGAGATTGAGACTATAAGAAAAAAAAAAACAAGCAAAAATTCTGGATATGAAGAACACAATTAATGAGATAAAAAATAATTTAGAATTCTTTAAAAAAATAGAGCTGATGTTATGGAGGAAAGAATTAGTGATTTGGAGGATAGAAGTATAGAACTGCTTCAAGCAGACAAGTAGAGGGAACTAAAATTTTAAGAAAATGAAGGGATTCCTCAAGAAATATCCGACTCAATTAGGAAAAGCCAAATAAAGATTATAGGTATGCCAGAGTGAGAAGAGAGGTGGAAAGGAGCAGAGAGTTTGTTCAATTAGATAATAGCTGAGAACTTCCCAAACCGGGGGAAGGAACCAGACTTACAAATGCATGATGCTGGGAGCCATGGCTACATCATTTGATTGGCTGTTTGACAGGGTCCAGCTGATTAACGCTGAGGGGTGCAGGGTCGCCCCTTGGTGAAGAATAACTGGCCAGTCCCTCACATAGTTCTGAAACCTGTGCTGCTTCTAATTGCCCTTCATTCCTTTTCCTTTCTTAACCTCCAGTTTTCACCCTTTGGGTGGCTGCTTGGGAGGCACTACTTCCCGGGAAAATTAGATATAGTAAGAGAATGTGACCACCTGCAGGTAACTTTCAAGATATTTTTCAGTTAATTATTGGAGAAGCACACAGTCCCATTTGAGACAAGCAGAAAGGAATCCTGCCCAGATAAGATGTCGAATTAGGTTTATGGCCTCTATCTGGTTAATGTTTCCTTCTCCCTCCAGTTCTTTGTCTAAATATATATGCATCGTCCTTCTAAGTTTGCTGGTGAATTGTATGATCAAGAAGTATCTACATATTATTCTTGACCTTCTGCTTTCTGTTAACATGTTATAGAGGTTTTCTCCTAAAAGGAATAAATAAACAATTGATGAGTAGAAGGGCCGAGGGGTGCAGGGAAGCCCCTCGGTGAAGAATGGCCGGCTAACACCCCCGATATTTTCTGAATTATATGCATGCTTTCTATCAAGGTTATGTCTATACTTATTTCTGTGTTTTACTCTTGAAGACATATAGTTTAGCTTAGCTTTTCAGCCCTTTACTTTACTAACAAAATGGTACTTTCTCTGGGAGTGTGCTTAAGGGACTGTTAGCTCCACAATCTAAAAGACAAAGGAATGCTTTCACCCCCTAAAGGGCGCAAAAATGTAAAGATTTTTAACTGCCCGCTGAGAATACAGATAGCCCTGGGGATAAGATACCCTGGAGTCACCTTTTGTTCCCATTAACTATCTACACTAATGGCGTAAATGATTGAGGGAGGCAGGGATGTCTCCCCCAGGATGTAAACAGACGGACTGCTGTCCTGTCCGGAGGCCTGGGCCTTCTCTCTTTGATTTAACTTTACCATGAATTACAACAGGTGTCTAGGTACCTATCTCTTTTAGCTTAGAGACAACAAACACTAGTTAGTTGCGGAGAAGACGATCATTAACCTTATGCTATATAGAATGGAATGCTAATAAATATTCTTGTGCTCGTTTTTTTTTTACTTCCTTATCTCTCTGAGAATATTTGTAGAACCATTTCTGTACTAATCCTGAAAAATATATAAATGACACGTGCACAGTGTCTTGCTAATGGACTTGCTAACACCAACCCAAGTCTCACGTCCTCTTTATTTTCCCCTCCCTCAGCTTTTCACTGATGCCGTCTCTCCCGTGGGAACCTGGACTCTGCTGAGGCTGGACCCTGGCAACATGAAGCTGACAGAACTCCTAATTCCATCAGTGTTAAAAGACCCTCTCTGAGGAACATAATAGTACAACTGTGAAAAGTCAATAAAAAAACCCCACAAATATTAATGGCAGCAAGGCAGAAGAAAACAACCTAACAGATTTATCAGCAGAAACCTTACAGTCTAGTAGAGAATGGAATGATATGTTCAAAATACTGCAAGACAAAAACTTTCAGCCAGGAGTACTGTATCCAGTGAAGCTATCTTTCAGATACAATGGAGAAATCAAAGCTTTCCCAGATAAACAAAAGTTGAAGAATTTCATTGCCACTAGACATCCCCTATCCTTCAGACAGAAAAGCAATGAGGGAATAGTAGACTTAAATGAGATGCCAGAGCAGATAAACTTAAAGACACATGTAGAGTATTCTATCTTAAAAAAGTATAGTAAACATTCTGCTCAAGTGCATATGGAACGTTCTCAAGGATAGACCATACGTTGGGAAACATAGAAAGTCTCAATAAATTTAAGAAGATTGCAATCATATCAAGCATCTTTTCCAACCTCTTTGCTATGAAACTAGAAATCAATTAGAAGAAAAAAGCTGAGAAAGTGACAAATAAGAGGGGACTGAACAACATACTACTGAATAACCATTGGATCAATGAAGAAATCAAAGGAGAAATCAAAAATACCTTGAGACAAATGAAAATTAAAATGCAACATATCAACATGTATAGGATGCAGCAAAATTGGTACCAGGAGTAAAATTATAGCAATACAGGCCTATATCAACAAGAAACAAAAATATCAAGTTAATTAATCTTAAATTGCAACTAAAAGAATTAGCAAAAGAAGAACAAAGTCAAAGTCAGTAGAAGGAGGAAAATAATAAAAATTAGAGCAGAAATTATTGAGATAGAAGCTAAGAAAAAATATAAACAATCAATGAAACTAAGAGCTGTCACTTTGAGAAGATAAACAAAATTTCAAACGCTTAGCCAGACTCATTAAGAAAAAAATAGAGAAGTCTCAAATAAGTAAAATTAGAAATGAAAGAAGAGAAATTAAAATGGGTACAGAGAAATGCAAAGGATTATAAGAGAATACTATGAAAAATCATATGCCAACAAATTGGATAACCTAGAAGAAATGGATAAATTCTTAGAGTCATACAGCCTTGCAAAAGTGAATCAAGAAGAAATAGAGAATCTGAATAGAGCAATCACAAAAAAGTGATGGAAACAGTAATCAAAAATCTCCCCAAAAACCAAAGTCCAGAAGCAGATGGTCTCTCTTGTGAATTCTAACAAGTATTGAAAGATTTATTGACCATCAAACTAATCTGAAATATTAAAGAAGACAGAACGCTTCCTAACTCATTCTATGAGGCCATTACCCTGATACTAAAACCAGACCAGGATAGCACAAAGAAGGAAAATTAGAGGCAAACATCACCGATGGACATAGTTTTTGCTGAGGATGAAAAATCCTCAGCAAAATTTTGGCAAATCAAATACACAAATACATTAAAAATATCATACACAATAATCAAGTGAGATTTATACCAGGGATGCAGGGATGGTTCAACATCCACAAATCAATCAATGTGACACACCACATTAACAAACTGAGGAATAAAAATGACATGACCATCTAATTAAACACAGATAAAGCATTTGACAAGATCCAACATCCACTTATGATAAAAACTCTCAATAAAATGGGGAAACAAGGAAATTATGTCAACATAATAAAGTCCAAAAATGACAAACTCACATGCAACATCATACTTAAAGGTGAAAATTGAAACCCATCCTTCTGAAAACAAGAAAAAGACAAGGGTGTCCACTCTCACCACTCCTATGCAGCATAGTACTGGAGTTGGTGGCCAGAGAAATTGGGAAAGAAAAAGAAATAAAAGGTATCCAAATTGGAAAACAAGAAGTGAAACTCTCATTGTTTACAGATGACATGATTCTATACATAGAAAACCCTAAAAGATCCCCCAAGAAAGTATTAAGAATAAGCAAAAACTACAGTAAAGTTTTAGGGAACAAAATCAGCTTACAAGAAACAATTGCATTTCTATACATTAATAACAAACTGACAGAAAGAGAAGTTAAGAATACAATCTCATTTACAAACACTACAAAAGGAATAAAACATATAGGAACAAATTTGAAGGAGGTGAAAGACATATACACTGAAAAAGATGACATTATTGAAAGAAATTGAAGAATATACAAAGAAATGGAAATAAAATGCATGCTCATGGATTGGAAGAATGAACATAGTTAAAATGTCCATATTAACTAAAACAATCTACAGATTCGATGCAATACCAATCAGAATTCCCATGATAGTCCCCATGGAAATATAACAAAGATTGCTAAAATTTATGTGGAACAAGAAATACCTCAAATGGCTGAAGCAATCCTGAGAACAAAGAACAAAACTGGAGGCATCACAATCCTGGTATTCAAAATACACTACAAAGCTATAATAACTAAAACACTATGGTACTGGCACAAAAACAGAGACACCGATGAATTGAACAGAACTGAAAACCCAGGAATAATACCACACACCTATGGACAGCTAATCTTTGAAAAAGTAGCCAAGAACATACAATGGAAAAAGGAAAGCTTCTTCAATAAATGGTGTTGGGAAAACTGGATAGCTATATGCAAAGGAATGAAAGTAGGCCATTATCTTACACAAAACACAATAATTAACTCAAAATGATTAGTCTTGAATACAAGACCTGCAACCATGAATCTCCTGGAAGAAAATATTTGCCATACACTCTGACATTTGTCTTAGCAGCATCTTTTCAAATACCATGCCTACTCAGGCATGGAAATAAAAAAAAATAAGTAAACAAGTGGGATTACACCAGAGTAAAAATCTTCTGCAAGACAAAGGAAACCATGAACAAAACAAAAAGATAACCTAACAACTTGGAGAAGATATTTGCAGATCAAGTATCCAAAAAGGAGTTCATTTCCAAAGCATATGAAGAACTCATACAACTCAACAAGAAAAAACAAACAACCTCATCAGAGAATGGACAGACAATATGAACAGAAAATTTTCCAAAGAAGGTATACCGATGGCCAACAGGTACATGAAAAGGTGTTCAACACCACTAATTATTAGGTAAATGCTATCAAAACTTCAATGAGATAACACCTTACACCCATCAGAATGGCTATAATTTAACAAGACAGAAAATAACAAATGTTGGTAAGGATTTGGAGGAAAGGGAACCTTCATACACTGCAGGTGGGAATGCAAACTGGTGCAATCACTATGGAAAACAGTACAGAGATGTGTCAAAATATTAAAAATAGAAATACCATATGATGCAGATATCCAACCCTTGGGTATTTATCCAAAGCATGTGAAATCAATCATACAAAGAGATTTATGTATTCCTATGCAAACATGAAACACAGCATTACTCATCATAGCCAAGATGTGGAAGCAATCCAAGTGCACATCAACTGATAAATGGATAAAGAAGAAGTGGTATATATATATATATATATATATATATATATATATATACACTGGAATACTACTCAGACATAAAAAAGAGATTGTCATTCCATTTGCAACAATATGGATGGTTTTGAGGGTTTTATGTAAACTGAAACAATCCAGATAGAGAAAGAAAACACCATATGATTTCACTCATTTGTCAAAGATAAACAAACACAGAGATAAGCAGAAGAAATTAGTGGTTACCAGGGGGAAGGAGTTTAGGCAGGGGCAAAAGGAGTAAAGGGTCACAAATGTCTGGTGATAGATAAAAACGAGAGTATTGGTGGTGAGTGTGATTCAGTCTATATAGAAATTTATATGTAATAATGTACACCTGAAATTGCACAATGTTATAAACCAAGATGACCTCAATAAAATATTTCTAAAAAGGATTCCTAAAATAAAAACATGAAAAAATCCTTGAGATGGATGGTTATGATGGTTTCACTATAACTTTAATGTACTTAATACCACTGAACTGTACGCTTAAAATTGGTTGAGTCGATACAATTTCTATGTGTTTTTACGACAGTTACAAATATTGAGTATGCAGAGACATAGTAACTGAGTTGTGGTTTCCAGGCATTTTCTTGTATTTACAAATATAGAATCATTGTTCTTTGCTACTCATCACCTAAAATAGGTCCAAAGAACAAAATAAACTTACTTTAGCAAGGAAGAGAAATAATTATATAAATGTAAATGAATAAACTCTCCAATTGAAAGGCAGAGATTGGTGGAATAGATTAAGAAAACATGATCCATCTATATGCTGTCTATAAGAGACTTGTTTTAGATCAAAAGACACAAATAGCTTGAAAATTAATGGACAATTTAAAAAAATTCATGTAGATAGAAAGCAAAAGGAAACCTGAGTGGCTATAGTAATGTTGGAAAAATGTATTTTAAAACTAAAAAAAGTTATAAGAAAATAAAAAGACCTTATATGTTGGTAATATGTCAAGACAATATAACAATTCTGTACATATTTATACTAAACAACAAATCCTCAAAATATATGACATAAACTGTGGCGAAATTGAGAGGAGAAATTGTTAAGTTCTATATCATAATTGAGGACATCAATACCTCACTCTCAATAATAGATACAACATCTCAACAGAAAATCAACAAGGATTAGAGAGGTTGTAAATCCAATAAGCCCAACAGACTTAACAGGTATGTATATATAGAACAGTCTACCAACAATAGAATTCACTTTCTTCTCATGCGCTCATGAAATATTCTCCAGGGTAGACAACATGGTAGACCACAAAACAAGAGTCAATAAATTTTAAAAAGATTAATATTGAAAAATATAGCTTCCCCAACCACAATAGAATAAGGCTGGATATTAATAACAGAAGGAAACTGGAAAATTCACAAATCCGTGGAATTTTAACAACGCAATCTAAAACAACAAAAGAGCTTAATAAAAAATTGCAAGGAAAATTAAAAAATAGCAGAAATGAAAGAAATTGAAAATAGAGCATTGAAAAATGTGTGAGATGCAGTGAATGAGGTCCTCAGTGTAAATGTATATCACTAAAAGCCTCTAATACAAATAATACAATTCTCAAGTCAATAATCTAATTTTATATATTCAGAAAAAAGAAAGAAGAGGGAATAAAACATGAACCCAGCAGAAGGAAGAAAATATTTGAGGCCAGGCTTGTCGCACAGTTGTTAAGTTCGCATATTCTGCTTCTGTGGCCCGGGGTTTGCCTCTTTGGCTCCCAGGTGCAGACCACAAACCCGTTTGTCAAGCCATGCTGTGACACGTCTCCCACATATAGATTGAGGAAGATGGGCACAGATGTTAGCTCAGGGCCAGTCTTCCTCAGCAAAAAAAGGATGATTGGTGACAGATGTTAGTTCTGGGTGGACAAGATGAAGAAAACTCAGTACTAAAAAGAAAGATAAAGAATTCAGACAATGCAATAAATAGTAGTCACTAAATGGCAGAGACAAACTATATCATGGAAGATTTTCATAAATCATGGACGTTAGTGTGAAAGGTATAATTATCATATATAATGGGCAAATAATGGAAAGAGAAAATACTTTAAGAATATAGAATATATTAATGACAGAACTCAAACAAAATAAAAGTAAACTGTTTATTACAGCTTTAGCATACGAAGAAAATTATATACACTCTCAAACTAGTCATATTTCTCATTTATTCTGGTCATCAAATCTGACTTTTTTTGTTATCAAACATGAATTTGAATGTTGATCAAATTAATCAGATATTCTAGGAAAAGTAAACTATCCCAAATGGTGATCAAGTATTTTTCACAAAAATAAAATTGATTTAGTTTGGAGAAAACCTTACTCTTTTACGCTTCTTCATCATTTATACTGTTCTGTTAATTTAAGCTGTCTTAAAATCAGTGATTTTTATTTTGGCATCATTCTCTGGCTCTCTATTGTTCGTATTTTTTACATAGACTTGATCTGGAAGTAGAGCTCAGATGGATGTGTCTGGATTATTTTATTATTTGATTTTGTAATCTGGCTCATTAGTTGATGTATAGGATTGTTCATTAACAGCTTTCTGTTCATTTTCAATGCATGTGTCATATTCTCTAACAAATAAGTAGAATTCTACTGTCTTTTTTCCTGAATAAATAAATCTAAATAAGTTTTTGCATGTTACTTTTGAACAGATGAGACTTGAAGGAAAATGTTAATTCAGTGTTCAAATTAATTTGCTTGTTTGTATGTGAATAACATATTATGCAGACAAGAACTTATTTTTAATTTCAAATGCAGTACCCTCAACATTAGGCCTGAGCAGATAAAGATTCTGTGATGATACTCTAATTCAGAGGTCTGAACCTCTGGACAAGAGTCTTGGCCTCAAATACTACATTATTATCTTCTATTATTTCAAATTTATGGCTTTGATACTAATGTGATCCGTTGCCCTCTTCTTAAAAAATCAACAGATAGGTGCCATCTCAGGGCCTTAATTTCTGAGTTCCATCTACCAACTATCCAGTCTTTGATTGCATTTGTACCTAAACTTGTAATCACTCCCAATCATTGTAATTCAATACAAAGAAATACAAGTCAAGAAAACTGAATGTAGCAAAATAGAAAGTGAAAAATACATACAATGTTGATTATGTGCAGATTTCTGAGCTGGCTGTTTTCACTGTATACAAAGATTTTATAGACATATTTAGTGTTCACAAGAGCAGATTGGTAGGAGGGTTAAGATAGGCAAATGAGAGTTTGAAGGGCATTCCATGTCATACACAAGCTTCTTTAGATCAGCTGAAAAATAAAACAACATTCTTCCATGTGCTTTCTTTGTATCATTATGTATTTGTTGAACTGAAACAGTTCACAGGGGATAATAAAGAAAACTTTGAATGCTGGGCTGGATAAATAAGTAACCAAAAGTTTTCATATAGTGGAGTCTTAACTTTCACAGTAATACAGGAGCTATACTTTTCTGAAAAGAGAAATATTTGTGAGAATATATTTGGTGTTTCCAGTTGTTAAAATAATTATACATGTCTGTCTAGGGGATAGGATAGTTATGATTTAAAAATTTTTCATACACACTGAGACCATGGTTGAGATGACGGCTCATTATCATCATAGTATCATATTTACCTTTCCTAATTGTCACCCTTCTGTTCTTCAGCTGAAGAAACCTACACTTTGGAGATGGCCAACCTCACTGGTATGTCAGACTTTATCCTAATGGAATTTTTGGAGATTCGTAAGCTTCAAATCTTTCATGCTACGCAATTCTTAATTATCTACATGACAGCTCTGTTGGGAAATATCCTCGTAATCTCCCTCACCTTTCTTGACCAATGTCTTTCTACTCCTATCTACTTTTTGCAGAAGCCTCTCTTTTAGATTGCTTTTTCATCTTGGTCACCATATCAAAATTTATTATTAATTCAATAACACATGCCAGGATGTTCACTTTTCTAGGCTGTGCTACACAATTTTTCTTTGTCCTTTTCCTGGCATTTTCAGAGCTGGTCTTAACTCACAGTGATGTCTATGATGACTTTGTGGCTATTTGTCATCCTTTACACTACAAAGTCACCAAGAAGAGAAAGTTCTCTATGAATTTAGCAGTAGCTTTCTGGCTTACTGGGGGTATAATTGGTGGCACGCACATTTCCAGCACTTTCTCATTAGCCTTCTGCAACTTCCTCATAGAGCAAATTTTCTATGATATTCTTTCCTTAATGAAGATCTAATGGATTGGTGCACATTGACAAATCTATCATAATTGCCCTAGTATTTTTATTGAGCTTGGGATGCTTTGTTTACATCATAGTGTTCTATTCTTATATATATTTTACTGTGCTAAGAAACTCATCAGGACAGAGTAGATCAAAAGCCTTCTTCACCTTCCTGCCTCATCTCTCTGTCATGACCTGGCAGTACACCCTATTTGATGCCAAAGTCAGATGTCCTATCACTTTTGAATCTTTTTTTTAAATTTAATTCATTTTTAAAATTAGTTTATTGAGGTCATTTGGCTTACAACACTGTGTAAATTTCAGGTATACATTACTATATATGTTTCTGTATAGACTGTTTTGAATTCACCACCAACAGTCTAGTTTTTATCTGTTATGATACATGCAAGCCCTTTCATGCCCCTTTCACTCTTCCGCCTACCCTCTTCCCTCTGGTAACCACTAATCTGTTCTCCTCATCCACATGTTTGTTCATCTTCCACATATGAATGAAATCATGTGGTGTTTGTTATCTGTCCCCTACACAGTGGTGATTCCACCTCTGAATCCTATGTTCTACAGCTTGGGAAATACAGGCATCAAAGATGATCTAAGAAAGGTAATTTTGGGCAAAATTTCCTTACGTTTTACTCTTTTGCCTGAGCTGTCTCGTGTATAATATTTACTACAGATAGTTGGTGGGACTTCAAATTGAGATGATGCAACATTTGGATTCATGTAATTGGGTCACAAGTGTGGAATTGTGACTGTGGATGACTCCACATTGGAGTGTATCTATTGTTTGAATCATTGATCATGAATTTTGTCATTTGGTCTCAACATGTTCATTGTACTTTGGAATACATTTTGAGAAAGCTAATCATTTTTCCTTTTCTTTTTTTTTTTAACTTTATCAAACCATGTAGTTCAAGTTAAATATTTTCTTTCCCTGGAAAGATAATTTTGAAAAGAATGGCAATTAATCTGATAAAGTGGGGCTAATTTATCTCATTCCTATCATTTGAAGGCATATTTCTGCAACAAATCAAATCTCTGGAATTATCCTGTTATTTTCCTTTCTGAATCTGGTAATTTCACTCTGTCTTTGAATCTCTGAGCTGCTTTACAACAAGTATTGCCTTTCTCATTAGGATAACCATGCTTGAACTGATATAGGATTTAGCAAAAGAGATAGAGATGAGTGTCAGTCAATATATGTTCATAAAAATATTATTTTCAACTGATAATCTGGCAAAAACAGAAGTGTAAAGCCACAAAACTTCAGGTTAGGTTCTCAGAAGAGACATAGATGATTTCACTACTTAAATTTTCTATGGAGAGAATCTGATGTCATGTGGCCACTGAAGAGTAAACTCATAACGTAGAGCAATGTAAAGGCTGTGAGTTATTCCAAGAACTAGGATGGATTCTTCTGATGGTACTGAGTGATATAGAGCAACACTGGTCAATACACATTCTTCAGTGGTGAAAATGTGGCTAGTGTGATGGAGGAAATAAAATTTTAATTCAATTATTTTTAATTAATTTAAATCTAAATAGTCACATGTGACAGGTGACTGCCATAGGGGACATTCACAGATTTGGAGTGAAAATGATAACATTCTGACATCAAATAATTAAATACATGTCATATATTTTTTATTCTATTTTGTGAAAAACATTCTTGTTTCAGCCTTTAGTCTACAAGAAACAGTATGTATATAAGATGATGAGGTTCACAGTTGTCTTAGAGATAAAGATGCATCCTACCAGGGACCTGCCGTGTCACTGACACTTTTAGGAACAGAAGTGATTTATTCAAGGTGCTAGTTTCCATTCAGAAAGAAGCAAAAGGACTCTTGAATATTTTAGAAATGTATTATCTGTTGTTTTATGCTACTCTGAACCATTAGCAATCAAAAAACAAACACACAATTGAAGCAAAATATTGACCAATTTCAAGGAAAACACAAGGAGAAAAGGATTTTCTAACCATGATGTTGCCTATTCATCAGAGCCTATTGAAATGCTAATGACCTTACAATAAAGCGTTGCATAAAATGATTAAACATTTAAAATATTTTAGAAATTGCTCCTGATATAGCTAGTTTCTCTCAAAAGAATGTTCTGCCAATAATTTAAAATTTGTTTCTGTTATGCACAAATTAATTTGTACTATGATAAAAATGATGAACAGGGCAGTTTCCTGCATTCTGGAGAGTTTCTTGATTATGGCAAAGTCTTCGACCTCTCCCTGTTGTGCTTTAGCCAGTGTTAACAGAACAGTGTCTTGTGCATTCAAGGGGCCTCACTTGCCCTGTAGGAAACAAGGTATGATGTAAATCCCAGCAAGGATGTGGTAAAGGTCAACAGCATGCAACTTTGCTCTCATAATAATGAAGTGATCAAATAAACCCTTGCTTTGCAAAAAATATGTAAATCTTATAGGAGAAAAATACATCTTTCTTTTTTTAATTTTTATTTTTTCAGATGTACATCATATTTCAAATTCTGGATACATTACATCACGTTCACCACCCGAACACTAATTATAGTGCATCCCCTCACATGTGACCCTAATTACCCCTTTTGCCCTCCCTCATCCCCCCTTCCCTAATGGTAACCACCAGTCCAATCTCCAATGCTATGTGTGGTTTTTTTTTGTCATTTTTATCTTCTACTAATGAGTGAGATCATATGGTATTTGACTTTCTCCCTCTGACTTATTTCACTCAGCATAATACCCTCAAGGTCCATCCATGTTGTCACAAATGGCTGGATTTTGTCATTTCTTATGGCTGAGTAGTAGTCCATCCTGCATAAATACCACATCTTCTTTATCCCTTCATCCCTTGATGGGCACCTAGGTTGCTTCCAAGTCTTGGCTATTGTGTACAATGCCACAGTGAACATAGGGGTGCAAGTATCTTTATGCCTTTGTGTTTTCAAGTTCTTTGGATAAATACCCAGCAGTGGAATAGCTGGATCATATGGTAGATCTATCCTTAATTTTCTGCGGATACTCCATACTGCTTTCCATAGTGGCTGCACCAGAAAAATAAATAACAACTAAGCAACACAAAAGAAAATATGACAGGAGAGAGAAGACGCGCCTTCTTATTTTGGTTGACTAAATATAATAGTGATTTCAATTCTTCCCAAATAAATCAATTCAATAACAATCAATATTAAACAATATTTTTGGGAGGGAAACAGAAAAAATATTCTGAATCTCCTATGGCAGTTGGGAGGCATAACACCATGAAATGGCCAGGGCATTTTAGGGAAAGAACAAAGTATAATAATGCCAACTTGGCTTACAAGATGTCATATTATATTGTTAAAGTAATATATTAGATGAAATCACATACAACTGATAATATTTTACTATTTTCTAAGGAAAAAGACCATTTCATGTGTTTAAATATAATACATGTTTAAGCAGTGTGTATATCCTGGAAGAAAGCCTAAATCAGGCTGAACAAAGTCATGGTAGAAATCTGGACTTGAAGATGCTGCTGGTAAGAGTCTAGAAAGAAGTGCGAAACATGATATTGGAATCTGTAGTTAGAGGAATCCTTGACATACAGTCACAGAACTCTTAGTAAAATTATGTTTTGCAGTTATATAGAAAACAGAACTCAGAAACAGTGAACTTGGACATTTGGCTGAGGAGATTTCCAAGCAAAGTGTTGAAGTTGTAACTCAGGTTCTCCTTTCTGTTTGTAGCAAAACGTGAGAGGAAAAAGATAAATCAAGGGATGAGATGTTAAAGCAAAAATAAACAGAACTTAATATGGGAAACTATCAGCCTATGCACAGAGCAAAAGATTTTAAAATTCAGAAACATCTGCTGAAAAGATGACATTGGGAAACAGTTGAGTGTATGGTTGTACTACCTTTTGCAGACACATTGTCAAGATCAAAACTTCAGTGTATTCAGTCACAAGAGAGTGAGGATATTCGTTACAGATCTTTTCAATCAGACTAGAGGCCCTCAAGGAAGTTTAGAAGCTGGATACCAGACATCTCAACAGAAGCCAAAAATAGAGAAGAGGTCATCTCAAAAATTCTGTGAATTTGACTCTTGTTTAATGGAGTTATTTTCCCATACAATTTATGCAAGATCCCCCAGCATTCTGTGATTTTTAGATGAAGAGAACACTGTCAGCTGGGACTGAAATACACAGAGTACAAAATGAAGGAAAGCTGTTGGACATAAAAAATTTTACTATCATGAAGCTGACTGATAAAGCTACTCATGTACTAATGGGTGCTAACTTTCAAAAAAATAAGAAGGTAGCTTAGAATCTGGAACTAAGAGATTAGAGAGCATAAGGAAGAGCACAGATAGTAAAACCAAAAGCCCAGAAGACAGACCTGAGAGTCCAGAGCAGAGAGCTAAACATGGAGGATTGTCCCCAGTCCTTGAGAACTAATTAAGCAATTTTCAATTTTTAAAAGAAAGTTACATATGCAATAAACATAAGGAAAATTTTTTTCTAATTTATCATTAATCAATTCCTTGCAGAAAAACAGGTAGGTCATTTTCACTCAGATTAATAAATTTTAAAGATTAATAATAATCACTTAATAAGTGTTATAACAAATGTTTCCTTTTCACTCTGTGTGCCGTTTGTTTCCTATTTTCATGTTTTATCACGCTGGGTAGAACTTCCAGTATTGTGCTGAATAGGGTAGTAAGAGCAGAATCTTGATTTTCATGGAGTGTGATGATTAATTATGTGAGTTAACTTGGATTGGTTACAGTGCCCACATATTCGGTCACATATCATCCTCAATGTTTCTATCTGTTTTCTTCTAAAAGTTTTATATTCACACTTTATATTTCAGTCAATGATCTATTTTGAATTATTTTACATATAGTGTGAATTTTAGGTTGATATTTTTTATTTGTCTGTTCATGTCTAATTACTACATCACCTTTTGTTATAAGAGCTTTACCTTCCTCAACTGATAGATTGACTCCTTTGTTAAAAATGAGTCTATTTCTGTTTCTTTATTCTGCCCCATTGATTTATGTTTCTATCTGTGGTGGTTAAAATGATAGTTCTCTAAGTATATCCACATCAAATTCTCTAAAACCTTAAATATGTTAGTTACAGGGAAAGGGTAATTAAGATTACAGATAGGTTTATGGTTGCTAACCAGTAGATTTTAAAATAAAGAGATTACTCTGAATTATCTGGCTGGGCCCAAAGTAATCACAAGAGTTCTTGGATAGGAAAGATGGAGGCAGAAGTGTCAGAACCAGAGAGATGACAATGTGCAAAAAAATTGACCATTCATTTCAGGCTTTGAGTTGAAAGGGGGACATGAAGCAAGAAATGTGAACATTTCTTAAATCTTTGAAAAAGATGAGAAAATGGATTATCCTCTAGAGTTTCCAGAAAGGAATGCAGCAGCCTGATGCCTGGACTTTAGCCTAGTGAAACGAATCTGGCATTACTGACTACCAGAACTTTAAGTTACTAAATATGTTACTTTAAATTGCTATTTTTTTGGTAGAAAATAAAATAAAAATAGATATGGAAAAATAAGATACAACCAGACTTTATTTTTTAAGATTTTATTTATTCCTTTTTCTCCCCAAAGCCCCCTGGTACATAGTTGTGTGTTTTTACTTGTGAGGCCTTCTAGTTGTGCTATGTGGGATGTCACCACAGCGTGGCTTGATGAGCGGGCCATGTCTGCGCCAAGGATCTGAGCTGGCGAAACCCTGGGCCGCAGAAGTGGAGCATGCAAACTTAACCACTTGACCACGGGGCTGGCCCCCAAACCAGACTTTTTATTCAAATGTTTGAAAAAGGTTAAACATTAATGAGATATTAAAACAGACTGAAAACACAAATTGCCAACACTAGGTTTCCTAAAACTAAATGCAGCATTACTATAGATCTCACAAATATTTAAAAGATAACATGATACAGCATGAACTTTATGTTAAACAATGCCATCATTGACGAGATTGGCATATCCTTTGCAAAAACATGTATAACTTTCATGATAAAAATTTTGATCTGTCTTTAAAAAAATCTATACAGAAATTTATAGATCCACATGATCTCATGAGTGAATTTTTATGAAAGAATATTTATGAAGATATAAGATTTTTATTACACAAAGCATTTCAGAAAATAGAGAAAAAGAAGCCCCTCTCACTCAATTTATGAACTGAAAAGAATAATTATTATAATTGCAATTATATGATTATAAAATAAAATTATAAAAATAGTATACACTTATAATAATATTACACATATTTATAGTATTTTTTAAATTAATAAAATGTAATCATAACTGAAAAGGGCATCATAAAACTAACAACCAAAGAACAATACCTGTCATGAATATAAACAAATAAAATTAAAATTATTTAAACTATAAGCAAAAGTGATAATGCTCTACATTGAAAAATAATAGATTTCTGATACTTATTCAAAGAACAAAAATTTGCTTATATCTTTTAAAATTAATTAAATAATTTATTATTTACCTTAAAGAATGAGGAAAATTATATGATCAACTCAATAGATGAAAAACTACTTATCAAAATTTAAAATCTATTCATAATAAAAACCATGATAAATAGAAAAAGCAACATCTCTAATTTCACGATCATACTAATAGTGGATCTTTTGAAAAAAATAGAAACATAGTATTTGCTAGCATGGAAGTCTTTATCTGTGGAATACTTTTGGCAGGATGTACCTAACTGCCTAGGATTTCTTATAGTATATAATAGTTGAAACACTTGAATCTATTTATTTATGGGCTATGGCTCCCTTGAAAATGTCATGTAAGTTAATCAACAATATGTCTATACAAGACATATACTTTTTTAACTAAAATATTAGATTCAATATAAGAGCTGTGATTGCACACTGCACATATCATATATAGACATCATATGTTAAATTGGGTTGAAAGGATGTCCTGATATGGATAGTAACTGCAAAACTACATTGGAGAGCTTAGACTTCATTAGCTATATTTAATTGTTTTTATGTTTGTAATTATACATAAACTTGATACTAAGTGAGATCTCTAAGTTTTGTAAGTGTAATTTGAAAATTCAGTAATTTGTCTTATCTTGGAGGGAACTATATATAATAGAACACAATAAAGGAGAATTTGTGGGACGAAAGAAGAAAGAAAATTTAAGGTAGATTTAAACTTGAAATATAGAGAGACATCAGCAAGATGGAAGACTAAGAAGCTCCTTTCCACACAAAGACAGCACAATGACACCAAATAGGGACCAGAATAACTTTGAGAACTCGAGACACCAGTTGAAAAGCTACAGCACACAGGCCATGGTAAAACCATAAGGGGATTCAAGGAAAAGGGGCAGGAAAATTCAGAGCATTCGCATGCTCACTTATGATACAACCCTATCCTTTCAGAGCATTTCAACTAAGAGGAGCCTTCCATACCAGGGCTCTTCCCGTGGGATTGAAACAAAGAGGAGACTGTATGTTCAATGTTCTGCATGTCTGGTGACAGCCCAATGGACTAGTCTATGTCTAACGCTGCTCAGAGTGCTGATGGGCCCTGTGGCAGTGTTTATTTAGCAGCCAGTGAAAACAGAGACAGATACCATGGCACTTTATGGGTGCAGTTCTGCAGGCAGACACCAGGGGCAACAAAAGATCAGAGAAAGTTTCTGAGGTCTTAGAACCTCTTGCTGGGATGAGCGGTGAAGGTCTTTGAATACGTAAAGCCAATGTATGAAAAAGGAAGTGGTGATTGTTTTTTCAAATGCCCAAATCTCATAAAAGGACCACAGAGCATAAAAGGAACAGGAAAACAAGGCATGTGTAAAGGAGCAAAATAAAACTACAGACATCAAACTTATAGAAAAGCAGATCTATTATCTGCCTCGCAAAGAATTTAAAATAACTATCATAAGAATGCTCAATGAAATAAAAGAGAATACAGATAGACAATGTAACAAATCAGGAAGACATTGCATGAGGTAAATGAGAATACCAACAGATAGAAAATGCAAAAAAGAACCAAACAAATCCTGAGGCTGAAAAATACAGTAACTGAGCTGAAAAATTCCCATGCAAATCAGTCATTTGAAATCATCATCAGGAGCAAAAAGAAAAAAAAGAAGAAGAAAAGTGGGAGGCTAAGGGACTTATGGGATATTATCGAATAGACCAATATTTGCATTATGGGAGTCCCAGAAGGAGAAGAGAGAAGGAAAGGGTCAGTGAGCATATCTGAAAAAAATAACGCCCAAAAATTTCTGAAATCGGAAGGAAAAGGAAATAAACTATAGAAATTTTAATGAGGTCCAATTTACCAATTATTTCTTTCAGGCATCATACCTTTGTTGTTGGATCTAAAATGTCACTGCAATACTCAAGGTCATCTAGGTTTTCTCTTATATTATCTTCTAGGATTTTTAAAATTTTCCATGTTACATTTAGGTCTATGATGCATTTTAAGTTAACTTTTGTGAAGAGTATAATGTCTATGTCTGGCTTTACTTATTTATTTTGTGTTTGAAAGTAAATATCCAGTTGTTACACTACCGTTTGTTGAAAAGTTAATCTTGGCTCCATTCTATTGCCTCTGTTCCTTTGTCAAAGGTCAATTAAATATATTTATGTGAGCCTCTTTCTGGGCTCTCTAGTCTCTTCCATTGACCTATTTCTCTATTCTTTCACCAATACCACATTGTCCTGATCAATGCAGCTTTATAGTAAGTCTTGAAGTCAAGTAGTGTTAGTCCCCTAACTTTATTTCTTTGATCATTTTTTAATCACACAATTTTATTTTGTAGTTGTTTAGTTGTAGGATTTCTTTATATATTTTAGGTATTTTTTCCTTAACAGATATGTTTTTCAAGTATTTTCTACCATTCTGTAGTTCGCCTTTTCACTTTTTTTCTCTTTAAAGAACTTCAGTCTGACTTAGTCTCACTTGTTTATTTTTGCTTTTGTTCCCTGTTCTTTTGGCATCATATCCAAGAAATCTTTGATAAATCCAAAGTCATGAAGCTTTCTTCCTGTTTCCTTCTAGAAGTTGTATAGCTTTGGGGCTTAAGTTTAGATCTTTAGGCATTTTGAGCTAATTTTTATGTATATTGTAAGAAAAGGTTCCACCTAATTCCAGGTCAGTGAGGAAGAACATGTCTATGTGCTGGAGAGTGGCACACCCAAAACTCCCTGGGGACAAGAACAAACTGTACTGGACTTGCAGCCCAGATCTTGTCCTATCGATCTTTTCATCTGGCTGTTGATTTGTATTCTTTGAAATATCCTTTGTAATTAATCAGTAATAGTAAGTAAAGCATTTTTCCTGAGTTCCATGATCCATTGTGGCAAATCATGAAACCTGAGGAGGGTGTTGCAATTACCCCAATTTGTAACAAACTTGGACAGAAGTGAGTAACCTGAGGAGATGCACTAGCTGTGATTGGCATCTGAGAGGAGGTGGGCAGTCTTGTGTGACTGAGCCCTTAACCTGTCTGATTTGAAGCTAACTCCAGGCAGATAGTATCAGAATTGAACTGTTAATATGCTCACTACCCACACTTCAATTGCCATGTGTGTGTTTATGAATTTTCATCCTTCTACTCTGACCTAACTCCAACTGTATACATTCACCTGCATGAATAAAATACAATTTTGTTGAACCCTAGGCTTCAAAAACTCAACATCTACAGAATAGATCTAGATTTCTTTCCCCAGTGGTTTTGTTTCCTGTATTTGTTATTCATTTGTTCATTTATCAATTCAAAATATAGTTTCTGAGTTGACACGGAATGTCAGAAAATGGTCTTAATATTTGAGATACAACATGAGGAATATAAACATGCTCTGTGTTCTCATGGAATGTTTTCATTAGCTGCATAAAAGTATAATACAAATTATAGGAAATATTATATTATAAACATTAGAAAAACAAGAAAAATGAAATAGTTTTATATAGAAGCTGATCTACCATAGCTGAGAAGCTGGTAATATAGACAGAAGGAAAAAGTATAGGAATATACCTTTATAAGAATACACAGGTTTTGAATTGAAGCAGGTGGCAGGATATAGTAAGAATATTCCAAGAAGAAAGTGTTTTATTTGTGTCAAGAATAATTTGAAAAATAGCCTGTTCTACATAAAGAAATAAACTAAGTCTGATAAAGTTGCAATATGGACAGTAAGGGAAAGGAGAGAGGAAATATGGCAAGAAAGAGGAAAAAAGAGAGTCAGGAAAAAGATTACAAGCGTTACCAACATTTGGTAATTCATCCTAAAGGCAAAAGGGGAAAAAAACAGATTAGGTGAGAAGAGTAAGTATTAAATGCCCCAAACAAAGAAAAACATGTATTCTGATTTTTTTATATAAATAAGTATATGCCTGTCTGAATGATGATGTCTGTTGATTGGAATATTCATATATAAAATTTCTGTTTTCATAAGTAATATGGCTCTGATTTGTAAGCTAGACAATTTGTTTACTGAAATTTTCTCTTGAGAACATTCACCCAACACATTTGTTTTGTCTGTTTTTTTCATTCTTGAGTTATTTATATATCTCTGGTGGCATGGATTATATGTATAAATTAGTGTATCAAAATATGTATCAAACGTTCAATAAATGTTAGTAATTTATTTTTGAAAATAATGCTTTATATTAGATAAATTCATGTTCATATGTTTCTGAAATTTTAATATATTTGATTCCTTAATTATGTGAAGTAGTTATAATAAATCAGTTTGATAAGCAATAATCAGTTTGATATCAATAACAAAACAATCTATATGATGTTTTTATAATTAAAAAAGCTGCACAACTTTTAGAAAATTACCTAGTATATAGTGAGTATTCAATAAACGTAGATAGTGATGATACTGTTGAGGAGGATGATTACAATACGATGGTGATGATGATGAAAACACATCTCATTACCTGATGACTATATATGACATTATAATGCTATTAAAGGATTGATTTTGACTAAAGGATTGATCTCTAGTGACGCTGCTGTGTTTTCTTTTAGGCTCAATATATTCATTATAGAAATTGAGCTTAGGGGCCAGCCCCGTGGCTGAGTGGTTAAGTTTGTGCACTCCGCTTTGGTGGCCCAGAGGTTCGCTGTTTTGGATCCTGGGCGCGGACATGGCGCTGCTGGCCAGGCTTTGCTGAGGTGGCATTCCACGTGCCACAACTGGAAGGACCCACAACCAAAATATACAACTATGTACTGGGGGGCTTCGGGGAGAAGGAAAATAAAGAATAAATAAAATCTTAAAAAAAAAAAGAAATTGAGCTTATAAGTTCTCAATTCTAATTTGAGATATTTTAACTTTTCTTTTAATTAAAATTGTTTCTCTAAACTATTCTCTGGAGACTGTTCTGCTGGAAGTGCTGCCGCTAGGGAAGCAGCAATAATTAACTCAGGCTCCCCTCCTGTTTCCCCGTTCCAATAATGTGCAGATGTGATCATTGGAACTTCACAGCTTTGAGTCATTCATTTCCCCACAAAATCCTTATAAACTGTCCGACAGTCATGTTTGTATTCTCAACTCCATCGTTTCTTAGCATTCTGACTGTCAGAAGGAGGAACTAATCTATAGAAGTGATTCCAACCGTGGACAATACATAATCATGTAGTTACAAAGAAAGAATATTCTGCAACCATGCATTTGAGCACTCATAAAAGGTCTGAGGTACACTTCAACAGGTAAGTAAAAACTTTATAATCTTCTCTTTTAATCGATGTTCTGATGTTCTTTGCTCTCATTTCTTTTTTTTTTCTATTTTCCCCATCACTCTGATTTTCTCCTGTTCTTTCTCCTCTGCTTTTCACTAATTGATAACTTTATGCAGAAACAGGAATTGACTGAAGGTATGTCTTCACTTGAGTGTTTAGTTTTTGCCTTACATTGCCAGTGCCCTCAAGACACCACCAATTGCTCATATTGAAACCAACTATTTATTGGACCACAGGAAAAGCTCTTTCAAGTAATACACTTTACCTCACCATTATTTTCCCTTTCTCACCAAATCCTTCAATATTTCAATAATTACAGGAAAGTAAACTGATCACAGTCTTCATACCATGTCACTATATTGAGAAATTTAGTTCCTATTAACTAAAATATTGAATTTTTGTTATTGCATTCAAAGTGGTCATATAAGAAATCACAGTGAAAACTCCAACTCTGTTCCAAATTATTTCTCTTACTGATAAAGTAAAGCAAATAATATGCATAACTCTGAAATTTATCTGTGCCCTTACTTGCTTCCTCATTATGCAGCAAACATTTAATAATAAAGAGAGTGAAAGAATGAACTAATAAATATTTTGGGTGAGGAAAAAAAGCAAAACATAAATTTAAAAAATACAATGTTTTGACTTATTTCCAGTATTGACCCTCTGTGATGTAAATTTTAGCTAGCCTCTGCTACACACAACCATCACATCTACTGAAAAGTAGCAATACACATTCTCACTTATCTAAAATTACCCCTTCCAACACCTATGTATATTAAATTTTTATGTGTCATAATTTGAGATTGGAAATAACTTTCTGATCCAAACCTTTATTTTTGCCTTTAATTGATAGACTTTATAATACAATATACATACTCCAAAATCTACATAGCCAGTAAATTTAAAAACAAAAACAAAAACTTCTCCAGCAAGGTTCCTGTTTTCTATGTACTTTGGCCTTGGATTTCTTGTATGAACTGTACAAAATTAGGCTTTTTCTGCTTCTCTTAAAAGTAGTCAAAATTCAGAAGTTCAATTTTGTATCCTTTTTGCTGAGTATTTTCTTATTGTCTGAATTTCAAGATAAATATCATCAACAGTGATAAAGTCATATGTTTTGTCCTTTCCCTCCTCTTGAAAGACCTGTGAGCATCTCATTCACTATGAGATGTGATTCTGTATGGAGATTACATGAGGCTGACTTCCTTTAGTGGCCAACTGAACAATATAGATGTTGGAACCTGTAAGTCAAGGGTGATGAGCCTATTAGGCGACCATATCCAGTTGTTTTTTAACACTTTTAAAAATGAAAATGATAAAAAGTCTTTAAAAGGCATTTTGTACATGCATATTAATATAGAATTAAACTTTATTGCAACTCTGTCTGCCAGAACTCTGAATGAATATCAGTACATCTGAATGGATTAAGGACACTGTGATGTGTCTATCCCAAAGAGCACTATGAATGCATTCACGTGACTTGTGAACAGCTGAATTCACTGTTAGCCTCCCTACACTGAGGGGAGCCCCACAGGTCTTTCAAAACAATAGTTTGTACAATCTTTCTGTAGAACTGATTCAGCTATTATGAGTGAACCTCACACTTGAGCTCTTACCTCTTGCACGGTTCATCTCAGGACCTGTTTATATCCTGGGAAAATAATATTTTCTTTTCATTATCATCCCTCTATTAAAAACAAAGATAGTTAATTGCTATAGGTGGAGTACTTCCAAATTCAAATGCAGGGACCAATGATAAACTTCTCTTTTTTATTACGCCACTGGAAGTGGGAACAGTATGGATCACAGAAACAAGACCAGAGTCACTGAGTTCATCCTTCTAGGGTTTCAGAATGAGAAAGAAGTAGAAATTTTTCTTTTTTCTGCATTCCTGCTCATGTACATGACATCTCTGATTGGCAACACCATGATCATCCTTTTGGTATGCGGTGACTACCGTCTGCATTCACCCATGTATTTCTTTGTAGCCAATCTCTCTTTCCTTGAGATTTCCATCACCTCCACTGTAGTGCCTAAGATGCTGGCCAACGTTTTCCCTCAGAAAAGCAATATCTTTTGTGGGATGTCTTACTCAGTCTTTCTTCTACTTTCTCCTGGGATCCACAGAATTCTTCATCCTGGCTGTCATGTCATTGATCGATATGTTGCAATCTGCAACCCACTGAGATATGCCATCATCGTGAACAAACAAACATGCATATTGTTGCTTCTGAGATCTTATGTGGGTGCATTTTTGTCAATTTTGGCATCATCAATTTTAACTGCACCTCTGCCATTTTGTGGGCCAAATGTAATCAATCACTTCTTCCTTGACAGTGCCCCTGTGCTAAAGCTAGTCTGTGCAGATATCTCTCTGGCTGAGCTGGCTGACTTTATCTCCTCTGCTGTGTTGCTCTTGGGCTCATTACTTCTGACTGTAGTGCCTTACATATTCATTATCATTACTAACATTAGTATTCCCTCTGTCCAGGGATGGCAGACAGCTTTCTCCACCTGTGTTTCACACGTCACTGTAGTTACACTTTACTATGGAAGCTCCGTCTTCATCTATGTCCATCAAAAAAAGGTCAGTGTGATGGATGTTAACAAATTTGACACAGTTCTGAACACAATTGTAACACCCATGCTGAATCCTTTCATCTACAGCCTCTGAAATGAGAAAGTCAAGGAATCCCTGAGAGATGCCATCAATAAATATGTAGGAATGCTAACAAACTTAAGATCTTTACAATCTCAAAAATGACCTTCTCTTCACTGTTACGCCATTATGCTTTAGGAATTCAACACGCTTTGGTAATTGGCTTATTCTCTTTTTATCTCTAATGCCTTGTTCTTAATTATGCTAGTTATGTCATATGGAGTATATTTCCCTTTTTGAAAAACAGTGAAACATTAAAAAAAAAAGAGTAAAACACAAGTTACCAAAATCAGACTTTTAAAAAATATATTACTATAGATTCTACAAATATTGGAAAAGATAATATGAAACAGCTTGAAGATATTTATGCCAATAAAACTGACAAATTAGATGAAATTGATAATTATTTTTGCAAAATGTAATTAATAACAACTGGTTCAATAACAATGCTTTAATTTGTCTTACATATTTAAAAAAAATCCAAGAGGAAAATTTGCATCTTTGTGGCTCCCCACATGGACACTTCTGGATATTTGGGAAGAATTGATGGTATACAAACTGTTTTCATAAAATAAAAGAAGAGGAAGCCCCTTCCAACTCATTTTATGCTACCAAAAATCCACATTCAAGTAATAATAATAATGGATGACAAGGACATTGCAGAGAAAACTAAAGACAAATATTCTTCATGAATGTAGACAAAAAAGTCTATAAAATATTAGCAAAAGTTGTCAGCATCTACAGTTAAAGAACGATATATCATATATTAGTTTGTTTTATTACAGATAAGCAATGATGCTTATATCTTCAAAAATCAACTAATCTACACATAGTCGTTAAATAGGTGCAGAAAAATTTGCAAAAATTAAGCAGCTATTCATAATAAAAATTATAATAAAGAAGGAATAGAAATAACTTTCCTCAACATGAACATGCTATAAAGCAAACTGATTGTATTTGCTAGCAGGAGATTCCTTATCTATGGAGCATTTTGGCAAAATATATCTGGTTATCTAGGAATGTGTACAGCATCAGCTGCCTTATACTATGTATTTATGGGATATGGATTCCTCAAAAATGTCATGTAATCTTACCAGCATAAAACTAGAAAATATTTATGTTTCTTAACCCAGACATTGCAATCTCTGAAAGTGTTTCAGTTTCAGATATCATCCAAATCCTTGTTTACTAATGATTTTTTCATGTTTGATATTCATTTAATTCATTTGAGTATTCACTTACTTTTTTGATTATTTTATTAATTGCAGTAACATTGGATTATAACATTATATAGCTTTCAGATGTACATCATAATATATTTCGAATTCTGTGTAGATCGCATATTCACCACCCAAAAACAAATGACAGTTCATCCTCTCACATGTGAGCCTAATCACCCCTTTTGCTCTCCCCTCCCATTCCCTATGGTAACCACCAATCCAATCTCCAATGCTATGTGTTTGTTTGCTGTTGTTTTTATCTTCTACTTATGAGTGAAATCATACAGTATTTGACTTTCTCCCTCTGACTTATTTCACTCAGCATAATACCCTCAAGGTCCATCCATGTTGTCACAAATGCCCGGATTTCACCATTTCTTGTGGCTGAGTAGTAGTCCATCATGTATATATACCACATCTTCTTTATCCATTTGTCCCTTGATGGGCACCTAGTTTGCTTCCAAGTCTTCACTATTGTGTATAATGCTGCAGTGACCATAGGGGTGCATGTATCTTTATGCCTTTGCATTTTCAAGTTCTTTGGATAAATTCCCAGTAGTGGAATAGCTGGATCATATGGTAGAGCTAGTTTTAATTTTCTGAGGATACTCCAAACTGCTTTCCATAGTAGCTGCACTAGTTTGCACTCCCACCAGCAGTAAAGAAGGGTTCCCTTCTCTCCACACCCTCTCCAACATTTGTTGTTTCCTGTCTTGTTAATTATAGCCATTCTGACCTGACTGAGGTGATACCTCATTGTAGTTTTGATTTGTATTTCTATGATAACTAATGATGTTGAGCATCTTTTCATATGACTGTTGGCCATCCATATACCTTCTTTAGAGAAATCTCTGATCAGATCTTTTGCCAATTTTTTAATTGTTTTTTGTTGTTGTTGTTGTTGAGCTGTATGAGCTTTTTGTATATTTTGGACATTAACCCTTTATCTGATATATGGTTTGCAAATATCTCTCCCAATTGTTAGGTTGCCTTTTCATTTTGTTGATGATTTCGTTTGCTGTGCAGAAGCTTTTAGTTTGGTGTAGTCCCATTTGTTCATTTTTTCTTTTGTTTCCCTTGCCTGGTCAGACATGGGACTTGAAAATATGCTGCTCAGACCTATGTCAAAGAGTGTACTGCCTATGTATTCTTCTACAAGTTTCATGGCTTTAGGTCTTACATTCAAGTCTTTAATACATTTTGAGTTGATTTTTGTGTATGGTGTAATGGAATGTTCTAACTTCATTCTTTTGCATGTGGCTGTCGAGTTTTCCCAACACCATTTATTGAAGAGACTCTCCTTTCTCCATGTTATGCTCTTGGCTCCCTTGTCAAATATTAGCTGTCCATAAATGTTTGGGTTTATTTCTGGGCTCTAGATTCTGTGCCATTGATCTGTGTGTTTGTTTTTGTGCCGGTACCATGTTGTTTTGGTTACTATGGCTTTGTAGTGTATTTTGAAATCAGGGAGTGTGATACCTCCACCTTTGTTTTTTTTCTCAGGAATCCTTTGGCTATTCGGTGTCTTTTGTTGTTCCATATAAATGTTAGGTTTCTTTGTTCTATTTCTGTGAAAAATTTTGTTGGAACTTTGATTGGGATTGTGTTGAATCTATAGATTGCTTTAGGAATCATGGACATTTTAATGATGTTAATTATTCCAACCCAAGAGCATGGAATTTCTTTGTGTCTTCTTCAATTTCTTTCAACAATGTTTTATAGTTTTCAGTGTACAGATCTTTCACCTCTTTAGTCAAGTTTATTCCTAGATATTTTATTCTTCTCATTGCAATTGTAAATAGGATTGTATTCTTAATTTCTCTTTCTGCTACTTCGTTGTTAGTGTATAGAAACACAACTGATTTTTGTACTTTGACTTTGTATCCCGCAATTTGACTGTGTTCCTTTATTGTTTCTAAAAGTTTTTTTAGTGGAATCTTTAGGGTTTTCTAGATATAAAATCATATTGTCTGCAAAGAGTGACAGTTTCACTTCTTCTTTTCCAATGTGGATCACTTTTATTTCTTTTTATTGCCTGATTTCTCTGGCTAGGACTTCCAATACTATGTTAAATAAGAGTGGGGACAGTGGGCATTCTTGACTGGTTCTTGTTCCTAGAGGGATAGTTTTCTGTTTTTCTCTATTGAGAATGATATTTGCTGTGGGTTTGTCATATATGGCCTTTATTATTTTGAGGTATTTTCCTTCAATACCCATTCTGTTTAGAATTTTTATCATAAATGGATGCTGTATGTTGTCAAATGTTTTCTATGCATCTATTGAGATGATCATGTGATTTTTATTCTTCATTCTGTTAATGTGGTGTATCACGTTGATAGATTTGTGGATCTTGAACCTTCCCTGCATCCCTGGAATGAAACCCACTTGATCATGATGTATGATCTTTTTAATGTATTGTTCTATTCAATTTGCTGGTATTTTGTTGAGGATTTTTGCATACATGTTCATCAGTAATATTGGCCTGTACTTTTCTTTTTTTGTGTTGTCCTTCTCTGGTTTTGGTATCGGGATAATGTTGGCTTCAGAGAATGAGTTAGGAAGCCACCCCTCCTCTTCAATTTTTTGGAAGAGTTTGAGAAGGATAGGTGTTAAGTCTTCTTTGAATGTTTGGTAGAATTCACCAGGGAAGCCATCTGGTCCTGGACTTCTACTTTTTGGGAGGTTTTTGACTGCTGTTTTGATCTCCTTACTGGTGATTGGTCTATTCAAATTCTCTACTTCTTCTTGGTCCAGTTGTGGAAGGTTGTATGTTTCTAAGAATTTATCCATTTCTTCTAGATTATCCAATTTTGTGGCGTATAGCTTTTCATAGTATTCTCTTATTGTCTTTTCTATTTCTAAGGTGTCCGTTGTAATTTCTCCTCTTTCATTTCTGATATTATTTATTTGAGCCTTCTCTCTTTTTTTTCTTGGTGAGTCTAGCTAAGGGTCTTTCAATTTTGTTTATCTTTTCAAAGAACCAGCTCTTGGTTTCATGAATTTTTTCTTTTGTTTTTGTTTTTGTTTTTTTTTACTCTCTATTTCTTTTATTTCTGCAATAATTTTTTTTATTATTTCCTTCCTTCTGCTGATTTTGGGCTTTGTTTGTTGTGCTTTCTGCAATAGCTTTATATGTGCGTTTAGATTGTCTATTTGGCAGTTTTCTTCTTTGTTGAGGTAGGCCAGAATTGCTATAAACTTCCTTCTTAGAACTGCTTTTGCTGTATCTCACAGATTTTGGCATGTCGTATTTTCATTTTCATTTGTCTCCAGGTATTTTTTGATTTCTCTTTTGATTTCTTCATTGACCCAATCTTTGTTCAGTAGCATTATGTTTAATCTCCACATTTTTGTGGCTTTTCTAGTTTTCTTCCTGTACTTGATTTCTAGTTTCATACCTTTGTGGTCAGAAAAGACGCATGGTATTATTTTCATCTTCTTAATTTATTGAGACTTGTTTTGTGGCCTAATATGTGATCAATCCTGGAGAATGTTCCACGGGCATTTGAAAAGAATGTGCATTCTGTGGTTTTTGGATGCAATGTTCTGTATATATCTACGAAGTCCATCTCATCTAATGTGACATTTAAGGCCAGTGTCTCCTTATTGATCTTCTGTTTGGATGATCCATCCATTGGTGTAAGTGGAGTGTTAAAGTCCCCTACTATTATTATGTTACTGTCTATTTCTCCTGTTATGTCTGTTAAGAATTGTTTTATATATTTAGATATTCCTATGTTGGGTGCATAGATATTTGCAAGTGTTATATTTTCTTGTTGGATTGTTCCCTTTATCATTATGTAGTGCCCGTCTTTGTCTCTTGTTACAGTTTTTGTTTTAAAGTCTATTTTGTCTGATATAAGTATTGCTACCCTTGCTTTCTTTTCTTTGCAATTTGCATGGAATATCTTTTTCCTTCCTTTGACTTTGTGAGTGTCTTTAGGTCTGAAGTGTGTTTCTTGTATGCAGCATATACATGGGTCTTGTTCTTTTCTAATCCAATTGGCCATCCTATGGCGTTTGATTGGAGCATTTAGTGCATTGACATTTAAAGTAGCTATTGATAAATATGTATTTATTGCCATTTTGTTACTTTTTCTTTCTAGGTGTTTTAGTAGTTCTTCTCTGTTCCTGCTTTTTTCTCTTGCTCTCTTCCCTTGTGGTTTGATGACTATCTTTAGCAAGATGTGTGATTTCTTTTGTCTTATTTTTTTGGTTGCATATAATAGGTTTCTGATTTGTGATTACCATAAGGATCCTATTTAATATTCTATGCATATAACAGTCTATATTGAGTTGATAGACTCTATAGCTTGACCTCTTTCTAAAAGCACTACTTTTTCACTCCCCTCCTCCTACATTTTATGTTTTTCAATTCATATATAGTCTCTTGTTTAGTGTGTGTCTATCCATTACCCTCTTATCATTGAAATAGGTGATTTTAGTAGATTTGTCTTTTAAACTTCATATTATCTTCACAGGTAGTTGATCTGCTACCTTTACTATATTTTTATTTTTACAAGTGATTTTATCACCTGTTTCTTTTTTTGATATTTTTTTAAATCTCTATTTGTGGCCATGGCCTTCCCACTTGAATAAGCGCCTTCAGCAATTCTTGTAGAACTGGTTTCTTGGTGATAAACTCCTGTAGGGTCTCGGCTGAGAAGTCCACTGATAACCTTAGGGGTTTTCCTCTCTATGTCACTTGTGGCCTTTCTCTTGCTGCTTTCAGGATTCTCTGTTTACCTTTAATTTTGGACATTTTAATTATAATGCATCTTGGTGTGGGACTCTTTTGGCTCATCTTTTTTGGAGCTCTCTGTGCTTCCTGTACTTGGATGTCTGTTTCCTTTCTTAGGTTAGGGAAATTTTCAGCTGTTATTTCTTCAAATAAGTTTTCTGTCCCTTTGTCTCTCTCTTCTCCCTCTGAGACACCTGTAACCTGAATTTTAGCATGCTTGATATTGTCCCAGAGTTCCCTGAGATGGTTCTCATTCTGTCTAGTTCTTTTTTCTTTTTTCTGTTAAGCTTGGGTGGTTTCCTCTAGTCTTTGTCTAGCTCGCTGATCCGTTCTTCCATATCCTCTTCTCTGCTATTGAGTCCCTCTAGTGACTGTTTCATTTTCAGTATTGTATTCTTCATTTCTGATTGGTTCTTTATTCTATCTTCCAGTTCTTTGCTGATGAGCTCACTGTGTTCATCCAGTCTTCTCCCAATATCTGTGAGCATCCTTATGATATTTTGTTTGAACTCTTTGTTGCATAAGTCACTTGTTTCTGTTTCATTTAGTCCTTTTTCTGGTGATTTGTCCCATTCCTTTGCTTGGAAAGTATTCTTTTGCCTCCTCATTATGTTTCTTTCTCTGTGCTTATTTCTATGTATTAGATGAGTCAGCTATATCTCCTGATCTTGGAGAAGTGGCCTTATGTAAGAGATGCCTTATGAGGCTCAGCAGTGTGCTTCCATCTTGTCACCAGTCCAGATGATCCAGGAGTGACCACTTTGTTGGCTACTTGTGTATTTCTGCTGTGGCAGTGTTGCTGTAACTGCAGGTACCCAGGGAGTCTAGTCTTTAATTCCCTGGTGAGTTGTTTGTAAATCCAGTTTGGCGAGCCTCAGCACCATTGGCTACAGTCTATCAGCACACTCCTAATTCAGCTTTCCTCTTAATTGGGTTGGTGCCCAGTGTAGCTGGTTTCTAGGCTCAGGGGCTTACAGTTGAGATAGGCCCCAGTCCTACAAGGTTGTTTTCAGATCTCTTAGGAGTGCAGTTGAATGGGGTTGGCCCTAGGAAGGGAGAACTCAATTGTTTCAGGCTTTGGAAGGTGGGGCTGATCCTTTTTATGGCTATTTGTGAAGCATAGGTCTTCTGCTGCTGATGAGCCTCACCCCCCACATGACCACACACACCGTCAACACAGTCCTGGTCCATGCACACTTCTCAAACCCCTGGAGCATACCCAGATGCTGCACTGCAGAGGCCCCGACCTCTCCACCAATGCCCCCCACCATTCAGCTGGTCCTCACACAGTCCCTGCCCCACAGAATCAGATATCTTTGCCTGCATGTAGAGGATCAAAGCACCCAGTCAATGCAGGCTGAAAAGTAGCCTGAGGCCTTGATCTTAGGTCATGCCAGTTCCTAGGGAAGGCTGCCTGCCCTAGCTGAACTTGATTAAATCTCTTCTCTAGTGGGCATTGCAGAACCCTGGGCTAACAGGTCAAGGGAATAATCTCAATGGCGCCCACTGGGATCCATGCTTTCATGCCTGGACCAGCTTATTACAATGGCCCCCGCCAATGTCTCAGTCTCTAGAGAGGTCCCTCCTCTCACCAAGATACCCCGAGAGCCCACCAGTTGAGCCTCGTTTCACCAAAGGACTGTCAGCCTTCTCTCTGGTGATTTTAGGTTGCTGCAATGAGTGAGTTTGTGCGTGGGCCCTTTCAGACCCAGGTCTTTTTGGGTTTTGGCCGATAGCTTTTCTGGGAGGTATCCTCGCTGCAGTTAATAACCGAACAAGCCAGACAGTAAGACTCTCGTCTCAGTTGGGCTGAGTCTGAAGGATGCTTATAGGAGTATTGGCCCCAGCTCTGGACCTCACTCATCCAGAGAGGGCTGCATACCTTAAGGTGGCTCCCACCTGGCCAGCTGAGAAGCGCCACTGCTCCCAAAGCTTTTTGTCTCTCCAGCAGGAATTTCTGCCTCTTCTGCCTTAGTCAGGACTGTTCCTTGCTGTGGGGGTTCTTTTTATCCAGTTTTCAGTTTTACCTCCAGGGTAATTTTTCCAAAAATATTTGTAACCTGGTTATGTTCATGGGAGGAGATGAGTTCAGAGTCTGCCTACACTGCCGTCTTGATGAGATCTCTCAGAATCAATATTGTTAAGGGATCAATTCTCCCAAAATTAATCTGTACATTTGACACAATCACTATTAAAATTCCAGGAGGAATTTTTTTAACGCACATTGAAAAGCTGAGACATTCATATGGAAATTCAAATGTAAATACTAAGACTCTAGAAGAGTCAAAATAACTTTAAAAAAAGGAACAAAGTTGGTGAGCAAAAATTGCTCAATTTTGAGAATAATTATAAAGTTATAGCAATCGAAACACTGTGGCATTGATATAGATATAGACAAAACATTCCATGGTACAGAATAGAGTCCAGAATCATATCTGTTTATATGGATAATTTATTTTTGACAAAAATTCAAAGCAATTTCAATGATAAAGGGACCTTTTCCAATAAATTGAATATCTATATGCAAAATAGTCCACTTTAATCCATATGTCCTATCATATACAAAAGTTTATTTGAAACTGGATTTAGACCTAAATGACAAGCTTAAATCTACAAAAATTCCAGAAGAAAAAATTAGTAGGAAAATTTTGTGACCTTGGTCAGACACTGATTTTGATTGTATGAGGTCAAAAGTACAATCTACAAAAGAACATTCATAAATTGGACTTCAGAATAAACTTGTTATTTAAAAGACAGAGAATGAAAAAATTAGTTACAGACTGATAGAAAATATTTGGAAAGCAATATCTGCTAAAGGACTTTATCCAGAAGACAAAAAGAAATATAAAAACTCAGCAGTAAAGCAACAAATAAACATGTAAAAATTGGAGAATAGATTTTAACACAAATTTCAACAAAGAGGTATTCCACTAACAAATAAACGCATAAAAATTCCTCAATGTAAAACTTAAACTGGTTAGAATGACCAATATTAAAACACTCATCATATGAACTGTTGTGAGTAATGTAAACTAATGGGACCACTTCAAAACCACTCCAGTTTTGTTTTGCTTTGTTTTAGATACAAGCACCACATATCTACCTTATGATCCAAGCATTCCACTCCTAGGTATTTACTCAATAAGAAAGAAAGTATGTTTTCCATGAAAATTGGGTACTAAAATGCTCATTTTAGCTTTGTCAGTAGCTAGAATAGGAAATAATTGGGGAAGAAATTGTTGAATATATCTATACAGTGGAATGCCAATCAGCAAGAAAAAAAGACCAATTGTAACATACAACACCAGATGTGAATCAAAATAAAATTTTGCTAAGTGAAGGAAGACAGTAAAAAAAAACCTACATATTTTAGGATTTCATTTATATGAAATCCTAAAAATGTAGTCATTTTATAGTGACAGAAAACACATCAGTGGCTACTGGATGGGGGATGGGAATTTGTTTATGAAACACATAGGATTTTGTTTAGTGATGGCATCATTTTCTGGCTTAGCGTGGGTGATGATAGCTGATAAACTTCTCAATCTAATATTCTTAATACAATATAAATATAATTCTTACTCATTAAAAATCTAGTTGATATGTTTCCATATCTTGGCTATTGTGGATAATGCCTCAATGAACATGGAAGTGCAGATATTTCTTTGATATACTAATTTCCTTTCTGTTTAATATACATCCAGAAGTGAGATTGCTGGGTCATATGATATTTCTATTTTCAATCTGAGGACCCTCCATTCTGTTAATGGCTGTACCAGCTTACATTCAGACCAACAGTGTGTAAGGGTTCTCTTTTCTCCAAACTCTTGCCAGTGTTTGCTTTTCTTTTCCTTTTTTTTTTTTTTTTTGCTGAGGAAGACTCACCCTGAGCTAACATCTCTACCAATCTTCCTCTATTTCATATATGGGTCACAACTACAGCGTGGCTGGTGAGGGGTGTAGGTCCCTGACCAGGATCCAAACCCCAAACCCATGAACTTGGTCTGCTAAAGTAGAACACATTGAACTTAACCACTATGCCACAAGGCTGGTCCTGTTTTTCTTTTCCTTTTGGTTCATTCTTGGTAATTGTTATCTGAACAGGTGTAAAGTGTTGTCTCATTGTGATTTTGATTTGCCTTCCCTGGTGATTTTTTATTTTGAGCACCTTTACATATACTTAATATAGATTTGTTCATTCTCTTTGGGAAATGTTTACTCAAGTCCTTTGTTCATTTTTAAATTGGGTGTCTTTTGGCTATTGAGTTGTATGAATTCTTCACATATTTTGGATATCAACTCTGTATAAGATAGTTTACAAATACTTTCTCATTCTCTAGCTTTCCTGGAAGCCGTTATACTAAATGAATCAAGCCAGACACAGAAAGACAAATACTGTATGACATCACTTATATGAAATCTAAAAATGTCAAGCTCATTGAAGCAGAGAGTAGAATGTTTGTTGCCAGGGGCTAAAGGAAAAGAAAAAGGGCAGACTTTGGTCAAAGGGTATAAACATTCAGTTATAAAAGGAATGACTTCTGGGCATTTAATATGCAGCATACTGACTATGGTTAATAATATTGTATTTTGTACTTGGAATTTATATGAAGAAGAGATCTTAAGTGTTCTTACCAAAAAAAATAAAAATAAAAAGGTGAGTAAGTGAGGTGATGGACATGTTAATTATTATGCTTGTGGCAATCATTTCACAATGTATATGTATACTAAATAATCACGTTGAGCACCTTAAATATATACAATTTTTAGTTATCAATTATAAGTCAGTAAAGCTGAAAAAGTCTAGTTGTCCTGTGATGGGGGTTTGACTTAAGGAACTCTGTTTCATGCAATTATGCAGTGACATAGGTTTCCATACCTTTGACTTCTAAGGTCACCGTGAATATTGATATCTAGCTATCAAACTAGAGAGAAACAGCAAATATATCCCCACAAATCAATTAAAGCAAGATACATACTATTGTTATATTTCATAGTTTATGAAAACAGCTTATGATTCACATTCCAACTTTGCTATTTTGCTCTACTAAATCAATTTTTCAATTTTGATGACACATCTAGGTATAAGTTTGCAAGTCTGACACAAACTTAAAGGTATTAAAATAATAATATGGTAAGAACATATGTATTCGTTGTGTTATCTTAGTTAATCTTTAAAGAATTCAACCATTTTTAAAAATTTTAACCATCTCTTCCTGTGTCCTCTCTTCAAATATTTTATTATTTCTTCAAAGCTTTTATTAATTAAAATGCACTAACTGGCCATTCTTCCTCTTGGGGAGATTCTTCTCCCAACATCAAACAATTTTGTATGCACCAAGAGACACTCCTGATGCATTTCTTCCACCTTAAAGAAATAGTCGACACTATCCACTTTTAAATACCCCCATATTAAATGCACTGAGGGGAATATTCTGTCTCGTTCTCCACTTTTAGTTTTGTCTTGTCCAAAGTAGGAACATCTCCACCTAATTTTAATCATGGAACAAAGAGTACTGCTTAGGTCACAGCCATGAATTTCTCAAGGATGCTAAAGTAGGAACAGAGCCTCCTTCCAGGGAAAAGTGTATAGGATTAAGGGCTATGACAGAGGCGGGATTGGCTGAAAGCCTCATTTAGAATTTATATACAATGCACAGTCCCAGTCTAGGCCTAACAGTAACAAAACATGTGTTTTAATGGATATCAGACTATTTTCCTGTTTATTAAATTGTATAAACCCAGGGAGAGGCAAGTGGTTGGCAATCTCAAACCTAAAGTCGTTAATATGAGTATTGAAAACAGATATGTGTATATTTTGGGAGAATTTTAATTTAATAAAGGTTTTTAAAATCATAAACATTGATATCTTTATTTCCTAAATTTTTCTGACAAGGATTAGCAAGTAATAGTACTATTTTTCCTGAGAAAAATTTATGTAAATCATTTAATTAAAATAATTTGAGTGAAAATCCATTAGTTAAAATTACTTTCGTGGCATCTGGTGGTGTGGTGGTTAAGATCATGTACTCTGCTTTGGTGGCCCACGGTTTCTGAGTTTGGATCCAGGGCCTGGACCTATGCACTATTCATTTAGCCATGCCATGGCAGCATCTTGCATACAAAGTAGAGGAAGATTGGCACAGATGTTAGCTCATCAACAATCTTCCCCACCAAAGAAAAAAAAATCCTCAAAACAACAACAACACCCACACATACAATTTTTTTTTAGGGTTTCAAACTCTATAGAGATATAGGAAATGTATGCCAAGAAATAGAATCAAAAAGAACCAAAATTATTAGTCACAATGTTGAGGAAAAATAGTTACCCAAAGTTTTGTCGTACTTTTTCCCTAGATAATTACTTTGATCTTATTTATGTAGTATAGATATAGCCAGATTTCTTGCTATTAATAGCCCTCTGTGACAATTTCTTCCTTGGGTATTCCCTCTATCTTCCAGGAGTTCTCCCCAAGAGCTGTTGAAATAAATTCATACTGCTTGTTTCTCTCAGTGATCATATTTTCTCAAACAATAAAATGATGCCTTCTATTTCCACCTTCTCTTCACCTCAGATCTCCAGGAGGGTAAGGTTATAGTTTATCAGCTTGTTCTATTGTCCCTGTGGGAAATCTCCACACATCTGTAAAGGATTACCTCATTATTAACATATTTGGAAAGTACACTTTATATTTAAGAATTAGACAAAATCACCAAGGTAATGATGATGAACACTAAATGAAGTGCTGGTTCTATACTTAGAAAGCACAGACACACACTCACACACATCACAAATCCTTACAGAGTGTACTTAAAAGCTTGGTTATATTTAATAAACCTAATATTGCCTATGTTTCTGACAAGTAAATGTGTTAATAAAAAAGTCAAACTCAATTTAAAAAAGCATATTATTGATTCTGATGAATAAAGGAAAAGCAATAGGATATATTAGAGCATATGAGGAAGTCATTTGGTTTAAAACTAATTTGTCCTGGCCTTGCTTTTCCAGAAGGGTCTGGCATGGCCTATTGAGCATGCATTGTACATCTGCTTTAAACATTTACAATGTCCTAAAACCAAAATCGATGTCCTTAAAGGTAGGGATGTTGCCTTCCCCCATATCATCATTTCTTTAAGGATAAGCATTTCTTCCCACAAACTAAGGATTAATTTTTGACTGGTTGTGTTCACTTTGTGACCTGTGATCTGCTGACCACTGACCTGCTATGCTAGCAAAGCATCTTGTGACTGTAAGAAAAGAGATATTCTTGTCATATGTGACATATGTTCCTTGTTCCAAGATGATATATAATCACTCTGTACATCCCAATTTTTAAAGTTCTTCCTGTCTTGAGAAGTTCACTCCAAGTCCTCAAAACTGGCTCATATATTAAACTCATCCAGACTTTGATTTGCAAATTGATTAATGATTGTTTCATTGACAATTCTTTTACTGAGTGTACAGTGTATTTGCAATCTCTACTTTGCTCATTTCATACTGTACTGGATTTATTTTGGTTTTGCAGTTTTCTTCTAAAAGATGCATCTAGGTCTCAAGTCTGTACCAATACCTATTGTTTTTCAAATTTACTTTGCTCTTATAACATTTTGATCCTGGCCGAGTAATACTTATTTATATTTATGTAGGTGGAAGACAGAGAAATTTTTGTCTAGACAGGAAACAGACAATGGGAAGGTTTATGGGGTGTTTTGCCCTCATGGGAGAAGTTAGCATTTAATTCTTCTGTTATGCCAGAAGTAATAGTTTCACTGTATTATTTTCCTCTAAAGTTTCTTGATAAGCCAAATCAAACTAATTAAGAAATATCAAAGAATATCTATCTTCAAAAAATGGGCAAGCACAATTTTCAAAGAGTTATCCACCCTACAATTATGTGTATTAATAATGGAAGACACAGTCAAATTCAACCTTCTGTGTCTGTGTCTGTTCTTCACTCAGATGTGTGGGTATTCCGAAAATAAAGAGTAAGTTTAAATTGTGTACACAGGTGTAAGTTTGAGCCTATCCTAAAAAAAAACAAAACATAAAACTGTACATTGAAGCTAAAGAACCTGACCCAGATCAAAAAGCATATCTAACTAAATTATTCTTGTGTTACATGGTTTGATGATGTTTTGGAATACTAATTTTATTGTGTTTCTTTCTGCCTCAGAATTAGATAAACATATTTTCTGATTAACACAATTAGTAATTATTATAATTATTCAAAAAGAACATATCATATTTGGAACTCTGAGAAATACAGCACAGTATTTCCTGAATGAAGCACATGATGTTTTACAGCAATTCCATAAATCAACATCATAAGTTTATGAGTGAAATTTTTGAAAATTGATATTATTGAGTTTGTAGAATATTGAGATTGTTAGAATCACGAAACAGCATTATTTGTGTATGTGTTGTAATGATGATTTCAAAACTCTGAATATCTATTGTATAGTTTATACCAGAAATGCTATTGAATGGAAGGTACAGTTTTAGATACATGTATATATAACACATCTTGTGTCTCTGTTTGTATACTGGTTTTGGTATTCTATTTATTAAAACATATTTTAAAAATTCAGTTGCTCCTCTCCACTGTTAAGAAAACTAAGAGATTAAAACACTTGGTAGTGACAATTCCTGAGCAGTGCTTGAAAGGAGTGGCTGCACAGGCTTCATTTACATAAAACTGCGGATTGTACTGCAGAGATTCATGAAATCTATCAAAGGAGAATTAAGCTCAGCATTTGTAAAACACAAAGATATTATCTGAAGCATCTTTATCTGGAGTTAACATATTCTTTCAAAAAAATGTCTCATTCAGTAATACCGTAAATTAATTTTCAAATTTAATCTAAATATACCCAATGATAAGTGAAGCTTTCTCCTACTGAATGATATTTCATTTCATCTTATTCTATTAGTAATACTTGTCATTCAAAAAATGTATTGAGAAAATGTTTATATTTTTGAAACGTCAATATCATAAGACTGCTGAGTTTACCATAACAGGAACTATATGACTATTACTAATATTGATTTTTCTTATTCCAGAAAGCATCTAGTAGTGGCTACAGGATTCTACAAATTAAAGACGTTATAGTAAAAAAGTCATGTGTTGATTCCAATAGCAGAAATATATAAAAAAAACATTTGGAATGCAAAGGAGATTAGTGACTAACTTTGAGTGGAGCAGAGAGAAAACTACCCAAACATTCAGAAATGATTAGGATCAGATTTTAAGGGCTGGGTTGTCTTGTTTGATAGAGAGATAAGGAAACTGAGACACCTAGTAAAGCATGTATTGAAGAGTTATTTCTGGAAGACCTTGCAGTCTTTGAGAAAGAGTAGTAAGGCCATTTGGCTGAGACACAGAATTAAAGGGTTGATTTGGTTATACATATCCAGAAAAGAATGTCATAACAAGATGCTGAGAATAATTTTCTGATATCCCCTGGAGTGTACAATAGATGGCAGGGAATTTTTATATTATATAAACTTGCATATAAGAGCAGTGTAAAAATGCTACATTGGCTAATTTAATCAATACAGTAATAATAGAATTAACTTTCTAGTTATTGTGCTCTTTATAGTCAAAGGAAGGCTGTACTTTCAAAAAGGCTAGGGTGCTATGGGGACACAAACAGTAGAAGACATATGTGGTTACTCTTGGCCAAGATGAGTGAGGCTGGTTTATCTCTCAAGTCCAATGCCTCAAGGAATCTGATGTCTCATTGAGGCAGGTCTCCCTATTCCTGTATTAGTCTGCTGTTAGTTAGGATTGCCTGTGTGCATGGAGGGATGCAGAATCTACTACAAATAGGGCACAACAGAGTCATTTCTATCTAAGAAGCTTAAGCAACTTGTGTCTATGAAAGAAAAGTAACTTTGGCAATATCATTTCAATGAATACTGAGGACAATCTGGTATCTGACGATAATTTATGAGACACTAAAATTAAAAAATATATATAATTGGGGCATTTTCTAAAGACTATTTAGTAAAAATAGAAGAGATTAAGGTTAATAAACATTTCTGGAGTAGATTTATTAAGAAGTGATTATTGCTTGAATGTGGTAGCTAAGGTTTAACTAAAAAGAAGAAAGCATTATTAAAGTTGTCTGTCAAAAGAAATTTGGGTCATGATGGAGTACACAATAGAAAAGGAAGATAAGAAAATCTAGAAAAAGGGGCCAGGCTAGCCAAAATACAGCATGTTCATTTAAATGTTGTTGTAAATCAGGTTATTGAAGGAGAGGTTGGGCCATGAGGCTAGACCTCCAGAGATTAAAATAGGAGGAGAGTTTGGCGGAGATATTTAACTAGAAATTGAAACCTTGAGATCAGATGAAACCATTTGTGGAAACCATAAACAAAGGCTAAAACTGGACGTCAGTGATAACCATGAGAACAAAGTGTAGAATCTGCCACTTTGAGAGGTGGTTTAGGTCACATGTTTGATGTGTATAAAAGGCATATAGGAAGTACAGTTTTACAACATATGGTAAAATTGCATCAACGCCAATTATTTATGCTAAAAATAATTTTAAACCTGGAAAGATATGGCCAGGAGGAAACTTGCTTTTCACTTTCTTTAGTTAATGCTTTCATTGGGCAATAGCCTTCAACAAAAAAGCAAGCCAATCTAAAAAGGGTACATGCCATATCACCCAAGTATGTGACATTCTGGGAAAAATAGACTATGGAGACAGCAAATATATCAGTGGTTTCAAGGAGAGAAGGGAAAGGGAGGGATGAATAGGCAAAGTACAGAGGACTTTTAGGACAAACTATTCTGTATGAGACTATAATAGTGCATGCATATTACACATTTGAACAACACCAAGAGTGGACCCTAGTGTAGACTATGCACTTTGGGTGATAATGTGTAAATGTAGGTTCATTAGTTGTAATAAATGTATCACTTTGGTGGGAGATACTGATAGTGGGGAAAGCTTTGCATGTGAGGGGCAGGGAGTAAATGGAAAGCTTCTTGCTTTCTGCTCAGTATTGCTTTCTCCACCTGGCAACAGTTCTGCCAATAAGAAGCCATTGCTACCCTGAACTGTTAATTTCCCCCAATGAATTTTCATTTAGAACAATCCCTCTCTACTCTCCCTTTTTCTCTATAAAAGCAGCTTCCCTCCTTAGTTTTGTGGATTCACTGTAGCATGCACATTCCAAATTGCAATTCTTTTGGATATTCATGAATAAACTCATTTTGAGGTTAAAAATACAAAGTACATTTAGTTTTTAAGTTGAAATATATGGTTTCATAAAACTGGGATCCAAAGGAGGTGACCCTCTGAGAGACAGCACCTCCTGGAATCAAGGAATGTACCCACACTATGCTCCTTGTGCTTTTCACTTCTCTGAGTTGCAACCTGCTTTCAGTTTGGTGATTGTCGTCTTGTATTTCAAGCTCTACTCTGTTTGTGTTCTGAGCTCTCAGACTTTATTTGGGGTCAGAAGACGTTTTGTTCTCTTGATGGAGGAATGTTTTCCTCCTGGTTCAAGGTTCTGTCCTTGGGTTCAAGGCATCATCTTTGATTACTACTCAGTTATTTTCTGAAGGTCGTACAGTTGCTTTTGTGGGACTTGGGCTTGCTGAAAATCTAGGAGTTTTCTTTTGTTTCAGGTTCAGGGCTGGGATACTAGCAACTTTCTTTTGTTTTTAGATTCCTTCGAGTCTAGGACTCTGGCAAACTTTTTGGGTTTTCAGAAGAAATTTCAGAAATGGGATTCCAGTCATTGAAACATTCTGAGAGAAACTCTCATGTTAGAGACTACAGACAGGTTTGTGTTTATGAACATTGAATCCCCTACATGTGCTTTTAAAAAATTATTTATTTATTTTTAAAGAATTTGACACCTGAACTAACATCTTTTGCCAATCTTCTTCCCTTTTTTTGTCTTCTGGAAGCCCCCAAGTACATAGCTGTATAGTCTGTTTGTAGGTCATTCTGGTTCTGTTATGTGGGATGCCTCATAACATACCACAGCATGGCCTGATGAGCAGTGCTAGATCTGTACCCAGGATGTGGATCGGTGAAACTCCATGCCACCAAAGCAGAGCACACAAAGTTAAACACTCAGACATGGGGCTGGCTACTGCATGTGTATTTTTAACTAAGCAGGCCAAACTGACTAAGGTTAGTCCAGACTTTCACAGGCCAATATGGGGAAATTCTGCTCTCCCCAAACTAGCATTTCTTAATAAGAAGCTCTAAAATTAAGCAAAATAAATGATATTTCTGTTTTAATTAGTATCTGGAGGCTTCTGGACATACACAAACCTATAAAGTCACCTGAATACAATATAGTCTGTCTGAATTAGCTGTAAAAACTAAACAGAAAAACTGAGAGAAAACAAAATGGCTTCTGGAGCTTCATGTTCACCTCCCCCTTTCTTCTTTGTCTCAGGCACCATTTTGTTTGTCTTCCCAGACTCCTTTGTCTCACACTATGTCTAGCATCCATCTTGAGCTCAGGCTCTGACCCCAATGCCATCATTCTCTCCTCCTTTATGCAAATACCTGCCCTGTTTAAAATCAGACTTTTTGAGGACTGAAACACTAAACCTCTAGTTATTATTTCTTAGTTAACTGGGCACAAATAAAAATCTGAGGGAAAAATTTAAATAACAATTACCCTAGACTTTTGATAATAGACAAAATGACTCCAAAAACAGATCTAAAAGGATCTTTGTGGCATGTAAATTAAAGTCTTTTGATGAAAGACTGACTATCTGAAGAAGTAACCTTAATTTAGTCCATCTACCAGAAATACAGTTTGGATGCAATTATTCCTTTGAGTTTTGTACATGAGGCATAACTAAAGTTTTCAAATGAAGGCTATGAGAACTCCATTTGTGCCTATGTTATGTATGTCTATGTATATATGTTACAAAGATGTGATATTTTTCTATCTGCAAATGATGTCAAAACTAATTTGTATAAAGTTCTTTTTAATTGGCTTGAAACTAAGCACCTACAAATTAAGCATTCCAGAATCTCATAAATATAAAAGAAACTAAATCAAATGCTTTTCAAATTTATGTGACCTAGAATAAATCTTTAGTAAATAAAAGCTAGGTTAAAGTTGTTTGTGGGAAAAAAATACGCATGTCTTCAGAGTTGTTAGTATTGGGTGTAATGTAAACATGCACCTTTACTCTTTGCCTTGGTTTACTAGATAACTAGGTTCATTCTGTCACTGTTACAAAATTTTTCAACAAGAAAGTAACTTAAGATGATACTTGGCTGTTTAATGTCTAATCCAAGCATGATTTTTAAAACAAGTAATTAAAATAAATGTAAATATGATCAAAGTTTATACTATGTTAAACTAAGTAATGGATAGTCAGTGAATACCTAAATCATTTTCCAGACAAGTACAATACTAAACATTAATTTCTGGATATAGGTTTACCTACTTTTGGCTTCCTAGTGCAGAAATTAAAGATCAATTTGAGTCTGTTGGTAACCATGTTTTGTGCCACATTGGAAGGTTGCACTATTCAAAGAGCACATACTCCTTCAAATTATGAAATGTATTTGTAAATCAGGCAGTTCATGAATGCTTACATAGTGTTCACTTGGAATAAGGGATACCAAGGGTTAAGAATTCTAATATACATGATCAGAGCTGTTAGAAACAAACAGGGAAACATCTTTGTATGCAAGAAAGTAGGATGTGAGTTTCAGTAAAAGAAAGTATGAGGAGTGGAAATGCATTCTGTTGAGGGAAAGGAAAGTAATTTTGTCCCAAAGAAAGGCTAATTATTACAAAATAGTAAACAAGAAGACGTAGGACAAAATCTGAATGTAAAAAGAAAGTTGTAGAAGGTTTATGGAAAGAAATTTTTGGAAAATAATTTTATGAAGAGTGAAGACTACCTAAGATTAGAATGAATGAATTTTAATATCAAAATAAGTTAATGCAAAATTAAAATTTGGCTGTTTTTCTGTTTACATGACAATGTTTCTTGGGATATAAGACTTATGGCAATACAGGCTGCAAGGGCTTTTTCACCTTTAAGCAATATGATTAGAAAATAGAGGTTTCATGTTTTATCAAAATAATTTTCTGTGTTCTTTTTTTCTCTATCAAATCTTTAATTTCTTAGAAAAGTTGAGTTTTCTTAGGATTGAAGGTCTTAAGTTTGGCTTGCAACTATGTCACCTTTTGTATTTGCTTTCGAAACATGTTATTGTTTCTTTGGTCAAATAGATACCTAAGTATTATTTCATAATGATCTGTGTCCAAGTCTTTTGGCATTTTTGACAATCTTCCCAAAATATTCAAATTCTAAATTACCTGGATGTAACTTCAGAATTTTCCAGAAGGCAGTGGAATATCTCAAATGATTTACTCCTCCTTCTTATGAAAAGAAAGATATTGCCCCTATTAGGCTTATCTGGTATGTCAAATTACATGAGATGTAGGGTTGATTGAGCAATAATAAGACATTTTAGGTTATATCGTATGAGTTAATGTTAGTAAAAAGTGTTCTAGAAATTGTTTAAAATATCTAAAAATCAGATTTCCTGATATAATGTTATTACCTGTAATTCTAGTGACTATCTAAAATGTATGCCACAAAAATACCCAAATTTTTCTGTCAATTGTATTTACCCATTGCCTTTAAAAAAGAATTATTTTGTCACTTACAGTTATTGTTTTATTCTCTTCCTGATTCTTTCAGAATTTGGAAACTCTCAAGTATTCTTTTCATGACAATATTTGTATATGCATGGGTTCAGTGAAGGTCTTTTCTCCTTGTAACAGGACACAATTGGAAATATTGGCTACATTACCAAAGCTTTGACTAGAATATCATATTTGAGAGAGATATACACAGACTCAGATATGACCAGACAGCTTTAAGGAACTGCTTGAAAAATCAGCCTAGTTCGTTGCTTAGCAGATTCCAGCAAGCAATTTTAATAAAGAGCTTGTATAGTCAGTCACTATTTTTGCTGCATATATATAAATAATCAGTCAAATTTAACACACAAATTAGTCTTACTATGATTATCTTTATTAAAAAATGGGTGTTATTGTGGCAAAAGAAATTATGTTTGCACCTTTGTAGACATTAAATTCTAGCCCTAGTCTCTTTAATGTTGTGCTATACCTGTAAGTTGTAGTGGATCCTAAATTCTTCTATTTTGCTTAAGTCTGAACATGATACTCCAAACTGACATTGGCAAATTTACCACCCTTGAAATCTCCTCAGAGATGACTATGCAAGTCCCTCCTCACTACTTAGATGGCAACCAAACTTCAGGGACTTGAGACTTGGTTACACTTCTCACAGCTAAAGAAGACTCTACCTGACATCAAGTTCTTTTACAAATGCTGGAGACCTCCAAAGCAAATTGACTAGGAAGAGAAGTAGCTCAATTTGAGGCAGATAGCTTTTCCACGGTGACTGGAACAAGCCTCTATACCATCTTTCCACTGCTTCCTACTTTGTTTTCTCTCTCTCTTTCCTGAAGGAGAAGGCCCTCCACCATGTTTCCTAATCCCTTGCAAAAGAGGGAGGCCTCTCTGCTGGATTTACCATCAGAAATCTCAGTCTGTTCCAGAGAGTAATGGCCCCTTAGTTCACACTGTGAATAATTTCATTGAGATTCCAGATGCCACTGTTTGTCTCAATTGATCTGCAGACCCATTCTACTAACTCAGGAAGCTAGGCCCACCTAAACTCATTCCTTGCTTTAATTTAACTCATACATGGGAGGAAAAAAACAAGGTCTTTTGAATATTTCTGTGAAAAATTCTGTTGGGCTGCCAATGTAACCCAGGCCATCTATAACTTTCTTGATATACCCATTTATTCAGGCAACTTTTGGTATGTAACAACATAGCATCTGAACCTTGGTTATAAAATTCTAGCACCTCTATGTCAATGAACAAGTCCATGGGTGATATCACTTATGTGGTTGCCTTCTGTAAACCCCCTGGTTATGTTTTCATTGGTGGAGGCTTCAGGAATGGCCTCAATAATTGGGCAACTCATTGCCTTGACAGGTGCTGAATACAAGGACAGTGTACAATTGCTGCATTCACTGTCCTGTTCTATCTGCATGACTAAACAATGAACTCTCATTGGTCTCTCCCACTGAATCTCCATAGTCATGCTAAATGAGAACTTCCTGGAGGTGTATGTGACTCTAGGTTTGCCTCCATGGGAAGAGCTTTCTTCCTGTGGATCAGAGTGAGTGCCTATGAACAAATGATCAGGAATCTCTCCCTAACTCTCAAAGTGTTGGCTGACTCCATAGTCAAAGCAATTTCAGCTCAATAATGGTCACTTAACTCAGATAGTTTTGGATAAATGTAGTCAGGTCAAGGTAATTTTGGGTAAATGTCTACCTCTTGATTATTTGCTGAGTAAGGAGGTGTCAGTGCATTGGCAAACACCTCCTGCTGCACACGGATAAATACGTCTGGGGAAGTAGAAACAGTATTACATAAGATTAAAGAGTAAGTGCATTGGCTACAACAAATTGCACCTATCAATCCACTGTGTTTTGATTTGTTCAAGTGGTTACCTTCAAGTCTGGGCTACTGGTTCAAAATCATCCTGCAACCCAGACGCGCAATATTTCTCTTCATCTTATTCTGTATACTTATTATGAACTTGTGTACCTATTGCCTGTTGTACCTCTGTAAAAAATGATGTGCCCTATGGGGTAATGGTGGTTGAGCAATTTGATATGATCTCCAATACCTACAACCTTAAGAAATACAGACTTTAGATGGAAAATATCTGATAATTCTCCCTCTTAATCTTTCTTGTTACTCCAATGTGGCCTAAATGCTTTCCAACCCACTTTATACTTTCCCTGAAACATGGGACAAGTCAATCAAGAAAGGTGCTTCCTGGCATGGAGGGACAAGAGTACTATGCACAGGGAACCTGACTGTTGATCAACATTGCTTTCACAGAAAGATCTTGATCAAAAGGGGAAATGTGGAGATTTAAAGAAATTTTAACTAAAGTTTTCTGGATTTGCTTGTGGTTTGCCATAGCATGTTAAAACTGAAACCATAGAAACACTGACAATCATAAGAGAATACTGTGAACAATTATATGCCAACAAACTGGATCAACTTGAAGAAATGGATGAATTCCTCAGAACATATAACCTGCCCAGACCAAATAATGAAGAAATAGAAAATCTGTTCAGACCAATAACAAGTAAGAAGATTGAAATAGTAACCATAAACTTCCCAACAATAAAAAAGCCCAGAACCAGGTGGCTTGACTGGTTAATGCTACCGAACACTTAAAGAAGAATTGATGCCAATGCTTCTCAAACTCTGAAAGAAAACCTGAAGAGTATGGAACACTTCCAAATTCATTTTATGAGGTTAGAATTGGCATGATACGAAAGCCAGATAAGAATACTAAAAGAAAAGAAAATACAGGCCAATATTCCTGATGACTATAGATGTAAAATTTCTCAAAAAAATACCAGCAAACCAAATTCAAAAGCGCATTTAAAGGATCACACACCATGAACAAGTGGGATTCATCCTTCGATTGCAAGGATGAGTCAACATACACAAATAAATAAATGTCTTATTAGAATGAAAGATAAAAGATATCATATGATCATCTCAATAAATTTATAAACTTGTTTCACAAAACACTTCCATAGTAATGACCCAACACACTGGGTAGAGAAGGAATGTACCTCAATATAATAAAGGCCATATAAGACAAACCCCACAGCTAACGTGATACTCAAGAGTGAAAAGTCGAAAGCTTTCCCACAAAGATTAAGAACACGATAAGGGAATCCACTCTTACTACTCTTATTCAACATAATACACAAAGATTTAGTCACAGTAACTAGTCAAGAAGAAGAAATAAAGCATCCAATTGGAAAGAAAAGAAGTAAAATTGGCTGTTTGCTGATAGTATGATCTTATAAATAGAAAACCCTAAAGAGTTAGTAAAAACCTCGAAGAACTAATAAATTCAGTAAAGTTGTGAAATACAATGTCACATGAAAAAATCAGTTGTGTTTCTATACATTAACAATAAACCATGTAAAAAATAAATGAATGAAACAATTCCATATACAATAGCATTAAAATGCATAAAACACTTAGAAACAAATTTGAACAACAAGGTGCAAGATCTGTACCCTGAAAATTAATAGACATTGATAAAATAAATTGAATACACAAATAAAGATATCTCATATGCATGAATCAGAATAATTAATTATGTTAAAATGCCCATACTACTCAAAGTCATCTAAAGAGTGAAGGTAATATCAAATTCCAATGGCACTTTTCACGGAAGGAGAAAAGAAAATGCTAAAATTTGTATGGAACCACAAAGACCCTGAATTTCCAAAGTCCTTCTGAGAAAAACAAAAACTTAGGCCTCAAAATTCCTGACTTCAAACCTTATTACAAAGCTATAATTTCTCAGGACAAGAACTGACTAATTGAATGCAAAAGAGCCATGGGGCAAAAGGAGTGGCAGAGCTACTTGAAGTTCTCCAGGCAGCAGTGACTAGGGAACTGGAGGCAGGGGAGGGAAAATGATTTTATCCATTAATAAAACAATTCGCTTGTATGCAGGAGGTTAAATCTTGTTTTCATCCAGCCTCCACATCAAAAATTCAGGCAGAAATCTTTGAAAAGCAAGAACAGGTAAGTTTAGACCACATGAAAAGGAAGATTGCTTCTCACAGTGAGTACATTTACTTGACAATTAGAAGAGGTAGGAATTAAACAATAAATTTTCAGTGGTTTAGATAAATATATAAATCACTAGAGAGATAGAATAACGTCTTGATGGAGGGAAGCTCTGTTTTAAACTGCCTGAGTCCTCATGTCTTCAGCCATTGCCTGACAAGGGACATAGTGAGGGCACATTGTTACATCCCTCTCTGTCTCAGTTCCTCAAGATTGCACATAGGGCCCATATGGAGTGCCACTTAGTGCATGCAAATCACTCTGGCATTTAGTAAGCCCACCATAAGTGTTAACTACTGTTATTGTAATTATCATTATTGTTAGTATTTCCTCCACTATACAGACATGAGGGGAGACAATCTTGTCCTCCAGCAGTGCATCTTTTGGGATTACTTCATGCTAGGCTGGAAGAAGCATTACATGGATCCTGAATCATGAAAACTGTGCTCCTTTCCTTGAAAATTTTCTCCAGAAGAAGTATGTAAAGGCATTTATAAGAATAGAGTGAGTTATGGATGGAAACAATCTGTTCACACTCTTTCAACAGGGTTAGCCTTTTTCCATTCTTAGAAAAATTATTTTAGAGTGGTTCTTAGATTTCATTATCTTAAATAAAGTAAGGCATGAGGATATATGATTTGATACAACATAGTATTTCACGTATATAATTGATAATGAAAGCAAAATTTCTGGTTGCTGTTGCTCGAAAAGAGAGGAAGCATTGCATGTGACTCATCAGGATTCACAACAGAAATCAACTCATTGATCGTAAGACTGAGTTACTATGAGATATTTGGCATCACATAAATGAAAATACATGTCTTCATTTGTCATCAGTGGAAAGATACCTCTCCTACAAACATGAGACCTTAGAATTGATTTGCAGGACTTTAATCAACATGTTAAGTGTACTTTGAAGGAGTTTTTATTCCACGGACAATGAACAGTAACTGAAAGATTAATGGATAGAGGAATATGAGTGATGTCTTTTAGGTTGTTAATTAAATAAGAAAATTATTGAAATGCAAATATAAAGTTTAAAACTAAGATAAGAATGAAGAACAAAAGGAGAAATTGAATAAAATAAGAATTATCAAGGTGAGTAAGCAAAATAGAATGAACAGCCTATTTCATTTGGTTGACAACTATAACTTCTTGAGTACAGCTGTGAGAGGGCCTCAGGAGAAGTTCAAGAGATCCTCTGGGGTGGAGGTGGGTAGAATAAGAATTTAAGAAAAGCAACATGGAAGACATAAGAATGTCAACAGCCCAGAGTTCATTAAAAAATTCAAATATATGAGGAAACTAATGGTCAAGTTAGTTATCACTCTCTGTAAAAGGGACTAAATACTCATTTACCCAAATCAAACCAACTGTAGGATATGACATTGATAATTCCTAGGTAAAGGAATTTTGATTTGATGGAGTTTTTAATTTCTCTTTTATGAGAATATACTGTTATAGAGACCTACCCATACATATACAGAGATAATGGTGCTGACCAAGAGATTAAATTATTTTATCAAAGCATTACAACCCTTGTTATATTATTTTCCTTCTGCAAATATTTCAGTATGAATAGAGCATTTTAATAAAAATATGGACCTGGACCAGAAGAATGAAACAGCAACAGACTTCATCCTCCTAGGGCTCTTTCCCTGGTTCAGATATCCCTATCTCCTCATCCTCATCATCCTCTTCATCTACACTATTGCCTTTACTGGAAACTCCATACTAATCATGCTCATCTGGCTGGACTCTTGCCTCCACACCCCCATGTACTTCCTGCTCAGCCAGCTCTCCCTCATAGGTCTGGCTTACATCTCTAGCACAGTCCCCAAGATTGTCACCAACTATTTCACAGGGAGGAAGGACATTTCTTATTTTGCCTGTGCCACTCAGCTCTTTTTCTTCCTAACCCTTGGCCTTGCTGAATGCATCCTGCTGACTCTCATGGCCTATGACTGCTATGTGGCTATCTGTAATCCCCTGAGTTACACAGTCCTCATGAGCCCCAAGGTCTGTCTCCAGATGGCTGCTGCAGCTTGGATTGGGGGAGCCTTTGCTGCCCTTGTACACACTATCTATCCAATGAATTTTCCTATCTGTGGCTCTAGGGAGATTAATCATTACTTTTGTGAGATGCCAGCCATCCTGAGAATGTCTTGTGTCGACATATCAGCCTATGAGATGGTGAAATTTGTGTCAACCATTGTATTTCTCCTGGTCCCATTTATTCTCATCCTGGCCTCTTACACTCTCATCTTCCTCTGTGTCCTCAGAATGAACACTTGCAAAGGCAAGAACAAAGCCCTGGCCACATGTTCCTCCCACCTGACAGTGGTGAGTCTCTACTTTGGTCAGGCCATCTTTATATACATGACACCCACCTCTTCCCATACACCTGAGCAAGACCAGATTGAAACTGTGCTTGGCACCATACTCCTATGCTTAATCCACTCATCTATAGCCTGAGGAACAAAGAAGTGATGGGGGCTCTGAGGAAGTGCATGGGAAGGTGTTGCAAGTGAGAAAATGCCCTGTTTCTATGGTGTCACTTTCTGAAATGCTCCATCTTCTATATTAAATGCTGCTACGGTCACTGGACTGCTGTACTGAAAATGTAACCTCATAAGAGAGCAAGTAGGTATTAGGACTGACGTCGATTGACATTTGTTTGTTGGAATGGAGTTGTTCTTCCATAGTGGTGACTTCAGTTGAGTACAACAATAATATGTTACTTATCATTAGCCTTTAGAGAAATTACATGGATTTTGACGATAACATCTGTACAGACATAAATGATCTCCATCTTCTTGGACAGCTCCTGTGTATTGGGGTATGGTACAAAACTTATTGTCATCCTACAGCTAACAGCTTGATAGATGTTTTTTCTTTAAAAATCATCATATCTGCATTTCCTTTCATTTGTCTATTTACTCTTAATGTCCCTCACTAACCCTCAATTGTCCAAAAGATCAAAGATGACTTGTTCCAGAAAATCTTAACGTATAATCCTCCTTTGTCCAATCTCATATATTATTTTTATATTTAGTACATACAATTTATGTAGTATATTATTTTTTCTTCTAAATTAAAGACTATAGATATCCATAGGTGAATAGAAATAAGAAGAATTCATGTAATTTTTAAGATATAAGATAAATAATTTTCTTTGTTCCTAGTAATTTTTACCATTTTTAATTTTTGGTACATTAATATTTATATTTTTCAAGCTAATGAATTAGCCCAACATTATAATTTTATAATTCTATTCAGTGTGGCTTCTGAGACTGTAATTTTATATAATTACAGTTAACTGATGACTTCCTGAAAATACTTATAAATTTAACAATTTAAAAATTAAATGTTATTTTGTTCATAAATATAAAAATAGTACAAAGCAGTTTATAAAATATTAACATTTTACCATGCTTGAGGTACTATTTTTTTTGTAAAGGAAAATCCAACTGATAGAATTGAAAAGCCAAAGAGATCCCTGCTTATCTAATTCCTTTCCCTATTCTCCAGCACTCATCACTTTCCTGGATTCATAATGCATCATGCTTAAGGTTGCTTATATGTTGTTACAATGGTGTAGGACAACAAGTAATCATTTACCAGATTATACACACAAGGTGACGGCTTTTACTGTGTGAGTAGTTTAATTTAAACTGTGTTTTTAGGTAACAGACATTACGTTTATAAATAATTATAAATAATATTGATTTGGTATTAAAAAATCTTAAATTGGAATGGCATGATATTCATATTAGCTTACATTAAGTTCTAATAAACATTAAAGCAACAGATTATCTCCATCCCATAGAAAATACTTTACAGATGTTTGCATGTTTCCTTAAACACACCCAAAGAATTCAATTTCTGATACTGTAGTTTACAATTTTAGAATATCAATTTATTTATGTTTTATAGAATCTCATTCTTTAATGAAATTTTTCTTTGTTTAAGAGTATTTCTGTCTCCGCTTTCTTGAACTTATTACCGATTGGAAGGTTTTTGAAGTCCTTATATTTTTTACTTCAGTATCTGAGTTACCCGTGATCTAGTTTCTAAAGTCTGTTTTTTCCTTAGTTTTAAATCATATATGACTTGGTATATGTAATAATTTACAATTGAATTCTGGTTATTGTTTACCAAAACCCATAGAGAATCCACAGAATTTAATCTTTCTCCAAATAATTTATCCTTTCACTTGCTGAATAGACTTTTCAACTGTCCCATCTAGTCCATCATATGAACCTAGACATCAATTACTCAAACAAGCAGGCTATTAAAACTAAGCACTTAAGTCAAATAATTAAATTTCAACTTTGACACAAATATTTATTGTAGCTTTATTCATAATTGTCCATAGTTGGAAGTGACCAAATTGTCTTCCAACAGATGCATGGGTAGACAGAATTTACTGCAGTCATAAGATGGAATAACATTCATCAACAAAAAACAATGAGCTATTCATTCATGTAACAAGAAGCATGAATGTTGAATGCATTATGCAAAGTAAAAAAGCCAGACTCAAAAAAGTGTATATTGCATGGTTCCACTTATATGACATAGGAAAGGCAAATTGATAGCCATTGATAACATATCAGCAATTTCCTGGAATTTGAAGAGGACTAAGTGGTTGAATACAAAGGGAATGCATATGGAGTTTTTAGGATAATAACCCTCATAGAACCCTTATGTCAGCCACTGTTCCTAAATGACCAGCACATTTTTTTTTTTTTGGAGGAAGATTAGCCCTGAGCTAACATCCACCACCCAACCTCCTCTGTTTTGCTGACAAAGATTGACCCTGAGCTAATATCCATGCCCATCTTCCTCTACATTGCATGTGGGACACTTGCCATAGCATGGCTTGTTAAGCAATGTCTAGGTCCATGACTGGGATTCTAACCAGCGAACCCTCATCTGCCAAAGCAGAATGAACTTAACTGATGCAACACCAGGCTGGCCCCAATGTACTGCACATTTTTTCTGCAGACATTAAAAAAAATTTCATCCTTGAGTAAAATAATGCAGATGGAAAGTGATTCTTTATGACTCTTATAGCTAATTATGGAAATTCACTGAAGTCATTCATATTCACCCCTTTCCTTTTGTTTAGGTGAGTTTTATTTATTTTTGCTCTGGACATCAATCTATCTTATGATGATTTATATATTATTTTGTAATTTTGTTTTACCCTATTTTATCATCTTTGGAAGAAAAGGAATTTTAACAACAGGCTTTGACTGTGAACAAGGTAATTGAATTTTATAGTCTCATTCACAGAAAGGCAGAACTTAACATGGAAAAATAGACAAAAATGTCAATAAAACTAAAAGTTGGTTGTTGAAAATGTCAATCAAATTGATATACTTCTAGCTATATTGGCTGAAAATTAGAGAGTGGGAAGGTGATCCATCCCATCTCTTGACACACATATTCAACCCACAGTGGGATTGGTTGTAGGGTGACCATAATAGACACTCCTATTCAAAAAGAGGGTAAACAGGAGGCAAAGTGGTAGTTTGGTGCACAATATTTTAAAATGTGGATTTATTATTATTCAGGTATGGTGAAGCAAAGATCAGGAGATGTCTGCCATGGAAAAGGTAATGTGTTATGCTCACAGACAAGAGAAAGGGGCATGACATTCCATGAGGGCCACATGAGGAAGTAGTAAACACAATTAGGTGGCAGAGGGAATGAGGAGAAAACATGTGCAAAAGCCTTTATTGTGTTTCATTGGAAAGGAAAGGACAAGTCAGGCTAAGTAGGCTTAGCATTGTCTAATTTGGATAATTTCAGTAAGCTCCAATTGTGTAAAATTGTGTTTAGTTGTCTGGTAACTGGGCCTGGGGTATTTAGGGCAAGTGAGTAGTGGCCTGGAGTATGAAAGCCCAATAAAGAAGGTGACTGGGTGTATGGGTTCTTTATTTGTTTGTTTGCATATAAGTGATGCATTCACAGGTGAGCTGTTTTCTGTCTCTGGAAATTAGCAAACCCTGGGAGGGGTTCCATGGTCAGGGAGGGCCTAGATGTCAAAGCATCAGAAGATAGAAAAAAAACATATGGTTAATACACATATAAATTCTGCAATCCAACTTAGCATAAATTGCTAGTCTTCTTATTAGGGTCTAGTACTGCTCTCAGGAAAATTTTTCCAAAACTCTTGGCTCCATCGATTTAACTCTTGGTTCAGCTTCTGTGATTTTGGTCCCAGCCAAGATCTTCCTTCCTTTTTTTATAATAACACAGTTTGCAACTACATAGCTTCCTCAGTCTTCTTGCACACAAAATGTTGAAATCTAAAGATTTCTTTTAATTTAGTGTTCTCTCTGCCATTTTTGGACCAACCTGGGAACTATAACTATTCTCTTAAAATTTAGGTGGATTTTCTACTAATATCATAGGGATCTGCTCCATTATATCAAGGACACAATGACAAATCTCTTTAGGATAAACTCTTCTTTAGCTTGGGCTCCCTGTGAAGCTGCTATGGAAAATATGCCCTTAAGATTTATAGAAATTCTCCTAAACAGAAGATGTACAAGGCATAACTCTCTAGAGGGCCTTTGATTATATATGTTTCTATGTTCCAATTGACCTATGTATTTGTCTTTTGGTTTGAGATCTTTTCTTATTTGAGAATCGTTTGCCATCTTGAGAGGCAAGAAACTTATTTTTGAACCTGTAAAACCTTGACTCACATATTTAATAGTTTATTTTCAAATTCTCTCTCCATTGGTTCATCACAGGTAGCGAGAAGTCAGGTAGCACTCTCAATATTGTGCATGAAAATTCCATTAGCTTGATCATCAATTTTACTCAGTATAACCCCTATTTTCTGTGTTACCACATAAAAAGTATAGTGCATCGCTACATAATAGGAGTCTACTTTCTTCTGGCTTCCAGTAACTTTGACTTTGTTTTTCTTTAGGCTCTAATCAAAAATCTCCTTGAGGCCCTTTGAGCTAATATTAATACTTTTCTGAAGGTTTTTAAGCTTTAACTAACAGTTTCCTTGGGGCTCTTACAGGTTCTTCCCACAACCCAATTCAATAGCCAGTGATACAGGTTTTAGTCTTATCTCAGCATCTTCCCATTTCTGGTACAAAATTAGATTCAGTTATCTATTGCTGTGAAACAAACTAATAAAAATTGGTGAAGTAAAACAATAATTATTTATTTTGTTTATAAATGTGAAATTTGGACAGGGCTTAGCGTAGGTGGCTCTTGTCAGATGTGACCTGATATCAGATGGGACAAATTGACTGGAGTCTAGAAGTTCCAGTTACAAGATGGCTCACTCACATGGCTGGCAGGTTGGTGCTGGCTGTTGACTTGAAGCTCAGTTGGAGCTGGAGGCTTGGGATTTTAATACCTCTCCATTTGGGTCTCCCTTTGGACTAGTTGGGCTTCCTCACAGAATAGTGGTTGGGTTAAAAGTGCAATTATCCTAAGAATACAAATCAGAAATACTAGTTTCAGAATAATTTCTGCCATACTTTAATGGTCAAGACAGTCAAAAAATCAACTCTACTTTAATTGTGAGAACATAGGCTTCACCTCTTCTTGGAAAAGTAGCCGACTCTAATACAGCATGTAGGATGGAAAATAATTTTGTACTTGCACTTGGAGAGTGTAATCTGCCACATCTTAGAATCGTTGCAAAACTCATGTGACTTTTTATATTGTCTTGTTAAAATGTTCATTAATAAGCTAAGCTTTCAACAAAAATAATAAAGTATAATGCTTTCATTATCCTCTTGAGTAATGAATGTATGAATATTACATTAAAGTGATAATTACTTATAACACAAATATAAGAGAAATATTAATTAATATCCATTTCTGATTCATTGAAAAACATTACCTTTGTGATAGTCATGCTTAACACCTTGATTAACCCCACAAGAGACTATCGACAGGGATAAAGTAAGAGTATGCAAAGGTTTAATCATTCAAATAAATTTAGTTTTTCTAAGAAACTAGAGATAATTATGTGCTAGAGAAGACTGACATCATCAAGATGATGATATAAGTCATTCTCAAATTCAGTCTCCATTGGAGAAAGAATCACTAGCAACTATCTATAGACAAGACACCACTGTGAAGACCCTTGAGCACAGGCAAGAGCCTGAAGCACCCCTCTGGACCACAGAGACTAAGAAGGGCTTCATTAGAAGTATAAAAGAAAGAGCCACACTCTGACAGCATTGCCCCTCCCATAGACTAACAAAGCTTCCCACTGAGAAGGCCTCCCTTGGCTAATGGTTACTCCAGTGGGAAAAAGAGAGCCCAAGGTGAACATCAAGCTCCCCACGATGTAAGTTGCTTCCTGGGAGGCCTGTTGAGGTCTTAGCTCACAAGAATTATGGGGGATTCTACAGAGCTGTACACTGGAGATTAGATTATGACAGAGAAGGAGGGTTGGGCTTACAGCAACTGGCACTCAATTCTTGACAGACTGAGGATCTACCCTAAGCAGCAACAGACTATAAATCCCCAGCAGCAGCTCTGCCCATCTATAGACACAATATAATGCCCCATCTGACCAGGGCACTTGGTTCACAGTTATACTTCATGCAGGACCATAAAAAATGGGAATTTCTAGCCTTGGAGCCTGTTCTGCTACTCTACTTGGGCAGGGAAGTTAATTCATAATCATGCTTGCTGCTGAGCACTACTCTCAGCCTTGCCTGACTAGGAAACTTGGCCAGAGCACCCAGAAAGCTGCATATCCCAGAAGCTCTTAAGCAGTGATCCTAGGCAGTCACTCTGTCTCTGTACAGGGATAATCAGTGACCCTCTCTGGCCAGGGAGCTGCGTGTGAAGTTCTGCCTTATTTAGTCCCAAAATAATGACACTTTCCAACCTTGGGGCCCTGCCCACTGCTGAATACAGCCTTCAGACCCACTTAACCAAGAAATCTAATGAGAGTACATGGAAAACTATGTAGACCATATTGGAGCCATTTATTTTGTCACATAAGCAGAGAACCCAGACATTTGGCTATGCCCATCTGCAGAGCAAAACCAGTGACCCCCATCTGCCTAGGAAACTCAGCACACATTTCTGCTTAATATGATCTCCTAAAAGCAAGCCCCTCACTTTTCCACGACTTTTGCTAAGAGGAATATAAAGATCTCACCGTTGTGACTCAGCAATTGAAAACACTCTTGGTCTACTACTTTGCCTGTGTCCTTGATAAATTATTTCTTTCTTCTCAGTCCTTCCAACACTGCTAACCCATTCAGAAAGAAACTTCGGGATCAGTGGAAAGCTTTGGAGATAAGATATAGAAAATACATTATATAAGTCCTATATCCCAGTGGAAAATCAAGGCCACTATTCAAAACCTTCAAATTATGCTATTCTGAATTATAATAAATACATATATACTTTAATTATTTTATATGAAAGAGTCAGTCAAACTCTTGGCATTTAAGCTCAGAATTATGATGGGAATCAAAGACCCATTGGGCATTACCATACCTCTCTCAATCCAGTAGTTGAAGTATATTTGTCTTACATGAGGGCAATAGCTACAGGTGCAAAGTTAGAAGTCATCCATATTTAAGCTTAGCACCATCTCTCCATCTCATGAAATTTCACGTTGTTGAGACCCTCCTTCTCACTTAAAATACATAATATTTTTCTCCTCCCAATAGCACTTGCTAAAAATTGCTGCTTCTATCTCCAGCACCTGCCACCATCTACAATTACTTAAATCAGCTTTTTAACTCCCTTTTCAGAGAAGGGAGAAACTCACTATTGGCTAACACTAAGGAGAGCAGAGCGAGGGAGGGAAAGTTATTTGGATGTTTTGAATTTTGTTAAGAGAGGATATGTGAGAAGCTGAAAGTTGGTTCAAATCACATCAACAATTACTAACTCATGTTTCATCTTATTTCATTTCTATCTGCACTCACTTTATAAAAAAGTATTAAAATCCAACCCAATTGGGCATTTGCACTATGACTCTTTTTCAGAGTCATTCCTCTCCCAGATATTTATAAGGTCATCACCTTCACTTTTTCAGGACTTTGCTTAAATATTATATTTATTATTATATTATATTTCCCTGTGTCCCATCACAAAACAATAGAAAATAATTTTCTATTAGCCAACCCTCAGTCTTTCATGCATCTGGCCACTCCGCCCTGTTTCTGTCTCCCCTTTCTTCTTCTAAAATATTAATGATTTATGCATTTGTTTCTGACTTTTAGAATTCATCCATTAAAGAATATAAGCTTCAAGGGCCTGCCTGGTGGTGTAGTGGTTAAGGTCGCTCACTCCACTTTGGCAGCCCAGGGTTTGTAGGTTTGGATCCCAGATGTAGACCTAGCACTGTTCATCAAGCAATACTGCGGCAGCATCCCACACAAAATAGTGGAAGGTTGGCAAATGTTAGCTCAGTGAGAATGTTCCTCAAGCAAAAAGAAGAGAATTGGCAACAATTGTTAGCTCAGGGACAATCTTCCTCACACACACACAAAACCATGTGAGCTCTACAAGGCTGAAATTTTTATTTATGTCACTTTCATTTATGTTGCAAAATGCCTAGATCAGTACTAGAACTTAGTATCACTCAATCAATATATATTTAGGCAAATAGATGAATTAATGCTGTCCAGAAAAAAAAAAACAGATCAGAGATGTATATTAATATATATACATTTTATATAAGTTAATATATGTAAATATATATCAATATATAATATATAAGGAAATTGTGACAGCATAGGGAAGTGAGTTATATGGAGAAGGCCACCAATCCTAAGGTGGTAACTTAGAATTCTACATTCTGAAAAACAAATGAAAGAACAGAAAAATAACACCTTATTAGATAGGAACACTGGGGGCTTTTTTCTGTAGTCCAGAATATAATGTTTTTAATAGAAGAGTATACTCACCTTATCCAATGGTGCTCCTAAATTTGACTATTGGTGCAAGAATAATGTAGATAATAAATGACCTTACTCTCAGGTGTTTTATATATGCAGAAAAACTCAGATGGAACAACCTTATGAAAGATTGAGAGAAGCAGCACTGGAAAGTGTAAAATTATGAGATATCATTTTGAGGAATTTTATAATAAAAGTCATGTGAGTTATGATGTATTAGCTTGGAATGACTGTGAAGTTAGGAGATCTTTTTTGGATACCAGAAATATCTGCATGTTACTATACTGGAGGAATTATCCAATTAAAATAAAAGTTATGATAGGCAAAAGATATTGGAGCCCTCACCTCTCATAATAGATGAAAGATGAATGTGTGTATATACAAGTGTAATTAGCTGGATGGATTTTGTGGTGGTAACTAATAGATATGCTCTTTCTTTTGCTTTAATTTATTATAAAAATGAATTATCTTAGTGTTTTATTATAATAAAAGAGATCCATAAACTAGTACTTACATAAATAAATGATTACTTTTTTGAAAAAATGAAGAGAAGTGATAGCTCTTTCTTAGAGAAGCATCCCAATTAATAAATATAGATGGAATAAGAAAACAAATTCACCACATAAATGATTCTAATAATTTTTGTAGGCAAAATTTATGAAATACTTCCAAATTTTGAATTTGTAAGCCAATTTTTATCTGTGCATTCTCAAAGCACTTCCTTAAGTTATTTGTTAATTACTGTTGCGGTTTTAAAATATATCCACAAGTTCATTAATATTTCTTTGCTATGCTTCTCTCAGCAGATTAATTCTACTTCCCTTCATTGTTGACTGGATGCATTGATGAGGTTCTAACACTAAACTACAGAAAGAAAAAAAATAACTTTACAATGGAGAAACACAAGCCTTAACCAAATAAGTAATGTTCACACAACCAGTGTGAAGTCATATTGATGTACTGTACACGATAATTTGATGCAATGTGAAGGGTGCCCTAATTCGGTGGTATTCTTTCTAAATCCTAAAGTCCCAATATCTTTATGAGAAAACATAAGACAAACTCATATTGAGGAACATTCTATAAAATAACAGACCAGTACAATTTAAAAATAACAATCTCATGAAAAACAGAGTCTATCACAGAGGATGTTAAGAAAACAATGAGGGGGCTGCCCCATGCCCTAGTGGATAAGTTCAGTGTGCTTTGCTTTGGTGACCTGGGTTTGATTCCTGGGTGCAGACCTATACCACTCATCACTGGACATACTGTGGTGGTATCCAACATACAAAACAGAGGACAATTGGCACAGATGTTAGCTCAGGGAAAATCTTCCTCAAGCAAAAAGAGGAAATTGGCAACAGATGTTAGCTCACAGTGAAGCTTCCTCACTCAGAAAAAAAGAAAAGGAAACATAAAATAATAAAAAATGCAATATGATATCCTGAGTTGTATCTAGTGAACAGATATGAAGACTGGATCCTAGATTGTAACACAAAAAGACATTACTAGAAAAACTGGGAAAACAAAAATGAAGTCTATAGTTTAGTTAGAATACAAAAAAAATACTTCTAGACATGAAAACTAACGTGTCACAAATAAAAACATATAATGGATAAGGAAAATGACAGATGAGACATCATAGAAGAAAATATTAATAAACTTGAAGATGCCAGTAGAAATTATACAAAATGAAGCACACAAAGAAAAATAATATTAAAATATAAAAGAAGACGAATGAATTGTGAGACAATTTAAGACAGCCTAATATACATATGATAGACATGACAAAAGAGAGGAATAATACGAGAAGAAAGATATGATACTTTTTATGTAACTCCCCAAATTATATAAATTTACAAATGTGATGGTAATGATAAATCCACAAATGCAGGAAGCTCAACAATTCATAGTATGATAAAGATAGAAACTTTACCAAGGCACAAATTACTCAAAATCAGCAATAAAGATAATTTTTTAAAAACAACCAGAGGAAAACAGGACACAGTGTAAAAAGAGATAAAACTTCAGGTCACCAGCAAGTTAATATCAATTAAAAATATGCAATCAAAAGACAGAGTAGCATCATGCTCAAACTAAAAATGAATAAATGAAACTTTCCCAGAAATAGTTTTTGAAAAGTAAGGTAAAATAAACAGTTTTGAGATATATACATAATGAAATAAGTAATCACCAACAGAAATACGCAACAACAGATATTAAAGGAAACCTTCAAGTAAAAGGGAAATGATACAAGAGTGATACATTGGTATAGAGAAAAGAATCAAGAGTACCGGTAATAGTAACTACATAGGTTAGAATATAAGATGATGTTTATTATTGTTTAAGTCACCTTAAAATATAGACTCTTTTCAATTTCATTTCCATGGACTATCTTCCCAAGCAAATGGAAACCAAAAGAAAACTGTTAGCTATATTTACACCAGAGAAAATAGATTTTAAGACAAAAGACCTCAATAGGGGGCAAAGCATATCATTATATAAAGCTAAATGGGTCAATCTAACAAAAGGGGATAATATTTGTTAATATATATGCACCCAACATGGGAGCATTTAAGAATATAAACTCAATATTATCAGACCTAAATGGAGAAATAAATTGCAACAGAATATTTATAGGAAGCACTAGCAACACACTTTCACCAATGAATACATAATCCAGATAGGTAATCAATAAGGAAACAATGTCTTTAAACAGCATGTTAGACTAGGACTTAATAGACCTATAAACATAAACTGAACATTCCAGTCAACAGCAACATCACAGGGGTTGGCCTCCTAGCTGAGCTGTTAAGTTTGCCTGCTCTGCTTCAGCAGCCTTGGGTTTCACCGATTTGGATGCTGGGCACAGGCCTAGCACAGCTCGTCAGGCCATGCTGAGGCAGCGTCCCACATAGCAGAGCCAAAAGCACCTAAAACTAGAATATACAACTATGTACTGGGGGGATTCGGGGAGAAGAAAGAAAAAAAAGGAAGATTGGCAACAGATGTTAGCTCAGGTGCCAATCTTTAAGAAAAATAAAAGAGGGGCTGGCCCCATGGCCTAGTGGTTAAGTTCGCATGCTCTGCTGCAGGCAGCCCAGTGTTTCCTTGGTTCGAATCCTGGTCAAGGACATGGCACTGCTCATCAAACCACGCTGAGGCAGCTTCCCACATTCCACTAGAAGGACCCACAATGAAGAATATACAACTATGTACCAGGAGGCTTTGGGGAGAAAAAGGAAAAAATAAAATAAAATCTTTAAAAAAAAAGAAAAAGAAAAGAAACATCATACACATTTTTCTCAAGTGCACAAAAAATCATCTAGGATACATCATATGTCGGGTTGCAAAACAAACGTTAATAAATTTAAGAAGATTGAAGTCATATCAGGCATCGTTTCAAAGCACTATAGTGTGGTACTAAAAATAAATTACAAGAAGAAAATGGAAAAAATCACAAATATATGGAGATTGGATATATAATATACCAAGACTGAATCATAAAGAGATAGAAAATCTCAACAGACCAATTAGTAGCAAGGAGATTGAATCCGTAATCACAAACCTTACAGCAAAAGCCCAGGACCAGGCAACTTTACTGGTGAATTCTACTACCAAACATTTAAAGAATAATTAATATCAATCCTTCCCAAACTCTTCCTAAAGAAAGAAGAAGAAAGAACATTTCCAAACTCATTTTGTGAGGCCAGCATTACCCTAATAACAAAAGAAGTCAAATATAGTACAAGAAAAGAAAATTACAGGCTAATATCCCTGCTTAACAAAAATGCAAAAACTCTCAACTAAATGTTAGAAAACTGAATTCAGTAATACATTAAGAGAATGGTACAGCCTAATCAAGTAGGACTTATCTAGGGATTCAAGGTTAGTTCAAAATTTGCAAATCAAGCAATGTGATACACCACATTAATAAAAGCAAGGCTAAAAACATATGATTATCTCAACAGTTGCATAGAAATCATTTTTAAGAACAACATTAATTTTTGATAAAAATTCTCAACTAAATAAGTATAGAAGAAACTTACCTTAACACTATAAATGCCATATAGGAAACTCCCACTGCTAACATAATCAGTTGGAGAAAAGTGAAAGCTTTTTCTCTTAGATGCAGTACAAAGCAAGGATGCCTGCTCTCACCATTTCTGTTCAACATAGTACTGCAAGTCCTAGCCAGAGAAATTAGATAAGAAAAAATACATAAAGGACATCAGATTCTAAAAGAAAAATTAAAATCATCTCTTTACAAGATAACTATCATTTAGGTAGAAAATTATCGTTAATCAACAAAAAACTGTAAGAAGTGATAAGCAAATTTATTAAAGTATCAGGATAACAAAACTTGGGTGTTTGTACGCAGTAACAATGAAATATGTAAAAAAGAAATTAAGAAACCAGTCACATTTATAATAGAAATTACATAATATGATACTTAGAGATAAACTTAACCAAAAAGTGAAGGAGCGATAATGCTGAAAATTATGAAACATTGATAAAGAAAATTTTAAAAGACACATAAATGAAAAAAGCATACTGTGTTCATATTTTAAAATGTCCACAGTACCCATAGTAATCTAAGACTCAATGCAATCCTTATCAAAATTCCAATGACATTTTTCCCAAAAATAAAAAAAAATTGCTTGAAATGATAAAAGATCCTGAATAGCCAAAACATTCCTCAGCAAGAACAAAGCTGAAGGCATCACACTTTCTGATTTCAAACTATACTTCAGGGCTACAGTAATTTAAACAGTATTGAACTTGCATAGAAACATGCAATTAAACCAATGGAATAGAATACAAAGCTCAGAAACAAATCCACATGTTTACAGTCAACTGCTTTTTAATGAGGGCATCAAGGGCACTCAATGGGGAAAGGCTAGTCTTTTGAGTAAATGGTGTTGGGAAAACTAGATATTCACATCCAGATAATGACTTTGGATCCTTCACACACCATTTATAAAAATCAACTTATAAAATAAGACCTAAATCTCTAAAACTACTAGAAGAGGATGTAGTGGAAAAAAAGTTTCCTTAACAGTTGCCCTGGAAACAATTTTAAAATTATGACAACAAAAGCACAGGAAACAAAATTAAAAATGTACACGTGGAATTAAATCAAAGTGCAAAGCTACTGTACAGCAAAGGAAACAATCAACAGAGAGAAGAAAAACTATGAAATGTGAGAAAACATTTGAAAACAATGTATTTTTAAGGAGTTAATATCCAAAACATATAAGAAACTCGTGCAACTCAATAGCAAAAAGAAAAAAAACCGTAATAATTCTTAGGGATTATTAAGTAATTGGAGCAAGGTTGTATGATGGAAGGTCAGTATACAAAAGTTAATCACTTTTCTACATACACTAACAATGAACAAGTGGGCTTTGAAATTACAAACACAAATATCATTTAAATTAGAATCCAAAAAATGAAATACATAGGTATAAAGTTAAAATATGTACAAGATTAATATGGGGGAAACTGCAAAACTCAAAAGAATGAAATAAATAAAAAACAAAATGAATGGGAAAATATTCCATGTTAATAAATAGGAAGGGGCTGGCGTGATGGTGCAGTGGTTAAGTACCCACGTTCTGCTTCGGCTGCATGGGGTTCAGCAGTTAGGATCCCAGGTGTGGACATGGCACCTCTTGGCAAGCTGTAGTAGGCATCCCAAATATAAAATAGAGGAAGATGGACACGAATTTTAGGTCAGGGCCAGTCTTCCTCAGCCAAAAGAGGAGAATTGGCAGCAGATGTTAGCTCAGGGCTAATCTTCCTCAAAACAAAATAAAAATAAGGAAATAAAATTAATAAAAATAAGAATACTCGATATTTTCAAGATGTCAGTTTTCCTCAAATTGATCTACAGAATCAAAGTAATCCTAATCTATCTCTCAGGAAGTGGTTTTGTGGATATCGGGAATTTATTCTAAAGTCTATATGGAGATGCAAAAACCCCAAATAGTCAATATAATGTAATAGGAGAAGAACAAATTTGTGGAACTGACACTTGCCTGATTTTAAGACTTGCTATGAAGCTAATCAATACAGTGCCATATTGGTCAAACAACAGACAAACATATCAATTAAACAGAATAGAAAGCCCAGAAATAGATTCCCATAAATATAGTCAACTTTTAAAAAATAACAGAGTATCCAGTGGAGCAAGTATAGTATTTCCAACACACAGTCCTGAAAGGGCTGGAGATCTACATACCAAAAAAAAAAAAAAAAAAAAAAACGGAGTTAAACACAGAACTTACATTCTTCACAAAAATTAAGTCAAAATATATCACAATCTCAAGTATAAAATGCAGAAGTATAAATCTCCTAGAAGACATGTTGGAGAAAATCTAGCTTCACTTGGCTATGTTGATGTCATTTTAGATACAACATGAAATACATCAGTCATGAAAGAAATGATGGATAAGGAGGACTCTGTTAAAGTTTAAAAGTTCTGCTATACAAAAGAAAATGTCAAGAGAATGAGAGAATAAGCCACCGGCTGGGAAAAAATATTTGCAAAAGTCATGTTTGATAAGGACTTTTATAAAATATTCAAGATATGCAAAGTTTTCTTAAAATTCAACCATAAGCAAACCAACAATTGGATTAAAAATGGGCTAAATATCTTAACAGACACCTCATCAAAGAAGTCATTTAGATTACAATTAAGCAAACTAAAAGGTGCTCCACATCACAGGTTATCAGAGAAATGCAATCTAAAACAACAACATGTCACTACACACATAGTAGAATGGCCAAAATCTGGACCAATAAAAATAACAAATACTGGAAAGAATGTTGAGCAGCAGGAACCCTCATTCTTTGCTGATGGGAAGGCAAAATGATAAGACCACTTTGGAATACATTTTGGTGCTTTCTTAATACAAAAATAAACATATTGTTACCATATGATGCAGTAATCATGCTTCTTGGTATTTACTCAAAATTGTTGAAAATTTGTGTCTTCACAAAAACCTGCAAATGAAAAATATAGCAGTTTTATGCATAATGGCCAAAATTTTGAAACAACCAAGATATTCTTCTTTAAGTGAATGGATTAAAAAAAAGCAGTGCATCCAGAGAGTGGAATATTATTCTGCACTAAATAGAAATGTACTATACAACCATTAAAAGACAAGGAGGAAACTTAATTGTTTAATTCTAAATGAAAGAAGGCAATCTGAGAAGGCTACATACTGTGTGATTCCAACTATATGGCATGCCAGAAAAGGCAAAGTTATGGTGACGTTAACATGATGAGCGTTTGCCAGGAGGTGAGTGGGGGATTAAATAGACAGAGTACAGAGGTTTTCAGGACTGTGAAGATACGCTGTGTGATACCATCATGATGGATATATTTCTTTAAACATTTGTCCAAATTCATAGTATGTATAACATAGTGTACTGTAATGCAATCTATGGAATTTATGTGATTATATTGGGTCAATGTAGTCTCAGCAGTGTAACAAATGTATCACTGTGAAGGAAATTTTGATAATGGGAGAGACTATGCCTGTACGGGGCAAGGTGTATATTTCAAATTGGTTTAATTGCCCCTCAGTTTTGTTGTGAAATAAAATCTGCTCTTAACATATCTTAATAAAAAAGAAAAGAAATGAATAATCAAATAAAAATTGGCAAAGAATCCGAATAGACATTTCTCAAAAGAAGACAAACAATTAAAATGAAAAAGTGCTCAATGTCACTAATCATCAGGGAAATACAACAAAACCTCAATGAGATATGACCTCACACACTTTTAAATGGTTATTATCAGAAACAGTTTTTGCAAGAATGTAGAGAAAAACGGAACACTGTACACTGTTGGTAGAAATGTAAATTTGTCCGGCTGCTATGGAAAAAGTGTAAAACTTCCTCAATAAATTAAAAAAGAACTACCATAATATTCGGCAATCCTATTTCTGGCTATGTATCCAAAGCAAATAAAATCATCATCTCGTGGAGATATCTGCATCACAATATTCATTGCAGCAGCATTCACAATGGCCAAAATATGGAAAGAAACTAAATGTCCTTTAATGGATGAAGAAAGAAAATATATGGAATATTGTTCAGCCTTTAAAAATGTCTGCCTTTTGTGACCAAATGAATTAAGCTGGAGAATCCTATGCCAAGAGAAATACATTTAGATGCATAAAGACAAATTCTGTAAGATCTCATTTATGTGTGTAATCCAAAATCATTTGTTTCAAAAACTGGAGAGTAGAATGATGATTTCAAGGGGAGGGTTGAAGTCAGAGGAAATGTTTGTCAAAGGGTACAGAGATTCATCATGCTTCATTATGCAAGATGAAGAATTTCTGGAGATCCAACATATGGCATGGTGACTGTAGTTAATGATACTATATTGCCTACTTGAAATTTTCTAAATGGTTAGATCCTAAGTGTTCTGACCATAGGAGCAAGAAATTGTAACTATGTGAGACAGTGTGTATCATAATTAGCTTCATTGTGGGGACTGTTTTACAATGTAAACACATATCAAAGCATCAAGTTATACACTCTACATGTATATACTCTTTATTTGTCCATTATACTTTAGTGATGCTGACAAATATATAGAAAACTAAAAAGAATGAAAAGACACAAAGAAAACTTAAATACATATTGTTAACTGAAACAAACCAATCTGAAAAGGCCACATATTGTATGATTCCAACCATATCACATTCTGGAAAAAGCCAAACTATGGAGATAATAAAATTCCAGTGGTTGCCAGGACTTGTGCCTGCGTGTATGTGGGGACAAATAAGTGACACAAAGGGGATCATTAGGACAAGTTAAAATGCACTGTATAATACCACAAAGATAGATACATGTTAATAAATATTTTCCCAAATTCACAGATCCTGCAACACCACGAATGAACAGTATTGTATAATAGCTACTTTGGATAGTTGTAACAAGTCATTTTTCCACTGGAACAAATATAGCACTCTTGTGGGGAAAGTTGATAATAAAGGAGGCTATGCATTTGTGCAGAAGGGGGTTTATGGGAAATCTCTCTACCTCTCCCCTGCACTTTTGCTGTGAACTTTAAAACTGCTCTAAATATAAAGTTAAAAAAAAGAAACCTTTCAGCAAAAGAGAACTACAAGGGAGTTACCTCTACTTCACAAAGAACATCTACAAGAAACCTATAACTAATATTTTATTTAGTGGTAAAGACCAATTGATTTCTAATATCAGGAGTATGTCCAGAATATCTACTGTCACCATCAGTATTCAGCATTGCACTAGAGGTTGTGATCAGTGCAGTCAGACAAAATAAAAGACATTTAGACTGGAAAAGAAGAAATAATTTTCTTTATCTACAGATGAAATAATCTGTTTACAAAGGAACTATGGGAACCAGTAAGTGACTTTAGCAAGATTGCATAGTAAAATTTCAACCAAAACATCAATAATTTCTGTAAACAAGCAAGAAGAATGAAAAGTTGGAACTTTAGAAAAATCATTTGCAATAGCGTAAAAAATGAAATTTATGGCTGGCCCGGTGGCATAGTGGTTTTGTTCAGCATGATCTGCTTTGGTGGCTTGGGTTCATGGATTTGGATCCAAGGGGATTTTCCCCACCCCTGCAGTGGAATACACTCTAATGTGTTCATTTCATGTCATGTGTCTGTCTCAATGTGGAAAGAGTATCTTTTTGTCAGTGTCTTTTATAGTATTATAAGCACTTACCTCTATAACTGGGTATGCAAGTTCAGTCTAGAGTAAGTTTCTCATCCTGTCAGGAAAGATTCATAATCTCTATGGACTGCCAACATTAGTCCAACATTCCAGCTGTGTGCAGAATCTTTCCTATGCTATCTATACTTTTTCTTTCTTTATGGCTGACATACAGAAAAATATTGTTGGCACTTTATGCTCCTGAGGGTGCTAGAGAAATATTTTGACCTGTATCCTCGTCTTCATTGCTGCAGCTTCCCATTCCACACATTGTAAGGATCCAGACAACTGTGCCAAATAAAAGCACCAGGGTAAGCACTCACAGTTTCTAATATTAAAAGGGGCTCTTCTGATGGGTTTTGACATTTCCAACTTAAAGGCAGCTCTTAAATTCCCATTGTGATTTCCATAAGCCATGTTCCATATGGAAATTCCCAGAAGAGTCCAGTTTTCCATTGCTTATTTGGCTGACCTTATGGCTACAGACTATGAGTCATACTCAACCAGCTGAAGCAGAAACAAAGTGGGAACAGAACACAATTCAGCTCACACAGATAATTTAATTTTACCTTCTCCAAACTGAGTGTCAGCCTTCCAATAAGGATGCTGTTGATTCACCTTGGAGTTTTCATTATAACCCAGTCTGAAACTTTTTGGTCAATAGAGAACTTCTCAGAGGGCAAAATCTTTGTGATAATAAGATCCAGCAGCCCTAGGGTGGTTCCAACATGAAGCCCGGAGGAATAGCTGCCATCTGCTTGTAGAAATAATGAGTTCCTCTGTGCTTTCTGTGGTAACATGTTCTCAAATATTCTGATTCCATTTTATTATGAAACCCATCTAGACAGTGCCTTCTCATTTACAGCATTTCTCCAACATCACTCTAGTCTTTCTGTCAATTTCAACTTTCAAGAATTTTTTTAATATTCTTTTGCCATAGGACAGTCTTAAAGCCCAATACTAAATTAGCAATCATCTCTCAAATGGAAATTTTCTGGTGTCAACCCTCAAGGATATCTGCTGAATATTACTTGTAAGCTTTTATTAGAAGATGCAATCAAGACACTTCCAAAATTGTATCTCTCCGTGGATCGTAGAATTGCAATGTTAAAAAGAGAGACATCACTTTTGCCATTCAGGTACAGGCTTTGTTTTGATTACATTTCAAGTGTGGCCTTCTTAGGTGGCTGTTGTTTCGATAGTAGCTGGTAATATCCCCAAATGTTTAATAAGTATTGTGCAACTTTTAAAAACTAACTAGACAATGGATTTATCATATGTCACTAATTCTGAAATATCCATTTCTCTACCAGATATTTTTTACATATTCATTATAATGATCTTTGTGTGCTCTGGAATTGCTAGGGGTTCCATTTAGCATTTCTAGTCAATATGAGCAGAGAAGTCAGTTTACAAGCCTTCCATTGTACAAGACTATTTAAATAACATTTTTCCAAACACTATATTCATTTCCAAAATACATTTAGGTCAAAGAGACATAATGATTTAACATAAAATCTTTTCAAATATTTCAATTTTATCCAAATTTTCACTTTAATTCTGTGAACTGTTCTATTACCATAGCCTCTCAACCTATTGAAGTCATGGTTAGTATATCACTAGTAGGTAGTGGAGTCACAGTACACACAGCTCTCATGGTATGAAGTCTCAGTAAAGTTTTATTTCCACCTCTGTGCTATTTTACTTATACATGTATATGGCCGTGAGTCCAGCCAGTGATCAGCCCAAGGGTCATTGGCCCTCTTATCAATTGTTACCCTATTTTTTTTTTGCAGAATTATTGCCCTCATGATCCAAGATTAGAATTCTCATTACCTTTGCCTTCCAGTTTTTATTCTTAATTCCTTCAAACTTGCATAGCTACAGTAGATATTTTGACTAAATCAGCATCCACTTTATTGATCCAATTCCTAAACAAATGTTTAAAGGTTTATTTTTTTGCTGGGATGAGTCCTTTGACTCTCCATACAGTATTTTCTCATTGTCTTAAAAATTAGTCTAATATTTTAATCTATATGTTATTTGGGCATATTTTTTCCTTTGGTAGTGGCCTTAAGGATAGCAGATGTAGCTCATACTGGTCAAATCTGATTTGTCTGGCATGAAGATCTTTGCCAATACTCCCCTTTACTTTCACTTACCTGCTGTATATAGCAATAAACAAGGATTCTACCATATTTGTTTATTGGTTATTTTGCATTCCATTATGTGCCCAGTGACCTAACTCCTTCAGAGTCAGGTCTATCATTTCTAAATTTTACTGATTACATTTTCATCCATTAAATGTTCAGAGCTTGGCTGCATTTCATATGATGGGTTATCTGCTGGCCTTATAAGAATCAAATGCTGTAAACTCCTCACTTTCATCTTTCCGTTTGCTAAGATTTTTTTGTCATGTTTCATTAAGTTAGATATGGGCTAGCAAATACCACTTCTGACATCAACTGTAAGTTTGACAGTTACTCAGGGCTATGCTTATGTTCAATTATTCAACTGAAGAATTCATAGAATTAAGAAAAAAAGTTACACCCATTATTACAGGTTATTACAATGTAAAGATGCAGATTAAATTCAGCAAAAAGAAGAAGCATTTGGACAGATTCCAGGAGAGTTTTAGATGCAAACTTCAGGTTGTGTTCCTCCAATGTATTTGTGTTAGTAGCACTTACTTTTCCCAAAAACAGCGGATAACGACATGTAAGGAGTATTTTCAATGAGGAAATCTAACTTAAGCTTTGGTTTCTACAGTTATTTGTGGGGTCATATCCAATGGCCTCAGCATTTATGAGTCTTCTTGGGCCACAAATAACAAAGAGGAAGTTTTACACAGATGTGCAAGCACTTCCTTTGGCTATTTCTCCAGGCTTAGTGCAGAGGGAGCAGAGAAAAAGACTCAGCTCCCAGTTTCTCCCTGGAAAGGGTTTTACTGCATACTTTCCTACCTGTTGTTCTGTGTCTGTAAGCTGATGGGGCTCCTCTGGGGGCCTGAAGGGCTTATGGGAAATTCTGTGGCTCCTTTCTCTAACATTCTCCAATGAAAAAATCAAGGCTCCAAAAAATCTACTTCCTTAGAGTAGATAGGTCACACATCTAGTACCAAATGTTTATGGCTGCCACCCAATGGATTGCCTGCCACATCACTGAGTCCTGGGAAACAGTGACACTCAGCATTTGTGATTTCCTTCAGACAACAGAAAACAAAGATGTGCCTTAAAATAGATGCTCATGAACACTTCCTACATCTCTCAACCCTTGCTCAGGGCAGAGAGTGTAAGTGGAAATGCACAGCATACAGTTTCTCTCTAGAAGAAGCTGGACAGAATACTCTACAAGCTTCTACTTGAGGGGAAAGCCTCTAGTTATTCAGTATCTGAGAGAAGAGAGAGGGCAGATATTAGTAGTACTTTAGGAGATTGAAGGGGCGTTGGACACTTCACTGATATTCCCCTGCTGGCTCCCTCTAATGATAAAACCCAGTCTTGTACTTCTCACTGGAAGGAGGTTGCATACACATCAAGTTCCTCAACTTTTATACTTGCTACATGAGGGACTGATTCACAAATTTTCTAGTTCTGGAAACACTTAAAGTTCAGAAGTCACAAGTCTCAGATCTCGTCAAGATGGTGATGTGAGCAGATGTTGAACTCATCTCCTCCCATGAACACAACCAGGTTACAACAATTTTTGGAAGAATTACCCTGGATTGAAAACTGAAAACTGGATAAGAAGAACCCCCGTGACAAGGGAGAGTCCTGACAAAGGCAGAAGAGGCAGTACTTCCTGCTGGAGAGGAAAAAAGCCTCCTTTGGGAGCAGTGGAGCTTCTCAGCTGGCCACATGGGAGACACCATAAGGTACGCAGCCCTCCCTGGATGAGGAAGGTCTGGAGAGGGGGTGATACTGTTATAAGCATCCTTCGCACTCAGCCCAACTGAGATGGGGGTCTTACCATCTCACTTTTCTGGCTATTGACAGCAGCAGGGACACCCTCAGAAAAGCTATCAACTGAAAGCCAAAAAGACCCGGGTCTTAAAGAGCCCACACACAAACTCACTCATTGCAGCAACCTAAAATCATCAGAGAGAAGGCTGACTGTCCTTTGGTGAAACGAGACTCACCTGGTTGGCTCTGGGGGCATCTTAGTGAGAGGAGGGACCTCTCTGGAGACTGAGACATTGGTGGGGGCCATTGTTCTGAGCTGGTCCAGGCATGCTGATATGGACACTGGTGGGGGTCATTGAGGTTCATCTCTTGGTCTGTTAGGCCAGGGGTCTGCCATGGCCCTAGAACACAGATTTAATCCATTTCAGCCTGGGAAGGCAACCCACCCCAGGGACTGGCCCCACCTGACAGCAAGCCCACAGGCTACTTTTCAGCCTGCATTGACTGGGTGCTTTGATCCTCTACAGGCAGGCAAGGGTGTCTGCCTCTGTGGGGCAGGGCCTGTGTGAGGACCAGGTGAACGGTGGGGGGCATTGGTGGAGAGGTGGAGGCCTTGCAGTGTGGCACCGGGGTATGCTCCAGGGGGTTGAGAAGCATGCATGGACCAGGACTGTGTTGAATTGTATGTGGTCCTGTGGGGAGCAAGGCTTCTCAGCAGCAGAAGACGTGTGCTTTACAAATAGCCATAAAAAGGATCAGCCCCAGCTTCCAAAGACTGAAACAATTGAGTGCCTCCATGCCAAGGGCTAGCCCCACTCAGCTTCACTCCTAACAGAAGTGATAATAACCTTGTTGGCCTCAGACCTATCACAACTCTATGCCCCTGAGCCTAGAAACCAGCTACACTGGGTACCAACCCAATTAAGAGGAAAACTGCAATAAGAGAGTGCTGATAGTCTTTGTAGCCACCAGTGCTGAGGGTCCCAGAACCGGACTTACAAACAGCTGGCCAGGGAAGGAAAGATTCAACTCCCTGGCTACCTGCAGTGTGAGCAACCCTGCCACAGCATAAGGACACACGAAGTCCACAAAGGGGTCACTCCTGGTTCTCATGGACTGGTTATGAGAGGGAAGCACATTGTTGGGCCCCATAAGGCTTCTCATACATAAGGCCACTTCTGCAAGATCAGGAGACTTAGTCGACTCACCTAGTACAAAGAAAATAGCTCAGAGAAAGAGGCATAATGAAGAGGCAAAGGAATACTTTCCAAGCAAGAAAACAGTACAAAACCCAAGAAAAAGGACTAAGTGAAACAGAAACTAGCGACCTACTCGATAAGGAGTTCAAACAAAATGTCATAAGGATGCTCACAGATATGCGGAGAACAATGTATTGACACAGTGAACATGTCAGCAAAGAACTGGAAGATGTTAAAAAAATCAGAAATGAAGAATACAATACTTGACGAGACAATCACTAGAGCAATTCAATAGCAGAGTAGAGGAAGCAGAAGAATGGATTAGCGAGGGCGACGAAAGACTAGAGGAAATCATCCAAGCAGAACAGAAATGAGAACAAAGAATTAGACAGAATAATAACAGTCTAAGGGAACTCTGGGACAATATCAAGCATGCTAACATTCAGATTATAGCTGTCCCAGAAGGAGAAGAGAGAGACAAAGGGGCAGAAAATTTATTTGAGGAAATAATAGAGGAAAGTTTTTCCTAGTCTGAGGAAGGAAACAGACATCGAAGTTCAGGAAGAACAGAGAGCTCCAAACAAGATAAGTTCAAAGAGGCCCACACCAAGACGTATCATAATCAAAATTTCCAAAATTAAAGACAAAGAAAGAATCCTAAAAGCAGCAAGAGAAAGGCCACAAGTGACATATAAAGGGAAGCCCATCAGGCTATCAGCAGACTTCTCAGTCGAGACCCTGCAGGCGAGAAGAGAATGGCAAGACATATTTAAAATGATAAAAGGAAAAATCTATAGCCAAGAATACTCTATCCATCAAGGTTGTCATTCAGAATGGAAGGAGAGATAAAGAGCTTCCCATACAAGCAAAAATTAAAGGAGTTTATCACCAAGAAACCAGTTCTGCAAGAAATGCTGAAGGGACTTATTTAAGTGGGAAAGCAATAACCACAAATAGAGATAAAAAAACATTATCAAAAAAACAAAACAACAACAACAACCAAAAAAAACAGGCAATAAAATCACTTGTAAGGTAAAAGTATAGTAAAGGCAGCAGATCAACTACCTGTGAAGATAATATGAAGGTTAAAAGACAAATGTACTATAATCACCTATTTCAATGATAAGAGGGTAATGAATAGACACACGCTAAACAGAAACAATATATGATGTCTAAAGCATACAATTTGGGAGGATGGGAGTGAAAAAGTAGAGCTTGTAGAAAGAGGTCAAGCTAAAGAGTCTATCTACTCAATATAGACTTTTATATGCATACTATATTAAATAGGATCCTCATGGTAACCAGAAACCTATAACAAGCAGGAAAAAAAGTAAGAAAAAAGAAATTAAACATTTTACTAAAGATAGCCATCAAACCACAAGGGAAGAGAGCAAGATAAAAAGAAAGGAACAGAGAAGAATCACTAAAACACCCAGAAAAAAAGAAGGTGACAAAATGGCAATAAATACATATTTATCAATAGCTACTTTAAATGTCAATGGACTTAATGCTCCAATCAAATGCCATAGGGTGGCCAACTGGATGAAAGAACAAGACCCATGTATATGCTGCATACAAGAGACACACTTCAGACCTAAAGACACTCTCAAAGTGAAAGTGAAAGGATGGAAAAAGATATTCCATGCAAATGACGAAGAAAAGAAAGTGGGGGTAGCAATACTTATATCAGACAAAACAGACTTTAAATCAAAAACTGTAATAAGAGACAAAGACGGGCACTACATAATGATAAAGGGAACAATCCAACAAGAAAATATAACACTTCTAAATATCTACGCACCCAATATAGGAGCAATTAAACATATAAAGCAATTATTAACAGACATAAGAGGAGAAATAGACAATAACACAATAATAGTAGGGGACTTTAACACTCCACTTACACCAATGCATAGATCATCCAAACAGAAGATCAATAAGGAAACACTCACCTTCAAGGTCACATTAGACCAGATGGACTTCGTAAATATATACAAAACATTGCATCCAAAAACCACAGAATACACATTCTTTGCAAATTCCCATGGATCATTCTCCAGGATTGATCACATATAAGGGCACAAAACAAGTCTCAATATACTTAAGAAGATCAAAATAATACCATGCATCTTTTCTGACCACAAAGGTATGAAACTGAAAATCAACTACAGAAAGAAGACCAGAAAAGCCACAAAAATGTGAAGATTGAACAAAATGCTACTGATCAATTATTGGGTCAATGAAGAAATCAAAGAAGAAATAAAAAAAACTCCTGGAGACAAATGAAAATGAAAACATGACATGCCAAAATCTGTGGGATACAGCAAAAGCAGTTCTATGAGGGAAGTTTATAGCAATTCAGGCCTACCTCAACAAAGAAGAAAAATCCCAAATAGATAATCCTAAGTGCACCTAAAGGTACTGGAAAAAGAACAACAAACAAAACCAAAAATCAGCAGAAGGAAGGAAATAATAAAAACCAGAGCAGAAATAAATGAAATAGAGACTAAAAAAACAATAGAAAAAAATAATGAAACCAAGAGCTGGTTCTTTGAAAAGATAAACAAAATTGACAAACCCTTAGCTAGACTCACCAAGGAAAAAAGAGAGAAGGCTCAAATAAATAAAATCAGAAATGAGAGAGGAGAGATTACAACGCACACCTCAGAAATACAAAAGATAATAAGAGAATACTATGAAAAGCTATACGCCAACAAATTGGATAATCTAGAAGAAATGGATAAATTCTTAGAAACATACAACCTTCCAAAAGTGGACCAAGAAGATATAGAAAATTTGAATAGACCGATCACCAGTAAGGAGATCGAAATAGCAATTAAAAACCTCCCGAAAAATAAAAGTCCAGGACCAGGTGGCTTCCCTGGTGAATTCTACCAAACATTCAAAGAAGACTTAATATCTATCCTTGTCAAACACTTCCAAAAATTTGAAGAGGAGGGGAGGCTTCCCAACTCCTTCTACAAAGCAAACATTATCCTGATACCAAAACCAGAGAAGGACAACACAAAAAAAGAAAATTATAGGCCAATGTCACTGAGGAACATCAATGCAAAGATCCTCAACAAAATTCTAGCAAATTGAATGCAACAATACGTTAAAAAGATCATACATCATGATCAAGTAGGTTTCATTCCAGTGATGCAGATATGGTTAAACATCCGCAAATCTATCAATGTGATACACCACATTAACAAAATGAAGAATAAAAATCACATGATCATCTCAATAGATGCGGAGATAGCATTTGACAAGATACAGCATCCATTTATGATAAAAACTCTAAATAAAATGAGCATAGAAGGAAAATACCTCAACATAATAAAGGCCATATATGACAAACCCACAGCAGCAATCATTGTCAATGGAGAAAAACTGAAAGCTATCTCTCTAAGAACAGGAACCAGACAAGGATGCCCACTGTCACCACTCTTATTTAACATAGTATTGGAAGTACTAGCTAAAGCAATCAGGCAAGAAAAAGAAATAAAACGGATCCACATTGGAAAAGAAGAAGTGAAACTGTCACTCTTTGCAGACAACATGATTTTGTATCTAGAAAACCCTAAAAAGTCCACTAAAAAACTTTTAGAAATAATAAAGGAATACATTCAAGTTGCGGGATACAAAATCAATGTACAAAAATCGGTTGCATTTCTATACACAAACAACGAAGTAGCAGAAAGAGAAATTAAGAATACAATCCCATTTACAATTGCAACAAAAAGAATAAAATACCTAGGAAGAAACTTAACGAAAGAGGTGAAAGATCTGTACTCTGAAAACTATAAAACGTTGTTGAAAGAAATCGAAGAAGACGCAAAGAAATGGAAAGGTATTCTGTGCTCTTGGATTGGAAGAATTAACATTGTTAAAATGTCCATACTTCCTAAAGCAATGTATAGATGTAACGCAATCCCTATCAAAGTTCCAAACACATTTCTTACAGAAATAAAACAAAGAATTCTAAAATTTATATGGAACTACAAAAGACCCCGAATAGCCAAAGGACTCCTGAGAAAAAATAACAAAGCTGGAGGTATCACACTCCCCAGTTTCAAATTATACTACAAAGCCATAGTAACCAAAACAGCATCGTCCTGGCACAAAAACAGACACACAAATCAATGGAACAAAATTGAGAGCCCAAAAGTAAACCCACACGTTTATGGACAGCTAATATTCAACAAGGGAGCCAAGAGCTTATGATGGAGAAAGGAGAGTCTCTTCAATAAATGGTGTTGGGAAAACTGGACAGCCACATGCAAAAGAATGAAAGTAGACCATTCCCTTACACCATGCACAAAAATCAACTCAAAATGGATTAAAGACTTGAATGTAAGACCCGAAACCATGAGACTTCTAGAAGAAAACATAGGCTGTATGCTCTATGATATTGGTCTGAGCAGCATATTTTCAAGTCCCATGTCTGACCGGGCAAGGAAACAAAAGAAAAAATGAACAAATGGGACTACATCCAACTAAAAAGTTTCTGCACAGCAAAGGAAACCATCAACAAAGTGAAATGACAACCTAACAATTGGGAGAAGATGTTTGCAAACCGCAAATGAGATAAGGGGTTAATATCCAAAATATACAAAGGACTCATACAGCTCAACAACAAAAAAACCAACAATCCAATTAGAAAATGGGAAAAAGATCTGAACAGAGATTTCTCCAAGGAAGATATACAGATGGCCAACAGGCATATGAAAAGATGCTCAACATCATTAGCTATCAGGGAAATGCAAATCAAAACTACAGTGAGGTATCACCTCACTCTGGCCAGAATGGCTATAATTGACAAGACAAGAAACAACAAATGTTGGAGAGGGTTGGAGAGAAGGGACCCTTGTTCACTGCTGGTGGCAGTGCAAACTGGTACAGCCACTATGGAAAGCAGTTTGGAGTATCCTCAGAAAATTGAGGATAGATCTACCATATGATCCAGGTATTCCACTCCTGGGTATTTGTCCAAAGAACTTGAAAACACAAAGGCATAAAGATACTTGCACCCCTATGTTCATTGTGGCATTATACACAATAGCTAAGACTTGGAAGCAACCTAGGTGCCCATCAAGGGACAAATGGATAAAGAAGATGTGGTATTTATACACGATGGACTACTACTCAGCCATAAGAAATGATGAAATCCGGCCATTTTTGACAACATGGATGGACCTTGAGGGTATTATGCTGAGTGAAATAAGTCAGAGGGAGAAAGTCAAATACCATATGATCTCACTCATAAGTAGAAAATAAAAATGACCAAAAAAAACCCCACATAGCATTGGAGACTGGACTGGTGGTTAGCATTGGGGAAGGGGGCAGGGGGGAGGGCAAAAGGGGTGATTAGGGTCGCATGTGAGGGGATGCACTATAATTGGTGTTCAGGTGATGAACATGATATGATGTATACAGAATTCGAAATATGATGTATGTCCGAAAAAATAAAAATTAAAAACAAATTCATGGAGCTATAGAAACAACAGGAATTGGCAGTCACAGAACTTGGAGTAAATCTCTGGTTCAGTTCTCTTTGAGCAAATGATTTAATCTCCAAGCCTCAAGTACCACATGGGTAAAACAGGGACAGAGAGCATCATACTGACCTCACACAAATGCAGAGAGGAGTAGATGAATTAGCAGCACCTGACTCAGAGCAGGAACTTAATAAACACTAGGTCCTGCTTATTAATAAAAACATACCTGAGAAATAGTGATGCTTTAAAGTTTAAAGTACACATGCATCATTGTTATCGTTTAACTTCCTGGTTTATCAGAATCTTCACCAGACTTTATGGAAAATGCCAAATGTTGGGAAAAAGGCAGAAAAACAACATAATTTGATTAAAGCCTTTTGATGGGAATTTAGGAAATATAAAACAACCAGCCATGCTGACCTCCCCTATTTGATGGCTGTAAGCCAAGAAAAGTGGTTGATTGTGATCATTCTGTCTGAAATCCTAAGAAAGTTGTTAATGCATTGACAACAAACAAGTACAGAAACAAACTCTGTCGGAGAAAAGTAGTTTCCTCCTTGACACTCTGTTACACGTTATGGGAACTTATCTTTATATTCACACACTTATCCTGCTTTGTCATTTGGGTATGCTTTACAGATCATATAAAGGAGTTTTTGGATGACGTGTGTTGTGCAGCTCACTCCTCAGAACATTTAATGTTGTAACGGAAACCGTCATATGGTAGTCTAGATAAAGACATAAGTTTGGAAGCCCATGACAGGCCCAGATCTGGCCCAACAGCTCCAGATTCCATCACTGGTCCCTGACTGAAATGACAACCAGCTTGGTAAGACCTGTCTTTTCCCTTTTCCCTTACTTCTTTCCTACCTCTCTGTCACCCAGCATCAGCCTCCTCAGTGCCCCATTTGCCTCTTTGTTTCTGAGGGTGTAGATCAGGGAGATCAGGAGAGGGGTGATGATGTTGTAGAAGAGGGTGAGGAACTTGCCCTGGTCTTGGGAAGAGCTGTTCCCAGGTTGCGTGCACATGTACATGATGTTTCCATAGAAAAGTGAGATGGGAGCCACAGGTGTTGAAAGCCTTTTGTCTCCCTGATACTGACTGAATTTGTAACACTGCCTTCATGATGTAGCCATAGGAGACCAGGATAAGTACCAGAGGTGACAGCACAATGCCCACTGCCAGGACAAAGGCAGTGCCCTCAATAGCAGCTGTATTGACACAGGCCATCCTGATCAGGGTGGGCATCTCACATAGGAAGTGGTCCACATGGTGGTTCCCACAATGTGGAAAGAGCAGGGTAACTGGGGACATGGCCAAGGAGTTGGCCATCCCACAGCCCCAAGCCACCAACACCAAGGCCATGCAGAGGCATGGATTCATGATCACCATGGAGTGAAGGGGCTTGCAGACTGCAACAAAACAGTCATATGCCATGACTGCCAGGAGCAGACACTCCACACCCCCCAGACCCAGGAATAGGAAGAGCTGGACAGCACAGCCAGTGTAGCTGATGGTCTTGTCACCTCCACTCAGGTTACAGAGAAGCTGGGGGATGGAGCTGGTGCTAAAACTGAGGTCCAGGAAGTAGAGGTGTGTGAGAAAGAAGTACATGGGAGTGTGGAGGTGGAAGTCCAGCCGGAACACCAGGATTATGGTAGTATTGCCCACAAGTGTCAGGAGATATGCAATCGAGATGACCACAAAGTGGATTCTCTCCAGATGGGGATGATCAGAATACCCCAAAAGGATGAAATTTCCCTGGGTGTTGTCATTGGTTCCATCACCTCTGCTGCAACTGAAGAGAAATATGGATACTAATAATGGTGACAGTATGTATAAGGGAGCACTTACTATGAGCTAGGTGTTCTATGCTGTTTACATTTATTTATTCATTTAACTCCAACCACAGTGATAAGAAGTTGGCATTCTTATTACCCCTGGCTTACAGAAAAGGAAACTGAGGCAGATGTGTGTTAAGCAAATTATGTTATAGAAAGGGGCAGAAATGATTCTGAACCCAGGAAATGAGGGTTAGAGTCTTCACCATTCACTGCTGGTACTGCCTCTAATTCCAATGACAGGAAGGACAAATCCTGCCATGACTCAACCACTGATTCTTCTCAAGACACAAGTTCCTAAGCTCCTGCTAAAACCTCAAAGCCCAAAAGAGAGTCCCTGTGTCATCAATTAATGGTATTTAGGAAATATTCATTATATGGAGAATGCTTCATTTACTCCTTATCCAAAAGACACACCTCACTCGTTTGATCATTATTCTTGAGGTAAACTACCTAAGTAAATAAATAACGTGTGAGGCAGTAGAATATTATTAAAGCAACATACACACAAAAATAATCTCGCTTTCTTTCTCTCTTGGGTCAGGTATTAAAGAAATAGAGTTTTTGTTTTGTTTTGTTTTCTTTCCAACTACTATATACCACTTGAGGAGAAAACAATCACAAATCTTTGCAACAGATAGTAAAACTTTAATGCCACAATTCACATATGTGCAGAAACTTCTTTCAAATTGCAATTCGAAGAATGTATGACATTCAAAGCAAAGCATGTCTAAGGACATAAACCACAAGTCTCACAGACTGATATAGAGGAACGGATTTAGAACATTTGCACTACAACCCCAATCTCCCCTGTTATAATCCCTTAGCCAACAGATACCATTATGAGATCTTGGAACACTCATTTACCTTTTCATAGTTTTCTCATCTAAAATGGTACTAATCAAAGTACATTGTTCGTTTTATAGATGTGTTTTGAGATTTTTTTTAATATGAAAGACAGTTGGTAAATATGAAAGTTTATATGTATGTTACATCAAGCCTATGTATCATACAAACAGGGAATGGGAAAATAAGCTCATGAGAGTAGTCAGGGAAACTCTGAAAAAGAAAAAAAAGAAATTATAATGAGGAGAAACTATCCTTAATATATATCCAAAGATGTTTTGAAAATATCATCATTGAAACATAATCATTGACCAGGCATTTTGGGTGTGGGGAATGTTAATCCTTCATTAACTCCATTCACTCAAACTAGCAACAATTCAAAAATGTAAACATTGAAAAAGTACAACTACTACAAGAAAGTGTAATAGTTGTTCTATTTATTTGTTTTTCCTGGTTATCTTGGATTTAGGTTGATCTCACTAGGCAACTTGCAATTCTCAAAAGCTCTGAAGCAAAATATAGATAAATTTGCATATTTTTAAAAAAGTCTACACTGTAAGAAATACAACAAAATGTAAAGAATAATTATTATCCTAGAGAAATTCAACATAACAAGTGAAAAGCTATCATGTTTAATAATTATTTAAAGAAATTGGCAAGAGAACATGTAACAAGAAATAGGCAATGATTTGAAGAAGCAGTTCACAGACATAAGATTTACAAAAACATGACTTAAAAGCATTAAATTATTCCCACTGATGATTAAGGGTGTAAATTTAGAATATAAGTATAAAAATATTTTCTTTCTAGATAGGTAAGTATTTAAAAATGTGGTATATACAGAGCTAGGAAAAGTGTAGGGAAATGAGCCCATTGACTCTTGATAGGAATTTAAATTGGTCTAGTATCTTTGGAGGGATCTTAAAAAAACATCATTAATTAAAATGCACATATATTTTGACATTGTACATGTTATTTTAACAAGAGAAACATTTGTATTCCATAAAATTTAGAATTACATGTTTTTTTATGATCCACTAAGTCGCATCTAGGAATCTGTCCTTCATTTATTAACCTGAAACATGTAATTACACCTCCTCAAGAATCTCCACTATAGCATTGATTGAAATGGATAATACTCAGAAACAATGATATGTTTAAAGTTATTGAAATGATTTTAATAAATAACAACTTTAAGAACTAGAAAAAAACCACTACTAAATTGAAATAAGTATATGTATGTGGCTTCCCCGATATTTATTCCAAAAGTCCCATTAATTTCACACAAGTGGAGGGCAACGTCTAATGTTTAGTGAGATTATATGAAGTGTGATCCCATTTTTTCGGTCAAAAACTCTCTCTAGATATGTATATTTATATTAAAATTGAAACACTATCTGGAAGCATATATTGAATTTTTAAAAAAGACTTCTAGAGATTGAGAAGGGGTTTAAGGTAGATTTTCATTTTTACATGATACTTTATTTATTAAATAATTAACTAATAATTGAATTATTATGAAATTTTAAAAATGCATATGCATGTATATAGTATAATATATTATTTAGAAAATTTCCTTATAAATAATGCTTTTAATCCGTTAATCTATCCTTTTAACTTTGTCATGATTCTTTTACAGAGATATTATCCCATTCCTCTTAAAAATATATGTTTTTTAATTAATAAGCTAGAAAAGGAATGAAAGCAGAAAGGAGTACAGGAAGTTAGGAAGGAAAACAGACTGAAACAAATTTTAAATCACCATAATAAAGCCAGTGTTTCACAACAAACTGCTGCACCATTTCATGGTCCTAAAATTGAGAACCCTTTGAAATAAGAGAAAAGTGAAAATGAGGATCTGAAAATAAGGCAAACTCAGTGAGAGGGCAAGAGTTTGGTTTTCACGATAACTTGAGCTCCAACCTGCTTCTGAATGGGTTTTCTCAATTTTGATGTAGAGGGAAGAAGGGCTTCTTTATAGGAAGATTTGCAATAATTGAAAGAGCATGTTCTTGTTAATACCTCATATCTTTCCAGCTTTTAAACAGGATGCTGCCCTTTCTTCCTCTTGGGTCAAGACAGGAGCACTTGTCTTGCAACCAGCCCTGCTGCTACCACACACCTCTTTCCATGGAAGAAACAGATCTCTCACGTGGTAAACAGAGGGCCTTCACTTTCTGAATGGTTCTAAGAAGGGACAAATATTTTCTCCCTTTAAATTTAAACTGTAGCAGGAATATAATGTTTGCTTTTCTCTGTTTAGATGTCCTTCTGAGCATACTGGTCCAGTATTAACAGCCTCCCACTCTCCCCACCTTTCCACTTGCAATTTATACTTTATAAGAACCTTCCACAGCCATTGTGAATGTCTTCATATTTAACCTAATTGTTCACTTGTTCTTGCACACAGCAATTTTCATGGTATGTCATGTGAACTCATCACCACTCTCCTGGTGAGAGGAGAGATAGGGCAATAGGCATTCTTTTATCTTTTATACATGGACTCAGTGTAGCATCTCGAAGAATGAATACTTAATTGCTAATGTGTCAGTTCAAGTCTTTCCTACCTTAGGGAAGCATTTACTTGTCATTGCTCAAGTCTAGAAAAACTGAAAAGGGTTCTCAAGTACTAAACTGGAGAGACCTGAGCTCTCCTCACACACGTGTGTGGTGACACATGGAAAGTTCAGGGAATGAAACCAATGATTGACAACTCATGGTTTTTCAGACGTGATTTTGTCTGGAATTGGAGATGGCAGAGCATCTCACTTGTATTAAGGGGAGTATTGCTTTGTAAAAGATTTGTTCAATGTGTGTATTTGGAAGTGAGTGTGCTGCCAGTGTGCAGCAGGGTAAAATATATGTTTCCCTGTAGGTTCTGGTCAAAGAATGTGAACACTATTGCCCCCAAATGCACCTGCCGCCTCAGACATGCCCATGCTCAAACCACAAGTCAACAAAATGTCCTTTTTTCATTTCCTAGAGGGTGAGTGGTCATATGGTTAAAGATTTTACTTTACTCCCAAAACATTTTTATTCTTGAAGATTAAAGAGTTTTAAACTCACAAAAAATGTGGCAGCAATTGCAGATGATATGAAATGTAATCAATGTTTTCAGACCAGGGAGCAGGCCTAGATCACCTCAGTCAAGAGCTAACATTTTCCCATCTCCTTCCATGAGATCGATAATACCCTTTTCAATGCTATTTCTTTCAAAATGAAACTCACATTGCTGATTGCATTTTCTTACATCTGCCTGACAAATCTCAGTCACTCTTAACAAAGACCAGTGTCAACATAAAAAAAAAAAAAAACTTTCTATTTTGTGTTTCTTCATGTTTTGTTTCCTCAGCACTTTTATATTTCATCTTTTGTTAAAGATTTTATTTTTTTCCTTTTTCTCCCCAAAGCCCGCAGGTACATAGTTGTATATTCTTCCTTGTAGGTCCTTCTAGTTGTGGCATGTGGGATGCTGCCTCAGGGTGGTTTCATGAGCAGTGCCATATCCGCACCCAGGATTCGAACCAACGAAACATTGGGCCACCTGCAGCAGAGTGCGCAAACTTAACCACTTGGCCACGGGGCCAGCCCCTATATTTCATCTTTTAAACATCAGTTCGCATTGATAAATTTATTGCTGTGTTAAAAGTAAATAGTATGAGTCATGATGTATGTGCTTGTGTGTAGATTTCTGTCTTAGTATTTCTGTCATCATCCATAAACTTTCCAAGATCAAGGAGAAATTTCCTCATTTTCTTTTTTTCTTTCCCTTTGAGGAACTCCATATGGCTTTTTATATTTAACAAGCCAACAGAAAAGTACAAACTTCTGCTGTGAGCTTCTAAATCTATACATCTATTCACCATTTTTATTTGTAAGATACAAGAAACCATTGAAGTTCAAAAACCAGAAGGTGCAGATTTAGTTGAAGGAACTTGGCGGGAATGGGAGATGTCTTCTCTCCTCCTGAGTGCACACAGGTGCTCCAGCCAGGTACAATTCTAGATGTGGGAGGAAATGAAAGTGTCACTCCTGGGCTTGGCCCATTCCTCTATAAATGTAATGGACCATGCTATTTGTGCAGCAGTTCTTATGGCAATGACAACATGATGCAACTCTCTCAAGGATAGACTAGAGAGGGATGCTGATGGTGGTCTGGGTTCATCAACAGCTCCAAGTTCTGGGGAATCTTCTGAACCCATGGTGCTATTAGTACTTACATGGAAGTGTGCTGTAGGCATGCATCAAACTCTCCAATCTCACATAGGGTCAACACAGAAAATGAGGACCATGAGAACTTGCCCCTTGCTATGGAAATAATTGATTACATCATGCTACGTAAAATAGGGGACTCAATCCTTTGTTTTTCTAAAAACATAAACACTGATGGTCATGTGCTCTTTCCCCATTTCCAAGAATTCTCATGTGTCTAAGAAAGAATTGAGGCATAATCAGTCCCATCCCACCTGGAACAGGATCATGCTTTTTTTTTTTCCTTAAATCTACTGAAAATAAGGCAAAAGTAATTTGACATTTTTTAACTAAGAATTTTATGAATGAAAAATAAACCCATTATCCTATATAGTAGAAGAAATTCACAGGTACATCATTTAATAGAAAGTTAAAAGAGCTAAAAGTGTGAACTATTTATTTACCTTTATTTCTTTTGTTTTTGGATTTTCAAAGAAGATGTCAGCAGACCTGGATTTATATTTTAGTTTCAAAAACAGTTAGTTTTTCCCTCTAGTTAAGAGGGAAATTGAGCAAGCATCATGAAACCATGATTTATTAGATTTTGTATATGACCATCACATTTTAATGCTTTTGTAGAAGCAAAACTGATACCACAGAACTTAAACTTTTAAAAATAATAAGTAAATAAATTAATAGAAATAGAGTCCCTAGAATCAGTCAGGTAATATCAGAGAAAAATAAGACTATTTTAAGTCAATTTACTAAGGAATTAGTCAAAATTATTATTTGCATACTTTTGAGTAGATATAGCCGGAGAATCAGAGAGTAAAGAGAATACTCCATATAGGTGAATGTGTAGAACTTGTACATTTGTAGAATATATGTTCTATTCATATGCAGACCACATCCGTGCTTCCCTCTTCCCCACATAATGAGAGAGCAGAGCCTCAGAGGGCCCCAGAAGGACACAAAAAGGTGAATGGTGTTTAGAGAACAGATGGGTTTAATAAATCCCAGTGTTCCAAATTTCACTGCCCTTTGGGAGAGTAACAGTTGAAATCGCCACTTTGAATTTTCTTAGCACTTTCTTCCTGCTGATGAAGCTATTTTACTTCCTGCTCTCTCCCAGCTCCAAACATCACCCTCCTTTTGGTTCCCTTCATTCAGGCACTTCCCAACATGCTACAATAATTAGCTTATTTACTTATTAATTTACTTGACAAACCAGTCACCTGACTTGGGGGTGGGGGATATGACCAAATTAGTTATTTGAATAAATCATCCAGTATTCAGCTGAACTGTAGATATAGCTCTAGAGAGTTACAGCTTCAGGAAAACTAGAATCTAATGTAGGGGGCTGACTTTTTAATCATTATTTATGATTATAGCTACTATAATGTTTTGGGCTAGAAAAAAAATCCGATGTATAATAACAGAGGGACGCACAGTAGTAGGGAAGTGATGGGGAGGAGAGCAGACCCAGGATATCTCACAGGTAGAGAAAGTGGCTCTCCTGTGCAGCAGATGAAGAGGAGCACATAAAGCACAAAACAGTCAATTTAAAAAAAAGTTTTTAGTCCACATAATTTTATAGAACATCCCACACATTCCTAGTGACTACGACATTTTGAGAACTGGTGTATAGAGTGAGTATGAAGCAATTCATGATTCAAAGGTGTGATTGTGATGTCATAGGGAATCAAAGCTACAAAAGGCTCAATGAGACTACTCTGGGGCATGGTAAGTCATTGTGTCACTGGAATTCATCACCATTACAAACTTATCGCTCTATTCAGATTTTCTCTATACATAAAAATTGATTTTACTCGTTTAGCACTTGACATTGGATTTCATTGGTCAGTGATTATCTAACTATAAATAATAATAATAATATTGCCACTAGAATATATCACATTCCACAAAACACTTTCAAATCCATCTTTTAATTCTGCTCCCTAGAAAGTCAATGATGCATTCATTCAACAAATATGCACTCAGTGATAACTATTTACAAAGGTCTGAGATTCTTGAGATATGTTGAACAAACTGTTATCAATAGGAAAATATCCCTCCCCACATAGTGCTTGATTTCTACCAAGAAAAGGCAAAAGCAAAGAAATGGAATAAATTTAATAAATAAGATGGCAATATAACACATTAGAAACTGATAAATACTATATCGGAAAAAACACCCTTCATTGCCCTTGGAGAAAAGGACTGGGAGAAGGTATTCTGAGTAGAATCTGAGGTATGCAGTGTTGTATAGTCCTCATTGAGAAGCTGGATTTGAGCAGGCTTGAAGGAGGAAAGGGAATGAATAGAGGAGACACCTGGGGAAGGAGAAGTGTATGTAGAGGGCACATCTTTGATAAGGACCCCATGGTGGAAATTACCCAGCCAGGAACCCATGATAGAGGGAGCAGGATGAAAAGAGAAGTAAGGAGAAGAAGTCAGAATCAGAGAAGGAACTGTTGTCTACATCCTTAGGGTCTGAGGGTTCATTGTAAAGTTTTTGTCTTTAAATTTAGGTTGAATGATAGGTCATTGCAGTGGTGTTACCATCTTGGATGCTAAAAGGATCAGTTCAGCTGCCACATTGAGAATCCATATGGGAGATACCAGAGTACAACCGTGATAACTGTTAAGAAATCAATGTAGAGATCCAAAGGGAGAGGATGGAAGCTCTCCCTGGCTTTATAGAAGTGGAGTGGTTAGGGCTGACTGAATTCTAGATGTATTCTGAAGGCAGAGCCAATAAGGTGTGCTAATGGACTAGATGTGGGGTAGTGAAATCAAGAGAGGAACCAGGGCCCTGCCTAGTGGCATGGCAGTAAAGTGCTCATGTTCTGCTTTGGCAGCCCGGGGTTCACCAACCAGATCCTGGATGTAGACATGGCACTACTTGGCAAGCCATGTCATCACTTGGCACATCATGCTGCGGTAAGCGTCCCACATATAAAGTAGAGGAAGATGGGCATGACTGTTAGCTCAGGGCCAGTCTTCCTCAGAAAAAAGAGGAGGATTGGCAGATGTTAACTCAGGGCTAATCTTCCTCAAATAAAGAAAGAGAAGAATCAACAAGATTTTTGACCTGAGTAACTGAATAGAGTTACTATACATAGAGATTGAGAAGTCTGTGTGTGCATGTGCTCATGTCTGTGTGTGTGTGTGTGTGTGTGTGTGTGTGTGTGTGTGTGTGTGTGTTGATTAGTGGAAAGTTAGGGCTAAGTTTAGGTATGTTGAGTTTAAAATGTGTATTTTGATGTCAAGTGGACAGTTGAATATAGAAGTCTAGCATTCAAGAGAAAAGATAAGGAAGAAAGTAAAGGGGAAGTCAGAATAGGTGTGGATTTGAAGGATTTTACTGTCAGAGAACCAAAATTCCAGAAAGAGTAGTAGACACTTTTTAAGAATTGGGAAGGGGAAGAAAAAGGACCATACTAGGAGGTGCACAAAGTTTTGTGAATCTTGGAATGCAAAGGATGAAGAAATACTCAAGTTGGTTTAATGACTGATTTAAATCATGATAAAATGCACAATGAGATGATTGATTCCAAAGGAGCCAGAGGAGACCAGGATGTTACCTTTCTACATAGGGAGGAGGCGTTCCTGGGACTCCTTGTTCACCTCTGGAGGAGGGTCAAAGGTCTGAGCCTGTGTGGTTGTCTCCTTTCACCCACTGGGCTTCCTAGTCCTGGTAAAAGTGTTGATCCCCCTGGGGATGCATGATCTAGTACCAGTGACTCTGCCGCTCCTGATCCCCATGGGGAAGGGGCTGTGCTGCTCTGAGTGTATGTCCTCTGTCACGACTTCTGTCACAGAGTGCTGGCCTTGCAGTGACACAAACACTTAGGTGTTACACTGAGTTTCCAGCCCCCACTTAGCTTCTGATGATGGGGAGTCATGAGCTGAGATCCACAGCGTGAACATCTTCGCTACTCAGATCATACATGGAAGAGGCCTAGGGCCTGAAAGTTCTGTAAGATATCAGAAAGAGGGATGGGGGGATATTTTACGATTACTTTTGCTTGTCAATGAGAGATGGAAGGAGAATTTTTTGCTTATGATCAAGGATAAATGTATCAAACATGAATATATAGAAATCTTTCTTTAATATACGGACTTATCAATAAGATATGTAGACCCATCTGGAAATAGAGTTTGAAATTTTTCAATTTCTAAAATTGTGATATTCCATAACGTTCCTTTTAATGCAAAAAGTCTAGGAAGAAAAATGTTTAAAAGTCTAGAAAGAAGGAGACGTCAAAAATATTATTGGAAAGTGAGTGAAAGATTTCCGTCAAAGAAATCTCCCAAGAAGATTAAAACACATCAAAATTCAAGGTAGAGATAAAGAAGAAGATTAAAGATTTGCTAGTTCATTAGCAGGATAATATTAACTAAATTTGTGATTAATTAATAATTGCTTAGCATTTAAGCATTTTAGCTTTTGGCTACCACTTACTTATTAGATGCAGATAAAGATTAAGCTGGCAGAAAGGTTAGCCTTGAATGACAAGAATTTTATTGGGAAAGCACAGAATATACTTTAAAAATAAGGCAAATATCATTACTATTTTGTCAACATCATCTACGTCTTTAAGTTGTATTTCAGTAGTAATGTTGAATTTAAACCAATAATACCAATCATGACCTTAAATATTTACCATAACATTTAGATGAATATCATTATTCCATAGATAGGAAACATTAAGTAGCTGATACTGACAGAGAGAGAGAGGTTATTTGTTTAAAGTTTTACAACAAGTAAATGGCTAGGTCAAAGAATTAGTTGAATCAGAATTCTGAGAAACTTCTACTCTAAAAAAATATATATCCAAAGAGAAGGAAAATGTTATAACTCCAGAGGGGTATTGTGTGGGAATCAGTGATATTAGATTCAGAGGAATGAATTTCATAATCCTACAAAATCAGTGCCAGAATAAAGAGAATTTAAAAAATAGTTGAGTATGGTCTTTAGGAATCATGAATACATAAAGGAATGGTTTTGAGTATATTAATTTAGAAGGAAATGGAAGGTTAAACAATAAGTGGTGTAAATCAAAGACGAAAGGATGGATCAAAAAAGAGAGAAAGAGAAAGACCGAAAAAGAGAAAGACTCAGAAGCAGAGACAAACAGAAACAAGAGAAAACAAGGAAAATAAGAAGGAAGAGAAACACAATTATGGATCTGATGCTGCAATAATATTGGACAATTCTGAGCCAATTTAAGAATTGCCACTTCAAATTCTTAACATATGAAATCTGGGAATGAAAAGATATTAAAAGAAATAATTATAAATGTGTAAAAATCTTTGTTTAATACAAGGCCCATTCATTTGAAAACAGACTCATTAAGAAATTGTGTGGAGATACCTGGAAGAAGACTGACGAGATTGCTCAATTTCTAAAATTATTATGCTCCACTATCCTCCTCCAAATGTGAATATTTCACATTTTCTGTTTTTTCCCTATGGGAAAGTTTCCACAGCAAGAAAGCTTAAAGTTCTCATTTGTTGAGGCTTAGAGTATTTCTATCCTCTTCTCCACTCCAGGAACCTTTACTAGACTTCAAATTGTTAGGAAGAGAATATTAGGAATGATAATTCTTAACATTATAATCAGAGTCAAGATGACCCAAGGATGTCGAGTTTCTTGATCCACTTCTGTCATAGCTGGCAAGATGAAAAGAATCATTTCACAGATAAGGAAATAAGGTCGGAGGAGACCAGAGAACAGTTGGTTGGATGTATAGATTCATTTTTGATGTTATAAAAGATTTCATCTGCTTCATAGTCCAAGAAAATCCCAAAACAGCAAGGCCATCCAAGTTGGAGGAGAGCTCCTGATGGGCAGGCAAGGACCATGTACTCACTCCATTTCCAGAGCCACATGGCCCATACCCCATTCTTGGGAGACAGTATGGTTTCTCCCTTTTTTGATTTAGGTCTTGACAGAGATGTAAACCCTACTCGGCTCTTTCTGCCACCATGACTTCCCAGGAACGCCTCTCTGATAAAAAGTTATACCAACCCAGGATACAGGGCCATGTGTCAAATCACTTGGGGTTGCCAGGGACATTCCTTCACAGTTTTCCATCCTGCATACTGCGCAGTTCAGCAGAAAGAGGAGGCTATGATGTGCTGTGGCAGGGACCAGCTTTACATCAACTGTGAAAAGAATTTTGTAGGACACTTGAAAGGACAGAATATACTGGTAAAAACTTAGGAAGCCATTATATTGAGGAGACAGTCACACTGTTCCTCATTTTTCTCTAATAATTCCTGGAGAAAACAAAATAAGTATTTCATCTTAAAAGCCAGTAAGTATATTCTTCACTATTTTGTGGTGCATTTCACTGCTACCTCTGCATAATTCAGCACTCATTCTCATGCCAATAAAAACATGACCACTGATGGTATGACAAACTGAGTGCATAACCATTTAGGTTCCTTTCATCTACATTCAGTGCACTTGGGTGCTCTTAGGAAGATCTTCTGCAGTTAAAATAAAATTTACAACTCCCTCAGGATGTAATTTTTCTTCTTAAATTCTACCAGAAAATTTCTTTAATATGAAATTTACCACTTGCAAAAGTGGGTTACTGTGGTAGACAGAATTCTGAGATGGACCCCATCACCTTCAGACTTGAATTACTCTCATGACTGTGTTATATTTTATGACAAGAGGGAGATTGGGTGCTTCTAACATAATCACATTGGTCCTTTAGAATCAGAAAAGATTTTATGGCTATTGGGCTGGTAGCAGAAGGGAAAGTCAGAGAGATTCAGATTTGATGTGTCATTGCTGGCTTTGATGGTGAAGTGGGTCACACGAGGAGAAAGACAAGTGACCTCTAATAGATAGCCAGGAAGGAAATGGGGATTTCAAGCCTACAAGCACAAGTGCATTATTCCAAGAAACTGAATAAGTTCGGAATTGGATTCCTCCCCAGACTGCTAAGAGGAGCCCAGCCTGGCCAACATCTTGATTTTTATCTTGTTAATCCCTAATCAGAGAAGCCAGCTGATCCCACCTAGACATATGATCAGCAGAATTATGATTTGATAAATAGATGTGGTTTTAATTAGCTAAATCTGTGGTAACTTGTTACACAGCAATGGAAATCTAATACTGATACTGATACAATCTCCCTCCTAGGGAGATTGATGTGAAATTTTACTTGTAGACATAATTAATGGATGTCTAAATCCCCCTAGTAAAGAAGGGAGGATGTGAAATATTCGGTGTCTTCTCTTCATAAATATTTTTAAAAAGTAAATTTCATTTGCATAGTTTTATTTTTAATATTATAGTAACAAATACTACTACTAAAATTATTATTATTAGTCTTTAAAGCACTTCTAGTGATGTTTTATCGATATTCAAACGTGGCTGAGTCACATATGTAGTCCATCATCTATGCTAATCTGTGTAGCTACAGTCAAGATGGTCATTATCATTGCCGCATTCTGGATGAATATATTCTGGGTCAAGGAGTTTATGTGATTTTGCAAAACTCTAGAAATTTTAAATAACAGGGATTGAAAGGTGGGTATCCAAGGAATTGTCAGGGATATTTAACATATGTTATGTCTTTACACATCATTCTTGATCCAGCACACTTCTTTATTTCATTTATAAGAAATCTGTGAAGTGGCTTTTAATAAGGTCTATCTCCTGTTCCTCTCCTTATACCTTCTCTCTTAAACTCAATTGCTCACCATGATAGAACAAGACCTTAACCAAACTGCTCATGCCTATATTCCCAGTGACCTCCACACTGAAGAATGGACAGTCATTAGAGTTCACATTAAAAGGTTTTTCTCTAGCATTTGATGCCACTGAGAACCTCCTTTCTCTTTCCTGAAGAAACCAATCATCATGTTTTCCCTCCCTGTCTACTTGCCACCCTGTTGGGACTCTTTTGCTGCTTTCTCCTCTTCTCCTCCACCACTCCCATTGGAGAAATCAATGGTCCCAGGACCTGGAACTCTTCCCTCTTCCTCAGCTCACTTCCAAAGTGTTCTTGGGCTGGCTGGCTCATTACTGTAATTAAATTACATTCATTTGCTTTGATTCCAACTGCATATCTCTAGCCTACACTTTTCTCCTGAAACTCCATATTTGTAAATTAATCTATCAAATATCAACACTCAGATATTTAACATTCATCACGACATTGATTTGTCCAAAACCCAACTCCTTACATTCTGCGCCACCTGCAGCTTTGCCCCTGAATATAAATGGCAATTTCATTATGCCAATTCTGGAGATTTAAACCTGGGAATCATTCATGACTTTTCTCTTTCTCTGACACTGGATATCTAATCCAACAGGAAATCTTGCCAGGACTGCTTTCAAAACATACTAAGAGTCTGTCCATTTCTCAGCACGTTTAGTACTATCACAATCATCTATGATTGAATTATTGGAAAGTCTCTTATCTACTCCCTACTTCAAGGCTCGGCCATCTCTAGCTTGTTCTCAATAAAACATACAAAGTGATCCCCACAAAACCTTAATCCAATCTTATTCCTCCATTTACAACTTTTTTGTTTTCCCATTTCACTTAGAATAATCACACTCACAGTGGCATGCCTGTAGGCTCCTGCACTATTGACTCTCTTCTCACTCACTCTGCTGCAGCTGCACAGTCCTCCTCATAGCTCCTAGAACACATCTTCCATCCTTCCATATCAGGCCTTGGTACTCATCATTTCTGTTGCCTAGAATGCCCTCATCCAGATCAGATATTTGCTGTCTCATCTTCTACTGTGTGAGGTCTCTCTTCATCAATTAAAAATTAGGTGCCCTACCCTTGAAATTTCTAGTCATGCTTAACTTTCTTCTTTTTTCAATGTTCTGTATCATCTAATATTCTGTGCATTTTGTATAACTTAAGTAAATATTTGCAAAATAAAGCTATAGATTTGTAGGAACTTGTTCTTGTTGCTCAGTGATATAGTCCAACACTTAGAAAAGTTACTGGCATAAAATAGAAAATATTTGTTGAATTGATTAATTATTTAATTCAGTGAAATGAAATGGAAATATGAGGACAGTGATTCTGAGAGTGAATTACTTGCAATAATTCACACAACTGGTATACTTTCATCTGCCCTTCAGAACATGGATTAAATCATTGAAAAGGACAGCTAATATGGGTTTTCTCATTATGGGACAAAGCTATTTCCCTGTAAGTAGTGAAACCATTATTTAGCCACATTCTGTTTTCAGTTTCTGGTATAAATTGGATTAAAGAAGTTTTAAAATATTGAGAATAAGCTGTCTTAAGAATAAAATCAGACCAAACAAAGTAACATGACACTACATTAATTCCTACATAGAAGTAATTGATTCAGTATTTTTGGCTTTATTGATTCTCTAATTTAAGAAACTCATCAAATTAACGTATGATAAAGTAAACAGAACCCATTATAATTTGATACTCTATAATTCTTTAATATCGATGATTGTTTTCTGTTTTGAAAAATGGTTCATTTAGTCCGCCAAACAATACATTATTAAACATTTTATAAATGAGGAAATGGAGATTTAATGAAAATAGTGTTGTTTGTATCACAGATGAGATGAACTGCACTGTCAAGCCCTATGTTCTAACCAAATGTGGCTTATATGGGTGTCAGTGACTCTGTTATTCTATAAGACCTCTCACAAATATCACAATCCTAAATATCTGCTAAGCTATATTCCAGGAGTTTTATGGTTTCAGGTCTTACATTCAAGCCTTTAATCCATTTAGTGTTCATTTTTGCGTATGATGTAAGATAATGGTCTACTTTCATTCTTTGGTATGCACCTGTCCATTTTCACCAAGACGATCTATTGAATAGATTTTCCTTTCTCCATTGCATACTCTTGGCTCTTTAGTCAAAGATGAGCTGTCCAAACATGTGTGTGTGTTTCTTCTGGACTCTTAATTATGTTCCATATATCTCTGTGTCTGTTCTTCTGCCAGTACCATGCTGTTTTGATTTCTATAACTTTGCAGTATATTTTGAATTCAGGAAATGTGATACCTCCACCTTTCTTTTTTTTCTGAGGATTGCTTTGTCTATTCAGGGTCTTTTGTCATTCCATATAAATTTTAGGATGTTTTTGTCTATTTCCATGAAGAATATTAATGAGATTCTGACTGGGATTGCATTGAAACTGTAGATTACTTTAGGTAATATGGACATTTTAACTATGTTTATTCTTCCAGTTCATGAGCATGGAGTATCTTTTCATTTATTTATCTCTTCTTTGGTTTCTTTCAATAATGTCTTATAGAGGCCATCCCCAAGGCTCAGTGGTTAAGTTCATGTGTTCCCCTCTGGGGGCCCAGGTTTTTGCCAGTTGGGATCCTGGGCATGGATATGGCACCAGTTATCAAGCCATGCTGAGGCAGTGTTACAGATAGCACAACCAGAGGCACTCACAGCTAGAATATACAACTATGTACTGGGAAGTTTTGGGGAAAGGAAGAAGGAAAAAAAAGATTGGCAACAGATAACAGATGCTAGCTTAGGTGTCAATATTTAAAAAAATTGATGTCTTATGTCTTATATCTTATAGTTTTCAGAATATAAGTCTATCACCTCCTTGGTTAAATTTATTTGAAGATATTTTATACTTTATGGGGGGAGTGTATTCCTTATTTCTCTTTCTTCTAGTTTGTTATTAGTATATGGAAATGCAACCGATTTTTGTATGTTGATTTTGTATGCTGAAAATATACCATATTGATTATTTCTAACAGTTTTTTGATGGATTCTTTAGGAATTTCCATCTATAGATTCATATCATTAGCAAATAATAGCAGTTCTACTTATTCATTTCAAAATTGGATCCCTTTTATTTATTTTTCTTGCCTAATTTCTCTGGCCAAAACTTCCAGTACTAGGTAGAATAAAAGTGTTGAGAGGGGGATCCTTGTCTTGTTCCTGTTCTCAGAGCAACAGCTATCAATTTTTCATCATTGAGTATGTTATTGGATGTGGGTTTCTCAAATATAGTCTTTATTATGTTGAAGTACTTTTCTTCTATACTCATTTTAGTGAGAAATTTAATCATAAATTTATGTTGTTTTTGTCAAATGTTTTCTCTGCATCTACTGAGACCTAAAACCATCAAACTTCTAGAATAGAATATAGGCAGTAGACTCTTTGACATCAATCTTAGGAGTACCTTTTGAAGACTGTGTCTACTCAAGAAAGGAAATAAAAGAAAAAATAAATAAGTGGAAATGTATCATAATAAAAAGCTGCTGTATGTCTAGGGAAACCATGAATAAAAAGTAAAGACAACCCAGAGTGATGTCAGAGACATGGCAGAGTGAACTCGCCCAGGGCTCTCTCCCCTCCAAATTACAACTAAGGGGAGCAACTACATTCCAACCAAAGAAATCCCAATAACACAAAAATCATCACAGACCCACAGCAGCCAAACGATGGAGAATAGAGAGGCTGGAGCCACCCTTGGAAGAGCTGGAATGGGGTAATAGAGAACTTTTCTCCCTCCCCTAGAGACTGGGATCACTGCTGCAGGAGGCTTCGTGAGGGAAGGAGTGGTGGAGGGTCCATGCATCTGGAGGATTGTCCAGGACTCCCACAGACCCATGCAGCAGAAACCCTCTAATGGGGGAAAGCTTCCACGTGGGGGGACCCCATCAAGCCAAAGCCCCAAGAAACCAGAGAGCAAAAGTTGATCAGAGTCCAGGTCTGCACATGGGAGAAGGTGCCCTTCCTCCTCCAACCCATGCTGTGTGCTGCCATGGCAGCTGAAGGCGGAGGGGTCAGAACGCACTGCTCTCAATGCCTTTCTAGTGGCAACAGGCTGTAACTGCAACCGAACAATAGAATTATGCAAAAAACTGCTCCTCTATGATCCAGCAATTTATAAAAGCTCCAGACCAAAAGGAAAACAATAAAAACACAGAAGTATGTCCTGAGGACTTGGAAATAGGTAAACTAAGAGAAAATCTATTCAGAATAGCTATCATCAAAAAACTCAATGAGGTAAAGGGAAATATAGAGAAACAAATCAATGAGTTCTGGAGTTACTTCACAAAAGAGATCAAAACTATAAAGAAGAATCAATCAGAAATACTAGAGATGAAAAATACAATGGATCAGATAAAACAGAATATACATTCCCTGAATGCCTGTGTAGACAACTTAGCAGAGAAAATTAGCATAATCAAAGATAGAGAGGTTTTATGGCTCCAGACAGAAGAAGAAAGAGAAATAAGAGTTAAAAAAAAACTGAAGAAAATCTCAAAGAAATAACAGACACCATGAGAAAATGCAACTTAAGAATCATCAGAATTCCTGAGGGCATGGAAAAGTAAAATGGAGCAGAAAGTGTGCTCAATGACATAATAGCAGAGAACTTCCCAAATCTAGAGATTGAGGGAGAAACGTGTGTGGAGGAAGTTTTCAGATGTCCTACATTTGTCAATGTAAAAAGACCTACTCCAAGGCATATAGTAGTAAAAATAGCAAAAATGAATGACAAAGAATGAATACTCATGGCAGCAAGGCAGAAGAAAATAACCTACAAAGGAAGCCCTATCAGACTTTCAGCAGGTTCCTCTACAGAAACCTTACAAACTAGGAGATATTGGAATGACATATTCAAACCTTTATAGGACAATAATCTTCAGCCAAGAATACTCTCTTCAGCAAAAATATCCTACAGATATGAGGGAGAAATTAAATCTTTTCCAGACAACAAAAGCCTACTGACTTCATAGCCACAAGACCACACATAGAAGAAATCCTCAAGAAGGCCCTCATACCTGAAAAAAGAAAAAAAAAGGAGAAAGGGATCACAAAATACAGACTAGGGAGACAAATAGATGGAACCAGAATAGGATAGCAAATATTCAAATACAACATTAAGATAAAGGGAAGGAAATCACCAAAGCAAAGACAATCTTATCACTCTAACCACAACCTCACAACACAATTTGGAATAAGAGATGAAAATAATAATTTGGGAGGGGAGGAGGAAAGGGACTGAGTCAGTTTAGGCTAAGAAAGTAACAGGTCACCAGAAAATGGACTATGTTATGCATGAGATTCTGAATACAAACTGCAGGGTTCCACTAAACTAAAAGAAAGAACAGAGACACAAAACATAACTAAGGAAAAAGATAAAAACCCAGCATATGAAATTGCAGAGGTCACTAGGTAGGCTAAAACACAAAGGAAGAGGAAAAAAGAAATCACAATAAAACCAGAAAATGAGTGACAAAATGACAGCATTAAGCCTTCATGCATCAATAATCACCCTCAAGGTAAACGGATTGAACTCAGCAATGAAAAGGCACAGAGTGGCATGATGGATTAAAGAACAAGATCCAATAATTTGTTGCCTCCAGGAAACACACCTCAGCTCCAAGGACAAACACAGGCTCAGAGTGAAGGGGTGGAAGACAATACTCCAAGCCAATAGCAAACAAATGAAAGCAGGTGTCACAATGCTTAAATCAGACAAAACAGATTTCAGTATAAGGCAGGTAAAGAGAGACATGGAGGGCCAATACATAATGATCAAAGGGACACTTCATCAAGTATAAATAACGCTTATAAATATCTATGCACTCAACACAGGAGCATCAAAGTTCATAAAGCAATGATTAACAAACCTAAAAGAAGATATTAAAAATAACGAAATAATAATAGGGGACCTCAACATCCCACTTACATCAATGGACAGACCATCCGGGCAGAAAATCAACAAGGAAAGAGTGGAGCTGGACAAAAACCTAAAACAGTTGGACTTAATAGACATATATAGAACACTTCACCCCAAAACAGCAGAATACACATTCTTCTCAAGTGCACATGGAACATTCTCAAGGATAGAGCATATGTTGGGAAACAAGGCAACCCTCTACAAATTAAAAAAAAATTGAAATAATGACAAGCATCTTCTCCAATCATAATGCTACAAAGCTAGAAATTAAGCACAAGAAGAAAGCTGATAAAGGCATAAAGATGTGGAGACTAAACAATACACTATTGAACAAGTGATGGCTCATTGAAGAAATTAAATAAGACATCAAAAAATATCTGAAGACAAATGAAAATGATAACATGCCATACCAGCTCATATGTGATACAGCAAAAACTAAATTAAGAGGGAAATTCATCACAACACAGGCACATCCTAACAAAAAAGAAAAATCCCAAATAAGCAATCTTAAACCACATCTAACTATATGAGAGAAAGAAGAATAAACAAAGCCCAAAGTGAACAGGAGAGAAATAATAAAAATCAGAGCAGAAATAAATGCTGTTGAAACAAAAAAGACAGTAGAAAGGATCAATGAAACAAAGAGCTGGTTCTTTGACAAGATAAATAAAATTGACAAACCTCTAGCCAGAATTACAAAGAAAAAAAGAGAGTATGCTCAAATAAACAAAATCAGAAATGAAAGAGGAGAAATAAGAACATGCTGCACAGAAATACAGCGGATTATAAGAGAATATTATGAAAAAGTATATGCCAACAAAACGGATAGCCTAGAGGAAATAGATAAATTCTTGGATTCCTACAAGCTTCCAAAGCTTAGTCAAGAAGCAAACAATCTGAACAGACCATCACAAGGAAAGAGATTGCATCCCAAAGAATAAAAGCCCAGGACCAGATGGCTTTCCTGGGGAATTCTACCAAACTTTCAGAGAGGATTTAATACCTATCGTTTTCAAGCTGTTCCAAAAATTTAGGGAGGATGGAACACTTCCTAACACATTCTAAGAGGCCAATATCACTCTGATACCAAAGCCTGACAAGGACATCACGAAAAAGGAGAACTACAGGCCAATATCGCTGATGAATGTAGCTGCAAAAATTCTCAACAAAATTTTGGCAACCCGAATTCAGCAATTCATCAAAAGGATCATACCTCATGACCAAGAGGGATCCATACCAGGGACACAGGGATGTTTCAGTATCTGCAAATCAATCAACGTAATACACCACATCAAAAAATTGAGGAATAAAACCCACATGATCATCTCAATATATGCAGAGAAAGCATTTTACAAGATCCAACAGCCATTTATGAGAAAAACTCTGAACAAAATGGGCATAGAAGGGAACTACCTTAACATAATAAAGGCCATATATGACAAACTCATAGCCAACATCATGCTCAATTTGCAAAAACTGAGTACCATCCCACTGAAAACAGGAATGAGACAAGGATGCCCTCTATCACCACTCTTATTTAACATAGTACTGGATGTCCTGGCCAGAGCAATCAGGCCAGAAAAGGGAACAAAAGGAATCCAAATAGGGAGGGAAGAAGTGAAACTCTCACTGTTTGCATATGACATGATCTTATATATAGAAAACCCCAAAGAATCCATTGCAAACTTTTAAAAATAATCAACAACTATAGCAAAGTTGCAGGGTATAGGATCAATTTACATAAACCAGTAGCATTTCTATATTCTAATAACTAACAGAAAAAGAACTCAAGTACACAATCCCATTCACAATCACAACAAAGGGAATAAAATATCTTCTGGCGAATTTAACTAAGGAAGTTAAAGACCTATACAACAATACTACAAGGATTTTCTGAAACAAATGGATGATGACATAAAGAGATGGAAAGACATTCCATGTACATGGATTGGAAGAATAAACATAGTTAAAATGTCCAACCTACCTAAAGCAATCTACAGATTCAAGGCATTCCGAATCAGAATCCCAATGACATTCTTTACAGAAATTGAACAAAGAATCCTAAAATTCATATGGGGCAACAAAAGACCCCGAATTGCTAAAGCAATCCTAAGAAAAAAGAACAAAGCTGGAGGCATCATAATCCCTGACTTCAAAACATACTACAAAGCTACAGTAATCAACACAGCATGGTACTGGTACAAAAACAGGTGCACAGATCAATGGAACAGAATTGAAAGCCCAGAAATAAAACCACACATCTACAGACAGCTAATCTTCGACAAAGGAGCTGAGGATATACAATGCAGAAAAGAAAGTCTTTTTAACAAATGGTGCTTGGAATACTGGAAAGCCACATGTAAACAAATGAAAATTGCCCATTTTTTTCCACCATTCACAATGATAAACTCTGAATGGATCAGAAACCTAAAGGTAAGACTTGAAACCATAAAGCTTCTAAAAGAAAATGAAGGCAGTACACTCTTTGACATCAGTATTAAAAGGATCTTTTTGGAAACCATGTCTTCTCAGACAAGGGAACCAATAGAAAAAATAAACAAATGGGACTTCATCACACTAAAGAGCTTCTTCAAGGCAAAGGACAACAAGATTGAAACAAAAAAACCAACCCACTAACTGGGAAAGCATATTTGAAAGTCATACATCCAACAAAGAGTTAATATCCATAATATATAAAGAACTGTCACAACTCACTAACAAAAAATCATCAACCTGATCAAAAAATGGGTAGGAGACATGAACAGGCATTTCTCCAAAGAAGACATATGGATAGCCAATAGGTATATGAAAAGATGTTCATCATCATTGATCATCAGGGAAATGCAAATCAAAACCATACTAAGATATCTCCTTACACCCATTAGAATGACAAAAATAACCAAAACAAATAGTAGCAAATGTTAGAAAGGTTATGGAGAAAAAGGAACCCTCATACACTTTTGGTGGGAATGCAAACAGGTGCAGCCACTATAGAAAAGAGTATTGAGATTCCTCAAAAAATTAAAACGAGAACTACCATATGATCCAGCTATCCCACTACTGGGTATCTTCCAAAGAGCTTGAAATCAGCAATTCCAAAAGTCCCATGCACCCCAATGTTCATTGCAGCATTATTTACAATAGCCAAGACGTGGAAGCAACCTAATGCCCATCAACTGGTGATTGGGTAAAGATGTGGTGTATATATACACAATGGAATACTATTCAGCCATAAAAAGAACACAATTGTCCCATTTGAAACAACATGGAAGGATCTAGAGGGAATTATGTTAAGTGAAATAAGCCAGATAGAGAAGGAGTATCTCTGTATGACTCCATTCATATGAGGAATTTAAAAATGCAGTCAAAGAGAACAGATTAGTGGCTACCAGTGGATAAGTGGGGTGGGGGCTGGGCACAAAGGGTTAAGGGGTGCACCTACAACACGACTGACAAACTATAATGTACAACTGAAATTTCACAAGATTGTCATCTATCATTAACTCAATAAAAATTAAATTAAAATAAAGAAAAGACAACCCACCAACTGAGAGAAAATATTTGCAAATCATATACCCAAAAAGAGGTTAATCTCCAAAATATATAAATAACTCATACAACTCAATAACAAAAAAATGAACAACTCAATCAATAACGGGCAGAGGATATAAACAGACATTTTCCCAAAGAATATATACACATAGACAACAGGTACATGAAAAGATGTTTAACTTTCCTAATTATTAGGGAAATGCAAATCAAAACTGCCATGAGATATCACCTCACATCTGTCATAATGGCTATAATTAATGAAAAGAAATAAATGTGGGAGAGTATGTGGAGAAAAGTAAATCATCACATACTGTTGATGATGGTACAAAATGGAGCGGCCACTATGGAAAACAGTATGGATATTTCTCAAAAATTAAAAACATAAATGCTGCATGATCCAGTTATTCCACTACTGGTTATTTATCCAAAGAACATAAAGTCAATAATTCACAAAAACTTCTGCAGCACTATGTTTATTGCAGCATTATTTACAATAGCCAAGACATGGAAACAAACCAAATGCCCAGAAAAGATGAATGAATAAAGGAGATGTAGTATATATATACAATAGAATATTAGTCAGCCATAAAAAAGATATAATTGTGCCGTTTGCAACAACACGGATGAACCTTGAGGGTCTTATGCTAAGTGAAATGTCAGAGAAAGTCAAATACTATATGATTTCACTCCTGTGGAAGATAAACAAGCACATAGATAAGGAGAAAAGATTAGTGTTTATCAGAGGAGAAGGTAGTGGGGGAGGGCAAAAGTGGTAAGGGGGCACATATGTATGGTGACGTATAAAAACTAGACTATTGGTGATGAACATGATGTAGTCAATACAGAAACTGAAATATGATAATGTACACCTGAAATTTACTCAGTTATAAGCCAATATGACTTCAATAAAATAATTTTTGAAAAAGGAAGATAAAAATAATCTGCTAAATTTATTTGAAAAACAGTGGAACGTACAGACATAAAATATTACTCTAAATGTCCCTAAGAAAACCCCCAATTCTTCATTCTTTGAGCCAGCAGGCCGTAGCTCTGGAAACATATATGAGTAGGTTACCTAAGTGGATAAAAATGAAAGGCATTAATATCTGGCAACATTTTATCTCAGAGTAGATTATTAAATCAATCATCTGTATTATATTTCCCCTATCACTCTAAAAATAGCCACCTGTCAAATTATTTTTTAAAAAGTAGGTAAATGATTAGTTTCATTTTTTATAGAAATGGCACGCCTTAGTCTTGGCCATTGTGGGTAAAATGTATCTTATTGGTACTGGGGAAAAAAGGAAAAAGTGGGTATAAAAATTAAAATAAATTATTTGAGAGTATATTCTCCAAAGTATTTGTCTTATAACTCATTTTAAAATTGCTTTTGTGCTAATAAATGCTCATTATTATTATTATTATTATTATTGCTTTTGGTGAGGAAGATTGACTCTGAGCTAACATCTGTGCCAATCTTCCTCTATTTTTTCTATGTGGGTCACCACCACAGCATGGCTTGATAAGTGGTGTAGGTCCACACTGGCAATTCAAACTGGTGAACCCCGGGCTGCTGAAGTGGGGTGCACGTACTTAACCACCACGCCACTGAACCAGCCCATAAATGCCCAATTTAAATATACTTTGAGTTATGGTAAGATAAGATGATCACACTTATTATTGAAAGTGCAAATGTTTTGCGTATTTACTGTGTGAAATTTAGAAAATTAGTTTCTTTCTGACCCGTAGTTTGTTAACAAGGAAATAAGCATAGCAATAATAATAATAAGAAGAAGAAATAGTTTATTTTGAAATAGATATAATAAGGACAAAATGGGACAAATTAAACACAAATACTTTGTAAACTCCTTCACTTAGTGACCCCCACTATGTGTCCAGGGCTGTTTAGTCACTGTACTTGTATCAGGCTGTGAATTAGTTAGTTCAGAAATCCCTGAATAATTCATTAGGAATGAGATAAATTAAAGTGTGCCCAGAAAATTTCTACTGCAATGGGTTCTATTGTGACAACATAAGCCCATAGATAATGACTTTCCCAATTCAATGGAGATTTAGTATATTCTTGGAGGATTAAAACAATAGTTTCCTTTTCCCTGTTATTTGTTTGCTCTGTAGTCTCAAGTGGATTGTGAGCATGCTGCATGGAGCCCTTGTAATTCCTTCCCCCTGTGTCTGGAATAGACAAGTGACATGGGGAAGGAAATTAGCATTTGTCTTAAAATTTAACATGAAAATTCTAAGCTGAACAATTGTAAGCATTCTTTATATGCTTGGTTATTGAGTCAAATGAGTTACTAACGATGATTTTGATTGGCGGTCACTGAATACACCAATCTAGTCATTTAAAGATTGTGAGGTTTTAAGTGTTTTTCAGTCAGCATAGCGTAGGTTGTTCTTTTTCTGTTTAAACTATGTAAGCCATCAAATTAACTTTAATTTTTAGAAAAAATATTTAAGTTTTTGTCCTTAATGTGACCTATTTTTTTCTTTTTTTTTTAAAGATTTTATTTTTTTCCTTTTTCTCCCCAAAGCCCCCCAGTGCATAGTTGTATATTCTTCATTGTGGGTCCTTCTAGTTGTGGCATGTGGGACACTGCCTCAGTGTGGTTTGATGAGCAGTGCCATGTCCATGCCCAGAATTCGAAACAATGAAACACTGGGCCGCCTGCAGCGGAGCGCGCGAACTTAACCACTCAGCTATGGGGCCAGCCCCTAATGTGACCTACTTTTTATGATTTTCGGGTGTGCCTTCTGATTCTAATGGTAGGATTTAAAATTAAGAGGCTTCCCATGTAAGTTCTACGGCACCCTTTTTCCTAAAGAGCATAAATACCAAAGTAGTTTTTCTCCAAAAGCCACTGTCTATCCCCTTGGTTGCATATTCACCACTCCCTTCCCCACCAGGCACCAAGCCTTGCCTCAAGAAGACCCAGGGCTAGGTATTGGCAGCTCCCCTTCAGTCCCTAGGCCAGCTCCTTTAGGGCCCGGTTCTGCTGGAATACCCTCATCTCCAGCAGGCTCTGCCCAGTGGCTCACTCACCCTCTTCCAGCCACCTCAGCTGCAGTTGTTCCTTTTGGGCCAGGAAGCCATGATACTTCTCAAATCCAACCTAAACTGCTGCTCCTGCATTTCCACTTTCTCCTTGAGTGATGCAGTAAATCAAATCATCAATGATGGGGCCACAGTGCCTGGTCTGGCTTCTGCCTTCCTGTATAGGACAGTGAAGATGGAGAATGCAATGTCCTGAGTAATCTCCACTTTGAACAGATTGGGTGCATTTTACCAACATGCAGAAATATGAGGCCACTCAGGTGAGAAGTGGCCTGGTAGAATTTTCGAACTTAGAGTTTGAGAAAGACTGGTGGATTTGGGTTCCCATTTTTCCATGGACTTGGAGGCAAGGCATATCAACTTAAAATGCAAATTCACTTATTATTTTACCCTCAAAATGAGTTTATTCAGGAACAGCTAAAAGAATTGAAATTCAGAATGCACATGCTATGGCTAGCCACAGACAAATCCAGAAAACAAATGAGAGGCATTTACTTTTAATGAGAAAAATGAGGATCAGGGAGGGCTGTTCTAAACGAAAGTCCATTGGAGGAAAGTAACAGTTCAGGGCAGCAATGGCTTCTCATTGACTGACTCCCAGCATTTCTCATTGTCTGGGCTGTTGCCTGATGGGGAGAGAAATCTTCCTTCAAGAATAATGTAGTTTTATTTCCTGTCAAAGATGCAGGTAATATCTCTTCCTGTTTAGTGTAATTGACGATGTATGATAGGGCATGAGAGCTCCCCAGGCAGGCCTTCCCAACTCTAATTTCGTTAAGGTTTCTTTTATTAATTGGCACATTTTCCTCTTTTGATCAAAATCTTTCTCCAAAAGCATTGCTTATTGATAGTCAGGTTCTCTGCAGGTAGTGATCTAGTCCCTCAGTGCCAAGGAGGACTTTTCCTGGTTGTCATGTCCAACACTGGAGGGAAAGTGCACAGTATTTAGAAATTATTTAGTTTATGTCTGAGTAACAAGGGAGAGGGAGAACTCTCTGACATTTCCCAACTAAAGTCTACATTTCTCCAAGGTGGTAGGCTTTGGAGATCATCTGGAAGTGTTGAGCCAGCATCACCTTATTGGACATGCCATTTTTACAGAGGTTCATCAGGCAATAAGTAAGGAACTTTACAATAAGTATACATAGTAAAATTAAGAGCAATACTATAAACCCAATTTACAAGATGGTTCTAAACCAGGGCTCAGACTTAAGTGTAACCAGCTGAATAAATCAAAAGACAATGGGTTATGTGGTGAAATTTGTTGTAGCAAATGTTCTTGCTCTTTAATATTATGTAATTGTGTTTCTACTTCCCTGAAGGCATTTACCCATGTGCAACAGGAGGTGTTTGCTACCACACGGATGCCTCTTTGCTCAGCAAGTAGATAATCAAGGGATATATGATTATTTAAAGCTACCTTTTCCAGTGAGTTAAGTGACCATTGCTGAGACAAAATAGATTTGGCTGTGGAGTCACTTAATAACATCAAGTTAATATTAACTTATGGAGAACTAACATCTTCCTGATGTTGAATTATCCTTCCTGAGAATAAAATAAATTATATTAACTTGTTATGGATTCCGTAACCAAGTACCACCAACTGGGTGACTTAGAACAACATACATTTCCTGTATAACAATTCTGGAAGCTGCAAGTCTGAGATCAAGGTGTCAATAGGACCATGCTCCCTGTGAAGGAGCAAGACAAAGTTTCATCCCAGGCCTCTCCTAGTTGTGGTACTTCCTTGGCTTATGGAGCAACACTCCAATATTCACATGGTGTTCTCTCTGTGTGTGTCTGTGCTCAAATGTTCCCTCTTTGTAGGGACAATAGCCATATTGGATTAGAAGCCCAGCCTACTCCAGTGTGACTTCATCTTACCTAATTACATCTGCAACAAACCTATTTCCAAATAAGATCACTTCTGAGGCACTAAGGGATAGGATTTTAACACAGGAATTTTGAGGTGATGTAGTTTGGCCCATAAAATTTTCTCTCTGGTTCCCCCAAATTCATGCCCTTCTAATAAGCAAAATATGTTATTCTCTTCTCAATACCCCTGAAAATCTTAATGTGTTCTGGGATCAACTCTAAGTTCAAAGTCTCATCCAAATATCCAGGTCTGAGAGAGTTTCCAGGTATAATTCATCCTGGGGAAAAAATCCTCTCTCTCTATGAACCTCTGAAACCAGATAACACATTATCTACTTCCAAAACATAATAAGGAGACAGATGTAGGATAGACAGTCCCATTCTTAAAGTGAGAAATCAGAAATATAATAGGAGTCATGAGACTGAAGTTAGTCAGAAACCTAGCCATGTAAATTCCATTAGGTTTTCAGACAACAATAATCCTCTTTGATACAATTTTTTGTCCACAGAGATGATGGCTCCACTCCTGAGCTCTGGGCAGGTAACTTTCCATTTCTTCGTATCTGTGCTTCCATCTTTCAGTATTACTTTCAAATTTTCCTCATATAAGTATTACACATTTCTTACTGAGTTTAGTTCCTAAATGTTTTATCATTTTTGATCCTTTTATAAATGAGATTTTCTCTCCATTATAAGTTCTCCTGCACTATTTCTTGTGTATGTGAAGATAGTGAGTTTAGTATCTTTATTTTATATCCTGTTACCTTACTATATTTTCTGTTGTTATACATTTTTAAAGACAAAACATGGTAAATCAATACCCTGTATCTTTCTAGAAAGTGAAACATAAAATGATAAAAACATTAAAAATTGGAACAGAGGGTTGTTTTTTTATCGCCACAGTTAAATACAGATTTCACAGTATAGTACATTGCATTAATACATGAGACTGAACTAAAATATCTAATGAAAATATTCAAGTGAAATATTGGACTCAGTACCAGATTTTAAAAATGCAGAACCAGGCAGTCACATAAAGATCAATAGCTATTCTGTCACTATTAATGCTTATTAAGTTTTCACAAATTGGAAAATATTCTTTTCAAACTGCTAATGAAACAAACATCTTGAAATAATCTGGAATAATCTCAACCATTACTATGGAAGAACTTTAGGAAAAAATTTTTAACAAGTCAGGTTTAGCTTCTAACCATTTTAATAACCTGTGAAGACAAGCATATTTCTAGATGAAAATCCTCAACAGTTTAACAATATTAATCCTTCCTAAGTATTTCTTTTAATTACATTATAATAAAAATTCTATTAGATCTTTAGGGCCGGACCAGTGGTGCAGTGGTTAAGTTTGCACGTTCCTCTTTGCTGGCCTGGGGTTTGCCTGTTCGGATCCTTGGTGTAGACCTATGCACTGCTTATCAGACCATTCTGTGGCAGGCAGTCCACATATAAAATGGAGGCAGACGACCACAGAAGTTAGATCAGGGCCAACATTCCTCAGCAGAAAAGAGGAGGATAGGTGGCAGATGTTAGCTCAGGACTAATCTTCCTCAAAAAAAAAAAAAGAAAGAAAAGATATATTCTATTAGATCTGCTGAACTTGACCGAGAGATTTAAAAGATCAACTTAAAGAAGAAACAAACAGGCAAGAAATTGCCAAGTTTGAATGTGAATATAGGGATAACAAGGAGAATTGTCCCACTAGATGTTAAAAATTCTCATGAACAACATCAATAAAACAAGATATTTTAAAGGCATTTGGCATTAGGTGATTGGAAAAGAAGAGATGAGATGGAAATTTAACCTCATCTACACTGGTTTCTGGTGTAAGACACCCACTCTCCCTCATCATGCAATCCAATTCCTTCTTCTACACATTGCTCATCCCCTAAACCATGACTTCAGGTGTGTCCTCCCCTTTGAACTCCTGACTCAGGCACCCAGTGGTCTTGCCTCATCTCCATGCACATGTCTATTGGGAAATTTGAGTCTCAAACTCAGTTCTAAGTTTCCTCTCCATCGTGCCCAGCCCCAGTGTCCTGAGTGCATCGATAGCACTTCAACCTAACATCACCACCCCCTCACTCAGCCACCACGTCTCTCACCAGGACTCACTCAAACCACTCTCTGCATTCTTGCTCCCTGGACTTTTTTCTCCATCAAACCTTCAGTGACGCTTGTGCACCTAAGTCCTATCATGCCTTTCCTCTCTCTAAATCCTCCAGTCACATCTCAGAGTGGGATTTACCAAGAGGCAGGAGAGTCAAAGCTCTGAGGCTCTGCACTCTGTGAGGCTCTGTGAGTACTGGCAGTTGCTGGGAGTTGTAGCATGTTGTGGTGGAGAGGGCTAGCCAGACTGCAGTCGTGGCATAAGACAGTGTGAGCATGTCTAGTAAACTGTCCTAAGAGATAATAGAAGAAAGAGACCATTGATTGGTTGTGATTTTCTTTCCTTTTCTAAATGCACACTCTTTTGAGTTTTATACATGTCTTTTGTTAACCATTTCCCTAAACACATCTTGATCATCTCTGGTCCTTCTGAGCCCCCTCACAATCCTGGAGGACCTGCCTCTTGGCTCCATGTGTAACTTGATTTTCTATGTTTCTCTAACTTTCTCACCATAACCTGTGGGAACGGATCTTATTGTTGCTCATCACACATGGCAAGTGAGATTCTGTCTCAGGGTCTTTACCCTTCCAGTTCCCTCTGCTTAAACATCCCTGCCCAGAAGTTTAATCGCTGACTCCATTGTTTCATTGATGGGTCTGATGAAATTTCACATTCTGTATAAAATAGATTCCCTCATGATTCTCACCCTGCTTTTAATTTTATTCATTGTAGTTATTAATACCTGGCATAATATTGTGTATTCAGTAGTTGATTGTCTTTGTTTATCACTAGAATATGAGCTGTATGAGGGCAGAATCATTGTTTTCACCATCATGAACCTAGAAGAGTGGTTGGAACATAACTGATACTAATAAATATTTTTGGAATGAATGAATGAAAAAAGGATCATTTAACACTTTAAATTAGTCTCTAATTGCAAACAATCATGTTAGAAACCTATTTCATATCACATCTCCAATAACTTATTGCTGCATTAGAAGTTAAATTTACAAAAATATGCTCAAGTTCATTCTTAAAAATATGTAAAGATGAAAATTTTCATGATCCAAAAATGTGTGAGGACTTTCTAAACACAAAGGTGCTGAAAGAAATCATTAAAGTGAATGTATTAGACTAAATATTTTTTAAAAATCTTATGGAACAAAATATCAAAATTAAAACTGAAATTAAAGTATTATAGTTCATACAACTCACAAAGTTATGATTATTAATATGTAAACACTTTTATATGTATAAGGAAAAGGTTTCAATAGGAAAAATGTACAAAAGCTATAAACGGATATTTCACATAAGTAGTTACAAGGGTAAACATATGAACACCATATAAACATTAATAATCAAGAAAGGCAGATTAAACAAGGATTTTCTTATCATATTAACTGAGATGAAAAGGCACATACAATTTAATGCTAGTTCAGGTGAATTTTGAAGTCAAAGCATAATTTGAAGAAGATTTGGGAAAGCAATTCAGTTTTGTGTATGAAAAAACTTGAAACTTTATGTACCCTCCAGTGAATTGTCTTAGGAAAAGTTACATTCAGAGAATGCTTTCTTTATAAGCACTTTTATTTTAGCAAAACTTATAATTTAGAAATCTGAATGAAATGTCATTATTCAATATTAGGGAGGATCGTAACTGAGGTATAATTAATTTGATAGAATATTAACATCATTATTTAATGTCCAATCACATGCAAACACTTTATGCATTTCAAACTGAAGAGGTTTAATGCAGGAGTTTGGTTACAGAGGTGGCAAAAGGCTGGAGAGAAGGCTGGGGAAGCAGGAAGGGGAGTGTTGTCACCCTAGGACCAGGAGTCCTCGCCAACCTTGGAACCTCACATCCCCCTCACTGCTGAGCCGATGAGACTCTCTTCTTGGGGTTACTGCTGGGACCCTCCCCTGCTGCAACCCAGATGCCTGCATCCCACCAATGCCACTGAAACTGCCTTTGGGTGCTGGATCCCACAGCTGCATCACAGTCCTCAGCTGCCTAGAGCTGTTGCAGCATCCAGAGACCATCGCCAGAAGCAGGAAAAAAGATGCAATTTCTTTCTTCCTCCCGCTCTTCAGTGCTCCCAAAGTACTGTACTTTCAGAGACTTATGGGAAACCAATTGATGAAGGGGTCTGGATGAACCATCTGCAGCTGAAACCCAGGAGGGCACAGCGGGCTCCAGATTGCAAGTGTGGGCTTTACAAACAGAAGTCACAACCTGGACAAAGGATGTCCTGAACAAAGGATATCATGAACAAAGGATGGCATGGGAAAATGATCAACATAGTTCGACAACACACATACAAAAAAGGCTCTGAAATTTGACCGCTAGTTCCATGAGGGTGGGTTTGCTTCTATTTTGTTACCTGGTTTATCTCAACTGCCTGGTGCATGGTATACACTCCATAAATATTTGTAGTTTGAAGGCAAGATATAACATTTAAGGCATGATTTTTGTCTGGGTGATTGCATTCTGGTTGATTTAATTTTGGGGGAGTAATCTTTTGTGCATTTATATTTTTCTACAATTAGCATTCAACATTTAAATTAAAAACAAGTGCCCTAAAATGCAATGCAATGTTAGGACAACATTGATTGTAACTGAGTGACAGAAGAAAGAGGACAATAAGTAACCTAATGAAGAGTGATCCAGACAAAGGTGTAAAGGAGACCACCTCAATTTTAGTCTCAGCCACAGTACTGATTAGTGGTGCTGTCTTTGATGCACCAATTAGACCAAGAGTTTTAGAGTCTGTATCTGTGAAAGATGAGAAGAGCAATGTCAATACTTCACAGAATAATTTTGAAGATTAAATGAGGACATATACATGCATACAAGAAAACTATGTTGTAAGTGAAAAAGGCTAAGGCTATCTATAAAATAAGATACATTTCATAGATAAGATTTTATTGATGAGGTGAGATTTGAGATTATTGTTAATATTGATTAAGATTTCTAGTGTACAATAAAAGGAGAAAGAAAAAAGACATGAAAAGAAAACCACAAAAGTGCAACAGACATGTTTACTAGCTTTTTCAGCTGTCTTAATAGCACGCTTTTTTGAAGTCCCATGTGGGATTTATCAACAGAAAACTTTCATCCACTCCTTTAATGGGTGTAATAAAACCAGAGATGACATCACTTTACTCTCTCTATAGAGTTAACAGCCACACTCCAGCAGCTCATCTAGATGAGGATTGTGGCATCACCTCATGCTGGGTTCATCAGGTAGGACGACAGAACCACAGGAGCAAAACGGTAACGATTGCTTTTTCCTCTTCTGCTTCTGACACATTCTATTAATTCTTGACCATATTTCCCGGATCTTTTCCCTACCACCTATTTTTATGGAGGAAAAAATTTTGTATTTTTTTAATCTTTTATATATCACTTATTTTCTGCAACTTATTCATAAATCAGTTCTTGATTTCCAATTATCTATGAGCAAAAGAATATACATTCCTCTTATATTATTGGACAATAACTTTGTTTTATTGAGAATGAAATTTTACAGGAAAAGGGGGTCTTATTTTATTTTGAGTGGGGATTTTTTTCTGGTAGTCAGAACACTGAAATAAATGTCTCAATCATATTTGTCTTTTCCAGATGAAACAGAGAGTAAGTGGCTAATACCCACAGTGTATCCTGTGCAGGGAGGACTGTGTTCCTGGAGAGCTAAGGCAGCATTTCAGGCTCTGGGACGCACACTTGAGCTGAGACATGGGTTCTCCATCAGCCTAGTTGTGTGATAGTAGGCAGATGCCCTGGAAACCCATTTGTTTTTATCTGCAAGGGCACATAATAAGATGAGTACGTACCTCATAGGCTCTTGGGGAAGATAAAATGTGCTAAAGCAATAGGACAATTGCTGAGATGCTATCAGCTTCAAATAAAGATTCAATATTCTTCTACCATCACTATTAATAATTCCTCAACTTAAATATGCACTAAGCTGTTTACATTAAACTCAAGGAATTAGATAGAGGGAACTAAGAGTGAGCAGGGAGGCCAGTTGCGTTGTAGACAGTATTCCTTTGTCTGTCTTGTGTCCTAGGTGGGCTGTTTGGTGTGGCTTGATCACAGTCACCGCCATTTACCAAAATGCAACAAAGATTTGCCCAGAATTCCCATTGGCCCTCCCGCTCCCCCTCCATTCATTCACAAAACAGCTGTGAGGTCTATGCATGTGCCAGTCACTGTGCTGGCCCTTGCTTCACTATGACAACAAACATAGACCCAGTCAGCAAGTGTGTTTTGTGTTTATTGGACTGTTTTTAAAATTTGCACAGGGCTCAGCTTTCATTTGCCAATGGGGGTGGAATTTGACAAGCTCATATTTTTTTAATGCTATGTGTCCCAGATTTGTTGGATATTTATATTGACATCAAATTCATTTTTACTGCTGTCTAATGCTTCAGCGCCCCAGAACATGGGACTTTCATTAAGTTGAATACTGTAATTGGTCTTTGAAATTATTTCAAGAGTACAAGATGTATTTGAAACTCAGGAATTGAAATATGCCTGTATCATAACCACTTCTAAACTTTTCTCAGAAAGAAGTGTCAAATATCCTTCTTGTTAGTAAGGACTTTTACAATGTAGCATTTAACACATCAGAAATTGAAAAATTGCAATGGTTTAATCTCCATAAGAGGAAAGTTAGAAAAAGCTATTACTGATTTTCTTCAGAAAGGCCAAACGTATTTTGCTTCTATTGTTCTTTCTTATTTACCTTTGTAGCTCTTTTAAGATTTCTTTAAGTCATATTTATATAATATTTCTCCCTGAAAACACTGATGTGACCTCCTTATCTGTAACTAGGTATAATTCTTTTCTTTGATTCATCTCCAGCATCTAAGACATACATAGGCTGTGAGCAGCCAGATAGAAGAGGAAACAGTGAACTGGAGTCAGAGACATCTGAGTCTTGTTCAATTTTCCTTTCTGCATCTCATTTTCCATGAAAAGTTGATTGCTATAGACAATATAACAGATTATATTTGCAAAGACAACTGAAGCCTTGTTCTGTAAATGGCAATGGCCTTCTAAATGCTAGTCCTTCTCCCTGAAATTTAGAACAAATGGTACAAAATTTAAGGAGATGAAGTTGGAGAAGCATGTACTAGACAGAACTGAGATGAGATTCTCCATAAAGTTGTTCTTAATCGGGGTGAAAATAAGAAATATGTATTACATATTTATTTATATTTCATATTTATATATTTATGCAGATATACATATTTACGTAGGATTTATAGGTATTTACATAAAGTCTTCTATGCATATATATAGTCTGGGACCACAGAAATTATTCAAATTAAGTTCTTTTTCTGAGTTATGTTTTCTTTTTTCATGCTTTATTCTAAAAACCTGTTTAACACTCATTTAACACATTCAAGCTCATTGATAGTATTGGGACTGCAAATATGATTAACAAAGAATTTTTAAAAATTAACATATATATTTTTTTTAGTGTAACTGAAACAACTAGCCTTAAGATGAGGAAATTTCAAGTCTAATTCACAACTTCAAAATATACAATATAATATTATTGACTATTATTAACAATTGTGGCCATTCTGTATATTACATCAGCATGACTTGTTTATTTTGTAACTGTAAGTTTGTACTTTTTTGGCTCCCTTCACCCATTTTTCCCACCCCCATCCTTTGCCTCTAGTAACCACCAATCTATTCTCTGTACCTATGAGCTTGTTTTTCGTTTTTAAGATTCCACATATAAATGAGATCATGTGCTATTTTTCTTTTTCTATCCGACTTATTTCACTTACATAATGCCCTTAGGTTCCATCCATGTTGTCACAGATAGAAAGATTTCACTATTATTTATTGTTGAATAATATTTTATTGTATATATATGTATGTTACATGCATATATACACACACATACATATATATACCACATTTTCTTTATCTGTCCATCCATACGTGGACATTTAGGTTGTTTTCATATCTTGACTATTGCAAATAATGCTTCAATGAACAAGAGGGTGCATATGTATCTTTTCAAGTTAGTGTTTCTGTTTTCTTCAGATAAATTACCTAAAAGTAGAATTGCTGGAATCTGTGGTAGTTCTATTTTGAATTCTTTTGAGAAACCTCCATAGTCTTTTCAATAATGGCTGCACCAATTTACATCATCACCAATAGTGCACAGGGGTTCTCTTTCTCCACATCCTCACCAGCATTTGTTATCTCTTGTCTTTTTGGTGATAGCCATTCTAACAGGTGTGAAGTTATATCTCATTGTGGGATTTATTTGCATTTCCTTGATGATTAGCGATGTTGAGCATCTTTTCACCTACCTGTTGGTCATCTATATGTCTTCTTTAGAAAGATATCTATCCATATCCTTTGCACATCTTCTAATCAGATTAGTTACTTTTTTGATATTGAGTTGTATGACTCCTTTATATATTTTGACTATTAATGCCTTATGAGATATATGATGTGCAGGTATTTTCCCCCATTAAGTTGATTGCTTTTCATTTTCCAAATTCTTATATGTATAAATAGATACTAAGATTGGTGAACCAGAGTAACACATCTCATAAGTCAATAATAGTAACAGCCATCTCTTACATAGATTCTGTGCAGTAAGTACTGTAGATATTAACTTTTTAAACTAACATTACATGCACTTATTCATCTGTGACTAGTAATGTTCCTAGCACTTTTGTCATTTTACCTCATTTAACATTCACCCTATCTGAGGTCAAACATTATTATCTTCTTTTTTCATTGAGTAGACAGAGAGATGGTGGGTAGAGGATAAAGAGGACCTACAGCCACAGTCCAGCCTCAGAATTTTGGCTCCTTACTTGGTGTCCCTAGAATATCTAAGAGGTTGGTCATTGGTGAGAAGCCAGACTTGTTTCTGTGATTTCATGCAACCACGGACCCTCACAGCATAGCTTGGGTGTTCAAACTTTCAGAATGGTATTTCCCCAAATTATGTTTCAGTTACTTTCTAAATTTTTCTTATATGAAATACACTTTCCCGAGTTTTTAGGATCCCAGTTGGATCCTTAAACGAGAGAGGTTGATTCTACTCTGACTTCTATAAAAAAATATTCTAGAAGTAAGAGGTGTGATTTATCCTTTTTTAAAATGATTTACTTTTTGTTTTTGCATAGGGAAGTGATTTTGAAAATTTCCGCCTTGATAATAAACAACATTATCTATCATCAGAATATCTCATGACCTTGAACTACAGCAATCTTGCTGTGAGTTAAGGATTCTTTTCAAGTACTGTTGCAAATTCTTAATTTTCTGGTAATACTGTTGAGTTTCAGGTAACTTACAATTGCCAAATCTACAGACCCCTGGAGCCACCTCCTGTTAGCACAATTGAGTTGGCAGGTACACTCACCCACAGACACAGACACAGAAACACAAGCTTACAAATCATTAATTTCTGTTAATCATATCCCATGAACAATCTATTAATCCCAAAGCTCTCCTTGGTGATCTAGGTGAAATCTCATGGACAACACCACGTGGGTGACCAACAACATGAAATGGTCAGATTTCATTCTGGTGGGATTCTTCAGCCAATCCAAGTACCCATTTCTGCTTTGTGTGGTCATTTTTGTGGTTTTCCTGATGACCTTGTTTGGAAACACCATCCTGATTCTTCTGGTATACTCTCAAGCCCACCTCCGCACCCCCATGTACTTTTTCATCAGTCAACTGTCTCTCATGGACGTGATGCACGTTTCTGTCACCGTGTCCAAGATGCTGATGGACCAGGTCATGGGTGTGAATAAGATCTCAGCCCTTGAATGTGGGATGCAAATGTTTCTCTATCTGTCTCTAGTAGGTTCAGAATATTTCCTTCTAGCTGCCATGGCCTATGACCCTTATGTGGCCATCTTCCATCCACTGCATTATCCTATTCTCATGAACCACAAGGTGTGTCTCCTCTTGATGTCTGGCTGCTGGTTCCTAGGATCAGTGGATGGCTTCATGCTCACACCTGTCACCATGACCTTCCCCTTCTCCAGATCCTGGGAGATTCATCATTTCTTCTGTGAGGTCCCTGCTTTAATGAAGCTCTCCTGCTCAGACACCTCTCTCTATGAGATGCTCATGTACCTGTGCTGTGTACTCATGCTCCTCATCCCTGTGATAGTCATTTCAAGCTCCTATACTTTTATCCTCCTCACCATCCACAGGATGAACTCAGCAGAGGGGTGGAATAAGGCCTTAAACACTTGTTCTTCCCATATGATGGTGATCACCCTCTTTTATGGGACTTCCATCTACAACTACATGTTCCCCAGGTCCTACCACACACCTGAGTAGGATATGGTTGTATCTGTATTTTACACCATAATCACTCCTGTTCTAAACCCTTTAATCTATAGTATTAGGAATAAGGTTGTCACAGGAGCTCTAAAGAAAATGTTGAGTGTGGGATCTGTCATTCAAGAAACTATCAAGTAGGAAATTTTGGTACTAATGGTTTATTTTTCTTCTCTCTACACATCGTAAGTTTAAGACCTCACACCAATGTTGTTCCTCAGATTCTCGTACCATCATATGTTGTCCTGTATTCGTCCCTTTTGAAGGTTTTGTTTTCTTGTACTGGAAAGCTCTTCATTTTTATACTCCTTCTGCATTGAAAATGTTTATACAATCACATCAATGTTATGTTTTCCGAAGTTGATAACTGCACTGCGACTCTGTGGGAGAATATTCATATTCTTAGGAAATATATAATGAAAATATTTAGAGAAAAAATCATAAGGTGTGCAACTGGTGAATCAAAGAGAGAAAAAGTGATGAAGTCAAAGTGTTATAATGTTAATAGGCGAATATAGATAAAGTGTATATGAGTGTTAATTATACCATTTTTATTCATGCTACTCTTCTGTAAATTTGAAATTACTGAAAAATAAAGAGTAAACTATCAGACTTTCTCAGTTTCTTTGAGTTCTTACTTTCTGCTGGGTGGCAATTTAAGTGATGTATCATAGAAATCATGCTCATTTTAATGTGGTGGATCATTACTGTGACAATCCTGTCATCTGCCCACATTTACTGAGGGCTGTGTTCTTCATGGTCCAATCTTGAAGGCATCTAGTGAGTGTTTTACCTCTCTGAGATTGTTAGTAAGTTGTGGTAGACTGAGTATCCAAGATCATATAAGGTACTGTGGGAAAAATATTAACCCCGTGTGTAAGCTGGATTTAGGGAAGTTTCCCTTCATGAGGTGGTATCTGAGATGATATTTCAAATAAGTAACTTATCAAACAAATAAGCAGAGGAAGAACATCAAACATTGAATTCTTTATTCAGCCAATATTTCTTATACTATGTTATAATAAAAATAATAGCTCCTAGCTAAATGAGTTTAAACTCATAATAAAATATGGCTACCGTCCCCAAGGAACTTGAATTGTAGGCATAGTTTGTGCAAATAGGTGTATCAAATACATAAATTGTTTTGATGCTCATGTGGAAAGGGCACAGCTCATTAGGAAGCATTGGCTCTACCTTTGACCTGGAAACTCAGCCAACCAAGGGGGCTGAGAGAAGACCCTGGAGATGAGTGTGGAATGGTGACTAGACGTTGCCATCAGATGAGTACACTAGATATGACACAAAAACATGTGTAACAATAAAATAAGGATTAATTGGACTTCATCAAAATTATACTCTATATCAGAAGAGATTAGTAAACACTTAATTATAACATCAAGTCTGGAGAGAAAGAAAGCATCAAATATAACTGTAACCATCTTAACTTGGTAAGAAACCTACAATACAAAAAGAGATAACTCGTGACAAGAAAAACAGAAGGAGAAGAGAAAATGACAGAACCTACAAAGGTCAATGCAGAAAAAAATGCTATAAGCATGAAAAAACCGTCTCATTTATAACATCTTTTATGCAAACCTTATGGTAACTATAAAATAAAAAATTAGAGCAGAGTCACAAAACATAAAAAAGAGGAACCTGAGAAACATATCACAGAAAACCACCAAAGTGAAGTGGCAGACAGACATACAAGGAAAATGAATGAATAGAAAAGCCAGAAAACAAAAGATAAAAGACAGTATGAAGCCCACATATATCCATAATCACTCTAAATGTAAATGGATTGAATTTACCAATCAAAAGACAGAGAGAGTTGGATGGACTAAAATATGAGAGTCAACAATATGCCACCTCTGGGAAACATATCTCAGCTATGCAGGCAACATAAGCTCAGAGTGAAGGGATAAAAGATGATACCCCAGGAAATGGCAAACAAAAGAAACCAGGTTTAGCCATACTTGTATCAGACAAAATATACTTCAAGATAAAAGATAGAAAGAAACAAAAATGGGCATTAAACAATGATAAATAAAGACATTCCAAAAAAATGACATAACATTTACTAATATATGTGCACCTAACATAGGAGCAACAAAATATACAAAGCAACTAAACAGAACAAAAGGGAGAAATTCACAGCAACACTATAATAGTAGGGGACATTAGCATCCCAGTTATATCTATGAATAGATTGTCCAGATAGTAAGTCAACAAGAAAACACTGGCCTTAAATGAAACAGTAGACCAGATGGACTTAATAAATACCTATAGAATATTCCATCCAAAAGCAGCAGATACATAGTCTTCTCAAGCACACATGGGACATTCTCAAAGATACTCTGTATGTTGGAGGAAAAAGCAAGTCTCAATAAATTCAAGAAGATTGAAATCCTAAGATTGTTTACTGATCACAATGATATGAAACAAGAAATCAACTACAAGAAGAAAGCTGGAAAAGTCACAAATATGTGGAGATTAAAAATACGATACTGAACAACCATTGGAGGAATGAAGAAATCACAGAAGAAGTCACAAAATACTTGGAGACAAAAAAAAATTAAAATATAGCATATCAAACCTTATGGGATGCAGCAAAAGCAGTACTAAAAGGGAAGTACATAGAAATGCAGGGCTACCTCAAGAAACAAGAAAAATCTCCAATAAACCATCTAACATTACTAATTACCTAAAAGAACTGGAAAAGAGAACAAACAAAGCCCAAAGTCAGTAGAAGGAAGAAAATAATAAAAATCAGATAAGAAATTATAGAAATAGACACTAAAAAGACAATAGAAGTGATTAATCAAACTAAAGGCTCATTCTTTGAAAAGGGAAACAAAACTGACAAACCTTTATCTGCACTCACAAAGTAAAAGAGAAAGAAGGCTGAAATAAAGTCAAAAATAAAAGAGAAATTACCATAAATACCACAGAAATGCAAATGAATATAAGAGAATACTTTGAAAAACTATCCACCAACAAAGTGAGTAACCTGTAAGAAGTAGGTAAATTCTTAGAATCGTACAAACTCCCAAAACTGAATCAAGAAGAAATAGAGAATATGAGTAGACCAATCACAAGTGAACATATTGAAACTATAATCAAAAACCTCCCAAAGTACGAAACCCCAGGATGAGGTGAATTCTACCATATATTCAAAGAAGATTTAATAGTCACCCTTCGAAAAATATTGCAAAAATTGAAGAGGATGGAACACTTTCAAACTCATTTTATGAGACCAACATTATCCTGATAGCAAAACCAGACAAGGACAACAAAAACAGGAAAATTACGGGCCAATATCACTGATGAACGTAGATGAAAAAGTCCCGAACACAATATTAGCAAATCCAATACTACCATACATTAAAAGGATCTTACACCACGATCAAGTAGGATTTATTCCAGGGACACAGGGATAGTTCAACATCTACAAGTTAATTGATGTGATACATCGCATTAATAAAAGGAGAATAAAAATCATATGATCATCTCAATAGACAGAAAGAAAACATTTGACAGAATTCAACATTCACTTAAGATAAAAACTCTGAACGACATGGCTATACAAGGAAAGTAATTTAACATAATAAAGGCCATATATGACAAACCCACAGCCCATATACTCAATGGTGAAAAAATGAAAGCTATCACTTTAAGAACAATAAAAAGTCAAGGATGCCCTCCCTTGTCACACTTAGTCATTATGGAATTTGAAGTCCTAGCCATAGCAATTAAGCAAGAAAAGGAAATAAAATGGATCCAAGTTGGAATGAGAGAAATAAAACAGTTACTATTGAAGATAACATTATTGTACATACAAAATCCTAAAGAATATACAAAAAATGATTAGAAATAATAAACAAGTAAAGTAAAGTTGCAAGATACAAAATCAACATGTAAAAATCAGTCGTGTTTCTAGAGACTGATAAGAAACTAGCAGGAAGAGAGATCAAGAATACAATCTCACTTACATTCATAACAAAATGAATAAAATAGAATAAATTTACCCAAGGAGATGAAAGACCTATGCACTGAAAAACATAAGACATTATGGAAAGAAATCAAAGAAGATATGAAGAAATGGAAAGATGTTCCCTGCTCTTGGATTGGAAGATTTAACAAGGTTATAATGCCCATATTACTTAAAGCAATCTACATATTGTGTGTAATCCCAATTAGAACCCAATGGCATTTTTCACAGTAGAACAAAGAATCCTAAAATTCATATGAAACAGCAAAAAATCTTGAATAGCCAAAACAATCCTGTGGGAAAAGAACAAAGCTTGAGGTAGCACACTCCCTGAATTCAAAATATGCTTCCAAGCTGTAGTAATCAAGACAGCACGATTCCGGGGGAAAAGCAAGCAAATAGATCAATGGGACAGAATTCAAAGCTCAGAAATAAAACCGCACAACCATGAACAGTTAATCTTTGACAAAGGAGCCAAGAACGTACCATGGATAACAGACAGTCTCTTCAATAAATGGTGTTAGGAAAGTTGGACAGCCACATGAAAAAGAATGAATGTACACTATTATCTTAGACTATACATGAAAATTATCTCAAAATGGATTAAAGCCTTTAATGTAAGACCTGAAACCATAAAGCCCCTAGAAGAAAACATAGGCCATATGCTGTTTGATATTGGTCTTTTGTGTGTGAGTGTGAGGAAGAGTGGCCCTGAGCTAATGTCTGTTGGTAATCTTCCTTTACTTTATGTGGGATTCCCCCAGAGCATGGCTTGATGAGTGGTGCTAGGTCCACACCCAGGATCTGAACCTGCGAACCCCCAGGCTGCTGAAGTGGAATGTGTGAACTTAGCCACTACACCACAGGACTGGCCCCTGACATTGGTCTCAGCAGAGTCCTTTTGAATACAACTGGTGCAGCCACTATGCGAAGCAGTATGGAGTATCCTCAGAAAATCAAGAATAGATCTACCATGTGATCCCACTATTCCACTGCTGGGTATTTATCCAGAGAACTTGAAAATACAATGTCATAAAGATACTTGCACTCTTATGTTCATTGCAGCATTATACACAATAGCCAAGACACAGAAGCAACCTAGGTGCCCATCAATGATTGAATGGATAAAGAAGATGTGATATTTCTACACGATGGAATACTACTCACCCGTAAGATATGATGAAATCCGGCCATTTGTCACAGCATGGATGGACCTTGAAGGTATTATGCGGAGTGAAATAAGTCAGAAGGAGAAAGTCAAATACTGTATGATCTCACTCATAAGTAGAAGATAAAAACAACTAAAAACAAACACATAGCCTTGGAGATTGGATTGGTGGTTACCATAGGGAGAGAGAGAGGAGGGCAAAAGGGGTGATTAAACTCACATGTGAAGGGATGAACTATAATTAGTTTTTGGGTGGTGAACATGATGTAATCTACACAGAATTTGAAATATATTATGATGTACATCTGAAAATAAATTAATTTTAAGAGATACTTAGTATTAATAAAATATTAAATTTATTGACACTGCTTTCATGTTAATGTGTGATCCATCCTGGAGAATGTTCCCTTTGCATTTGAAAAGAGTGTGCATTCTGTGTTTTTTGGATGGAATGTTCTGTATATATCTACTAAGTCCATCTATCGAATGTGTCGTTTAAGCCCAATGTTTCCTTATAGAGCTTCTGTTCAGATGATCTATCCATTGATTTAAGTGGAATGTTAAAGTCCCTCATTATTATTGTTACTATTTCTCCTTTTATGTCTGTTAATAATTGCTTTATATATTTAGAAGCTGCTATGTTGGGTGCATATATATGTTTATAAGTGTTATATCCTCTTGTTGGATTTTTTCCTTTAACATTATGTACTGCCCTTTGTCTGTTCTTATATTTTTTGTTTTAAAGTCTCTTTTGTCCACTATAATTATTGCCATCTCAGTTTTCTTTTCATTAGCATTTTCATGGTGTTTCTTTTGCCATCTCTTCACTTTCAGTTTGAGAGTGTTTTCAGGTTTGAAGTGTGTCTTTTATATGCAGCATATACATGGGTCTTGATTTTTTATCCATTCAGTCACCGTATGTCTTTTTTGGAGTATTTATCCCATTTACATTTAAAATAGTTATTTTTAAGAGTATACTTCTTACCATTTTATTACATATTTTTCTGAGTGTTGTAGTAGTTATCTGTTTCTTTCTTCTCCTCTTGCTGTCTTCCCTTGTGATTTGATGGATGTCTTTCATATTACATTTGCATTCTTTCTCAATTTTTTTAGTATTTATTATAGGTTTCTGTTTGTGATTATGATGAGGTTCATGCATAATAACCTATGAAAATAGCAATCTATATTGATGGTCTCTTAAAATAGGCCTATTATGAAAAACTCTACATTCTTACTCCCCTCCCCCAAGATTTTATGCTTTTGACATCATATTTAACCTCTCTTTTTCTGTATTTATCCCTTAATCTCTTATCATGGAAATAGATAATTTTACTACTTTTTGTCTTTTGATCTTCATATTAGCTTTATAGGTGGTTGAACTACTACCTTTAGTGTGTGTTTACCTTTAGTAGTGATTTTTTTCCTTTGATAATTTTCTTATTCCTATTTGTCATCTTTTGTCTGTCACTTGAATAAATTCCTTTAGCATTTCGTGTAAGGCTGGCTTAGTGGTGACAAACTCCTGTAGGTTTTGCTTCTCTGGACAACTCTTTATGTCTCCTTCAGTTTTGGAAGATAAATTTATTGGGTATAGTGTTCTTGGTTGTAAGTTTCCTCCTTTCAGCACTTTAAATATACTGTGCTGCTCCCTTCTAGCCTCTAAGTTTACTTATGAGAAGTCAGATTATATACTTATGGGGTTTCCTTTGTATGTACCTTTTTTACTTTCTCTTGCAGCTTTTAGGATTCTCTGTCTTTAATTCTGGACATTTTAATTATAATTTGTCCTGATGTGGACCTTTCTGTATTCATCTTTTTTGATGTTCTCTGCACTTCCTGGCCTGGGTATCTGTTTTCTTCCTTATGTTAGGGAATTTTTCAGCTATTACTTCTCCATGTAGGTTCTCTGCCCCTTTGTCTCACTATTCTCCTTCTGAGACATCTATAATACAGATGTTAGTGTGCTTGATGCTGTCCCACAGGTCCCTTAGACTATTTTTCATTCTTTTTAATTCTTTTTTTACTCTTTCTTTTCAGCTTGGGTGATTTCCTCCATTCTCTAATAAGCTCACTGATCTATTCTTTTGTGTCATCTACTCTGTTATTGACTTCTAATGAATTTTTTCAATTATGATATTCTTCAGTTCTGATTTGTTGTTTTTATATATTTCCACTTCTTTGTTGAAGTTCTCACTTTCACCCATTCTTCCCCCAAGATCATTTAGCATCTTTATGAGTATTAGTTTGTACTCTTTATCAGGTAGATTGTTTATCTCTGTTTCATTTATTTCTTTTTCTGAGGATTTTCCTGTTTCTTTTTCAGAATATATTCCTTTGTATTCTCACTTTACCTACTTCTCTGTGCTTATATCTATGTATTAGACAGATCAGCTCCCAATGTGTCCTTATATAAGAGATACATTATGGAGCCCAGTAATTTGATTCCATCTTGTCTCCAGTTCCTAATGTTTCAGGAGTTTCCACTGTAAAGGCTACATGTGTCCTTCTGTTGTGGCAGGGTTACTCTTGCTGTGGATTCTGGCCCCCAGGCTGGCTGGTTGTAATTCTAAGCTGTGTGCAGCTCCTATGGTCACTTTATTCACATCATTGGGTGGGTAAAGCCCCAGCTCAGCTGCGTTCAAGGTCTAATAGCACATAACTGCTGCTGTTTTGCTGTTAAGTGAGTCAGACACTCAGCATGGTTGGTTGCTAGACTCAGGGGCTCACAATTGCTGTAGGCCTCTGGTCTCAGAGGCTGTTGTCAGGTTTGTCAGGTGTGCAGCTGGGTGGAGCTGTTCCTAGGCATGGCATCACAAAATCATTTCAGGTGTTGGAGTGTGGGGCAGATACCCTGTGTGGCTGTTTGAGATGGCCAATGGCACAAGTCTTCTGTCACCAACAACCCCCACCACCTATGGGTCCACACATCCAACCAATGCAGTCCTGTCTTATGCGCATTTCCTGCCATGCCAATACTGACTCACTCAACTCACTGTTGAAGTCCCGTATGCCCCACCTATGTGGGCCCATCAGTTCCCTGCAGGCCTTCTGGTGAGCAGGACCAGGCCTCCAGGTGGTCTGCCTGCCCTGGCTGAACTGGATTAAATCGGTGCTCTAATGGCTGCAGCAAATCCCTGCACAAACAGGAGACGAAGGAATCCAATGGCATCTGCCAGTGTCTGTGTCAGCAAGCTTGTATTACGTCACAATAATAGCTGTTGCCAATGTCTCAGTCCCTGTGTAGGTGGGCCCAGCTGTAGCCTGCCTCTTGGAGATGTGCTCAGAGGTTATCAAGTCTCTTTTACCAAAAGACTATGCACCTTTCTTTCTGGTGATTTGTGTTGGTTTCAGGAATGGGGCAACCTGTGCATAGCCCCTCTAAGAGCACACTTTACTTTCTCTTATGTTCAATAGCTTTTCTGGGGGTATCCTGATTGGTTTTAATAGCCAGTGAAGCCACATATTGTGGCATTCATCTCAGTTGTGCTTAAGTCAAAGGCTGCTTATTGTGGCAGAGCGCTCCTGCTCAGTTCCACAACTCCTGCAGGAAGGGCTTTGTATCTTAAGTTTGCTCCTGGCCATGAGTACTGTGGCTAGAATGTGGTTTATTCCTCAGCAGAGGGATATTTCTGTCTCTTGCACGTCTGTCAGTATTGCCCCTTGCTGTGAAGGTTCTTTTTATCCAGTTTCCTGTTCTCTCTGAAAGGTAATTGTTCCATTGATAGTTGTAGATTTGTTATATCCCCAGGATGAGGTGAATTCAGAGGCCTCCTACACCATTATCTTTCCAACAATCTCCTATTTGTTAGAAAATTTTTGATTCAATCATCTTGCTTGTTGTGGGTCTGTTCAGGGTTTCTATTTCTTATTGATTGAATCATGGTAGGTTATATGCTTCTAGGAATTTATCTATTTCTTCTAAGTTATCCAGTTTGCTGGTGCATAATTCTTTATAATAGTCTCTAATGATTCTTAATATTTCTGTCACCCCATGAAATTTCTCCTCCTTCATTTCTGTTTTCATTTATTTGAGCCTTCTTTTATTCTTACTCTAGGTAAGGCTTTATTGATTTTGTTTAACTTTAAAAAAATCTTATTTTCATTGATTCTTCTATTGTTTTTCTTTTCTCTATTTTATTTATTTCTTCTCTAGTCTTTACCATTTCCTTTATTCTGCTATTTTTTGGGTTTATTTAGTTAATATGTATTCCACTACTGTTGAGTGAAAAGTTCTGTATATGTCTGTTAGTTCAATTTCACTTTTTGGGTTGTCTAATTCAGCTGTTTCTTTATTGTTTTTCTGCCTGGATATTCTATCCAATATTGAAATGGGAGTATTGAAGTATCCTAATATTATTATATTTTGCTCTCTTTTTCCCTCAGTCATATTATTTTTTATTTATGAGCTTTGCTGTTCGATGCGTATATGTTTATAATTGTTATGTTTACTTGATGAATTGATGCTTTTATCATTATATCATGTTCTTCTTTTTCTCCTTTACCCATTTCTGACATAGAGACTCTTTTGTCAAATATAAAGTATAGCCACAGCTCTTCCCTCTTATTTATTACTAGCATTGGGTACTTTTTTTGTGCCTTCATTTTCAGACTTTTCACTTCCTTAAATCTGAAGTTGGTTTTCTTATAGAAAGCATATAGTAGAGTCTTACTCTTTTAAAAAGTTCATTCAGCTGCTTTATATCTTTTGATTGGAGATTTCAATCCATATAGACAAAGAAATCATTGATAGGCAATGACTTATTATTGCCATTTTGTTATTTATTGTGAAAGTGTCTTGCAATTGTTACTCTATTCCTCTCTTGCTGTTTTCCTTTCCATTTTGTTAATTCTTGTACTCATATTCTTTGATTCCTTTCCATTTTTCTGTTTTGTATGATCTATAGGTGCTTTTATGTGTGGTTACTGTGAGACTTACATAAAGTATCTTAACATTAGAATAGTATATTTTAGTGGTGACATCTTAACATCAACCACATCTACATTTTTTTTCACTCCTCACATTTTACAATAATTTTATGTTATTGATGTCATAATTTATATATATTTATGCTATCTCTATTGAGCAACTTTCACAGTTATAGTTATTCTTAAAATTTTTGTCTTTTAATGTTTACACTAAAATTAAGAGAAAGCTATACACTGTGATTAAAATGATTTATGCATTGTGATTTACTACTTTAGTAAAGTATTCTGCATTTGTATTCGTATGTAACTACATAAAATGTTTTATAATTTCATATGTGTTCATTTTGTTGTTTATTGTCTTTTCCTTTAAATGTGAAGGCCCTTTAGCGTTTGTTGTAAGTCAAGTCAGGTGGTGACAAACTCTCTCAGGTTTATTTGTGTAGAAATGCGTTTATATTATCTCTGTTTTAAAAAGATACTTTTTATGGATATGGAACTCTTCATTTGTGATTTTTTCATTCAGCATTTTGAATATATCATCTCACACTCTTCTGTTCTGCAAAGTTTCCACTGAGAAATGCAAGGAGGGGTAATTTAGGGCTCTGGTTTGGAGCATATTTGTTTCTGGGTGACCTACTTCCTTTTTTCTAAGTGACACTATTTTTCTTCTTTCTGTTCTTTGTCATCCTCTCCACCATTTATTTTTTTATTCTTCTTTTTCCCTGGTAGTTTTGGTCAGTTTGAAGAATCTAACAATTCTGAATCTTTGTATGTGGTTAACAAGCATGAGGCAGATTAATTTGCTATTCTTGTAGGCTGAACAGACAAATCAAAAGTTAAGTTTATTACATGTGGGATGTTTATGACTAACAAAATAAGGAAAACTTTAGAGAATAATACTTTCCAGGAGGCTAACAACTTACATCATTATTTTTTAAAATATTCCACCTGGCATGCAGGCAACATTTTTTCAGTGTTCTATGAGAATGCCACTATCTAAAAAGAATGGTCAGACTTGACACTAATTCAGAGAGTCTTCTAACAGATAATTTACAGATATTTCCATCTTTTTACACACAGATGCATCATTATAAAATAATCTAAAATAATTTTCTAATATATTTTTATATTTATTCTGACTATACTGTTTCCACATACAGTGAGAAAGGAACAGAAAAAAAGAACTTAGTTTTTTTGAGATTTGCTGCTAATGTAAGAAATAAATAGAATAAATATAATTGTTGAGATAAAATGATCATTTGAACTCAATAAATCTTGTATGACCACCACGTCTGTGAAAAGGCATCATGTGCAAAGCACTATAGGGATAGAGGAATGTATTTCCTGAGTTAAGGTTTATTACAGTTTCTAGAGATGGCAGAATGCAGAAAATTTAACACATCATTTTGATGTAAGGTAGTGTGACAAGATGAATCTTCACTAAGAGATTTGGATTCTAGAAAGTTAGAAATGATGTGCCTGGTTAGAAATTCTAGGAAGGGTTAATGGAGGTAGTGACCTACAGGTAACTTCTGGAGAATGGCGACTTTTCCATCTCCAAAGACAACTTTTAATAGAGTTTCTGTATCAGGATATAAGATTACTACTCCCTGTATGCTTCCAATATGATAGCATAAGAATATAATTTGCAATGTACACATTTCTGAGATTTAATTTAAAAGCTGACTACTTCTCAGAGAAAGCTCAGAAATTATGACAGTGAGGAGGCTAAAAACTGAAAGATAACTTGCCAATATGTGAGAGGGGAGTTACTAAAGACATTTTGGGTAAAAATCTTCCATTTTCATCAACATTTGTCCCTGTCCAATGTTCTTCCACATGTGATATTATCTACTTCCCTCTCCACAAGACTCCTGCTCGCTTTAGAAGATTTGAAAAGAGGAACAAATAAATATTAATTTCATGTAAGTTGGGGCAAACAGATATAGAAAACATAAGTAGTGAGTATGAGATTCATGATGAAATTTTGGTTCTCAATTAAAGCTGTTTCCAGGCCATCTCCTGAACAGATAAGCAGAAATTACTTGAGTCAGTACCCAGAGTGAGGAGTTCAGAAGAATAAATTACATTACTCTTTTCTTTGGACATTTAAGGGGTAAAGAATCTCAGGGCAACTTGCTAACATTCTCACAGAATATGGTAAATTCTGTGTAGAAATAAAGTAAGTATAGGGATTCTCCCAAAGATAGGAAGCTAGTGTAGCTCAACTAGGGAGGCATGGATGGTTGAACAGACAGTACCTAAGTGCTTCCCACTGTAGCATCTGCAATAAAACAGAAACACAGAAGGAGCCACCTAACGACTTATATTTCACCATCATCAATTCTCCACGTTTTCCCACCTGCTTTTTTTTAAATACTTCTTTGTCATGCACCCATTCCTAAACCAACACATTCTCTTATCCTTGTTTTGATAAATTTAGCCACTTCAAAGTTGGCTTATCTTGTTTGAAGAGTTGAGGTTACTACAGTAGTTACTGGAAGATATGCTAGGTTACTAATGCCATTTTGTCTTTGGATCGTTGTAACCTGTTGTATCAGATTCCATTGAGAACCTGATGAAAGGTGTTAACACACCTTTGAAAAACAATTTGACGTGATTATACATATATTACACATAAAAACAAGAATAAATATTGGGAATATATGAAAAATGGATCTTCTTGCACCCCTAAGGACTTAGGATTCATTAAAAAATGTTTTAATATGATCATTTTATGGGTATCAGAGTTTCAATGTCTTACATGCCACGTGGTACTCTTCAGAGTATGACATCCTCTACTCCAGTTGTACAATTATTCAAAAGTTATTTAAAATTGATCTCAGGGTTTTTTTTTTTCCTTTTCCTGGCTCTATAAATTGGAAGTGTATTTGTCTCTCTAACCTACACAGTAGACAGAAAGCCACAGCAAATTTATGTTGTGAATGTGTTTTGTAATCAGTATGGTGCAACAAGAATAAGGTAAGTATGATCATGTTCTAAGGGTAGTAGAAAACATTCAATTTAAAAGCTCTTACTGAGCACCCCCAAAGTACAAGGCATTGAGGTGGAACAATGTGGAATAAAATCCTGAGAGCACATCGTTTTCAATATTCTAACTCCAGGAAGGAACCTAAAATAAGCACATTCTTTTTTTGCGTTAAGGCAATAGTATCTACTATTGTAAGAAAAGCTATAAAGCAAGAGTTTAGAGAACAGGAGAATGTATTTTCCTTCTCACAGGCAATCACTGAAAGCCATTTAAAGGATGTTTCTCAGCATTTTGATCCTAAAGTTCACAGAAGGTTGAAGCAGCTAGAAATAGAAAGATCTTAGAGTGAGAAAGGAGAGGTCAAGAGGAGTTTGCATACTGTACAACTATATATTTTTTTATTTTTATTTAAGATTTTTCCTGAGGAAGATTTGCCCTCAGCTAACATCTTTGCCAATTTTCCTCTATATTATATGTGAGTTGCTGCTACACCTAGTTATTTTAAATCTTTGGCTAGTACATTACTTCTATTACAGAGATCACACCTGGTATATTTACTAACTTTAGTATAGCCCATTACATGGTGAACATACCCTGTTTATACACATAACTCAATAAATATTTGTTGATGTGAGAACTATATTGTCCTTTTCCTAGATCAGAGGGTATTATAAATTACACAATAGATTAAAATTCCTTTGTTTAACACAGGAGGAGTCTCCCTGATGTACGCTTGAGGCCACAGAGAATATTTCTCAGAGAAATTAATAAATATATGACTAAAGTAGTCTAAATTGTTTGGATCATGAAAGGATAGAATTGAGCGTTGCAGATGCAGATTTGGGTCTAGACTTTTAATGTCATCATGAAACTATTGATTAAATATTTGATAAAGATCCATGATTATTGTTAAACAAATTAAATATACTTATTATTTATAACTATATTATAAATAAATAAAGTAATTTATAATTATTATATATATTATTATACATAATAAATATAATTATGTATAAATATAAATTATAAATGAATAAAATATTATTAAAATATTATATGTCATTTTAAGTATATATGTCCAACTGTAAGAAAGAATTAAATTTATCCTGGAAAGAGACAGGTTAATAGAATTGATAAAATCCATACCAAAAACTACACTCTCTAGTGTGTGGCCAAAATCACTGACTGAATACAGCATGAGAGAATTTCACATCATCTTGCTTCCAATGCCTACCACAGTTTCAAATACAAATATTATAGGACACATCACTCATTTAAGTGAACAAAGGAAAGGATAAACTCATTGTAATGGTTATGATGCCAAGACACATTTCTCTTATAGTTTCAGATGTTTGTCCTGGATCACAAAGTCCAAAAAGACTTTTCTATTTTTTTATCATTGACACTCCAAAATGAATAACCTCATCAGGTCTTTTCCCAAGAGTTGTTTTTGATTTGGAGGAAGATGAGAGAAATTTCAAGTCTATTGAGAAGAAACTGTACTAAAAGAGGGAAAAAATATATAACTGTGATTGTGTGTTAGTTAGTCTATCACAGGCTGAGCATTTGTCAGCTCACAAGTTCCAAGACAATATATTGAAGTTTTGGGTGAGATTGGGGAGAGAAACAATAGGATAAGGAAGTCTTCCAGATTATATTTAAACATACTTTATTTCAGTTTATATTTTTACTTTCAACAGTGTCTCGTCCAATATCAACTTAGCAGGGAATAGCTGGAGAAAGACTTTGGTATTGGAAATAAGGGCGATGATAATATTTGTTTTCAAATTTGAAAAAAAAGAAATCTTCATTGAAAGAAGTGACACTTCAACATTTAATAACCGTTGACTTTGCTAAGACAGAAATAAAAAAAATAAATCAGTTACTGACGCTCTAATATCCCTCTTTCTAAAGCCACATCTCCCTGCCCTTTCTTCTTCTCTACTCCGTTTCATTGTTTCATGAAGGTGGGGTTTGGGTGGTTACAGTCAAGATTTGGTCCTAAACCACTTGCTTGGATACACCCAAACACACAACCACTCTAGGTCTATGATGCTTAAGCTAAAAACTTGAATTGTGACAACAAACTATTAAGTAATATCCCTTCTTTAATTTAGGAGTGTCACTTCAGGAGCTCTAAGGGGTGCTTTTCAGAAACTGATGAAAGATTAAAATTGGGGTATTTGATATATTAACAATTAGAGCATTCATTTCTATTAGTATTTTCCAAGAACTAATATCATAATAGTGCTTAAAGTTTGCAGTAGATTATTCAAAGACTATAAGTGTTTCCTGTTTCTCCTTTCAAGTGGAATATCTGGAATATAATGTGTAGAGAAGTGGAGAATCTTATGTATTTCTAGCAAATATATTATTTGTATAAATGTTTGTAACAATGTTGTAAAGGACTATATAAAGAACACATTCTTTATCTTGTTGGGAGTGATATGTGCATCGTTTATTATTATTCTTGAACCTACAAGGGCAGTCATGTATATCCTAAATGCCAAGTGATGCACCATGCAAAACATGGGCTCCAAGACTGACTAAAATAGGAAACTGAAGGGTCCGGCCCAGTGGCACAGCAGTTAAGTGCACACGTTCCGTTATGGCGGCCTGGCATTTGCCTGTTTGGATCATGGGTGCAGACATGGCACCACTTGGCAAGCCATGCTGTGGTAGGCATTCCACATGTTAAGTAGAGGAATATGGGCACAAATGTTAGCTCAAGGCCAGTCTTCCTCAGCAGAAAGAGGAGGACTGGCAGCAGTTAAAAAAAAGAGAGAGAAAACTGAAGAAAATAATTAAATGAGGGTTAGCTCTTAATTTTGTATGTATTAAATTGGCAAAATTAGTCAACATAATGTCAAAGCTAAAAAAGGGTTGTATTTCAAGAGTACTGTAGGAAAATTATCACATCCACAAGTTTATTTGAGACTCAATGTGCCCACTGAACTGGTCATTAAAAATTTAGGAACAAAGTATGGAAGTGACAGTGAGAACTCTGTCAGAATGTACTTCATGAAGAGTATTTGATTTTGTTTAAAATATTCCATGATTTCCCATAGTACCAAGAATTAACTTGCTTTAACTATCCCATAATATCTCATGGCACAACTTACATTAATTCCTTTATTTTTTTCACACAATTTAGTTCACATTCATCCCTTCTTCTCATTCATGAAATCATTCAGCTGAACAATAATGTGATTGAGTTCATTCTGCTTGGGTAAACTAAGGATCCTGTAAGGAAGATAACAGTTTGTCAATTTCTTGATTTTCTATTTGGGTACATTGTTAGATGACTTGCTGATTATTAGACCAGCTAGGAACATGGAAGTCCAATGTACTTCTTCCTTTTCCACTTATCCTTATCTGGCACCTGCTTCTCTACGTCCATATCCTCTAGAATGATTGTGGCTGACCTTTTAAAGAAGACCACTATCTCTTTCAGTGAGTTCATGATTCATGTCTTTTTAATGTATTACTTTGGTAGCCTAGAGATATTTATCCTAATTCTCATGGATTTTTACCACTCTGTAGCCACCTGTAAGTCACTGTGCTACACAACTAAGATGAGTTATCAAGTCTGTGGTTCACTAGTGGCTGTGGCCTGGGTGGGGTCCTGTGTACATTCTTCAGCTCAGATTTTTCTGACCTTGAGTTTACCTTTTTGTGGCCCCAATGTGATTGATCACTATTTCTGTGACTTGCAGCCTTTGTTGAAACTTACCTGTACAGACACCTACGTGGTAAATCTACTCTTAGTGTCCAATAGTGAGGCCATCTGTATAGTGACTTTTGTCATGGTGATGTTCTCCTGTGTTATCATCTTGTGTTCTATGAGAAACCACAGTGCTGAAGGAATAAGAAAAGTCTTCTGCAACTGTAACTCCCACATCATAGTGGTCATCGTGTTCTTTGGTCCTTATATATTTATATAAACATATGCTGCAACCACCTTCCACATGGACATGATGACACCTGTCAATTGGAAAACCTTTGTTCAACCTTCTGATTTGTACACTGAGAAATGGAGAAGTGAAAAATGCAATGAGAAAGTTGTGGAACAAGAAGATAGTCTCAGATGCCAAAAGAAGAATGGGAGTTTTAAATTTTTCTTAATAGTTTGGATTGGCCTAAAAGTTCATAGAGAATATGATATTCTTATTGTGTAGTTTTACAATCCTAATTTGAGGCATGAGAACTACTTCCTTCAGGAAAATAAAGAATGTGAACCCATAAGCTGGTTAGTATCGAGTCAAATTTATGAAGGGGAAGTGACAGCACCAGGTATAGTCTGGTACGGAAGGCCCATTGCCTTAGTGGTTCACTGTTGTTTCTCTGACTTTTGCCTTCCTAGTGTCACCTATGATTTTTATCTAGTGTTTTAGCTGTTCTTCATAATGGCGAGTACTGATGCTTTCTGCTTCTAGATTAACCTCCTCCCCATGCTTATCTCTACAGCCTGGTTACTTATACCTCTTCCAAAGGGTTTCATTTATTAGACACTTCTGTCTCGATGCATTTGATCATCAACCTTCAACTTAATTGTTCTTCCTGATTCAGCAGAAAGTATCAGATTCAAATAACTGTAAAAAGTCCATGTAGCAAGGAACAAGATAAAATCTAGTAATCCTCTTTCCAATTCTTGAGCGTTTACTGCAAATTCTAAGCTTGTGTTTACTTAGATCTTTCTCGAACTGTGAGAATACGCACCGTCCTGAGGTACATCTTGGATGTTAGGAAGGCTGTGACTGTTGGTTTTGTATGCAGAATAGCATTCTTTTGGTAAAATCTACTTTATACTCCCAACTTGATTCTTTCTTCGGGGCAGGGGGTGGTATTAAGTTTTCCTTTGAATCATGCGAATTAATTGTAGCATAGCTGGCCCAAATTAAGGGTGATATATTAATGTGGTCTACAAGTAGAGAGAGTAATCAATTGATGTTACTGAATTTTAAAATATTAATAGAAAAAAACAATGAATGAGATAACCTTAAGAAGGATATTTATGTTTCAAAATGGCAATACTTACATGAGAGTTATGAATTATAAATTTCCTTTCTGAAAAAGGCAAAATTGTGGGAACTGTAAAAACCAGTCATTGTTAGGGATTCAATGAGAGAGGAGAAGAGAAGAATAGATGGAGCACAAGTCATTTTTAGTGAAGGAGAACAAATATTTATGATACTGGAATGATGGAGACATGACATATTGCATAACCCAAACCCCATAAAACTATACAATACAAAGTGTAAGCCCTAATGTAAACTATGAACTTTAGTACAAGTGTAACAATATTGGTTTACCAATGTAACAAATGTACCAAACTGATGCCATGTGTCAGCAAATGGGGAAACTGAGGGGGACAGCGAAGATATGTGGGAACTCTGTACTTTTTGTGAAACTTTTCTGTAAGCCTAAAACTGCACTAAAAAAAACAAGTCTATTTTAAAAAGTTACATTCACAAGGGAAAATTTGACATATCACCATGATTTAAAATATTTTATTTGAATTATTTATACTAATTTATTATGTAATAGAAGTATATATTATTAAGCCACATACTTTTATCCCCAATTTTTTTAGTTTACTCTTCTATGCTATATAAATAGCATTAATGAATATATATAAGATTGTGTTTTCTGTATGAAAACAATCCTTAATTGAGATATTATTATATAATTTCAAGCATTAACTTAAATGATGTTACTGATCATGGATAATTTGCATATATATGCATATATTTGCATGTGTGTATATATACCATATCTTCTATATCCATTCAACCACTTAGGTTGTTTCCATATCTTGGCTACTGTAAACAATGCTGCAACGAACATGCAGGTGCATATATCTTTTTGAATTAGCATTTTTGCTTTTTTGGGATAAATATCAAGAAGTGGAATTGCTGGATCATATGGTAGTTCTACTTTTAATGTTTTGAGGAAGCTCTACACTGTTAAAAATTTTTTTAAAAAATCTAACTATATGCTATCTACAGGAGACTATTTTAAATTTAAGGACACAGACTGAAAATGAAATGATAGAGTAAGATATTCCACGTAATTGGTAACCAGTAGAGGGCAGGATGACTAACTATTATTGAATATAAAATAGGCAAAAGAGACAAAGAAAGTCATTACAAATGACAAAGAGTCATTTCCATAGGAAATTCTAACAAACATAAATATATATACATCCAAAATCAGAGCATCAAAATACCTAAAGTGAATATTGATGGATCTGAAGGGATAAATACACAAATACAATAACAATAGAAGATGTTAATATCCCACTTACAAAAATGGACAGAACATTTAAACAGAAAATCATAACGAAAGAACAGACTAGAACAACACTATTGGTGAGATGTACCTAACAGATACATCCAGAATATTCCACCAACACTAGCAATACACGTATTCTTTTAAAGATCACACGGAATTTTCTTCAGGATAGACCATATGTTAGGGCATGAAATAAGTCTTAACAAACTTAAGAATATTGGAATCATTCCAGATACCTTTTCTGAGCACAGTGGAGTGAAACAAAGAAATCAATAACAAGAGAAAATAGAAAAATTCACAAATTCATTGAAATTAAAATAAAACACGCTTGAATAACCATTGAGCAAAAGAGGAAATCAAAGGGAAATTGGAAAATATCTAAGACAAACTAAAATGAAAACATAACATACCAGGAATTATAGGATGTCCCAAAAGTATTGGTAAGAGGGAAGTTTATGGTGATTAACACCTAATTATTTTTCTTATTTTTTATTTGTGTATGTACATCATAATATATTTTGAATTCTGTGTAGATTACATCATGTTCACCACCCAAAAACTAATTATATTCCAGCCCCTCAAATGTGAGCCTAATTACCCCTTTTGCCCTCCCCCGCTTCCCCGATGGTAAGCACCAATCCAATCTCCAATGCTATGTGTTTGTTTGTCGTTTTTATCTTCTATTTATGAGTGGGATCATGTAGAATTTGACTTTCTCTCTCTGACATATTTCACTCAGCATAATACCCTCAAGGTCCATCCACGTTGTCACAAATGGCGAATATCGTCATTTCTTATGGCTCATTAAAGTCAATAAATTTTTATTTAGGGAATTTTACATATAATTCCTTCCACTGCCCATCAAACTTACTTTAGTTCCACCAAAATTTGAGTCAAGATTCATCTACGCAACAGCCCTTTTACAAAGACCCTATGCTTTTTTTTTTTTAGATGAAGTATATCTGATTTATAATGTGGTGTACATTTAAGGTGCATATGTTAAGTTGGTACATTTATATATTATAATATGATTCCTTTAGAAAAGAAAGAATTAAAAAGATGCATTGAGAACAGTGTTATATCAGTGAATGGAAGTTTTACCATTCTGTAATGAATGTAGAGAAGTCTTTAAGAACACTTGTAATAAACATTTCTAAGAATGGTAAAAAAGATAAAAATAAATAAATATAACCCATGTTTAATCCACAGTTGTCATGTTAGTCAGCCCACAATTTTTTAGTTGAGTTTATTTTATCTGCACTTGAATATGGGTATATTGATGACACACTTCAAAAATGTCCCACCTAGAAACTTTGGGAATTAATTTCTTCAAGAAATTTACTTTAGGGTCTTCTAAATATGAATTAAGTTCAAATCATATTAACTTCTAAGCTTCCACACCAAAGAATAGTACAGATATTTAAGATACTGTCAATACCTAAGATTTAAAAAAGTCAACTATTGGGTCTTTTATAATTTTAGGAACTCTGTATTGTAGTTCTTTCCCACAGATCTAACAAATAGTTCTGTGAGTAAAGCAAACCGCATAGTTACTTGACAAGGCATTTCCAATAATGTGAGTCTACGGAAAAAGCCCCATTGGATAGACCTCAATTCAAGATTTATATTTTCCATTCTGCGTTAACATCTCCCATAATGAAGTGCTCCCATGGTTCACACTTGTACTTAGCAACAAAGTCCTGCAATTTTCTCATGCATTTCATTTTATCCTAGAGCAAGAATGCACATTCTTGCTTAGACTTTCTTGCAGCTTTCCCCTGGTTAGCTGGTTGGAAGCAATAAGGGGTGTAGGAGGAAGCCCACGAGGAAAGCAAATACCATTGCATGACAACTTCTTCAAATAAGGTAATGGCATGGTGTCTAGGCTAAGGAAGCCTGTTCTTTCCTCTCTTTGAAGGGAGAGGAAGCTACTTATGATAATCAGGAGGATGCAAGATAATTGTTTTCACCCTGCCCTGCACAATTATGTCTGTCTAGATCTCAGAATCCCACACTTTTCTTATCAGAATACTGACTTCAACAAAAAATTCCTAGGTAGGTTGCATATTCAGTCATCTTTACAGTTCTGTCATCTTTATTATAAAATCCTGGACAAAAATTAGACCATAATCTCTATGGGCAGGAGACATGGCAACAGTGGGCATGGAAGCTCTGTGTTAAAAGTATGTCCATAAGACATATTAGATAGAGTGTATCTCGGGAGGCACCTAAATTGGGTCCAATATACACCCCTTTTCATAATTACTTTGTCTTGAAATATAAGACATCAACTAAAACTGTGCCAACTGGAATTGACTATTTTGCAAAGCTTACAAGAGCAGAATCAAACTCCAGCAGCTGTGATCAATAATAAATGCTTGAGATGAAGTAACCTTGAAATTCATAGAATCTGAAAAAAAGTGATGTATATATGTCACTAGAATTTATTGTGGAATTCACAGTTTTACATTCCCACATGGAGAAATAGATGATCATTTTCTCAAGCTAAAGACATTCTAAAGTTCCTGGTACAATAAAATTAATATAAAACTAGTAATCTTAATATAATTAAGTAATTTATAAATATAGAAGTTCCAAATAAACAAAAATACTCATTGAATTTTCTCTATGGATAAAAAATACAAATAAAAATAGAAATTGAAATCAGAAGATTCTTACTGTTCATACAATTAGTCTGTGGTGTTGATGGATGGTGACAAATGGTGATATCCATCTCCATTGCATAAACATAGTTTTCATTCAAATATCACAGTCTCATTCAAATTACTCTCTTTTCTCGATTATATTAAATCTAACTAAAATAATTCATATCAGTGATGTAACTCTTCTGCTCCAAATCCTAAAAATCCTCCTCTGGTTACAATATTCTATCTTTAATCAATTCTCATTTTCAAGTTCCCTACTATCAATTGCATATACTCTTGTAGGCCATATAAATATATCCATATTAATTTGAGCCATCTATGCCATAATCATTAGAACGTGATCTTATGAACAAATTATTATAATTGGGATGACTCAAGAGAAAACTTAAAATTCCCCAAAATTAGAATGTAACATTTTAGGAGCAAAAAGTAATTTTTACAAACAGAGTAATATTGAGTATAGCCTAAATAATCAGAACCTTCCTAAGATAAAAAAGACTCCTTCAGAAGGGTGAATGTTCTCACAGTGTTCTGTCACTCTTCTAGAAGGATCTTAGTAAACATATGATAATAATTCAAAGTGTAACCACAGGACATAGAAGAGAGATTATCTACATTGCGTGTCTTGTCCTTTACAACATGAAGCTTCTATAATTATTTAAATCTGGTGCTTTCTTTCTGTCAGGAAGAACAACCCAGTTGAAGGTTCATGATCAGACATTATGATCCCACAGTATTTAATAAATGAACAGTTTGGAGGAAACCTTGCCAGGCTGTGGATATAAGCATACAGAAGTGTAAGTATAAATAGAGAACACAAAGAATCAATATGAGGAAGGGCAGAGATAATGCAAGATCAAAACACAGTGCTATTAGGCAGGCAAGAGAGGCAGAGTAAAGCATGTGTCTTACATGACTGTTTCTACCTGGGGCTGTCTCTTTTTCTACAGAAAATTGACTCAATGCTAATCAGCATATGTGTTCATATTGCCTATCTTCTTGAATAAACTAATTCTTATGCCCCACTTTAGGATTATGTTAACTCTGCAATAAGAGGATAATATTCTCTATGGACTTTTTTGATCAATCCTAATGATAAAGAAAATTTGAAACTTCTATTCATCATTTGTCACCTGAGATCAACTTCACGTTCCATATTTTCCTCATGGCATTTTTCACTTCTGCATTTCTCAGTGTATAAATCACAGGATTGAACAAAGGTGTTCCAATTGTATAAAACACAGCTATCATGTTGTCCATGGAGAAGGTGGTTGCAGACCATGTGTATATAAATATGCAAGGACAGAAGAACAAGGTGACCACGATGACGTGAAAAATGCAGGTTGAGAGGGCTTTTTTCCTACCTTCAGCACTGTGGTTTCTCAGAGGACGCAAGACGATAACATAGGAGAACATCACCATGACAAAACTCACTGTACAAATGCCCCACTGTTGGACACCAAGAGTAGATTGACCACGTAGGTGTCTGCACAGGTAAGTTCAACAAAGGCTGCAAGTCACAGAAATAGTGATCAATCACATTGGGACCACAGAAGGGTAAACTCAAGGCCAGAAAAGTCTAGTTGAAGAATGTACACAAGACCCCACCCAGGCTACAGTCACCAATGCACCACAGACTTGATGGCTCATGATGATTGTGTAGCGTAGGGGCTTATAGATGGCCACATAGTGGTCAACAGCCATGATAATTAGGATAAAGATCTCCAGGCAGCCAAAGAAATGTGATGAAATGACTTGGATCATGCAGTCATTGAAAGAGATAGTGGTCTTCTTCAAAAGGGCATCCACAACCATTCTAGGGCCTATGGATGTAGAGAGAAAGGTATCAGATAAAGATAAGTGGAAAAGGAAGAAGTACACTGGACTTCCAAGTGCCTGGCTGGTCTTGATGGTAGCGATAATCAGAAAGTTACCCAGCAAAGTCCCCAAATAGATAAGTAAGAAAGTGACAAAGACTATTTTCTTCCTAACAGGTTCCTGGGTTAACCCAAGCAGAATGAACTCAGTCACATTATTATTCAGCTGCATGATTTCTTGAATGAGAAGAAGGAGTGTGACATGGTTCATCTGCAAAATATAAGGGAATTAATTCAGGGTTGTATGTGTAACATATAGTGTTATATATGATGCTATGGATATTTTAAGAAAAATAAATGTTCCTTATCATGGGCATTTTAGCTGTTGCTTCTTAGTAACTCACCTCAACACTTTGTTCCACAGTTTGCAATGAGGCTTCATTTTATTATTAAATTAATTATTTTTTGATATTTAATAAATTGACATCCATGTTTAGATGGTGTATCACTTGGGATTTTGGATATATCTGACTACTTTTGGAAGTTCATAATATAAATGGAAAATTATACCCCAGCCCCAACCCATAAAGAATATCTTCTTTACACATATATTTATCATTGTATATTTGTTACACATAATTCTACAAATGTCTATTTTTTAATATATATTATGTGTCCCTTCACTGTATGCTAATTTCCAGATATTAGAGCTTGAAACAAGAAAGAGGAAGTACTTATATCCTCTAAATAATATGATGTTACCTTGTGGTGCTCTTCTGATATTTAGCATTTGATGTATACTAATGTAGAGAAGTGAATATTCCTTAATAGTTGGCAATATCTCAAATGTCCTTATTTCTACCTTTTCCTTTTTCCCATTTCTGAAAGACATCCCTTAGAGGACCCAAAGTCCCTAAGGTTGCATAAAAATGAAAGAGGGGTGTTATAACTCAACAGTTCTTGTTTTCATAATTCAACTTTTTAACTTAAACATTTTACATCTGAAGTGATTTTGGGAGGACACCATGCAGTTCATGTAGGATCAGATGATGGTTGTAATCTCCAGTAGAGTTTGTATTATCCAAGCACCTGAAAACTCCTTTGTTCTTGTAACAAACCAGAGATTCAGAGGAGGGAAGGAGATATAATTTTAGACAACAAGAGTAGTGGACAGTCAGTAACTGACTTCATTCAATTTATTTCTGTCCTGGCTAAGTCAGTGATGATTTAACTTTGAAATTTAATTTATTTCAATGAATATTTCTCTTTTTTCAAACTTAGAAAGGAATGCTATCACTGGCTTCACTTCTAAGAAAAAAACTTTTTATCTACATCTTTCTTTTCAAGATAATTTTGAAAGGGACTATATGCAAGTAAAAAATTTGGAAGGCTTACATATCTCATTGTGTTCCTCTTCAATCCTTCAATACACTGTCTTAAAAGTTGTAAGTGGCCAAAGCACAGACTATGATAGAGTAAACAGATGCAAATTTCCCTTGTACATCTTTTCCTCTTGCTTGGTAAGCTTTCTTCTCCTGAGCCCACTTGAAATATACCTTATGTTCCTCCAAATCAAAAACTACTCTCAGGAAAGTGTCTGATGAAGCAATTTATATTAGGATACCAGATTTTTAAAAAACTCTGTTTGCACTATGAAACTTTTGACAAAGATCTTCAACTATGAGGAAACTGATCCTTAGTATCTTAATCAAAACAATAAGCTTGTTCTTTCCTTCTTAATTTGAAAGAGTGATCCATCATGAAATATTTGTACTTGAAATTAAGTCCCATAATTGTGGCCACTCATTTGAGTGTATGACTGTTGATTTGTGCTATCAACCCCATTAGAATGTTCATTTCTAGATCAAGTTTATTTTATTTTACTGTTTTGCTAAGTAATATTTGCCCTGAGCTAACATCTGTTGCCAATGGTAGAGATATATTTTTTCATTTGAGGAAGATTGACCTTGAGCTAACATGTGTGCCAGTGTTCCTCTATTTTTGTATATGCAATGCTTCCACAGCATGGCTGATGAGTAGAATAGGTCCATGTCCAGGATCCAAACCCACAAACCTGGGCCACTGAAGTGGAGTATGTGGAACTTTAACCACTTGGTCATGGGGCTGGCCATAGGAACAAGTTTATTTATACATCTGGACATATATTGTTTAAGATAACTTAAGAATTATAGATACATATATTTTCATTAACTTATTAATAATTATGAGTTCTCATAAATATTTAGTCAGCAGTTCAATCAATAGTCTCCTTCCTTCTTAGAATGTCACTTCATTTCTAACTACTTCAACTGTCCCAAAACTGCAGGACCCAACTGCTAAGAAACCTTCTCTGGTGGCCTTCAGTGACTGCTTTATGATGAAAGAAATTCTCTCTCCTGTTCCCTAAGGGCTTCTTTGACAGCTTTTCTTATAATATTACATAATATTAGTTAAATTCACTTATATGTGCTCTCTCTTTAGCTTCCTTTTTGGAATAAAAATCTTTGAAAATTATGTATTCTCAGATTTTATTCTCCACAGTTCAAAACTCAATGCCTTGTACAATGTAGGTGCTGAGTAAATGTTTTTAAATTGAACCTTCTCAATTACTTCTTAATATATTTATCTGATTGGTTTAGTGCTATTCTGGTTACAAAATGCATTCACATCATTAATCCTCTGTGGCCTTCTATTATGCATGGTAGACAGACAAACATACTCCCAATTATAAATTCAGAAAAAACTGAGATGAATTTTAAATAACTTAATAAATCATCTCCACAATCTGGAGTAGAAGATGGTGTAGTCTGAACAGCACCACATGGCCATGCACGATTTGAAACCCTGACACCCACAAAAATGATCATCTTAGCATTTAACTATTTTTTATCATGAATCCTTGGCCCTTAAAGAATACGAGGAAAGCCTTGACATTTTTCATATCCTCCTAAAATTGGTTATGTTTTTGTTCATGTCTTTGTGGGTGATCATATGTAGAACTTTTCCAGAGGTGTGTTAACACCTTTCATCAGGTTCTCAAAGGAATCTGACACAAAAAATGGGTAACAATGATCTGAAGACAACACTAATAAAATAGCACAACTTAATAACTATTGTACTTACCTGAAACAAGTTTAGCTAACCTTAGCATGGCTAAATTTGTCAAAACAATAATAAACAAACAATGTGTTGGATGGGGAGGTAACAGAAAAGAGCTGAAAGAAAAGCAGAGAGATAAAGGTGGAAAATAGATGAGGGTGGAATAGAGTGTTAGTTGGATCTTTCTAACCTATCCTATCTGTTTTATTGCAGCGACCACAGTAAGAATCTTTACTCTCCTTAACAATTCTCTCTTAAACTACTCAACCCTCCCTGATTTGTTTACACTAGAATTCTATCTTTGGGAGAATCTCATTTTATGTACACATAAAATTTACCATTTCCTGCGGGAAGGTTAACAGGTTGACCCAAGATTCTTTATCCCTCAAAAGCCCAAATTAAAGAATGATAAAAACCTCCCCTCCCACACATATGGGACATTACCTTTCTTCTTCATTACATAGTTTTTAGCCTGCACATTGTCATTTCTGAATTTTTCATGAGTAGTGGTTATTCAGTTTTTCAAACTAAATCTGAGATGCATGTAAAGTGCAAATTCTATTCTTATGATATCATTTTAGAAACACGCAGAGATTAGTAATTCTATACTGTAACAAACAACATTATATTTAAAGCTGTCACTTGGAGATGACATTCTGCAGAAGCTATGTGAATGTCACTACCTCTATTAACCTTTTCTCTAAGCTCTAATCAGGCATAATCTTTTCTAACTTTTAATGCCCCTCGTGAGGACTTATCTTGCTTAGCTACCTTACATGAAAAGATTTTGTGAACTTTTTTACTCTGCCATCTCAAGAATCTGTAGTAAACCTTAGGGCATGGAATTCCTCCTTGTATCCACACACAAGAATGATGGCTTTTCACATACTTTGTGCTCATAACATATTTGTTGAGCTCAAAAGAACTTTTTATGCTAAAGCTTATATTTGGTTCTATTTATTTACTATATTAAGAGTAAACTTTTTAAAAACATTATTCTTTTATCTGTTCCTTTATCAGGGGAAGTGGGAGCAATATAGACACACATAAAATATATTTAAAAACTAATTTGAATTATTCTGTAATGATGCCTTTCTGGGTAAAAAGATGTAAATAACCTGTCACTTACCTGTTAGAACACTCTACATAGTGTCAAGTCTTTCCATTCCTTTTTGAAAGCAGCCATCCCACAGAATACTGGGAGAAAAAGTCCCCATCTTAATTCCTGAGGGAATATTTTGACATAATGATGTAAAATATAAGCATCCAAGAGAGTAGTATGTGCTAAAGTTTCCTTTTCTTTTCTAATCAGAAGCATCCCAAATGCTGTATTAAATTTAACTTTTGATTTGTCTATGTAGCCCACAAAAGAGAAAGTGAACCCTCCTCATACTCGGTATCTAAATACAAACAAGGGTTTAGAGGTATTATGTGTGTTAGGCTGACCAAAGATATCAGGGGAAGAAGAGCAAAACATAAATGGATGGCAGAGTGGGTGATAGAGAAGAGGGAGAAGAAAACACAGTGTCTTTGGTGGAAGAGGAAGTAGATCAGCAGGAAACTACTCTGCTCCCACCTAGTTCCCTAAATTACCCCGCTGTGCATTGGGAGAGAAGCTTTTCTAGCTCTCGTAATTTATTTGCAAGAACAGTCCAGCGAAGGCAGTATGGTGTCCCACAATGAGAAGTTCTATTCTGTGTGCTATAGCCATCCTTCATGAAGGAACCACAAATTTATGCTGAGAATTATCATGCATACTGAGCATTGAATAGATATCTCATTTTTTAAATTCATTTCTATTTATTTTGCTAATTAATGTTAGTAAACAGACATTTTGGAATACAGTTTACTTGTTACTTCACCAAATATTTATTGAATACATTTTGTATATTAGACTCTATTTATTACCCTACATAAGTTATATCATTTCATTTACATAACTATTCAATGAGGTAGGTGTTAACAATGACATTTCATATAAAAGAAAACTAAAACTCACAGAAGTTAAGCAGCTTGCCCAATTGCATATTTAATAAGTTCAATATGGAGATCTAATCACTCTCTTTTTCCATGGTTTGTCTTCTTTCCACACATTTTCTTGACACTAGCCCAAATTGAAAACCAGGTAGTACTAGACGGTGCTGATGATGAAAAAAGTTTCTAATGGCTAGCAGTGGTATCTCAGGTTGGGGAGTTTAGAATAATAGGGCAATGATGACAGGGTCAAGTCGTCATAGGATATACAAGGGAAAATGTTCAGTAGACAGTTGGCTTTTTTAAAATTGTGAATCTCAAGTTAGGGCTGTAGACCTAGATTGGGAAATCATTACTGGTAAATGATAGTTTAAATCATGAGATTGGGTGAGGTCACCCAAAGAAAACAGGTAGTTTGGAGAAGTGAGCAAATGACAAAATGTAGAGTTTCATGAACATTTAAAAGAATTTGTGAAGACTCTTAAGAAGCATGCTTAAAGGATCATGAGTAAATCATGAAAGCACAGTGATTTGAAATCCAAAGGATTAGACTGTCAGGAAGAAGTGAGTGAATCTTCTGCATAAGAAGGCCACATGAGTACTAGTGTCTAAAACTCAGATACATGAACGTCCTGATTGAAGTGATCAATCATTCAGAAATTAAAAATAGGAAAATATTGCATAAAGAACAGAAACCAGGGAAAAAAATCCTATTTTATTCTTCAAACTCTTATTGAATTCTGGAAATTGTAGATAATCATCGAGGGTACGGTTCGTGACTATCTTGTTCTCCAGCATATCTACAATAGTAAACATTTATAAACAACACTTCACATTGTGCTTCAAATTATCAATTGTTTACTAGGTGAATGAATGATTAAAACAATTCAAGCCTAATTGAAAATAATTTGAGTAACAACTTGCAATTATCTTTTCTGAAAAATTACCTATGTAATGGTTAAAGAAATAGGTTGAGATTCTCTCTGAACTACAGTAAAACCACTAATTTAGGACAGAGGTAGATGTGAGGTCAGGTCTTGGGACACAACAAATACTCCTTTAGGAATCCTTTCATTTGTGTGCCTCAACAGCATTTAGAATCAACAGCCCTGGGAGACATCATCTGGGACACTGAAAATGTCAGGTTGTTCTTATAATAGAGTATGATATTTCTCATGCTGTGCTGTGGAATATAGTCCCCAAAGAAGGATGTATTCAGCCTTTGGTGTATATTTGTTTTGCTATAAAAATATCTAAATACTTCTGTAGATTTATCCTGCCTTCATCATAAGGATGCTAAAGATGAGTTATAAAAAATTAACTCATAGGCCCTGAATTGATTGTTTTTCCTGGACCCAAGTCCATTTTCCTTCTTGGAGTAACTGAAACTTGATTTTCTTCTGAGAAACCACAATTTCTGTCTTTTCATTACATAAGGTATGAGCAGTGCTATCTCCCAAAGATGGGTATCATTCCTGTGTGGTCAATCAGACAGCATTTCCCCAGGTTGTAATGATTGGGTCATGTATCTATTAGCAAATAAGATGCAATCTCAGTACTTTTCTTGAACTATTGAGAAAAGTCTTTCTTTTCCTAATAGAGTTTCTGAGAGTACAGATGTGGAACTCCTCATAATCTTACCATGAGTGTAGAAAGCCGGATTGAAAATGGAACCAACACAAAATGAAGCAGAGGCAACAGACAAGCAGAAGAAAGCAATTCTCATAATAGAATTCCAACTATAGAATTCACCCATTTCCAAACATTTTAATGTCTTTTATTTGATTCATTTTATATTATTGCCTTTTACATTTATTTAAATAATATAATGAATATTTGTAAGCTTACTACTATCCCAAGTTGGTATCTACCTACCATTACCAATAATTAAATCAATTTTTAAGCTTTTCCATATCCTGCACCCTGCCTCACCCTAAAGATAGCCAATATCCTGATTTTTTAACTGTACAATTATCTTGCTTCCTAAAAACAGAATATCTTTATCACATACGTATATTTTTAGTTTTTTCCTGGTTCTGAACTTAGCATACTATCTGCAGAATTCTAAGAGTTGTTTTTATTTTTTCATCCACATTAAGTCTACTAACTTTTATATCAGTTGTTGAATATAGTTGTAGATTCATTTTCACTTCTATACATACTCTATTGCATAATTTCAAATTTTTTTCATCCATTATCCTCTCAATTAGTATTTCATTACTATGAACAGTAATTACGAACATTTTTAAACATGTCCTCTAGAAATGTAATTGATATGTTGCAGGATGTGGCAATATTCAACTTTACAAGATAATGCAATATATTTCCACAAGGAGTCCAGGAATTGCAGTCTAAACAAAAAAAGGAGAGGACTGGAATATTTAAAAACAGATCAAAAAACTATACATGATGAGTGAAGGATTAAGTACATGAATGTTCTGTACTGTTGCTACTGTTTTAATTGAGAACACGAATAAATTTGTAATACAAAAAACAACCTGGGTGTATATTTTTTTAACATAACTTTAAAAATGTCAATTCTCAGCCTCTTTGCCTGTGTCACATTAGGAATAAAAATTTTGTATGCTAAAATAGACTCACGTCCTGTGAAAGGAAGAGAGTTTCTTTGAGGCAGGAAGATGTACCTTTGTTTATCAATTATCATTAAGATATATGATCTAGAAAGTTAGATATGAGGTTTATGACTATGCTTATATTAATGAGAAGCATATTTATAAAAAGATTTCCATCTACTCCTACATACCTACATTAATTGAAGATAAGTTGCAGGGGTCAAAAGTAGCATGGCAATGAAGGAATTAAGAGTATTGCATGACATTATAAAATTCTTTGTTCCCTAGAATATAGCCTGGGCTCAAAAATCGAGCCAAGTAGAATGAGATCTTCTGTTTGGAAAATGATAATGCCATGTATCATGTTTGTTCTCTTATTGATTTGTTAAAGAGCTCCAAAAATAGATGAACTTTCAGAACCTTGTGTTTCAAGTGGACCCAGTTCCTTCTAATGGCAGATTTTGTCTGCAGATAATTTAGCCTATAAGAAATCTCTTAAAAGCAAAGAATTTAAGAAAATGGCCTAATTAAAGATAGATTTATCTTCATCTTATTTCATAATTTAAAAACCCAATATGAAGAGATGGGGGAAGATGAATACATGAAGCACAGAAGATTTTTAGGGCAGTGAAACTCTGCATGATACTATAAGGATGGATACCTGACATTATACATTTGTCCAAAAACATAGAACGTACACCAAGAGGGAACCCTAAAGTAAACTAGGGAGTTTGGGTGCTTATGGTGTGTCAATGTAAGTTCATCAGTTGTAACAAATGTATCACACTGGTCAGGGATGTTGATAATGTTAGGGCAGGGGGTATATGGGAAATCTCTGTATCTTCCTCTCAATTTTGCTGTCAACCTAAAACTGCTCTGAAAAATAAAAAGTGATTAATAAAAAAATCCAATATGATTTATTAGCTAATGAATAGACTTTTATAGACATATGCCAAGTGTTTCTCCAAAGTGTAATTTTTGGAGGTCATAAGCTATATTGAGGCAATGACAATGAAGCAGTCTTCAGATTAGCCTTACTTATGGAGATTCCTTGGAATCACTGTACTTGCCTTTGGCTCATGAAGGAGGGAAGGACAAAGTGCATTCCTTGAGGTACATGCCAATTGTGGTCAATATCTCCTGCCACCGTGGACTCTTGGTCTCCAAGACTGATGCAATGCTTTAATTACTCAGAGTGCTTGGTGCCAAAATCACTTCCACACTAATAGGCATTGTTGTTTATCAAGTCCCCAGTGATAACTTCTTCTAGCAACAGTTTCTCTTCAAGAGGCTTCAGAGCTGAATCCTACTAGTGAGCTACTGAAAATGGCTCTTACTAGCAGGTCCCAATGTCCACAACATAAAAAAGATCCTCTGAAGATATTACAACAGCCACCTTGAAAAGTGTCTCTGTCTCCAGTGCCCTGCCCAGTAAAGAAGTGTGACAGGCCTCTTTCTTTTATCTCCAATCTACAAGTTCATGACAACTCTCTGCCTTTACACAGAACCTCTTCCTGAGATCATTCTTCTCCCTCTTCTCATCATTCAGAACATGGGCACAGCATCAATTTCACATTCAAGACTTGTGTGTCTCTTAGAACTAAATTTCCATTATTTATATACATGGTACCTAAGTGTACCTTTTTTACTGTGTAGACCGTTTCTCAAATTTGAGTATCTTGCAGAATACTTGTAAATAAGGATGCTCTGAAGGTCAGCTTCAGCCTTGGTATTCAGCCCAAATCATTCATCAGTTAGACTTCAGAATTTGAAAGACTGAAGAGCTAACTGCCTACCTAAGTGTCATTTCTGACATCTCTGCCCTTTAGAAATATGACTGATGGGTTACCACCATGCAGGATGGTACTATTACAAACTAGTCATGATATGCATTTTCATTTTCAATATGTGAATATTTACTCTCAAATATTGGTGAACATTCTATATATGGCTTGGAGACAATATCTCCTTATTTGTTTTATATTTCATTTTGATTTTCTTTTGGATATTAAACATTAAGCAGAGTGATATTCTTACAATATTAATAATTATAATATTGTAAGAATAAACACTTTTCCAAAATGTGAACATAGACATGATAACCACAGCTGCAACTGACAGTAAATCACATCTCAACAAGCAAATAGGATCACAAAGAAAAATAAAATTGCACAAATTTTTTCTTCCTTTATTATTCTTTTTTTTTTTTTTTTTTTAGTATTCCATAATTTCATAATTTATCTTACCAGTATCCGTGGTGGACATATAGTTTCTTTTTTTTTTTTATTAATGTTATGATAGATTACAACCTTGTGAGATTTCAGTTGTACATTTCTGTTAGTCATGTTGTGGGTACACCACTTCCCCCTCCATACCCTCCCCCTACCCCCCCTTTTCCCTGGTAACCACCAATCAGATTCTCCTTCTCAATATACTAATTTCCACCTATGAGTGGAGTCATATAGAGTTCGTATTTCTCTGACTGACTTATTTCGCTTAACATAATGCCCTCGAGGTCCATCCACGTTGTTGTGAATGGGCCAATTTCGTCTTTTTTTATGGCTGAGTAGTATTCCATTGTGTATATATACCTCATCTTCTTTATCCAATCATCAGTTTCTGGGCATGTAGGCTGGTTCCACGTCTTGGCTATTGTAAATAATGCTGCGATGAACATAGGGGTGCAACGGACTCTTGAGATATCTGATATCAGGTTCTTAGGATAGATACCCAGTAATGGGATGGCTGGGTCATAGGGTATTTCTATTTTTAACTTTTTGAGAAATCGCCATACTGTTTTCCATAGTGGCTGTACCAGTTTGCATTCCCACCAACAGTGTATGAGGGTTCCTTTTTCTCCACAATCTCTCCAACATTTGTCGTTCTTGGTTTTGGATGTTTTTGCCAATCTAACGGGGGTAAGGTGATATCTTAGTGTAGTTTTGATTTGCATTTCCCTGATGATTAGCGATGATGAACATCTTTACATGTGTCTATTGGCCATATTCATATCTTCTTTTGAGAAATGTCTGTTCATGTCCTCTGCCCATTTTTTGATCGGGTTGTTTGTTTTTTTGTTGTTAAGCAGTGTGAGTTCTTTGTATATTATGGAGATCAACCCTTTGTCGGATAAGTGGCTTGTAAATATTTTTTCCCAATTAGTGAGCTGTTTTTTTGTTTCAATCCTGTTTTCCCTTGCCTTGAAGAAGCTCTTTAGTCTGATGAAGTCCCATTTGTTTATTCTTTCTATTGTTTCCCTCAACTGAAGAGTTACAGTGTCCGAAAAGATTCTTTTGAAACTGATGTCAAAGAGTGTACTGCCTATATTCTCTTCCAAAAGACTTATTGTCTCAGGCCTAATCTTTAGGTCTTTGATCCATTTTGAGTTTATTTTGGTGTGTGGTGAAAAAGTATGGTCAATTTTCAATCTTTTGCATGTGGCTGTCCAGTTTTCCCAGCACCATTTGTTGAAGAGACTTTCTTTTCTCCATTGTAGGCCCTCTGCTCCTTTGTCGAAGATTAGCTGTCCATAGATGTGTGGTTTTATCTCTGGGCTTTCAATTCTGTTCCATTGATCTGTGGACCTGTTTTTGTACCAGTACCATGCTGTTTTGATCACTGTAGCTTTGTAGTATGTTTTGAAATCGGGGATTGTGATTCCGCCGGCTTTGTTTTTCTTGCTCAGGATTGCTTTAGCAATTCGCGGTCTTTTGTTCCCCCATATGAATTTTAGGATTGTTTGTTCAATTTCTGTGAAGAATGTTCTTGGGATTCTGATTGGGATAGCATTGAATCTGTATATTGCTTTAGGTAGTATGGACATTTTAACTATGTTTATTCTTCCAATCCATGTGCAAGGAATGTTTTTCCATCTCTTTATGTCATCGCCTATTTCTTTCAAGAAAGTCTTGTAGTTTTCATTGTATAGATCCTTCACTTCCTTGGTTAAGTTTATCCCAAGGTATTTTATTCTTTTTGTTGCGATTGTGAATGGGATAGAGTTCTTGAATTCTTTTTCTGTTAGTGTATTGTTAGTGTATAGAAATGCTACTGATTTATGCACGTTAATTTTATACCCTGCTACTTTGCTGTAGTTGTTGATTATTTCTAATAGTTTTTCTGTGGATTCTTTGGGGTTTTCTATGTATAAGATCATGTCGTCTGCAAACAACGAGAGTTTTACTTCTTCGTTACCTATTTGGATTCCTTTTATTTCTTTTTCCTGCCGAATTGCTCTGGCCAGCACCTCCAGTACTATGTTGAATAGGAGTGGTGAAAGTGGGCACCCTTGTCTTGTTCCTGTCCTCAGAGGGATGGCTTTCAGCTTTTGTCCATTGAGTATGATGTTGGCTGTGGGTCTATCATATATGGCCTTTATTATGTTGAGGTACTTTCCTTCTATACCCATTTTACTGAGGGTTTTTATCATAAATGGGTGTTGGATCTTGTCAAATGCTTTCTCTGCATCTATTGAGATGATCATGTGGTTTTTGTTTTTCATTTTGTTGATGTAGTGTATCACGTTGATTAACTTGCGGATGTGGAACCATCCCTGTGTCCCTGGTATAAATCCCACTTGATCGTGGTGTATAATCTTTTTGATGTATTGCTGTAATCGGTTTGCCAAAATTTTGTTGAGGATTTTTGCGTCTATGTTCATCAGTGATATCGGCCTGTAGTTCTCCTTCTTTGTGTTGTCCTTGTCAGGTTTGGGGATCAGAGTGATGTTGGCTTCATAGAATGTGTTAGGGAGTTCTCCATCTTTCTCAATTTTCTGGAACAGTTTGAGGAGAATAGGTATTAAGTCTTCTTTGAATGTTTGGTAGAATTCTCCAGAGAAGCCGTCTGGTCCTGGACTCTTGTTTTTGGGGAGGTTTTTGATTACCGTTTCTATTTCCTTACTTGTGATTGGTCTATTCAGATTCTCCATTTCTTCCTGATTCAGTTTGGGGAGATTGTAGGAGTCTAGGAATTTGTCCATTTCTTCCAGGTTGTTGAATTTGTTGGCATATAGTTTTTCATAGTATTCTCTTATGATCTCTTGTATTTCATTGGTATCTGTTGTGATTTCTCCTCTGTCATTCCTGATTTTATTAATTTGCGATTTCTCTCTTCTTTTCTTGGTGAGTCTGGCTAGGGGTTTGTCAATTTTGTTAAGTCTTTCGAAGAACCAACTCTTTGTTTCATTGATCCTTTCTATTGTCTTTTATTCCTTTATTATTCTTAATCTAACATCTCACTGATAAAGAATGGAATCCTATTTTTTCTTCTTACTTCAAATTAATAAAATTATCTGATAAGGCTCGAACAGTTCTGAAATATTTAAATTGTGATATTTAATTCTGCAGTATTTAAATTGATAAATATATAAAATTTATCTTTTGAAAATATTTTTACTTTGACTATTGGAAAGGGTCTTGGAAATTCCTCCATTGAGGTGTTGAAGAAATTTTCCAGGATAGGGCAGAAAAAAGAGGAAGAGGAGAAATAAAAGTTAAGAAACAGGACACTGAGTCAAGTTAAAAATGCACAGTCTTTGGAGGGAAGGAAAATAAACTCTTCTTGAAATCCATGGGGATGGTGCATGCTCTAGGTACCAGTTCTTGTACCCACAAAAATTTCCAAAATGATCTCTTGAGTATGCCCCTCAGAAGGGCATACTACAACAGAAATTAACCTATGGCTCCCAGATACTGGAATAAGACTGAGAACTATCAATTGCCAAGATTTCTCTCCTTGCTGTGTGGCATCAGAGAAGGATGCTAGCACACCTGAGTATGTAGTGAGGTCTCTGTGATATGAGTGGTCTTTAGTAAAATTAACTCATCATGGTGATATCTGGTATCATCTCTGTGGGGCACATCGTGTGGGGACCTGAGCCGGTGAGAACATTGCATCAGAACTCCCCACATTAGTCCGAAGAATCCATAATGAAATGTGCTCTCAGATTGGAGTGCACTTTGGTGGAATTTATACTCATCATTTGTTTGCTTTTGGTCATCTTTGGTATTGGTGTTAACTGCTGGGGTCCCACCCTGGCTGAGTCCAGGTTCCTGAGGGATGGACAGCGTCAGTACAATGAGGGCAATATAAGGGGGACGTGAGACTTGGGTTGGTGTTAGCAAGTCCGACTTTACTGTGCACAAGTGTCGTTTATATATTTTTCAGGATTAGTACAGAAATAGTTCTACAAACATTGTCAGAGAGATAAGGACGTAAAAAACGAGCACAAGAATATTTATTAGCATTCTATTCTATAGAGCATAAGGTTAATGATCGTCTTCTCCGCAATTAACTAGTGTTTGTTGTCTCTAAGCTAAAGGAGATAGGTACCTAGGCATCTGTTGTAATTCATGGTAAAGTTAAATCAGAGAGAAGGTCCAGGCCTCCAGACAGGACAGCAGTCCGTCTGGTTACATCCTGGTGGAGCCATCCCTGCCTCCCTCAATCATTTATGCCATTAGTGTAGATGGTTAATGGGAACAAAAGGCGACTTCAGGGTGTCTTATTCCCAGGGCTGTCTGCATTCTCAGTGGGCAGTTAAACATCTTTACATTTTCGCACCCTTTAGGGGGTGAAAGCATTCCTTTGTCTTTTAGATTGTAGAGCTAACAGTCCCTTAAGTACACTGCCCGAGAAAGTATCACTTTGTTAGTAAAGTAAAGGGCTGAAAAGCTAAGCTAAACTGTATATCTTCAAGAATAAAAAACAGAAATAAGTATAGACATAACCTTGCTAGAAAGCATGCATATAATTCAGAAAATATCAGGGGTGTCGTCCGGCCATTCTCCACCGAGGGGCATCCCTGCACCTCTCGGCCCTTCTACTCATCAATTATTTATTATTTATCTCTTTTAGGAGAAAACCTCTATAACATTTTAACAGAAAGCAGAAGGTCAAGAATAATATATAGATACTTCTTGATCATCCAATTAACCAGCAAACTTAGACGGACGATGCATATATATATTTAGACAAAGAACTGGAGGGAGAAGGAAACATTAACCAGATAGAGGCCATAAACCTAATTGGACATCTTATCTGGACAGGATTCCTTTCTGCTTGTCTCAAATGGGACTGTGTGCTCCTCCATTAATTAACTGAAAAATATCTTGAAAGTTACCTGCAGGTGGTCACCTTCTCTTACTATATCTAATTTTACCGGCAGGTACTGCCTCCCAAGCAGCCACCCAAAGGAGTGAAAACTGGAGGTTAAGAAAGGAAAAGGAATGAAGGGCAATTAGAAGCAGCACAGGTTTCAGAACTATGTGAGGAGCTGGCTGGTTATTCTTCACCAAGGGGGGACCCTGCACCCCTCAGCGTTAATTGGGTGGATCCTGTCAAACAGCCGATCAAATGATGTAGCCACGGCTCCCAGCAGTTAACAAATTCTAACCTCAGGGCACGTAGGTTCTTGGAATGGAAAAAAAATACATTCAAACCTCAAATGGCCATTTCTGCTCCCATCCAAGTTGTCAAAACCAACTGGCTGCTTGGGTGTAAGCTTGGCCAATGACCTGAGCTAACATTTTTTCTAACATCTTTTTATTTTTACTCTTTGTATTATTTATTATGTCTGATTTTTTGTTGTAAATATGCTGTTGTACATTTTGGGAATTTTCCTCTTGCTGACATTTTGAGATGGCACAGTGGACACTCTATTTCTTTTTTTTTAATTTATCGTTATCTAGTGTGAAGAATTTCCAAAGAGTGCTTTTTCTTGAAAGATCCCTGACCTAAATGAATTAAATATTATAGAATAAAATAAAGTTCTTAAAAGTAATTTTCGCTAGTGTTATAAATGCTGAAAATCAAACCTTTTTATGAAGATTAGAATTTTGAGATATTCTAGCTATTATTAATCTCCTTGGTTTAATTTTTAAAAAATATTTGGAAATATTTCTTAGCTAGAACAGGCTATAGCATTCTTCCCGAAATTGTATGTAGCCAACATATTCTCTTAATATTCACATTAACTGTCAATCTGTTTTCCTATTTAATTATTTGAAATCTCTCAATTGTCTTTGAGCTATTTAATACTACAGCTGTTATGACCATTGCTAATATTGGAGCATTGAACTCTTGCAAAAATAAATATATATACCTCTACTTGATTATAGAATGTCAACATGTAAAACATACATAGAGGTTCAGATTCTCAGAACTTCCCAACTGAAATCTTTCTCTGCCTCCTGAACCCAATAAACTTATTGGAGACCCATCCCAGAGCAGCAGCTGCGATACAGGCCTGCTTCCCCAATCACAACCCTGCACCATCCTAGATGGGGCAAAAGTCCTAGGGTTTTGATAACCCTTGGATATAAAAGGAATCCGCGAACAGTTAAATTTTCAAACATAAACATATTGGATCATAGGAACTTATGATCTTCTGAGAACATGATGCTGGACTTTCTCAATCATTCATGTCTTTCCTCAAATACTCATATGACCAGAAGAGAGTCCCAAATTATAAAGCACAGGTCCTCATCCTTGCTATAATTTCAAGAAAATCACCACTTTTACCTTCTTTTATCCCTCTCATTTATCCTCAGTCCTTAATTTTTCCATCTGCTGAATTTTGTTGTAAAACCCTCTCTCAATTCAAACTGTGCTTGCATCATTATTAGAAAAGACAAAGTTGTGAAACAATTTTTCCATAGCTTCCTGAACTACATTGACAGACAATTTTTGTCTATACATATTTACCATAATATAATGAATATTTTTCCAGATAGCTGTACAGTTCCCCACCAACTTTTTGAATGATTTATTTTTTCCAGTAACTTGAGACATCACCTTAACTTTATTCCAAAATGTCATACATATTATGTTCTACTTCGAGTTTTGTGTTCAGTGTCACCGATATGTTTATTCTATGACTAATACCACAATTTTGTAAGCATTGTAGCTGAGTGTTATATTTTAATATCTGGGAACACTTTTCTCCCATTTTTTGGTTCAAATTTGCCTTCTCATGTTTTGTATATTTATTTTTCAATGTGAAAAAAATTTTCTAATTAAAAAGTGTATTATTAGTAATTTTACTTGGGAATTCTTTAATGTATAGCTCAACTTGTAGAGTTTCAACATTTTAAAATGTTGAGCATCTTTAATATATCAAGTAGGATTAGTGACATTAGAGGAAGCAAGGCTGTGACTCACATAGGACCTGGAATAGTTTGGATCTCCCACCCACTGGAATAAAAAATCTCACAATTCACAGGACACCAACTAGATTATTCAGAAATGCATTACCTCAGTAGTGAAGAAAAGTTAACCATAAACTTACCATAAAGTAAATATTGCTCTAGTCTCACTTAATAAAGTTCAAGAATAATTATATGAATGCAAAATATCCAGGAACAAAGGTAAAATTCATAATGTTTATCATCCAATCAAAAATTACCAAGTATGGAGGGCGGGACGAAGACGGCAGAGTGAGTAGTCTTCTTTGCCTCTCCCCCATCAAATCTACAAGTAATTGGACATTAGTTGGTTAACAAAGGATATCCAAATAGCAACTCAAGTTGCCTGAGAGACCCGTGCTGCTATACATTGGAAGGCGGACAGACTTCCCCCTGGGAGGAGGTGGAGATAGGTGAAAACTCTCTGACCCCCAACCCCCAGACAGCCTAGTACCTGCAAGAGGCTCTCTTCCAGTTTACTCCCCCATAGCATCGTCACACACCAAGGGAGGTGGTATGCATGCACTGGTGGAGCAATGGTGGAAACAGGTGACTACAGCCCTACCTAAGCCCCCTACAATCACACCTAAGGCAAGGGGGAAACTCCAGGGTCCCACACCACCAGCAGGGAAAGCATTTGCTTGCCATTAGCAGAGGCCCCATCCAGAATTCAGAACACTGGGAAGATCCCAAAGGGCAGAATTCCCGACAAGGCAGCAGCCCACCAGCCGCTGCCAGGCCCACGGATGCCAGCTGTGCCCCAGACAGTGCAAGAGGTATCCAGAGATCCCGTGGGTGTGCTTTGGGGCTGGATGGAGCTCCAGGGCCTGACTCCGTGGCCCAGGGGGAAACTCCAGGGTCCCACACCACCGGCAGGGAAAGCCTCTTCTCGCCTTTAGCAGAGAGGCTGCGCCCAGCATTCAGAATGCCGGGAAGCTCACAAAGAGCAGAATTCCCAGCAAGGCAGCAGCCTGCCAGTCGCTGCCAGACTCAGGACTCTGGCTGTGCCTCAGATGGTGCAAGAGGCACTCAGAGTTGCCATGGGCATGGTCAGGGGCTGGGTGGAGCTCCAAAAGCCCAGCTCCACAGCCCAGGGGCAAACTCCAGGGTCCCACACTGGCAGCAGGGATAGCCTCTACTCGCCATTAGTGGAGAGGCCCCACCCATCATCAGAGCCCCCAGAGGCTCCTGAAGAGCAGGATCCCGGGCAGGGCAGCAGCCTGCCAGCCACCACTGGACTCACAGACTCTGGCTGTGTCCCAGGTGGGGCAAGGGGCTCCCAGAGATTCTATGGGAGTGGTCTTCAGCTATTTGGAGCTCCAGTGGCCAGGCTCCATGGCCCAGGGGGGAACTCCAGGTTCCCACAGCAGCATCAGCAAAAGCCTCTGCACAGAAGTAGTGGAGAGGCCCTGACTGGCAATGACAAGGCTGCAAGGCTCTGGGGCAAAAGTAGCACACCTAGGTGAGCCAACCACAGACTGCAGAAGATACCTATAGCTCTGCTGGGACACATAGTGGACAGGTGAGATCTTGTGGGCTCTGATAGTGACAGAGCTGTGATTATAGGTGACCTCGCTGACAGCTGCTGAGAAAGCCCATAACATTCCTGCAGACCTCAATGAGGGACTGTGTCTAGGTGGTCTGCAACAGTAGGCACCAGCAGAATGAGGCCCCCTTGTGATTGCCCCCACAACTGAGGAGGGACCCCACAGGACCACTGTAACTATGAGGAGGGGTTCAGGTCCAGTCAGTAACAGCTGACAGGGTTCCTGGTCGGTGCAGTCTAAACAGATGCTCCCCACCCACGCCAGTTGAAATAAGTGGAAACAGTAACTAAACTCTATCTCTATGCAGAGGCACAAATCCACGCCATCAAGCAGTATGAAAAAATATATTAAATCTCCTGAACAAAAGGAAAATGACAAGTACCCAGAAAACAATCCCAAAGACAATGAAATCTATAAACTAAATGATGATGAATTCAAAACTGCCATTATTTAAAAACTCAATGAGTTAAAAGAGAATTCAGATAGACAACTCAATGAGTTCAGGAGCTATGTCACAAAAGAGCTTGATACTATAAAGAAGCTATTAGAAATACTGGAGATGAAGAACACAATGGAGGAGATTAAGAAAAATCTGGATGCTCTGAACAGTAGGGTTAATAATATATAGGACAGAATTAGCAATTTGGAGGATAGGAATATAGAAATGCTGCAGACAGAGGAGGAGAGAGAACTAAGACTAAAAAGTAATGAAGAAACTCTCCGAGAATTATCTGACTCAATTAGATGCAACATAAGGATTATAGGTATAACAGAGGTAGAAGAGAAGGGGAATGGGGCAGAAGGCCTGATAAAATGAACAATGGCTGAGAACTTTCCAAACTTGGGGAGAGATATGGAACTTCATACGACAGAGGCTGATAGATCTCCAAAATTTATCAGTATAAGAAGACCAACCTCAAGGCATATAGTAGTGAAGCTAGCAAAAGTCAACAACAAAGAGAAAATACTAAGGGCAGCCAGGCAGAAGAAAATAACCTACAAAGGAAGACCCATAAGGCCCTCAGCAGATTTCTCAGGAGATACCTTACAGGTTAGAAGAGAATGGAATGAAATATTCCAAACTCTGAAGGACAAAAACCTGCAGCCAAGAATACTCTACCCAGTGAAAATATCCTTCAAATACAATGGAGAAATAAAATCTTTCCCAGATAAATGAAAGTTAAGGGAATTCATTGCCACAAGACCTCCTCTTCAAGAAATGCTCAGGAAGAACCTCATACCTGAAATATCAGAAAAAGGAAAGGGGTTACAAAATCCAGAGCAAAGGAGATAAGTAGAAGGACAATAACAGAAAGTAGCAGTTCTCCATCAGAACAGGTTAGCAAAAGTTAAATAAAACATTAAAGATAAAAGGAAGGGAAACACCAAGAAAAAATATAAACTTGTCATTTTACCCACAAACTCACAACACAAGAAGGAAGAAGAAAAAAAATCTGACAATAAAAACTTAGAAGCGAAGAGAAAAGGGATGAAATGTTTTAATTTAAGGAAATAAGAGGCTATCAGAAAAAGGACTATCTCGTCTATAAGACGTGTTATAAAACCACCTGGTAACCACTAAACAAATAACAAGAATAAAGACACAAATTACAAATAAGAAGAAAGCCAATACAGAAATTTGCCTACCTGAATTAGATATCCAAAAATCATGTGAGGAGAAACAAAAGAAATGCAAAAGAACCGGAAAACAAGAGATAAATTCTCAGTGGTAGGCCCCCACGTTTCAGTAATCACTCTAAATATAAATGTATTGAACTCTCCAATCAAAAGACACAGAGTGGCAGGATGGATCAAAGAATAAGGTCCAACAATATGCTGCCTCCAGGAAACACACCTCAGCCCCAAAGACAAACACAGACTCAGAGTGAAGGAATGGAAGACAATACTCTAAGCTAATAAGGAACAGAAGAAAGCAGGTGTTGCCATACTTATATCAGACAAAGTAGACTTCAAACCAAAACATATAAAGAAAGACAAAGAGGGTCAGCATATAATGATAAAAGGGACACTCCACCAAGATGACATAACACATAAATATATACGCACCCAACACAGGAGCACCAAAATATGTAAAGCAACTATTAACAAAACTAAAAGGAGACAACAACAATACAAAAATAGTAGGGGACCTCGACACCCCATTAACACCAAAGGATAGATCATCCAGACAGAAAATCAACAAGGAAATTATAGAATTAAATTTAAAATTAGACCAGATGGACTTAACAGATATATATAGAACACTTCATCCAAAAACAGCAGTTTACACAGTCTTCTCAAGTGCACATGGAACATTCAACATACAACAAAAACTACAAGACTTTCTTAAAAGAAATCGATGATGACATAAACAGATAGAAAAACAGTCCATGCAAATGGACTGGAAGAATAAACATAGTTAAAGTGTCCATACTACCTAAAGCAATCTATAGATTCAACGCTATCCAAATCAGAATCCCAATGACATTCTTTACAGAAATTGAACAAACAATCCTAATACTCATATGGGGAAACAAAAGACCCCGAATTGCTAAAGCAATCCTGAGAAAGAAGAACAAAGCTAGAGGCATCACAATCCCTGACTTCAAAGCATACTAGAAAGCTACAGTAATCAAAACAGCATGGTACTGGTACAAAAACAGATGCACAGATCAATGGAACAGAATTGAAAGCCCAGAAATAAAACCACACATCTATGGACAGCTAATCGTCAACAAAGGAGCTTAGGGCCTACAATGGAGAAAAGAAAGTCTCCTTAACGGTGCTGGTAAAACTGGACAGCCACATGTGAAAGAATGAAAATTGACCATTCTTTTTCACCATTCACAAAAATAAACTCAAAATAGATCAAAGACCTAAAGATTAGGCCTGAAACAATAAGTCTTCTAGGAGAGAATATAGACAGTACGCTCTTTGACATCAGTTTCTAAAGAATCTTTTTGGACACCATAATCCCTCAGATGAGGGAAACAATAGAAAGAAAAACAAATTGGACTTCATCAGACTAAAGAGCTTCTTCAAGACAAGGAAAACAGGATTGAAACAAAAAAACAGCCCACTAATTGGGAAAAAATATTTACAAGTTATTTATCCAACAAAGGGTTAATCTCCATAATATATAAAGAACTCACACAGCTCAACAACAAAAAATCAAACAACCCGATCTAAAAATGGGCAAGAGACATGAACAGTCATTTCTCCAAAGAAGAAATAGGGATGGCCAATAGACACATGAAAAGTTGCTCATCATCACTAATCACCAGAGAAATGCAAATCAAAACAAGACTAAGATATCACCTTACACCTGTTAGAATGGCAAAAATATCCAAAACTAAAAGTGACAAATGTTGGAGAGGCTGTGGAGAAAAAGGAACCCTCATACACTGTTGGTGGGAATGCAAACTGGTGCAGCCACTATGGAAAACAGTATGGAGATTTCTCAAAAAGTTAAAAATAGAAATACCTTGTGACGCAGCCACCCCACTACTGGGTATCCTAAGAACCTGAAATCACCAATTCCAAAAGTCCCATGCACCCCTGTGTTCATCACAGCATTATTCACAATAGCCAAGACATGGAACCAACCTAAGTGCCCAGCAACTGATGATTGGATAAAGAAGACATGGTGTATATATATACAATGGAATACTACTCAGCCATAAAAAGGACAAAGTCTTCCCATTCACAACAACATGGATGGACCTTGAGGGTGTTATGTTGAGCTAAATAAAGCAGATAGAGAAAGACAATCCCTGTATGACTCCACTCATAGGTGGAAGTTAACATATGGACAAAGAGAACTGATCAGTTGCTACCAGGGGAAAGGGGGTTTGGGGGGAGGGCAGAAAGGGTGAAGTGGTGTACCTACAACATGAGTAATAATAATGTACAACTGTAATTTCACAAGGTTGTTAACTATCATAATCTTAATAAAAAGAAATTAACAAGTATGCAAAGATAAAGAGATGCACAATCTACAACATGTGGAAAAAAACAACCAATGTAAACAGACCAAAAAATTACAGTGACTATGAAATTACTAATTTGGTATATGAAAACAATTACTATAACTATATTAAGTATTTTCAAGAAAGTGGAGGCAAGATTGTTAAGTAGAGACATGGGAAATATAAAGAAGATTCAGTTGAAATTCTAGTGATGAAAATACAATAACTGAAATGCAAAAGGTTTCAGTTATGGCAGATTAACTGAAAATTGATGGCAGATTAACAGAAAACTGGACACTGCAGAAGATTGGACACTGCAGCAGAAAAGATTAGTAACTCTAAGAAACAGCAATAGAAACTATCTAAAATGAAAAACAAATAACAAAGGGACTGAAAAACAAATACGAAGAGTACCAGTGGGCTATGGGAAAACTTTAGACAGCCTAACACGAGTAACTGGAATCCTCGAAGAATAGATTAACAGAAGACATGGGAAAAACTATTTACAAAACTAATGGCCAAATTTTTTTCCAAATTTAATGAAAACTATAAATCCATGGATCCAATAACCCAACAAACCACAAGCACAAAAAATCAGGGAAGAAAAACACACTAAAAATACATCATAATAAATCGGTCAAAAGCAGTGATAAAGAGAAAACTTTAAATGCAGCCAACGAGAAAAGACACTGTATGTACAGAGAAATAATGATAAAAATTCTGACCAGAAACAATGTAAACCAGAAGACACTGGAGCAACATCTTTAAAGTACTCAAACAAAGATTCCCCATCTAGAATTCAATGCATCAAAAACATCTTTCAGAAACAAAGATGAAGTAAAGACTTTCAGGTATACAAACTCAAGGATTTGTTCAACACTAGACTTCACAATAACGAAGTTTAAGGAAACTCATCAGTGAGAGACAAAGAATGCCAAACGGAAGTTTGGATCCACTGAAAGGAAAGAAGGCCATCAGGAGTGGTAAATGTATTTGCAAGTACAAATAATATGATTTGTATGTCAGCAAAAATCAATGTTAGCTCATTCTTGCTTATTGTAAAATGAGAGTTTTGTCACAAGAGAATTTCCATCTTAGTGCATTCTCTTCTGTGTACCAAATAGTCAAAACCCAAATTTAAATATCCACTTGATACAGCTACAACCTTCCTCTTAAATGCCCTGAAAGTTGTGCATGCTGCCTCTATAAAACAGCCAGAACCAGGCAAAAAGCTGAGTGTATTGTAATTTTTAAAACCTTTTGGACTATAAGAAATATCAAAATGTATCAAAACGTTTCCTCCTCTTAGGGAAAGACCCATCAGATTTTAAGGACTAGATCTATAATGTAATACTTCTGCTTTGTCAGATGTCTGTCAACTTAGGTAACTGTCCTGCCCTCTAAGACTGGAAATGGTCATCCAAAGAGCAGAGGCAAAGTGAGCCAGCCCTGGGGTCCTAGGATTGTAACATGCTGTATGCAGAAAATGAAACTCTGTAAGAAAGTGACTTTAACAATCCATCCCATGAAAACTGATTTGAATCACATTTACAATTATAGACACAATAAAGTGGAAGAATCCTGTTAATTATAGGAAATGTTGGCAGCAAATCTTTGGGATAAAATCAGGAATAAATGGTACTCTGGCGATGGCTCCTGAGGCACCATTAGCAGCTGTCACAGCTGGCTGGCTGGTTGCCAGATTTAAGATGTTTTGAGATTTGTTTGCAGAAGGTGCCAAATACACATTTTACAGAAATTTTGGCTGAAGCACAACACTGTTCAGACCTTTCAGAGAGAACTAAAAGTACAAAGACTCAATCTGGAGGGAAAAGGAAAAGCTTATTATTGAAGAGAGCTAACAATGCATGTTTTTAAAAATGGAAAATTTGTCACACCTGTGGACAAATAAGCTAAGCCAATGCTATGATAAATGCTCAGATGAAGACAAATTCCCCGGGTGATTTCCTAAGCAGGCAGAGGAACAAGCCAAACAACCTGATCTTTACTCAGATTAGGCAGCCAACTTAGTGGTCGTTTCTGTAGCTCTAGAACACTTTGATTAATTTGGCCCTTGTGCGATCTTCCGAGGTGGCACTGACATCGTCGCTCCTTCAATTTAATCTTGTACTAGAGGATTTTGTAGATTCTCCTGTCTTCGGAAAATGCTAATGGATTGTGTGAATTTTTAACTAGGTTGTACCTCATCCTCTGCATTGTACTTTGCGACCACACTAGCTGGTTTCATGTTAAATACATAACCTGGATCTCAAGTGAGCCCTTGGTGCTGCTAGACCAGCACTCTTGGCGTGCACAGTCCATGTATTCTCTCAGTGTCCTAAAGTGACTAAAGGGCTATTAGAATTTTAATGATAAAGGACTATACAGCCTAAAGTGCTATCTCTTCTGCTCTCTCTTTAAAATCCCCATACCTTTGTCTCTTTCCTCAGTCTCCACAATGACTTTACTTTCTACTTTACAGAGAAATCTTGAAACAATCAGAAAAAATTTCACTACCATAAAAATGAATATTAACGTAATCTATAAAGCTGTGTGTCATCTTGACCCATCACCCTGTCTCTGACCTCATCTCTTCCTACTCTCTAAGTGTCCACTTCACTGGCCAGCTTACTGTTCCTCAAACCCACCAGACATACTTCTTCAAGCAGATATTCACATGGATGACACCTCACCTTCTTCAAATATTTATGCAAATGTATGCCCTTCATGAAGACTACCCTGACCATCTATTTAAAAATACAGACTGCCCTTGGCCCTGATGATCCTTATTACTGTCCTCTGTGTTTTATTTTTCCACAGTACATGTAAACTTCTAAGGAAATATGCAATCTACTCTGTGTTAATTATTTTCTCTCTCCCTCACTAGAGTCTAAGCTCAGGAGGTCAAGAATCTTTCTGTATTCTGTTCACTGATTTATCTCAAACACCTAAAATATGCCTGGCATATAATAGCTATTGAATAATTATTTGTGGAAAGAATAAGTAAACTTATAAAATGTGTAGAACCAAAGTATGAAAAACCTTGGTAGACCCAGATTTTTGTTAATATATTGTGAAAATAAATTAAACTAAAATTAAACAATCTGGACTAGACTTTGAGTCACCAAAACACTTGCAGAACTTTTTGAAATTTTTTCAAAATAACATATTGTGTATAAATTACTATAAACCATATGAATATTATTACGTATTTTTAAATATTGGTTTCTTAGTATAGTCAGAAAATTGACCATTAGATAAAATGCTCACTTTATTACCACATCTTTAGCAAAATGGCTTATAATTCAGTGCTAGGAACTAAGGAGAGAAACTATTCCAGTTTCCACGGAATTTATATTCTGTTCCTCTTTTACCTTTACCACCTTAATAAAGCCTTTGAACATCTCCTTCTATGAAATATTTGATTCTTTCTTGTGAGCAGCAGCTATAGTTCATAATTTAAACTTAATACAGGTTGGCTCCTTTGACCTCTATTCCACCTATCTTCACTTTGGAAGGTGCTGGAATGCTAAAAGCCATGTTTCCCACACTCTCTACATCTTGCACTTTGGATGTACATTAGGATCCTCCATCCTTTGAATTCCTGATGTACTTGGAAGGTGATAATGCAGAGGCAATCTTCTTCCAGCTCTTGGCAACAGGTGAGCAAATAAGACTAAGAGAAGATTAGTAACTTCCTTATACTCAAGAGTTGCACAGCTGTAAGTAGCAGATAAAGTATTACAATTTGCATCTCTAAACTCCAATTCAGTGTTCTGTGTACTAGAATATGGCTTTATTTGGTGTGTAAGTTCCTGTAGATCATTTTTGTTAATCTGACTTCAATTACACTTTGTCATTAAAATCAATTTGACTAACAAGTTGGAAAATGACATCTCATCAACTGTAACTTTTAGCAATAAAGTTCCCCCATGAAAATGCAAAATGATATAGTTGACAGAGAAACATGGGTCTCTGAATGTGATATTTTATGTCAAGTTCTAACAATAACTTCCTTATCCCAAAATCTCTGTGTCTCTCTCAACTACCCTTGAGTCTGTTGATGGTGTTAATGCTGGAGCATGAAATTCCCACTGCTGGGTGACTGCAGCACTAGCAATTACACTTTCTTCAAGAAGTTCTAATTCCTGAAGAATATTGCAAGCACTACTTCAACTGTTAAAAGTGAGAAAAGTTGCAATCGTTGCTGAAAATTTGAAGTAGCAGAAATTAGAATAAGAATAAACCATTCGTGGCTTCTTTCTTCACCATCTGATAGTCATGTCCTGAGTGGGAGGCTGGAATACAACAAAGGACAAGTCAAGGGTCAGTACTGGAGAAGTATTGAAGAGATGTCATTTAGTCCAGGGCACAAGCAAGTATTTAAATAATATAAAGATTGTGAATGAGAATCTGATTGAAAGACACCAGGACCTCATTGGGGGAGGTGCTACAATAATTATTTATGAGACACAAAAATTAAAAATTGACAACAGGAAATAACAGGACTCCGGGAGCTAGTATAGTCAGGTTGACTGTCTCAGGGTAGAGAATCTGGATAGGTTAGGAATTCTTCTAGGAAACAAGTCTTGCTTTCCACAATATTGCAGAACTTCTCGAGGATACCAATTGCCATCAAATAACTTCTTGATCTTTAAATAGAATTTATTCCAAAGGGAGAAAAAGCAAATTAGTGCATGTCAAGAAGCATATGGCTCTGCTGAATGGTGAAAGGAGTGGCCATTCTGTAAGGGAGGTACCGATCAGAGTGCAGGAACAAATGACTAAATGGCTAATACTGTGATCCAGATTTCTGCTTGTGCGGCTGCTTGTTTGTGTGGTTTGATGATGTTCTTGCCAATGGAAAAAACTTATTATTCAGGCAAGTGGGTGGAAATTCACTGCATTAGGGATTAATACCTCCATCAGTGGAGATTCAGCCTCAGGGAATGCAACTAGAATGGTGCGAGTCTGTGCCATCACAATTGCTTAAACAGACACTCTGACTTCTTAAGGTCTATCTTACAGGTCCAGCACACAAAGGAGAGACTTATATTCATAATCTATGTTCTATGAAGCCGAACAAAATTTTTTTCGACTTTCACCCAAGAATATAGTCAACTTGGATTCAAAAAGGGACCTAAGGAATTTGGTAAACACTCTACTTGGACACCTTTTAACAATCATCCTTAACTGGAGAGAATATAAATCACTTTGTAAACTGGAAAGTTTATTTCTTCACTAGGATCATCTTCAATACTTAAGACATCTCTTTTAAATCTCTCTTTGAAGGCAGTGAAAGTCCTGGTTCTACAAATTTGAACAAGACATAATAATTGATGACTTTTCTCTCATTTGTATTCCAGGTGTCTTGCCTCCACAGTTAGAAAAAACAAGCTGGAATAATTCCACCTGGTTCTTGGACTCTCTGAAGTTACTTCGTGTGAATGAGTCTTGAGTTTGGTAAGATCTTAAGTCTGTCTTGAGATGATCTTAGAAATGTTATCTATACAATATTCAATTTTTGACCAATTGTAAAAGTTAAGCTCTAAGAACGATCTTTATTCTTTGGTTAAATACTTGATATGTAGATTTTAGTTATTGCACAGAATTACAGCATAGAAATTCTTTCCAAAATATGACAATTATTAATTTACTTATATTGAATAAGCGTATAGACATCTATTGTTCTTAAAAATGTCAATAATTCATACTCCATACCTATTTTCTTTATCTGTGAGCAATATATATTCTCTGGATAAGGAAACTTGAGTTATGAATTTGAGGATATAGTTGAGTTTTAACCTGAGTTAGGACAAGTTATTTTGCTTTGTCTATTTGTGTGCCCTTTTGAGAAATATTTAAAATTAAATGAATGAATCTCTATCTTAGAAAATTGGTAAATAAAATAAAATGCATAGATTTCCAAAATGTGCTCATAGCCAGCAAGAAGAGAATGGATAACGTATCTGGAAATAGTTACTAGGAGATTCTCTGATGCTTTTTTTTTTTTCCCAATTTCACTTCTCTCTCTCCATCTCTCTGGCTGTGAGTATGTTTCTGTGCCCCGCTTTATTTCCATTTCATTCCTCTCTTTCTCTCTCCTCTTTCCTAGATTCTAAAGCTCTTTCTCTCTTTCCTTTCCTATTATTGGCATCTGATCTCTGCTTAAGGAAAGAAAAGAAGCTGAAATATTATTTTTGTTAAAATTTTAATAGTCAATAATAATTTACATTGGTGGTTTATTTTAAGGAGTTGAATTTTTATATTTTCGTATATGTCAAAACATAAGTATTGAATCTACTTGCAAGTAGATCTAGACATAGAAAACCATACTAACACTGAAAATGATGGTGACAGTGGCAGTGGTTTAGTGTGTTGACTATAAAATAAATGTGGGAACATCCTGAGAAAACAAAAAAAGTTATTGTAGAACTTAATGTTTTAAATTGCTACATTATTGTCACTTCCTGCAAAATTCCACTGGATTTTGTAGCACTCCCACTAACTAGTCCTTAGTTTTATGAAAAGAGAAAGGAACTGGGAACATATTTGTATGAAGGTGTTCTTCTGAAGTGCTTCAGTGATAAATCGAGTTGTATAGTTGAATACTCACAGAGTAATAAGCATCTTGAAAGAACTTACCAATACCTATTCCAATTTAAAGTGCTCATACTCTTTGATTACACGATTCTTTTGTAAAAATTTCTTACAGAAATATATATGCATCTTTATACATAAAAACACAAAGATTTTCACTGCAGCATTGCTGAAATATCAGAAAATTGAACTAAGATAGATCTCCTTAGCTGAAGACTACAGCTAGTAAATGGCATCATTGTGCCTGGTTGACAGAGAAATAGCAACTAGACTCTGATAATGGATCTGCTCTCAACCTTGTAGGATGAGTTGTCACCAGCATTTCCCATGCCCTACAACACATTACAGTTTCCTTCCGGTTGATGAAATGTCTTGGAATGTATTGATGCCCACTGTGTCCTTACTAATTTGTTAGGAACTTTGAGAAATGTGAAAGAAGGAGCAATCCTTGAGCATTTCCCTATGGAAATAGGAGAACCATGAAATAATGATATACAGAAAAGGTGTTTTATGGTTAAGTAGAGTGAATATTCAGCCTGGTGAAAGTGGAGGTGAGCCTTGGGTGTAGGAGGAAGGACAGCATGAAGGAGGCTGGTGGTGGACTCACTGATAGAGGAGGTGGGCAAAGGCAGTAGGCAAACCTAGAATGTATAGAAATCATGACATGATCAATAAAAAAGAAGTGTGCATATTACTTTCACAGCTTTCTCATGTGCATTACCTCCTTTGGCCATCACAGCAGGTCTGTGAGGCAGGAGGTAAAAGCAGTGTGGCTGTAAAGCACAGTAGTTAATAGCGTGAACTTTGGAGTTAGCTATGGACCTGCCAAGAAACTGTGAGGAAGTAACACAACTTCTCTAAGTGTTAGGTGCTGCTTCAGAAAATCCACACAATCATACTACTTACATCATATGACTGTTCAACATGATTAAATGAGGAAAAAGCCCTCTGCACATTCCACTCAGACAGTCAGCAATATCTATGTCGTATCTTTGGTTTCTCTTTTACTAATTGTGCTGCTGCAGAAATTGATGCTTCAGGAGGCTGAGATTACAAAGCCAGAAAGTGTCCTGGCTGTGACTTAGAGGTAGGTTTGCTGTGTCTGAATCCAGTTACATTCCCTGCAAACAGAAAGGCAGATGTGGAAAGAAATGGTGTGAGTCTGGCAGCAGTGGGTAGGATCACAGTGGAGTAACTAAAGTGAGGAGAACAGAGAAATGAATTTAAATAAGCAAGGATGTTCTGTGACAGGAGTTACATGTTAGGAAAATTCAATTCTGTACCGTATTGATAGGGAATCCTCTAAGTTCCAAGCCATACAGACAGATGGGGCATTAGAGTCATGGTTTTCAATTCTTTTTTAACATGAAATGAATCATCTATTTAAGGAAATCTTATCCAGAGGCATATACAATTAATTCAATTAAGAGCTGAGTGTGTGTGAATAGAACAGAGTTCTTTCTGTTGTACTCATCTAGTGAGCCATCTTTATACTGCAAATGAGGAAACCGAGGCTCAGAGATGCCAGCAATATATCAAAATAACAGACTAAGTTAGTGACACAACCTAGAATAAAATCCACTTCTCATTTCCTGACTCCTGAGCCAGTTCTCCTGATAATCCACAAGAGCTCGTACAAGAAAGACCTTAGTTCTTGGGCTAGGAGGAAGAGGATGAGGTTCAGTAATGTGAATACAATGGCAATTCCATAGTCTCCAGGGGATGTTCTGCATGTGTGTAGGGAGTAAGGGTGGAGATGGGTTGTTGGAAAGCAAGAGTGACCTCTCAGCATCCACAGAGTTTAATAGTCCAAATATCAATTAGATACTATGCTACTTGCAAAATTTCTAAGATGTGACAGCCAGCCTCTGTTTAAAAATCCCCAGTAATATAAGTTAGGTTTTCATTGTAGCTTTTCTTCTAGGTTGAAATAGTAACTGTCCTGAAATACCACACGGTAGCTTTTCTTCTAGATTGAAATAGTAACTCTCCTGAAATACTACATAATCCGTTCTTCTCTTCTGCAGTGGTGGAATGTAGTGTATGATCAAAATGCCAGCTCCACAGCACACTAGTAATGTAATCTTATACAAGATATTTAACTCCTCAAGACCTCAGTTTATCTTCTTTACAATGGGAGCAGTAATGATAATGACTTCATGCAGTATCATGAGGTTTAAATGCCATCATACTTGGCACAGTGTCCAGCAACACAGTGAATCTAAATGCTAATTGTTTAAGGATTATTATTGTGTTCTGAGATCCTTTGCTTCATTTGAGAAACAGAGGAAACTGAAAGAAATGACTTGGGCTGATTCAGATTTGAGTTTGTTGTATTGAGGATCTGTGTCTTTGCCAGAGCATCACAGTTTGTAATCTTCATCATTGAACAATGTTTTAGTCAGTGACTATAGAATTAATACTTTTAGATGCATTTTGATCATTTAATATTTAGAAGCAAAGCATAAAATTACAAAAGAATTGCCATATTGTTTGAAAAAGAGTACAGGAGGAAAAACTCACTTCAGACTGTTTGGAGGGTGCAACAGGATAATGATTGTAATGTGACTTAGCTCAGTGATTGGTGAGTGACAAACTCACATCGTAATTACCTTAGAAGCAAATTTGATGCTTGACGGCACTGACTGGAGTTAGAAAATATGGTCCACATTCTGTCTTCACCACTCACTGGCTGTGCAGCTTTGGTTAAGTTTTCTAAACTCTGAGAGCCAGTTCCTTCATCTGTAAAACAGAGTGAATCATGTGGTAGTCTGTGCTTGGAGTAAGGAAGGTGCTCAAAAAAGTTGGCTATTAATAATAACACTTATAAAGGGAGGAGGAGGAAAAACATTTCATATGGAAGAGCCATTGAAAAAGCCAGAGAAAAAGCTGGGAGGAAACCTTGCATTAATGGAGTATGTATTTCCTAACATTATTTTTTATGATCTATTTATTTTTATTGTGGTAACATTGGTTTTTAACATTAAACAAATTTCAGGTGTACATGGTTATATATTTCGTTTTCTGTATAGATTGCACGATGTTCACCAGCCAAAGACTAATTATAATCCATCACCACACACATGTGCCCAGTCACCCCTTTTGGCCTCCCCCTTCTCCATTCCCCTCAAGTAAACAATCCAATCTCTGTTTCTATGTGTTTGTTTGTCATTGACTTTATCTTCTACTTATGAATGAGATGATATGGTATTTGACTTTCCCCCTTTGACTAATTTCACTTAGCATAGTATCCTCAAGGTCCATCCATGTTCTCACAAAAGATTAGGTTTCACCATTTCTTATGGCTGAGTAGTATTCCATTATGTATATATACCACATCTTCTTTATCCATTCATCCCTTTTTGGGCATCTAGGTTTCTTCCAAGTCTTGGCTATTGTGAATAATGCTGGAATGAACATAGGGGTGCATGTATCTTTATACCTTCATGTTTTCATGTTCTTTGGATAAATACTCAGTAGTGGAATACCTGGATCATATGGTAGTTCTATTCTTAATTTTTTGAGGATTCTCCATACTGTTTTCCATAGTTGCTACACCAGTTTGCACTCTGACCAGTAGTATAAGAGAGTTCCCTTCTCTCCACATCCTCTCCAACACTTGTTTCCGGTCTTGATAATTATAGCCATTCTGACAGGCCTGACGTGATTTCTCATTGTAATTTTGATTTGCATTTCCCTGATATTTAATGCTGTTGAACATCTTTTCATAAGCCTATTGGTCATCTGTATATCTTCTTTGGAGAACGGTCTATTCAGATCTTTTCCCATTTTTAATTGGGTTGTTAGATTTTTCTTGTTGAGATGTATGAGTTCGTTGTATATTTTGGATATTAACCCCTTATCAGATATATGGTTTGCAAATATCTTCTCCCAATAGTTAGGTTGTCATTTAATTTTGTTGATGGTTTCCTTTGCAGTGCAGAAGATTTTTAGTTTGATGTAATCCCATTTGTTTATTTTTTCTATTGTTTCCATTGCCTGGTCAGACAAAGTTCTTGAAAACATTCTGTTAAGACTTATTTTGAAGAGCATACTGCCTATATTTTCTGCTAGGACTTTAATGGTTTTGATACTGGCCCTGATATCAGTTCCCCTACAATAAACCCAGCACATATGGGGTTAAAACCAAAATCGCTCATCCCCTTTCCCTGCTTACTCCTCAACTTCCTGGCACCAGAATCCACCATATGTCATGGAGGCAGACAACCAAGGACATCCATCTGTGGATTCCCTAATTTCACCAACCTCCTTCCTGTAAGCAGCCTCACAAGGCTAAATGCAGGCTGGTAGGAAAGCTCTGACCAGTAAGACGCAGGCTCCATCTCCCTACAAGCAGCTGCATTCTTTATAACCTATAAAACTCCCTGCCTCCCACCTTCCAGGGAGATGAGATGAATTTGAGGGCTCCCTCTCATCTCTTGGCTGATGTCACTCAAAATAACCACCCTTTCCTTTCCATAAGCCTGGTGTTCCAGTTTTTATTTGTCCCCTCTTGTGTGGCAGGTAAAAAATCAATGTTTGTGGCCAGTAACAATCTGGTGAGCCAGCCAGGAGGCTCTTGCCCATGGCTCTGTGGTACAGGGATGACTGGGATTTCATGGGAAGCAGTCCAGCAGCTGCCTAGGTCATATGCCTTAGGGACTGACCCCAGTACGTTCTGTCTGATCTGGCAGCATTGGCCCTAGGCACACTTTCTTATGGCAGGGAAACAGGTTCTAGATTTGTTTAATTGTTTTTGCTTATGGTCATTTGATGGAGTCAATCTGCAATAGGGTAAGTCACCTTAGGCATGCCCTTGAACTCCTTTCTCCTCCATCTGGGGTACTTTCTGTTCACAGAGGGACCTTCTGGGTGAGCATATTGAGTTGGAACAGTTGTAAGATTTTCTACCCTTATATCTTGGAACTGGTTCATTGGTGTCTGGTATTTCTGTATCTGCATCTGTGTGTCTGTCCATTTTCTGAATGGAGAACACATCCCATGCCTGACATAGTAACATATAAGTCCACCCTTCTAGCAATGCTAATGAAACATGCTAAAGGAGATGTCACTTTAAAATGACCAAATTGGGGCAATTTCAGTTTACTCAAACTGGTGTAATTACATATGCAATTGGCAAAAGCCAGCTACAAAGTTAAATAACCAACAGGAAGCCTATTTTAGTCTTTTGAGGCTTCTAAATAAAATCAGGAATACTCTAGTGCCTCTTTAAAAGAAAATAATTAAAGAATTAAACATGCCAGCAGCCAAAGCCAAATCTGCTGCTCCTCTCTTCTCTCTTGCTTAGCTTCCCCACTTTAACTCCCCTGAAATTTCTGATGTAAAATTAAGCAAGTGAAAATAAGTAAACTTTTGAGATAATTTGGAATTGTAATGGCCATTCTGGGTAATCTCTGCTTTAGATGAGTCCACTTTAAGGGTCAACCATAAAAAAGAAGATTCAAAACCTCTCATATGGAATTCAGTCTTTGATTAATATGCAACAACATCTAAAAGACGAAGTTATTTAACACAATATAAAATGACCGTTGGTAGAAGGAAGTTTAAGTTAAGAAGGAAGTTTTAACTGTTTAAGTTTGCTTGTTTGATTAAAATAAATATGTTTTCAGAGTTATCAACATTGGATGTCATGCAGACATGTTATCTCTGTTAAAAAACTTGTCATCAAAAGTAATAACTTAGAATAATAGCTGATTTTGTTTGATGTTTCTTGAGGTATTTGCAGACGACCTAAAGATAATCATTAAAGACAGGCAAACTAAATAGATTTTCTAAAAATCTTTGGAGAAATTTTTCAACAGTAATTATGTATGGATGTACTTAAAACATTATGATGTATGTACTTAAAACAAAATAAGATGATGGCTAGGTGCTCTAATATCACACGTTTTTTGAGAGAGAAATTTAAACGTAATTGCTGGAAGCAAATAATTTAGATAAAGAAACAAGTGTAAGAGTTTCTGGGTGCAATAATTATGTTTTATGGAATATTTTCTTGAAAAACTAGCTCCCAAAATATTTTTAACAACTTAAAACTTTAGAGTTTTGCTGAATTAAATTAAAATGATGAAATTTGTTGAGTATCTGTGTAATTTTCCAAACAAGATAAAATATTAAGTATTAATTACTAAACATGGATTTATCTGCCTTTGTTTACTTATCTCAGAGAAACCAAATGTTGCTTAAGTTTATTGATAAATGTGTTTTTCACATGCTGAGAAATCTTCTATGAGAAAGCACATATTTCTAGATAACCTGCATACAAGGAAAGTGAAATGTATGTTTTCAGTAAAGAAGGAATAAAAAGTAGAGGTATTTTTGTTTGTTTTGTTCAAAAACATAAATGTATCCTAAAGTACTAGGAAAAATAAGAATAAGACATGGGACAAATTCTGAATGAAAATAGTAAGTGACAAAAGGTTTATGTAAGTAAAACCCTGAGAAAAGAGTTTTATTCATGGTCAAGTTGGCTAAAATTAAAGTGAATCTAGTTAAATAAATTATTTAAATGTTAAGAGCAAATGGGTACAAAATTAAAATTTAGTCTTCTCTGTCTTACAAGAATTTTTTTAACTTTTTGTCTGCTCTTGGTAAAAAGGCTGTGTAAGGGTTTTTTGGGTGTTTTAGCTCTGCCTTTGTCCCTATTGCTACTTTGATTGGATGTATAAGTGAAGATTATTTCATAGGAACCTATGATATTATATGGGTAAATGTTATTGCTCTAAATGTTTTAAAAATTGAATAACATTCCTAAAACTCTAATCTGTTCTGATTATCTGCTATAATTCTGGTTATCTCAAACTGTTGCGTGTCACAGAAATAGCCAAGTTTCTTTCTCAGTTGCCATTTTTAGCTCTTTTGTTGTTTATAGACAGTTGTTTAACTCAGATGTTTTTGCAAATATATTTCATCTCTAGAGAGATTCATGGAAAGGACTCTGACACTGCTTTAGAATACTGGTTTCTGATAAACTTTCAGATTGTGTAACTGAGCTGGGTAGGAAATTACAGAACTGTAACTGAAAAACTGACAGCCCCATGAAACTGCTGATAGAAGGTCAAGAGTTGGTTACATAAAACTAAATGAACTGATAGGGATGATTATAATTTTTATGACTCTTTGTTTAAAATATTGCTGATTTTTGTGTTTTTTTTTTTTTCAGATCAAAAACTACCTTTTTCTCTTAAGGAACTATGACTGATGGCAATTTGTAAACAAAATTGAAACCTTTATTTTTCTCCTTACTTGATCCCTCCAGAATTGGGAAACTCTTAATAAGTATAGTTTTCATGACAATATAGCTGTATGCATAAGATCAATAAGAATCTGTTCTCCTTATAACAGGACATAATTGTAAACATTGGTTACAGTACCAAGGCTTTGACTGGAACGTCCTATTTGAGGAAAATATACAGATTCAGACATGACCAGATAGTTTTTGAGGAATTAAGATTGAATTTATAAAATAAAGCCATTTGGAAATATTGGCCTGGTACCTTGCTTACAGGGTTCCAAGCACACATACTGGACAAGTAAAGAAGGTCACTTATTGGGCAGGTGCAAAGAACTTCAATATTTTGGGGACCTCAGAAAAGAGGAATTCCCCCAAATCTGTTGCTATTGCAGGCAGAGTCTTATGACATGTCCTTGGTCTGGCTTTCCTGGCCTTAATAGGCTTTTAAAGGTCAATCTGAGATTTCTTATAAAAGTTCTAGAAAAGCAGATTTAAGAGAGCTTATATGATAGATTGCTATCTTGCTGTACTTATGTGAGTAAATGGGCCACGTTTATTGAAACTTGACTTATTTTGTAAATAAGTCGATCTTAATTTGGCTATCTGTGGTAAAAAAAGGGGGTGATTCTAGAGAGAAAAATTATGTTTCAATAAAAACTATAATACAGATTTGTGGATGTTGGATTTTGGTTCTTTCAATTGTCTTGGAGGCTTTTTTCCTGCAACTAAAGTTAACTAAATCTTGAATTGTTCCAGTATCCTGAAATATCTGAAATCACAAATTTCCAAACTAATATTTTCCATGATTTTCATTTGGAATCGTTGAGAACTGAAACTGCCTTTTTTCTGAATCCTTGCAAACTGAAGCTAGATATCTTGATATAGAATTAAGAAAGGTTTATGTTTGCTACTGTGTAACCCTCTCATAAAGATACCTTAGTGCCCAATGACACCACCAGAGACATTCCAAACTGCAAAAGATGTTTTGATCCTGAATTCCAGAAAGCTTCTTGATTACCTGTTCCCTGGGCTCAGGAACTGATTTATAATTTGCTCCAACCATTAACCTTGTTTTTTTCTTTTTCTTTCTCTAAAAATTATTCTTATTAACTACCTGGTTACTTACTTAAATGATGTAGGCCTAACATTGGGAGCCTACTAAATCCATCAATGAGACGGAACAATCTATGTCCCTTAGGAGCAGATATCCCCAGAGGTACCAGGTCCAGACTAATTTTCAGGACTCTTTTCTTGGATTCCCGAAAGGATTAGGTCTATATTTCAGGGACTGTTAAAATTTGAGCTATCTATACTTCTTATCCTTCTGATTGGATATTTATGTACTTTTAGATGTTTTTCCAAACTGTTGAACAAGGTACAAAAATTTAATAATACGAAATGTCAACATGAACCTGGGAAGAACAACAAAAAATTTCCAAATGAGTGCTAAACAGTTTCACTCCTCTAACCCAGATCTATGCCCTGATTCATCAAGAAGTAGATATAGATCAGTTGTTGCCCCAAATCACTCAAGATTGAGGAATGAACATAAAACAGGGGAGAATTGATTCCAGCCTCGATATCAGTTCTCCTACCTTAAGCCCAACATTTATGGAGTTAAAAGCAAAAGCATTTCTTGCCTTTCCCTGCTTACTCCTTGGCTTCCTGGCACCAGAATCTACCATAAACCACAGGGGCAGACAACGAAGGGCATCCAACTGTAGATTCCCTTGTGTCACCATCCTCCACCCGGCAGGCAGCCTCATAAGACCAAATGCAGGCTGGTGGGAAAATGCCAACCAGCAAGGCCACAGGCTCCACCTACCTAAATGCAGCCACATTCCTTGAAACATTTAAAATCTGTTGCCTTCCATCATTTGGGGAGATGACATAAATTTGAGACCTCACTCTCTTCTCCCATCTGATGTCATCTGAAATAAAACCCCTTTCCTTTCCATAAGCCCAGCATTCCAGTCTTTATTTCTTCACTCTTGGGTGGTGCAAAAAGAACCTGTGTTTGTGGCTGATAACAGTTTCAGGTCTTACATTCAAGTCTTTAATCCATTGTGAGTTAATCTTTGTGCATGATGTAAGACAATGTTCTACTTTTGTTCTTTTGCATCCAGCTGTCCAGTTTTCCCAACCTCATTTATTGAAGAGACTCTCCTTTCTCCATTGTATGCTTTTGGCCCTCTTCTCAAAAACTAGTTGTCCATAGATGTGTAGGTTTATGTCTGGGCTTTCAATTATGTTCCATTGATCCGTGTCTTTTTTATGTCAGTACCATGCTGTTTTGGTTACAATAGGTTTGGAACATATGTAGAAGTCAGGGAGAGTGATACCTACAGCTTTCTTTTCCTTCCTCAGGATTCCTTGGTCATTTGGGGTCTTTTGTTGTTCCATATAAGTTTTAGGATTCTTTGTTCTATTTCTGTGAAAAATATATTTGGTATTTTTAGAGGGAGTGCACTGAATTATTATATTGCTTTAGGAAGTATGGACATTTTAACTATGTTACTTCTTCCAATCCAAGAGCACAGAGTATCTTTCAATTTCTTTGTGTCTTATTAATTTCTTTCAAGAATGTTTTGTAGTTTCAGTGTACACATCTTTCACCTTTTTGGTTAAGTTTATTCCTAGGTATTTTATCCTTTTTGTTGTAATTGAAAATAGGATTATATTCTTAAATTCTCTTTCTACTACTTTGTTGTAAGTGTATAGAAATGAAATGCAACTGATTTTTCAATGTTGATTTTTATCCTGCAAGTTGCTCATATTCATTTATTATTTCTAAAAGTTTTTTAGTGGATTCTTTAGGATTTACTAGACGTAAAATATTATCTGCAAATAGTGACAGTGTCGCTTCTTCGTTTCCAATTTGGATCCCTGTTATTTCTTTTTCTTGCCTGACTGCTCTAGCTAAGACTTCCAATACTATGTTAAATGGTGAAAGTTGGCATCCTTGTGTGGTTCCTGTTCTTAGAGGGATAGCTTTAAGTTTTCCTCCATTGAGGATGATACTACCTGTGGATTTGTCATATACGTCCTTTATTATGTTGAGATTCTTTACTTCTATACCCATTTCATTCAGAGTTTTCATCATAAATAGATGCTGTTTCTTGTCAAATGCTTTCTCTGCAACTGTTGATGTGATCACATGATTTTCATTCATCATTTGGTTGGTGTGGTTTATCACATCGTTTGATTTGTGTATGTTGAAGCATCCCTGCGTCCCTGGAATAAATCTCACTTGATATGGGTGTATGATCTTTTTAATCTATTGTTGCATTAGATTTGCTAGTATTTTCTTGAGGATTTTTCATCAATGTTGATCAATGATTTTGGCCGGTAATTTTCTTGGTTTGTGCCTTCCTTGTCTGGTTTTGGTATCAGGATAATCTTAGCTTTGTAGAATGACTCAGGAAGCTTTCCCTCTTCTTCAATTTTTTGGAAGAGCTTGAGAAAAATAGGTATTAAATTTTCTTTGAATCTTTGGTAGAATTCACCAGGAAAGCCATCTGGTCCTGGATTTTTATATTTTTGGAGTTATTTGATTACTATCGGATTTTCTTACTGGTGATTGGTCTATTCAAATTCTCTATTTCTTCTTGAGTCAGTTTTTGGAAGGTTATATGATTGTAAGAATTTATCCATTCTTTCTAAATTATCCAAATTGTTGACATATACTTTTTCATATTATTCTCTTATAATCTTTTGTATTTCTGAGATGTCCATTGTAATTTCTCCTATTTCATTTCTGATTTTATTTATTTGAGACTTCTCTCTGTTTTTCTTGGTGAGGCTAGCAAAAGCTTTGTCAATTTTCTTTTTATCATTTCAAAGAACCGGCTCTTGGTTTCATTGATTTTCCCTATTGTTTCTATTTTAGTCTCTATTTCATTTATTTCTGCTCTGATTTTTATTATTTCCTTCCTTCTACTGATTTTGTGCTTCCTTTGTTTTTCATTTTCCACTTGTTTTAGGTGCACTGTTAGATTGTTTATGTGAGATTTATCTTATTTGTTGGAGTAGGACTGTTTTGCTATAATCTCCCCCCTTAGAACTGCTGTTACTGTATCCCCAAAATTTTGGCATGTTTTATTATAATTTTCATTTGTCTCCAGGTATTTTTTATTCCCCCTTTAATTTCTTCATTGACCCAGTCATTGTTGAGCAGCATTTTGTTTAATCTCAACATATTTGTGGTTTTTTCTATTTTCTTCCTGTTGATTTCTAGTTTTGTACCTTTGTTGTCAGAAAAGATGGTTGGTGTTATTTCAGTCTTTTCATATTTATTGAGACTTGTTTTGTGGTCTAATATGTGATCAGTCCTGGAGATTGAAAGGGATGTATATTCTGTTGTTTTGGTTGGAATGTTCTGTATATATCCACTAACTACATTTGATCTAATGTATCATTTAAGACCAATGTTACCTTATTGATCCTCTGTTAGGATGATTTATCCATTGATGTAAGTGGAGTGTTAAAGTCCCCTAATCTTATTGTGTTAATATTTCTCCTTTTATATCTGTTACTAATTTCTTTACATATTTAGGTGCTTCTATGTTGAGTGCATAGATATTTACAAGTATTATATCTTCTTGTTGGGTTGCTCTCTTTATTATTATGTAGTGCCCTTCTTTGTCTCTTGTTAGAGTTTTTTGTTTTAAAGTCTATTTTGTCTGATATAACTATTGTTACCCCAGTTTTCTTTTCATCACCATTTGTGTGGAGCATCTTTTCCCATTACTTCACTTTTGGTTTATGAGTGTCTTTAGGTATGAAGTGTGTCTCTTGTATGCAGCATATACATGGGTCTTGTTTTTTTATCCAATGGGCCACTCTATGCCTTTAGATTGAAGCATTTAATCCATTGACATTTAAAATAGCTATTCATAAATGTACATATTGCTATTTTCTTACTTTTTTCTCAATGTTTAAGTAGCTCCTTTCTGTTCCTTTCTCCTTCTCTTGCTCTCTTCACTTGTGGTTTGATGGCTACCTTTTCCATTATGTTTGCAATCCTTCTCTTAAATTTTGTGTATTAATTTTACGTTTCTGGTTTGTGATTACCATGAGGTTCATATATAACTACCTCCCTATATAGCATTCTATATTAAGTTGATGATTTCTTTAGTTTGACCTCTTCCTGAAAGCTCTACTCTTTTGCTCCTCTCCTCCCACATTTTATGTTTTTGTTATCATATCTAACCTCTTTTGTGTGTATCCATTACCCTCTTATCATGGAAATAGGTAATTTTAGTATTTTTGTCTTTTGACCTTTATATATCTTCATAGGTGCTATATCTGCTACATTTACTGTATTTTTGCCTTTACCATGATCTTATTGCCTTTTTTGGATAATTTTCTTATTCCTATTTGTGATCTTCTCTTTCCCACTTAAGGAAGTCCCCTTACCATTTTTTGTAAGACTAGTTTCTTGGATAAAAACTTCTTTAATTTTTGTTTGTCTGGGAAATTCCTTATTTCTCCTTCCATTCTGAATGACAACATTGCTAGGTATATTCTTTTCTGTAGGCTCTTTTCCTTTTACCACTTTAAATATCTTGTCCCACTCCCTTCTAACCTGTAAGGTTTCTGATGAGAAGTCATCTGATAGCCTTATGGGATTTCCTTTGTATGTAAATTGTTGCCTTTCTCTTGCCACTTTTAGGACTCTGTCTCTCTTTACTTCTTGACATTTTAATTATAACTTGTCTTGGTGTGAGCATCTTTGGGTTTATCTTGTTTGGTGCTCTCTGTGCTTCCTGTACTTGGATGTCTGTTTCCTTCCATGGGTTAGGAAAATTTCCAGGTATTATTTCTTCAAATAGATTCTCTGCCCATTTGTCTCTCTTTTCTCCTTCTCAGACACCAACAATACAAATGTTAGTGTGCTTGATATTGTCCCAGAGTTCCCTTAGACTACCCTCATTCTTTTAAAATCTTTTTTCTATTGTCTGTTCAGCTTGGGTGATTTCCTCTAGTCTTTCATCCAGCTCGCTGATCTGTTCTGTATCATCTACTCTTCTATTGAGTCCCTCTAGTGAACTTTTCACTTCCAATATTGTATTCCTCATTTCTGATTGGTTCTTTTTTACATTTTCAAATTCTTTGTTGAAGTTCTAACTAAGGTCATCCATTCTTCTCCCAACATCAGTGAGCATCCTTACGATTTTTTGTTTGAACTCTTTGTCAGGTAGTTTGTTTATTTCTGTTTCCTTTAGGTCTTTATCTGGAGTTTTGTCCTGTTCCCTTACTCAGAATGTATTCCTTTCCCTCCTCATTTGTCTGCTTCTTTTTGCTTGTATCTATGTATTAGGTAGTTCAGGCATGTCTCCTGATCTTGGAGAGGTAGCCTTATATAAGCAATGCCTTATGAGACCAGGCAATGTGCTTCCCTATCATCACCAGTTCCAAATGTTCCAGGAGTGACCTCTGTGTTTATGTGTCTCCTTGTGTTGTGGCAGAGTTCCTTTTCCTGTAGTTGCCCAAGGAGACAAGTCTGTCCCCCTGGCCTGCTACTTGAAATGCTCATATGCATCTGGATGCTATGGACACTTCAGTCACTTTAATAGGGGTGGGAGCCCCAGCACATTTGGCTGTAAAGTATAATAGCACAGTCCTGTCACAGTTTTTCTGTTAAGTAGGCCCACAGTGTGGCTGCTTGCTAGGTCAGGGGCCTCCAATTGCTGTAGGCCTCCAGCCTGTAAGGCTGTTGTTAGCTCTCCCAGGATTGCAGTTGAGTAGGGCTGGACCCAGGCATGGGAGCATCCAATATTTTCCAGCTTTGGAATGTAGGGCCAATCGCCTATGTGGCTGTTTGAGAAACATAACTCTGCTGCAGCAGACAAGCCCCACTGCCCACAGTGCCACACACTCTCTACACAGTCCTGGTCCATGCACAAACCCTGACACCCTGAAACAGACCCTGTCACCCCACAGTGGAGGCCCCACACTCTCATTCAATGCCCCATATTCTCCACTTGCTCCTTTTCACATGCCTTGTCCCACAGAGATGGGCCCAATTGTCTGACTGAAGCGGATGCAGGCACACCATCTATGCAGTCATACAAGTTGCCTGAGGGCTTTCTGTTGGTTGGGGCCAGTTCTTAGAGAGGTTCCTTGCCCTGACCTGTTTAAATTGTCACTGTAGTGGGTGGGGCAGACCCTGGGCTAACAGGCAAGGGAAAGAACTCCAATGGTTTCTGCCAATGTCTGTGTCCACACACCTGTATTAACTCATAATAATGGGTGCTGCCAATATCTCAGTCCCTGGAGAGCTCTCATCTCTCACCAAAATTCACCCAGAATCTATCACACGAGTCTCCTTTCATCAAAGGACTGTTCACCTTTATTTTGGGTGATTTTAAGTTGCTTTCTGAAAGGTGTGAATTTGTGCATGGGCCTTTTAAGAGCCCACTTTTCTCCACTATGTCTGATAGCTTTTCTGATGGTATTCCACATTGTTGTTAGTAGCCAGAAAAGTCAGATATTATGAGATTCTTCTCATTTGTGCTGAGTCCAAAGGAGACTTATAGTGGTAACACCCACCTGCTCAGATTCCCCAACCCTGCAGAGAAGGCTGCATAACTTAGAATTTCTCCTGGCTGGCTGTGAAGCTCTGAGGCTTGTGAAGTGGCTTTTTTTTCTCTCCAGAAAGGAATTTCATGCTCTTCCATCACTTCCATTAAGGGCAAGTCAGAACTTCCCCTTGTTGCAGGGGTTCTTTGTATCTAATTTTCAGTTCTTCCTCAAGGGTAGTTGTTCCAAGAGTAGTTGTAGATTGGTTATGTCTGTGGAAGGAGGTGAGTGCAGAGTCTCTTATACTGCCATCTTGACACCACTTAACCTCCTTATTTAGCATCTTCTTAAAAGCCAAATGTTTTAATGGTGAATTAATGAATAAAAACAAACAATAAATCTTCCTGAACTCCAGGAACTACATGAAGCCAAATAATCAGTAATTATAAATCTTATATTGCTTTTTTTAGATTTTCCAACCTTCAGCTGGAGCTGATGTCAGCACCTGTTAAATGGGAAATCAAAACAACATGATAAAACTCATTCTTTTGGGTCTTTCGGAGAACCCAGAGCTGCATAAAATACTCTCTGGTGTGTTTCTAATCATATATGCATCCACAGTTTTCAGAAACCTACTCATTATGATCGCTATGGTCACAAGTCAGAGTTTGAGATCACCTATGTATTTTTTTCCTTATTTCTTTGTTGATTTTGGATGCCACCTATCTTCTATCATCACTCCCAAGATTATTGTGGATTCCTTCTCTGAGAGCACTACCACATCTCCCTCAAGGATCATTGCTTTGGTGGTGTGGGGCTCATTTTACTTATTGTGATGGCCTGTGACCACTATGTAGCCATCTGTAGGCCCCTGCACTACTTGACCATCATTAGCCCTCAGATGTGCTGCCTGCTACTGGTGAAGGTCCTAGCTGGGAGGATTTATCTATGCAGTAATATAGCGTCTGTTCATAAATCAAACAACTTACTGTGGCCCCAATGTCACTGATCACTTTAAATGTGATTTGTTTCCATTGCTGAAACTGGCCTGCATGGACACTGACTTCCTGGGTCTCTTAGTCATCCTCAACAGTAGGGTGATATGTGTGACCATCTTCCATGCCCTGATCACCTCCTATGTGATCATCCCCTGCTCGCTGAAGTCTTGTGGCTCAAAAGGGTAGCATAAAGCTCTCTCCACCTGTGGCTCTCACTGCACGGTGGTCATCTTGTTCTTTGTGCCACACATTTTCTTGTACATGAGGCCTGTGGCCACTTACCTCATAGAAAAGGCAATGCCTGTGTCTGATTCCCTCATCAAGCCCATGTTAAATCCATGATCTACAGCCTGAGTAAGGCAGAGGTGAAAAATTCCATGAGGAACCTGTGGGTGAAACAAAGGACTTTGGTTGGCAAGTGACTGTCATGCTGAGAATATCATGTTTTCCATAAGGGTAAGTCATTCTTTCATAAATGTGTGAGATATAATCATCATATATAATTGTATTAGTTTCAGGTATAAAACATAATGATTTGATATTTGTATATATCGTGAAATGATCACCACAATAATCTGGTTAACATCTGCCACCATATATAGTTATAAAAAATCATTTAAAAAATACCTCAATTTAAAAATAACATAAAATAAATAATTTTTTTAAAAAATTAAAAAAGAAATATGTGAGAAATAAAACTGTCCATTCTCTACTAGTCGCCAGAGAAACCTCTTAAAAAAGTAAATCTGATTTATGATTTAGGGTATTTAAAATTTAGAGATTGTGATACTGTAAGGCTTTATATCTTTCCTTGGCTTCCCCTTGCCTTTACAAAATCATTGTCTTGCCCTAAAATTCCCTAATTGACCTTTCTAACCCCTCTAATTCTCCAACCACATCTTGAGGCTCTTACCTCTTCCCTCACTATGCATTAGCCATGCTGGGCTTTTTCACTTGCCCTTATAGCTATGCAAGACTTTTCTCACCTCAGTGCTTTGGCATCTCTCTCTCTCTGAAAACAAGCACTGATCCTGTTCAGCTGGCTGTTTCTCTCTAACTTCTGGTCTTATATTGGGAGATTGTCATTTCCTCAGAGAGTTACCATCATGAACCTGTTCAATGATTCTTCCACTCCTGTCATTATTCTCCATGTCAGTGTATTAATTTTATTAGCAACAATGATAAAAAGTATAATTAGTTTGTATAATTATCATATGATTTTTGTTACTTTCCATCTCTCTAGACTTTACATTTGTGTGGGAAGCATTTTTGTTTTGTTTATGCTTGGCACCTATTAAGTTTTCAAAAAGTATCTGTTGAGTGACTATAGAAGATAAGAGTCTTGTTTTCCAAATACCCAAATTCAGATGGTTAGGGAAGAAGAAGAGACCATAAATACTAAGTAAAAATAAACAAAACAAAAGTCAAAGAGTGATCATTACAACAGAGTTAATGGAACGAGAGGACTATGATTATTTCATGGAGGTTCCATCATATTGGGTGGTCAGAGAAGGATTCTATTAGCAGGTAAAATTTCAGCTAATTTTGAATTCTGTTGAGATGTCCTTAGGAAAAGTGATGAAATATATTAATCAATATGTTTAATAATTATAAGTACCAATTATTGACAAGAATGATCAGAAGGAAACAGCCATATGAGGATTAGAAGGATGAAGATTCCAGAGAAAGAAAACGAATGCAGGAAGTACCATGGTATTTTTAAGGAACCGTAAAAGATCAGAGTGAATGGAACACAGTGGTCCAGGTAGAGAGTGGTAAGAAGCAGATTCAGAAATGTACATAATATTTAGATTCCATAGTGCTGATGTAGCTAGTGCTCCTAAATCCCCAAAGAGAACGAAGTTTGCTTTTATATCTTAAAAATGAACCAAAGTCACAATTGTTTCAGAATACAGATGGACTCTCATTTCTGTGCTATAGAGGACTTGGGCAACATGGTGTGGAATGCTTTTCTAACTAGCTTCTATTAGCCCTTTAATTTTAAATTGTAGAAGAAACTTCACAATACTCTTTTTAAATATTCTACAGTAAAATACTCCTTTCAACTCTATATTTGTTTAGTTTTTGCACATTATCAACATATAAGAAAAAATCCATAAAACTGTGATTACTCGTGTCTTTGGAAAAACTTTTGGATGATTTAAAAAAATTTTTTTATTTAAAGTCTGGCCCTGAGCTAACATCTGTTACCAATCTTTTCTTTTTTCCTTCTTCTCCCCAAAGTCCCCCTGCAAAAAGCCGTGTATATTGTAGTTGTAGGTAATTCTGGTCCTGCTATGTGGGGAGCTGCTTTAGCATGGCTTGCAGTGCCAGGTCTGTGCCAAGTATCTGAACTGGTAAAATCCTGGGCCACATAAGTGGAGGGCCCAAAATGAACCACTCAGACATGGACCCGGCCCCGGATGATCTTTATATCATGTAGAGCAAATACTGGGAAGGACCTTGAAGTGAGGTTCTTTATTTTGTATTTGTGTGATATATGAGGTTTAATAATTTCATGAATGTCAATCAAAGAAAGAGTGTAATTCTAGCTTTAGTTTTATGTTTTGTATCATATTGATGAGATTCTTCTGCGAGTATATCATCCTGTAATTTAGAGTCACTTGTCAGTTTCTTTGCATCTTTGTTTTTATAAATGACTAAAATTAGTTCTCATAAAATAGGGTCCCTTTACTTCTCATTAAATGAATTTTGTCAAGAAATGCCTGGCAATTTTTTATATACTGTTTTCTGAAACAACTTTTGGTTCACTGATTTATGTTACTAGGACTTTCTGTTAATAAAATTATATTGTTTTTAAAAAAGGATATTTCCTAAGACACTAAAATGGGATTTGATAAAATGTAGTTTTAACTATGATTAAAATGCAGCAAACTAAAAGTAAAATGAAATTATTTAATTTTTTAACTTGGTCAAATGATATGTTCCAAAAACCTACTTGTAAATTAACTGAATTAACTGACTTGGAAATTTCTGGATTAATTTCTGTTAAATTCAGCAATAAGACAAAGCCACTTTTTACCCTGCTATTATTATATATTTCACTGATGGTCATAATGCAGAGTTCTCAATCTCATGTAACTACTGTGGCAAGAAAGACAAAACAAATGATAAAAGCCAAATTGTGCAAAACATTTAAGAGATTTTCAACCTCTGGAAAAGAAGCAAACCCTGCCCCCAAAAGGCTGTGCCATGACGTAGCTCTAGTCCCTTCTTGCCTTGTTGGGTGTGTGTCCAAATTTAACTCAGATTTCAAGAGAAATCAGTATCTATATTTTATATGAAATTTAATGATTTTAATATGTTGATATCTAATTATGTTTTTAAAACACTATGTTAAGTACAAGTTTTGGATCAAACAAACTTACAAGTTTCCAGCTCAGTTTGGTGCAGGGGTTGTCTCTTTGGAAATTCTTTGTCAACCAATGAAATAATGGTAAAAAGAAATAATAATCAAAAATGAAAATGAAATAACAATGCAGTATTGGCTGACATGTTCATATACTTAGAAAAACCAAGACAATCAATTGATGAATTTTAATGTTTATTTAAAAAAATTAGTCAAAAATTGACATAATAACACTTTGAAATACAATTACAATAAATAATTATGAAATAAAATATCTGCTCCATAGTAACAATATTGCTATAAAGAACATAAGAAAAATGTGTATAGTCATTATGAGGAATACTAAACATCTTCTCAAAAGGCACACAACTTAATAAAGACTTATAGAATTCATCATGGAAAGATACCATATTTTAAAGTCGTTAACTTTCCTAATTAATAAATGAATTGAGTGAAATCACAATAAAAATTTCAACAAGATTTTTTTCATGGAAACTGAGAAAATGATTCTAAACTCCACATAGTTGAATATGTATATGTAAGTAATCAAAGCCTCTTTTTTCATTTGTGGAGGAGGAAGAAGAAGAAGCAAGAACAAGTACATCATAAAGCCACAGTAATTTTAAAACAGGCTATACCCACAGAATAGGCAAATATATTAATACTACAGAGTATTGAGCCTAGAAATTCAGCCACGTCTATTTGACAATTTAATATATGATGAATCTGGAAGTTTTATCGATATGCAAATGAAATTTATTAGGGTAAATGACTATCAATTTGAAAAAAAATCTTGGAACCTATATCACAAAGTTGATAGAAAAACATTTTGTGACAGAATTTTATGCTTATGGGATACATGAAAAACAAAGAGAGAAAGGATGCAGAATAAGCTAAAAATATCTCTAAAATCCAATTACAATGAGAGTGGGGACACAGGAGATGGTGATGCAAGTAGAAGTGACGTTTAAAGTTGATTATGTACTCACTTGTAATGTTTGCACTTTTTAAGTAAGGAAAGTGCATTAATTTTCATTTCTGTAATTAACATTTATAAATAATATAAAATAGACGATATGTATGTATTTGAAGAAAACATAGTGCTTAACATTTCCAGACATAATGGAGTAACTGGATTTTCCCATTGCTGTAAGTAACTAAAATCTTGACAAAATATGTGAAACAATGCTTTTCAATATTGGCCAACAGGCAATATAGTACTGGGATCCCTTAGGGAAAAGAAACAAATCCGGTGGGCTCTGGGGTAAACCCAGGCTTCTGCTAGATTTCATTCTGGACCAAGCAGCAGGAAAGGAGACTCCCAGCAAGGCATCCACAGTTCTCACTGAGGAAGATGAAGATCAGAGTTCAGGGTGACTTAAAAGGCTGTTATCTGTGAAGGAGAACACTGGAGCAGAAGGAGCTATGCAGAGAAACAAAATCCAGCAGTCTTCAAAGAGCCCTGTGCAATCTTAGCCAGTAGCTCAATACTAAGAATACTAAGATGTGGTTGGGGGAGTGCAACTCCACAAGAAAGACTACAGAAATCAAAGAATTGGTTTTTTGACAACAGCAATGGTTTCAGGGAGGGGAAATTTATCCAAATAGAATGCAATCTCAGTATGTACTTTTGTTGGAATTACTGGGTAAAACATCCTTTCTTTCCTGAGGGAGTTATTAAGTAGGCGTTTTTATTTTTTATTTTTTATCGTTTTAAAGAATTAAAGAGTTATTTATAATGTGACAGTGATAATATATAATGAGTTTTTAGAAATCGATAAAAAGAACACTCCAATAGAAAAATGGGCAAAGGACACAAAATCAATTGAGAAATATATAAATGGTCAACAAACATTTTAAAAATCATTTTTAAACATTTAAAAATCAACCTCAATAATAATTAATGCATGCAAATTAAGACAAGGAAATGCCGTTTTAATACTGCATGTTAGGCTAGAGGACCAGGGTACACTTAGGACGCAAGACACTAGTATTATTCCTTAGCTAGGCTGTACTTATATGAACACCATCATTCTAGTTTCTGCGATTGGTGTGGGATGCAGAAAGGAGGAGGGAGAGACATCTCTGAAGTATCCCACAGAATCTATTATTGGCTTCATCTGCTAGGGTCCTACACAGCCTCTTAGTCAGCCAGCTATTTGAAGTGATTGGTGCCAAAATTACTTCAACAATAACCCCATTGTCTGTTGACACCCTAGTGATGATTTTCTTTAGGATCCTAGAGGTTCTCCTGTATAAGAAGCCTCACACCTCAATACAAAGATAGAAGAACTGAAAATGGCTCCCCTCACTGCAGAAATCACAAAATTATTTTAGAAGGCTTTCTTAGATGTTTTATGAAGTTACTTTGTAATTTTTATTTCCTGAACCAAAGATTAATTTTCACGCTTCCTTTCCTTCCTCTTCCTTTCCCTTTTTGTCACCACTCCTTCCTAAAGTCAGTCTCTGCCCAATTCTCTTCGAAATTTTCTCTGTTTACAGATTGATTTTAATGGTACAAACTTTTCTCCATAAAATTTCTCTCTTATGTGAGTGCAGGGAAATGTTTCTCAAATTGGAATAATGTACCATCCCTTTCTAAATGAAAATAGATTCTGTTGAAGTCCAGTGTTAATACAAATTATTTATGAATTAACATTTCTTATGTAACAAGTTGTTAAAACTGAAATTTTGACCAGGCACAATAGATGTGAGATGACAAAGTGTGTCTGAATCACCTATGCCTAACTCTAAACCAAATGAAATGATAAAGGTAAGTCTCCCACAACTAGATAAATGATATAAATCTGGTCATAGTATAAAGTGGCAGAGTGTTTTGAGAGAACAGTTTTGTGGAAATTACTGTATAGATATGCCTGCCCCTCACCCCAAACTTAATGTGTCTCTGTGTGTGTGTGTGTGCGTGTGTGTGTGTCCATAATGGAGGGGGACTTCAGAGCATTATTCTGAGAACTTGGAATGAGACCATCTATATTTGTTGGCTCAAGGGACTGAGATCAGAAGGTCTAGGCAAGAAGAGAGACTAGTTGACTTACTGGTGGAGTCAGGTGACGGTGCCTGGTCAAGATCAGCCCACATTAACAGTGTTTCTACATAATAACATTTCTGAGGGGCAGAGATTCATAGGTGTTTATCCATGGACAGCCACAGAGGAGCAATAAGATGATTTTCTAGGGGCCATTCCAATAAGGTCAGTCGGAAGGGTACACAATTTTTAAGGTAACCATTGGCTGTCTGAGGTCTAAGTAAGCGGTTACCACTGAGCACAAGGCATAGACATTTCCTCCTACATCAAAGATGTCAGAATTAGAGGGCCTACAAAGACCCTCTAAAGGAAGCAAAATAAAAACCCATGCCAAGCTGAAAGACAGTAAGCCAGCTTCTTAAGACATCAGGTCAACTAAGACCTTTCTGTTCCCTGACAGCTTCTCTGATCTCCACTAATTGAGCTCTTATCTAAAATCTAAGGGAATGTGGGCTCTGTACTATCTAAAAATGAGAAGAAAATTCATGAAACTTTCTGAGTTTTCATTCAGGACAAAACAGATTTTTCTCCCACTCTATTAAATTTGAAGGAGCAACAAGAGATAAGAATTAAAGTTTTATTTTGATTATGTTTTGGGAACTTAAGAGCCAATTATACTTCATTTTATAATCTTCATGGGAGTAGATTCAAATGCTTTAAAAATGCAACTGTAAGGTATAAAGTTAGGAGTGTTTATTTGGAGGGAGTGTGAAACAAAACTACCACTTGTGAATAGGGTACTGAGAGCTCTGGAAAATGTCTTCTTTGAGATTTAAACATTTATTCTGCCACCACTTGATTATATTTGAACTATTGGGAGTCTTCAATGTGACATAATAACTTTTTGTCTTCAGTTAATGGAAATGCTTCACATATTTATGAAGTTTGTTGTGTTCTTTTCTCAGTTGTCTAAAAGACTTAAAGTAATGCTTCTTGCTACCAGTTTGATGAGAATTATAAGCTTAGATACTGAAACAGCATTACAGTACTTGATTGTGATATTTTGAAGTGGTGGTAGCAGTGGGTGTGCATTACACATACAGATTAAATTATCTTCAAAATGGAAATCTACATTTTAAAATATTACCATATAAAACTAAAAGACCAAACTTGAGAAGCACTAGAGCTGAGTTTTCTCCCAAGATAACTGAATTTTGAGCTTTGAGATACTCTTAGGAACAACAAAAAATATATATGCTTCTTTCCTAAAACCCAAATAAAAATAACAGCCAATGAAGCTAAGCCATACTATTTCAATGATATAGGAATATCATTGAAACTTAATTTTTTTCTGCAAATGTTCGTATACCCAAAAGTGAATCTCAAAATATAACGAAGATAAAGCTCCTTCTATCCCAACTGAGTAAAATTACCACTTTTCTTCCATCTTTTCTCTCTCTTCATCATGTGTTGTTATGTATTCTCCTTTCTTCCCTTTATCCCCTCTGCTGTGTACATCTGCTGCCAAAATCTCTTACAGCCTCTTCCCTCTCCTTTGTTAAGAGTGCTGTGAAAGATCCCAACTGTTTGGTGATGCTGCTCATCACAAACAAACATGAGACTCTTTCCTCCCTCACTATTCAGAGAATTTTAGACAGGTTTTCCAGTGAAAGTCTGGGTTTTCACTAATATTTCCAGCTTTTCTTGGAGTTTGAGTGTCCATCAATCTAGATCCCCCCAGTGAGGCAGGCTCGGGCACACATTTACAGAGCAGTATTTTCTCAGAGCACCTTCTCTCATGCTCAGGTTGTGAAGACAGCAACCTTGATTCTGGAAGTGTCCAGAGCCATATGGGTTAGCTCTTATGACCACATTCATAAGGACTAGAATAAAATCTAAGAAAATAATTGGTGTGGGTGCACACACACTCACATTCTGTCATTTGTTATTACATTTCTTTCTGAAGAGAAATATGTACAGCAAGATATATTACTATGTCAATATGGCCAAATGTTGATAGAATTCAAGTAAGGGTCATCATAGTTTGTTCAAAATGATTATGGACTTTAAGTAATCATATTCTAATTCAATCACCTCAGAATAAGGATAATATATATTATATATTATACATATATATTTATAATATACATTTATATACACTTAGATTTCAGATTTATTACTTATTTGACTCCCAACAAGAATATTTTATCTTTTCTACCCATGAAAAAAAATTAAGGTGTTAAGAAAGTGTACATTAGAATCCCTATCTATCAACTGAAGTCATACAGTGCTACATCATAACTTTTTCATGGCATTTTTCACTTCTGCAGTCCTCAGTGAATGGATCCGAGGGTTGAGCAAGGGTGTCCCAATTGTATACAACACAGCCACCATTTTGTCTATTGGAAATGTGGTTGGTGATCATATGTATCTGAACATACATGGACCAAAATTATGAGAACAACAAAAACAAAATGGGAGGTGCATGTGGAAAGGGCTTTCACTTTCCCTCTGCACTATGATTTCTCAGAAAGTATAAGATGACAACATAAGAGATAAGCAGAATTGTGAAACTTGTCATGCATATGGCCCCGCTTTTAGAAACTAGTAAACTTATCACATAAGTGTCCATGCCGGCAAGTTTCAAAAAGGGCTGCAAGCCACAGAAATAGTGGTCCATCACATTAGGGTCACAGAAGGGCAATCTCAAAGCCAGTAAAATCTGTGCTGAACAGTGGATACAAGATCCTGCCCAGGCCAGATCACCAACACACCATAGACTCACCAGCTGGTGATGGTTGCATCTGACAAGGGCTTACAAATTGCCATGAGACCTAAGACCATGAGGCTGAGCACAAAGATTCCCATGTAACCAAAGAAATGGGCTCCAAAGGGGCTGGCCCCATGGCCGAGTGGTTAACTTCGTGTGCTCCGCTGCAGGCTGCCCAGTGTTTCGTTGGTTCGAGTCCTGGGCACGGACATGGCACTGCTCATCAGACCACGCTGAGGCGGCGTCCCACATGCCACAACTGGAAGAACCCACAATGAAGAATACACAACTATGTACCAGGGGGCATTGGGGAGAAAAAGGAAAAAATAAAATCTAAAAAAAAAAAAAAGAAATGGGCTCCAAAGAGCTGAGTCATGAACTCCTTGTAGGAAATGGTCTTCTGAGAAATGGCATCCACAATCAATCTGAGAGCTGTGGTTGTAGAGAAGGAGATGTCACCAAAGGACAGAGAGATAGGAAGAAGTACATGAGACTCCCAAGGGCCCTGCATGTTCTAATCGTCACTACAATGAGAAAGTTCCCCAACAGAGTCACACGCACAAACACACATATAACTCACGCATTATGCATCTTATCTCTGTGCTTTGAAATCTGAACACTATTGAAATATAATTAAACACTAATATTGTTGGATAATCTCACCTGAAGAAAATATTCCCAGTTCAGTTGATTTACTTTTGTGTCCATTATCCCTTGGATGAAATATGCTTTGATTTGACAATGCTTTACCTATGCCTCTTGTGTTTAAGATGCCAGCTTCACTGATGGTCATGATATAACAAATATCTGGATAATATTTGGAGTTTGTCATAATTTGAGAAACTACTTTTTATGTCTTTACTGTACTCGAGCTTATCCCATTAGAAGATTGAGCCTCTCACCTATGAATTGGACCTGGTACAAAATTTCCATGTCTATAATGTAAGTAGTGCCTTTTCTCATATATATCCTTCTTTACCCTAAATTCTCCAAGATACTTCTTCTAAAACATCCCATAATTCCAATGTATACTTTTATCAATTTTCTATTTCACATCCTTGTTCATAGCATATATAGTTTATGTGACTGAAATCATCATGTGATATCATTTTGTGTTCTGATTTTGACTTACAATTCTTGTAAAAGTTCTCCTGTTATACTTTCAATAGTTTAATTACCAATTTAATGGTCTAATAATGTATAAATTTTTATAAAAATGTATTTAATTAGCCATTTGACCATTGAGATATACTCTTCCATCTTCATTCTCATAAATAATAATTCTACATATAACTTTGGGATTATTTCTAAAGTGCAATATTGCTGCACCAAATGCTAGAGATTACCATTGTAAGTGATAGGTATTAAAATGTTTTTAAATATTTGTACCCTTTTATTAACTATATTTTCATTATAGAATGCATCATGATCATCATACAATATTCAAAGTAAACAGAAGGTTGTGACAAGTAAAATTAAAATATCTGTCCCAAATCTTTGAATCTGTAATTCTACTCTCTAGAAATAATTACTTTATGTTTCTCTTTTTAAAGATTTTATTGTTCCTTTTTCTGCCAAAACTCACCAGTACATAGTTGTATATATTTACTTGTGGGTCCTTCTAGTTGTGGTATGTGGGATGCCACCTCAGTGTGCCTTGATGAGTGGTGCCATGTCTGCGCCCAGGATCCGAACCGCTGCACTGGTGAAAACTTGGGCTGCTGAAGCAGAGCGCACGGACATAACCACTTCGTCATGGGTCTGGCCCCCTACTTTTAGTTTCTTATATGTCCTTCCAGAAATGTTCTATAAGTATGTTTGCATATGTGTGTATCTCTATATCTATTTTTTGGCCAGTATATCAAGGTTGATGATTTTGTAGAAAAGCCTGATGAACTTTCAAACAAACAAACAAAGATTATCTTAAGACATTATCTTATTATCTCATTTAGTTAATAGGAAAAATTGTGTTTTTATTATATGCATATGTTTTTTATTACCAAGCAAGTTTCACATTTTTACTACATTTTTAATTAAAATATTTTCCTTCTGAGAATCTTTTACCTTTTATCAGCTCATATTTTGGAATGTTTGTATTTTATCCAAGATGGATTTTAATCTATCAAGATAATTACATCTCTTGGCTAAGAATAAAGTTGTCGGGGCCAGCGTGGTGTCATAGTGGTTTAATTTTTATGCCCTGCTCATTAAACCATGCTGTGGTGGCGTCCCATATACAAAATAGATTGGCACAGATGTTAGCTCAGGACCAATCTTCATCAAGCAAAAGGAGGATGATTGGCAGAAGATGTTAGCTCAGGGCCAATCTTCCTCACAAAAAAAAGAATACAGTTGTGGGAGTCAGATGGCCTGAGTTCAAATTCCAGTATCAGTAGTTACTAGCTGCAATGTCTTGGGAAAATCGCTTTAGACATAATCACGGTTACTACTCAGATAAAATTAGAAAAGATTTGGCTCATAATAATTGAGAACTATACAAGCTTCAGCTTTTGTTATTTCCACAAACTTTTTTCAATTTTACATATATCAAGTTATGAATTTCCCCATTTTAATTTAGTCTGAAAATATTTTAAAGTCATGGTATTTATTTATCTCTCCTCCATAATTCCATAATTATCTTTCATTTTAAATATTGAATCAAAGTTGTCTGGAGTTATTGTGAGGAATGAGGAAAACACTTCCTGTTCTTAACAATTTAATATGAGTTTTAAGAAGAATGCAGATAAAATCATTAATTATATGTCACCATGTGATTGGTAGTAGATGAGTAGAAACTGTCTGCAGAGAGGAATAAAAATTCCTAAAGGACAGGTAGTGGTGAAAAATTCAAAATTATATTAACAGATGAAATACAAAGGTAACTGAAGAGGCAGGTTCTAAACCAGGTTCTTTGAGATGCAAATATTCACAAGCAGAGCTGAGAGGTGGGTTGGCACAGAGATTAGTGCATAAAATTGGAAGCCACACTGAATAGATTCACACACACCCAACTGCCCATCAGGGTGTGATATTCAACAAGTCCTTTGACATCTTTGTGCGTCATTTTCTTCACTTGTAAACATAAATAATAAAAGAATGTACCTTTTAGAGTTGCTTTGAATGTTATGGAATTCATTACGTACAAAGCATCTAGAAGATGCAGATGTGCAGCACCTGCACTTGGAGTGGTTACTTTCATTATGGTTATTAGTATTGGCTTTTCAAGAAGTACTTTTTATTTTTGAAAAATATTAATTTAAATTGTTCATTTATCTGTAATAAGGTGGCACAGCTGTTTTAACACCTTAGGTTCCTTTGCCGAGTGGCTGAAATTTTACCAAAACTGTGGATCATATTAGTTTTCTCCTGGTGATCAGAAGCTAGGCATGACAATTCCAAATATCTTTAATAATATTTAAAAGTAAATAAAAAGTGTATAACAGCTTCAAAATATGGAACTCATGACGAGAGGAAAGTAGAAATAAAATAGGTCCATGGCTGTGAAAAAGTGTGGTACCCAGATATATTATAGTCAGAGGAGTGAGGACATTTTGGATGAGAGAAATAAAATCAAAGATTTAATGGTGAAGATGGGGCAAATGCTTTATCAGGCAATGCTTTATAAAGAGAAGATCAATATGCAACTTCTAGTTTAAACAGACTAAAAAGTCACAATAGAAAAGCTTGTAAAAGTACATTGTTCTCCTGGCTGAAGACCATGATAACTAGGTTATGAAGTTTTAATATAATGTTATTGGTGAAATATAAAATTTCGAGGCATAAAAATCATGAGAATAACTTATTAATATTTCTTCAGTACCTTAGAACAAAAATCACTCAAAGCAGTTTAACAAAATGTAGTCTTCTTTTTTACTAAATTTATTTTAATTGAACTTTGAGGATGTCTGTAATGAAGAGCCTACCTACCACCTTCAAAGTGTCTGAATTCCACTAAAGACACGGTCTTTATATTCTCTGCACTTAGAAACACAGTGGAAAGCATACAAGTGGATTCACTGTGGCCCCAGTCAAATGAAGACTGGGCTTGCAGGCATCCCAAATATGACTCAGTGATGACTTCAGAGTTGTTATTTCCTTTATTAGAGAAGATTATAGGTGTTCACTCTCAATTAGACTCTGTGAAAAATAGCAAAATTAAGTGACTCTCCTCAGCTTTAACAGGATCGTTTGTTATTGTGGTTGTTTTTAAAACTTTTTGGGGGGAGTTTTAGATTTGTAGCAAAATTAAGAGACAGCTACAGAGATTTCCCATATATTCCTACCCTTACACATGCATAAACACTCCCATTATCAACATTACCCCCACCCCAATGTGCTGAATTTGTTATAATTGATGAACCTATATTGACACATCAGAATCAGCCAAAGTCCTCAGTTTACCTGAGGGTTCACTCTTGGTGATGTAGATTCTATTGGTTTGGATAAATATGTAATGACACATATCTATCATTATAATATCACACAGAGTATTTTCACTGTCTTAAGAACGGGATCATTTTTATATAACCAAAATATACAATGTAATAATTTCTTTTACACAGCATTTAATGTTCATTAAATTGTAAATAGAATGTCTCACACAATTTAGTGGAAGAAAAATAAGACTTTGGAGTGACATCAGCATAATGGCAGAGTGAGTTATTTCCTTTGTCTCTCCCGTCTAAGTTACAGCTAAAGGGACATCCATTAACCAGCAGAGGATTCCCTACACAGCACAACAGGACACCTGAGAGATCTATGAATCGATACATCGGAAGGAGTGGACTGGACTCTTGGCAAGCTGTGGAACTAGGGGAGTGGCATCCTCCCTCTCTCCAGTGGCAGCAGTCCAGGTCATGGACCCTCACAGTGTGGTCAGCATGACTGTTAGTGGAGGCAGGGACAGCCTGGCCCATATGAATGCTTGAAGAGTGAAGGTAGCTAGGCCTGCAGGGGCACCCATCATGCAGCAGTGGCCCCACCTGTGCAAAGCTCCACATCAAGTGGTGGCAGCTCAGCTCACATGAAGGTGCTCTGCCGGGGCAGAGCCCTGCTCATGCAAGTACAGCTCACTTGCTGAGAATGGTGGCCCAGCCCACATGAACACAGAGTGACGACCAGCAAAACTATGAACAGTTGTGTGGGAACAGAAAAAACAACTCCTGCCCCTCCCAACAGTGGCAGGAGGAATTTGTGACCAGAAGCAACAGGAACCACAGAAGAACCAGTTACCCAGCACATAGTAGTGGCACCTCTCATACCAGCTCCACCAGCAGCAGGACTGTATACAAGTTTCCAGGCTCAAAACCCCCCACTAGTGACAGTGACACCCCTGAAGCTGACATTACTGGTATCAGTGCAACCAGCACCCCAAGACAACCCAAGAACAGTAGTGCAGGTGGTGCACATTACAGCAGCATCTGAGCTCATGGAGAGCCAGTGGAGGAACATGAGACCCAGGTGACCAGAACCAAAGTAACAAAAACTATACCCATGTAAGAAAAGGTGATTACTACCAAAATTCACCAGCAGAGGATCAATTCATCAAACACTATGAAGAATTACAGTAACACTGGGGAACAGAAGGAAAATGAAAACTCTCCGTAAACCAAACCTGATGTCACAGAGGACTACAATCTAACTGACAGACAATTCAAAATAGCTGTCATAAAAAAACTCAACGAGCTATTAAAAAAAACATAGAAAGACAGTTCAATGAGCTCAAGAATAAAATTAATGACCAGAAGGAATATTTCACCAGAGATTGAAGCTCCATAATACAATCCAAACAGAAATTCTGTATATGAAGAATACAATTAATGAAATAAAAAATAATGTAAAAGGAATAAAACATATAGTAGATCTTATGGAGCAGAGAATTGGTTGTCTCAAAGACAGAAACCTACAAATGCTTCAGGTGGAGGAGAAGAGAGATCTAAGATTTTTTTTAAGATTTTATTTTTATCCTTTTTCTCCCCAAAATCCCCTGGAACATAGTTGCATATTCTTCGTTGTGGGTCCTTCTAGTTGTGGCATGTGGGATGCTGCCTCGGTGTGGTTTGATGAGCAGTGTCATGTCCACGCCCAGGATTTGAACCAACGAAACACTGGGCCGCTTGCAGCGTAGTGCACAAACTTAACCATTTGGCCATGGGGCCAGCCCCATGGAGAGCTAAGATTTTTTAAAAAATGAAGAAATTCTTTGAGAAATATCCAACTCTATTTGCAAAAGCAATATAAGGATTATAGGTATCCCAGAGTGAGAAGATGGGGGGAGAGGCACAAAGAGCTTGTTCAAAGAAATAATAGCTGAGAAGTTCCCAAACCTAGGGAAACAACTGGACGTACAACAGCATAAAGGTAATAAAACTCCAATTTACCTCAATGCAAAAAGATCTCCAAGCCATATAATATTAAAACTATCAGAAGTCAATGACAAATAAAAAATATTAAAGGCAGCAAGAGAGAAGAAGATAATCTACAAAGGGATCACCATCAGACTTTCAGACTTCCTCAACAAAAACATTACAGGCTAGGAAATCATGGAATGAAATATTCAAAATATTGAAAGATAAAACCTATCAGGCAAGAATACTCTATTCAGTGAAATCATCCTTCAGATATGATTGAGAAATAAAAGCTTTACTAGATAACAAAAGCTCAGGGAGTTCATTACCCCTAGAATGGCCTTATAAGACATGATGAAGAAAGGCCTTCTACCTGAGACAAAAAGGCAAAAGTTTACAAAACTTTGAGCAAGGAGATAAATAGATAGACAAAATCAGAAAATGGAAGCTCTCTATCAGAATAGACTAGTGAACATTGAATCATAGCAAAATATAAAGGTAATGAAAGCACCAAAAATAACTACAGATGCTTTAATTTAGTTACAAACTCACAACACAACAAACAATAACTTGTGACAACAAAATCACAGAAGGGGAAGAGGAGAGGGATGTAACCCACTTAGGCTGAAGGAGGTAAGAGGCTATCAGTAAAAAGTACTATATCATCCATGAGATGATTTATACAAATTATCTCATGTGGTTACCTCATGGTAACCATAAAACAAAATATCAGAGCAGAGTCACAAATCATAAATAAAGAGAAAATTGAGAAAACCATCACAGAAAATCACTAAACTGAAATGCAGTCAGAAATACAAGGGAAAAGATAGAATGTAATTATAGAAAAAACAGAAAACAAGAGAAAAAATGGCAGCATAAGCCTTCATATATCACTAATCAATGTAAATATAAATGAATCGAGTTCACCAATCAAAATACATGAATGTCCGGATGGCTTAGAAATAAGATTCAACAATATGCTGCCTCCAGGAAACATATCTCCACTCTAAAGACAGACATAGGCTCAGAGTGAAGGGATGAAAGACAATACTCAAAGAAATAGGCAAGCAAAAAAGCAGATGTAGCCATACTTATATCAGACAGAGCAGTCTTTGTGATAAAAAAGTTAATGAGAGGTAAGAATGGGCATTATATAATGATAAAAGGGAGATTCACCTAAAATAACATAATGCTTATGAATATATGTGCAAGGAGCACAAAATTACATAAAGCAACTATTAACTAGTAAAGAAATACAGGGAGAAATTGGCAGCAACACAATAATAGTAGTGGACTTCAACATCTCACTTACATCAATGGATAAATCTTTGAGACAGAATATCAACAAGGAAACAGTGAACTTAAGTGAAACAGTGGACCAGATGGACTTAATAGATATATACACAATATTCTATCTCAGAACAGCAGAGCAAACATTCTTCTCAAGTGCACATAGAACATTCTCAAAGATAGATCATATGTTTGGAAACAAGGCAAGCTCCAGTAAATTTAAGAAGACTGAAATCATTTCAAGCATGTTTTCTGACTGACCACATGCTTTGAAACTGGAAATAAACTACAAGAAAAAAGCTGAGAAATTCACGAACATGTAGAGATCAAGCAACATGCTACTGAACAACAATTGGATCAATGAAGAAATCAAAGGAGAAATGAAAAACTACCTGGAAACATACCAAGTATTATGGGATGTAGCAATAGTAGTACTAAGAGGGAACTGTATAGCAATAAAGACCTACTTCAACAAAAAAGAAAAATCCAAAATAAGTAATCTTAAACTACACTTAAGAGAACTATGAAAAGGACAAAGCCCAAAGTCAGTAGAACGAGGAAAATAGTAAAAATCAGAGCAGATATAAAAGAAATAAAGACTAAAAAAACAGCGAGAATGATCAATGAAACTAAGAGCTGGTTCTTAGAGAAGATAAACAAATTGACCAACTGTTAGCCAGACTCACTAAGAAAAAAAGAGAGACGACTCAATTAAATAAAATTAGAAATGAAAGAGGAGAAATTACACCGAATACCAGAGAAATATATAGGATTATAGGAGAATACTATGAGAAGCTATATGCCAATAAATTAGGTAACTTGGGAGAAATGGATAAATTCTTAGAATCATATAACCTCCCAAATCTGAGTAAACAAAAAGTAGAGAATCAGAATGAATGAATCACAAGAAATTGAAACAGTAATAAAAAAATCTCTCAAAAAACAGAAGTCCAGGACCAGATGGCTTTTCTGGTGAATTCTACCAAAGGTTCAAAGAATATTTAATACCTATCCTTCTTGGAATATTCTGAAATGTTGAAGAAGACGAGCTGCTTTGTAACTCATACCATGAAGCCAACATTACCCTGATACCAAAACCAGACAAGGACAACAGAATAAAGAAAAATTGGCAGGACAATATCACTGTTGAACATAGATTCCAAAATTCTCAACAAAATATTAGAAAACTGAATACAACAATATATTAAAAGGATCATATACCATGATCAAGGAGGGATTATTCCAGGGGTGCAGGGATGGGTCTACATTCACAAACCAATCAATGTGATGGACCACATTAACAAAACGTGTAACAAAAATCACATGACTATCTTAATAGATGCAGAGAAAGCATTTGACAAAATCTAATGTGAATTTTTGACAAAACTCTAAAGAAAATGGGTATAGAAGGAAATTATCTCAACATAAAATAAAGCCCGTATATGACAAACCCACAGCCAACATCATAGTTAACTGTGAAAAACTGAAAGCCATTCCTCTGAGCACAGGAAAAAGACAAGGGTGTCCTCTCTTGCCACTCTTATTCAAAATAGCACTGGAAGTTTGGCCAGAGCTCTGAGGCAAGAAATGAAATAAAAGGGATCCAAACTGGAAAGGAAGAAGTAAAATTATCACTGTTGCAGGTGACATGATTCTATACATAGAAAATTCTGTTAAAGCCACCAGAAAACTATGAGAAATCATCAACAAATACAGCAAAGTTGCAGGGTACAAAATCAACATACAAACATCGGTTGTATTTCTATACACAAATAAAGAACTAGCAGGAAGAGATGTCAAGAATGCAATGCCATTTGTAATATCACACACACACAGACAAATAGAGTACCTAGGAATAAATTTAACCAAGGAGGTGAAATACCTACACACTGAAAACTATAAGACATTACTGAAAAAAGTCAAAGAAGATGTAAAGAAATGGAATGATATTCTACACTCACAGATTAGAAGAATAAACATAGTTAAAATATTCTTATTAACTAAAACAATCTACAGATTCAATGCACTCCCAATCAGATTTACACTGACATTCTTCATGGACATACAACAAAGAATCAAAAAATCTGTATGGAATGACAAAAGACCATGAATAACAAAAGATATCCTGAGAAAAAGTAACAATGCTGGAGTTATCACAATCTCTGACTTCAAAATATACCTCAAAGCTATAGTAATCCAAACAGCATGGTACTCACAGAAAAACAGACATGCAGATCAAATGAATAGAATTGAAAGCCCAGAAGTAAAACCACACATCAGTGGACAGCTAACTACACAACAGGACAGCTACATACAAAAGAATGAAAATAGACCATTATCTTAAACCACACACAAAAATTAACTCAAAATTGATTAAAGACTTGAATGTAAGACCTGAAACCATAAAACTCCTAGAATAAAATATAGGCAGTATGCTCTTTGACATTGATCTTAGCAGCATCTTTTCAAATACCATGTCTACTCAGGCAAGGTAAACAAGGCAGACAAAAGGGCCTACATCACACTAAAAAGCTTCTTCAAGGCAAATGAAACCATGAAGAAAACAAAAAGACAACCCACCAAATGGGAGAAAATATTTGCAAATCATATATCTGACAAGTATAAATAATTCATACAACTCAACTGCAGAAAAACAGACAATCCAATTAAAACCTGGGCAGAGGAAATCATTAGACACTTTTCCAGATATTTAGATATACAGATATACAGATGGCCAACCTTCACATGAGAAGATGTTCAACATCATTAATTACTAGGGAAATGCAAATCAAAACTACAATGAGATATCACCTTACACCCATCAAAATGGCTATAATTAACAAGACAAAAATAACAAATGTTGGAGAGGATGTAGATAAAAGGAAAGCCTCATACACTGCTGGTGGGAATGCAAACTGGTACAGCCACTATGGAAAACAATTTGGAGAGCCCTCATAAAATTAGAAATATCATATGATGTAGCTATATCACTGCTGGATATTTGTCCAAAGATCATGAAATGAACAATTCAAAGAGGTTATGCACCCCTTTGTTCATTGCAGCATTATTCACAATAGCCAAGATGTGGAAGCAAAGCAAATGTCCACCAACTCATGAATGGATAAAGAAGACATTGTATATCTATACCATGAAATAGTACTCAGCCATAAAAAAGGAAAAAATTGTGTTGTTTGCAACAACATGGATGGAACTTGTGGGTATTATGCTAAGTAAAATAAGCCAGACAGAAAAAGACAAATCACATATGATTTCACTCATATGTGGAAGATAAACACATGGATAAGGAGAACAAATTAGTGGTTACCAGAGGCAAAGAGGATTGAGAAGTGGGCATAAGGGGTAAATGGACACATACGTATGGTGACAGATAAAAACTAGACTATTGCTGTGAAAACGAAGCAAGCTGAACAGAAACTGATAAGTAATAATATGCACCTGAAATTTACACAATATTTTAAGCCAATATGTCCTCAATAAAGTAATTTTTAAATTAATAAGAAGGATTTGAATGAGATACTTATGTGAGTTTTCATTGTAAGAATTATTATTTCATACATACTGCAACATCAGGCTGATACTTCATAAACATCAGTATTACAAATGCTCAATCCTAGAATTCTTAATGTGGATTCCCACAGGCCTATTCTATGTTTCTAAAGGGAAAGGAAAGACAAAATTTCAGATATTCCCTCTTCTTCTCACTCTTTCTGTGGTTTCTCTCTCGTTTTACCTCCTTGCTAGCACTTGAAAAGGAAAAGTAGCCATTTTAAAAATATGATGAATCATAAATAATAAAATGCTTATGACAGTTTTCAAATGCAACTTCTGAAATACTCACCTTGGCTTCCAAAGACTTCTAATTCTGTGTCATTATTTTGTTTTTCACGTTTTCTTCCCAGTGCTTCTGCTTATGCATGTCCCAACCAAGCTTTACACTATTGTCCCTCATAAATGCACCCAGATCATCTCATTCTCTGAATTTCCCATATTTTTCAGTCTCTAAATGACCTTCCTCTTGTATCCATTTCTACCTATGTATAAAGTATCCAGTTCAAATGCTGTCTCCTCAGCAAAGCTTTTCATGTTTTCCCAGACAAATAACTTCCTTGCTAATGGCCTTCCACAGTTAAAGGGTGCGTGTGTGTGCAAACACATGCGTGTATACTGAATCACGCAATCCCTAATTATAGACTTCTCTCATTTTGCTTTACTAGCTTTTGTTCATTTGATTTTGTTCATTTGATATCTCATAAGGCAAGTTCTTGTTGTTCTATTTTGTGCACTTCAGTCGAAGCCGGGAGGCAAAGTTTAACAGAAAGTAGTCATGGAGGAACCAGAAGCAGAACCCAAGCCTTCATGCTCCATGGTGATCTCTCTCTAACGCTCGAGCCAACAGTGTCATGCAAAGTATCAGTCTCCAACGATCGGGGCAGAGCCAGCATAATGCCAAGAAACCATAAATAGATAAAATAGGAGACACTGACATGTTCAGTATATGTTCTGACTATCAAATGGACGCAAACTTCAGGATGGGTCAAATGAAGAGATCAGGATTTTACATGTATTTTTGAAAAATAATAATGAGGAGGAGAAGATAGAGAAGTTATGGAATCATGGTAAGTTTCATAGCCAAAGGGAAAAATTTGATTTTGAGGAAAAGCCAGATAGAAAGAAGAATCAAGGGATGAGAGCAGGAAAAACCCACAGTGTGAGGGTGAGCAAAGGGCCATGTAAGGGATAAAGAGTAGTTTGTCCGAGGATTTCACAAGGGAATTTTGCTTCTCTCTCCTCTGCTCCTCATATTATCCCTTACTCCAACCCCAGAAATAGAACTTAATGTTTGTTGCTAGCATGGGTGACAGTAGGTCCTGGTCAGCCAACATTAGCATTGTTAACTTCAGGACCATCAGTATCATAGAAGCATTGTATCATCAGTATGCATCCGTATCCTTCTCCTGCCCTTAAGCTTTGCTAATGAGAAATCTGCAGGTATAGGATCCTATATCCTTGCTCCCTTCAATGCACCGCCATTTGTGATAAGAGTTGTTCCTGAAAAGGGGCTGTTTTAAGCAAAGGTCGGGAAAAGCTGTGAACTTTGAAACCTCAGAATCTTTTCATCACTGTGGGAAGTATGTTCCTGGAATTTAAGGTTTCTTAGCAGACAGACTGGATGAGAGCAACTGCCCTAAAATCCAGTCCCAAGAGAGAGGCAGGAAAAAGAAAACAGTTCAGTGGGGCTTGAAAACTTACCTTTTTCTTGTAAAAATGAAAAGATATCCAAAAGAGAGCTCATGGTTTTTGCTCTTTCAATTCTGATTTACTTTGCAGATGAATCAGGTGCAGTGTGTTTGCAACATGTAAATTGTACTTCAAACAGATCCATTCTCCTTTCAAAGACTGATATGAAGCTCCCAGTTTGCAAACTGTCTTAAATGCACAGTAAATTCTTACTAAATATTACCTATTGATTTGATGGTGTTAATTTTGCTCTTTCTGAATTTTTGACACTTCACAGCATCAGAAGTGGAATCTGAAGAACCTCAAGGTCTCTGAGGCCAGTGAGGAACTGGTTCCTGGGGCCCTCAGAGCCCCTTGAGCTCACTGCTTTCTCAGTGACTTTAGAGTTTGAGAGTAAGTCTCTCTTGGATCCAAGCTCTGCTATCCTTGCATTTTGAACTCCCTGACTTTTTTGTGCATCCCTGTATTTTGTTTGATAAAGTGTCTTATTAGGTCACCTTTCTATCTGTAAGGGGAGAAACTCATGATTCCACAGGTATTAGGCAGGAGTAGAGTTATTGGGCTCTCCACAGATTATTTTCAGGGAATCTAAAGGCTGATATGTGTTCCACCTAGTCAAAATCTCTTTTTCCTCCTCCCCTAATTACTCCTGCCTCTTATATGTATACCCACTGTGGACCAGGATCATTTTCCTCTCTAAAAAAATGAGTGAACTTTTGTAGCAGCCACTTAGGGAATATTTTATTTAGATAAGGTAGTGTAACTTAAAGGGCATTCCTGAAAAGAGGATCTCAAACTCCTTGGAGACAACAGAATGCATTCTTTGATGGGTATGCAGAAGCTTCTAAAAGACTGAATGAATCCAAAAATAGCTTCTTTAAAGGAATCCTTATAGAGCACAAATGAAAAATCTTAAAAACTTGGGCCATCTGAGGTAGTGACCTTAATTAGTCTACCTGCCAGAAACAAAATTTGGTCCCAGCTATTCTTTTGAGTTTCGTATTATTATAACATAGACATGGCTAAAATTCTAAAATAAGAGCTATAAGATCGCTATTTGTGTCTATGTGTTTGTGTATATCTATGTATTTATGCATATTATGTATATGTGATATTTTAAAACAGTTCTACTTAATTGGCTTAAAGAAAAAAGTACATAAATTAAGTATTCCTAAAACTCTCAGAAACATATAATCAAACCCAATGTTTCTCAAGTTCATATAATCAGGATAATCTTTGATAAATAAAAGCTAGTTTAAGTTTATTAGTTTAATAAAAGCAAGCATATCTTCAGAATTGTTAATATTAGATCTGATGCAAACATATTACTTTACCTACTTGTGTTTACCAGACAAATAAGCTCATGCTATCTCTATGTTACAAAATGTGTCACCAAGAAAAATATCTTAAGGTGCTGGTTAGTTATTTGATGCTTAATCTAAGCATACTCGATAAAAATAAACAATTTAAGTAAATATAAATAAGTTGAAACTTTATATGAAGTTTAAATAAGGGATACTCACTGAATATCTAGATAATTTTCAAATAAAATAATATACTGACATATTGATTGCTAACCATCAGTTTAAATTTATCTACTTTTGGCTTCTTAATTTTTTATAGAGAGACAAAAGATATTTGGGTCTATTAATGAATATGTATTTCACCACATTAAAGTATTGAACTATGAAAAACTTGTCTCTAAAAATAATGGTTTATAATTATATACTTATAAATTTACCTTTATACTACAGAATGCTAACATGTGATAGACAGTTCACAATTGCCTGCTTCTTAGTTTTCACTGGAAAGTAAAGATTACTAATAGTTAAAATTTATAATCAATATGTAAAAATAGAACTACTGGAAATAATATGAAGGAAAGGAAACAACTTCGTATAAAAAGTATGGGAAGAAAATGGCATGTATTTTTATATGAAGAGTATACAAGGAACATAGGATGTGATTTTTTTAAGAAAAGAAAGTAACGTTGTCTAAAATAAAATGAGCAGTTGTTCCAGAATAAGAAAGGAAAAAGAATAAGAGAAAACCTAAATAGGTACAGAAAGTAGAGGAGGTTTGAGGAAAAGAAATTCTGTATTATGAGGTCAACACTGGCTAAAATTGAATAGATTTTTTAGGAGGGTTTTTAAATGAGCTCAATAATATACTGATAGAAAATTAAAGTTTAATTTTCTGTTAAAAGCACAAAATTTCTTAGATTATTGGTCTGGCCTTAATAAAAGACATTATACAAAAGGTGAAACCTGAATCTGATTATAACCCAATTAAGTTATTTATTTGGTTAAATGTTGGCTTCCAGGAGTCTCTGCTCTGGTAAATTTTTCAATCCTTGATTATTTTTCTCCTTATAGTCATCATATTAATCTCTCTAGTGCATTGTATCCTCACAAGGGTTTTAAATGCCTTTTGCAGCCGCTCACACATCAAATGATGTCCATCAGGATTAGACAACTTAAAGAAGTCAAAGCTCTGACCACCCATGTCCATGATGACGATACAACTGTTGATAACAGTCACCTCATGATCATCCCTCCTGACTAATCAACTAGCAGAAACAAGGATGTGATTCTTCAGCCTGGCTACATCAACAGTGGTAACCCAGGGTAACAGTATACTATTTGGTCACACTCTCAGCTTGCTGAGACAATAGCCAAAAGAAGGAAATTGTTAAAAGTAAGCACAAAATGGATACAGCAATTGAGAATTCCCTGAGCAGACAATACCTTTTAAGCCACATAAGCAAGACTAAGTCTAGCTTATTTCATGAATGTAAGTGAAGCTTAACTTAGGTGATTTCTTGTAAGTGCTTCTGAAATTCATAAAAGAAACTTAAGTCATCTTTCTGAGAGTGATATGACATAATCAGTTTTAATCAATCTTCTGCCATCTGGAAGCATGTATTGTAATAACCAATCATTGCAAAGGTTGCCAACTTCCCAATTTTCACTTTATAAGCCATCCTATAACTTCATGCTCCTGAGCTTCATATCACTCTGAATTTGGAATCACCCAGTTTGTGAACTGTCTTATATGCAAAATAAACTCTTACTAATACTATTTATTGATTTGGTGGTTTTCATTTTGCTATCTCTGATTTCGACACCACTTACTATTTGCCAGGTGTTATTCTAGGCACTGGGGATTTAACAGTAAAATATCTTTAAAAAGACACAAATCCCTACCCTTATATAAATTGTATTCTAGTATATATACAAAACTAAATAGATAACTAAACTGTATGACATGTCAGAGAATGATAAGTGCTAAGGAGCAAAATTAAGCAGAGATCTAAGAATAGGAGATACAGAATGTTGGTAGGAGTTGCATTTCTATGAAGTAGTCAGAAAAGTCATTATTGAGAAGACACATTTTAATAATAAACCAAAGGAAGTGAGGGGGTAAGCCATGCATATATCTGAATGAAGAATAATTAAGACACAGAAAACAACCTGTGTGAAGGTCGTTAGGCTGGAGCATGCCTGATGTCATACAAAAATTTGGCAGGAACAAATGTATATGCCTTACAGTGGGGTCAAGGGATTGTTAAAATTTGCAATTAGAAATAAGCTGGAAGGCCTGGTCCCATGGCCTAGTGTTTAAGTTTGGGATGCTCCACTTTGGCGGCCCAGGCTCAGTTCCTACACCACTCATCAGCAGCCATGCTATGTTAATGACCCACATAAAAAATAGAGGGAGATTGGCACAGATGTTAGCTCAAGGTGAATCTTCTTCAGCAAAAAAAAAAAAAAAAACAGAAAGAAAGAAAGAGCAAGAAATAGAAGGTGGAAATAATAATAAGATGGTTTGAAAATTTGTGAGTTGAAATTGAGATTTTTTTGAATTATTGGTAATTACAGAGTCTAAGGTATGACTATGGGTGTGAACAACTGAGATACATTAAAGCACAAGATTCCTGGGGAATAAAATGGTCAATTGATAGGTTTAGAAGCCAGCATATTGGAAGGATCATCTTTGTGGGTGTTGGTGTAAAGACCCTAGAAGCAGTAGATGACTTTTATAAAAAAAAGTGGCTTGTAGCATCATCTGATGGAGATTGAAAGCTAAGGCTAATCATGGAGTGAAGAGGGGGTAGAAACTAGAAGTAGCAATGAGAGGTACTCATAACAAAATCTCATCTGCAGGCCTTTGACAGGAGAGATCTGGGAAAAGAAACAATTTTTACTTAAGTGGAAATGCATATAGAGAGAAGAACTAGGAAAGCAAGAAAATATTCACATAAGAGATTGAACGTGTAGGAGATTCTGCTTGTTGTTTACCTAACATACAGAAGATTTAATGAAAGGGGATTCAGCGTTATGTGAGTTTTGATGTAAAAAGGGAGTTTATAGTGCTGTAGGAGATTTAAAATGTAAATTTTAAACATTATCATTAAAAAATCACCCGTCTTTAGTTTAAGAAGCATTCATGCAATCTCTTCAAATCCTGTGAACTCAAGACTCCTGGACTTGCTATTGGGCTTTTTGAAATAGCATAATCCACAAGAACATGAGCTGTGAAGACAGGGATTTTCTTTTTTTCACTGCTACCTAGAATAGTACTGGGCAATAATAGGAAGTCAAAAAATATGTGTCACATCAAATTACATTTTCAGTAAAAAATGTTTCTGTGGATGTGCCAGGTGCCAAGTGCCCGTGGTAGAGGCTGCTAGTTGTCCACCAAAACACATTCTCCCTTCTTCTGCAGTAACAGAGGTCACCTGTGTTCATGGCGACCTGAGCACAGCTGACATTCTCCAGTCCCTTTGCATCTAGGTGCAGCTCTGTGACTACGTTTTTGTCAATTGGATGCGAGGAGAAGGAATATGTTAATTTCTAGGCAGAAATCTAAATATTGGACTGTACTCCTCAAGTAGATTTCCCCTTTTTGACATGCGAAACTAAGCTGGTGGTGTCACAACTGTAGGTAACAGCGCTCTATGGCAATGCTTCTCAAACTATAATCTGCATATGAAACTCCTAGAGTTAAATTGAAAGCATGATTCGTTAGGTGTGGGATGAACTTTAGGATTCTGCATTTCTAACAAGCTCCCAGTGATGCCAGTGATACTAATATTTGCACCATATTTTGAACATGAAGACCTTAGGAGATGACCAATCAGCTACTTGGGAGGAACCTGACTTCCTGAATAAAACAGAGGAGATGCACCCCACTGCCAACCTGGACCATCTACCTGCAATTGTTATATCAAATAGAATAAAATTCCTATATTTTAAAGCACTGGGTCTCTCTTTTATAGAAATCTATCCTTATTCAATATATAGGAAGAAAATCTCAAAGATTACCTGCTAGGGTTGCATTTTCTTTTCTTGTTGTTGTTCCAGCATTATTGAGATATATACTTGACATATAACATTGTGTAAGTTTAAAGTGTACAATGTGATGATTGGATCCATGTATATATTATGAAATATATACCACAACGTCAGTTAACACATCCATCACCCTACTCTGGAGCAGCTATTAGTCAGGGTCTGACTTTTAGACTTACAGGCAACACTGAACTCTGTTAATACCCAGAGATGGGCAGGCTTTCATGGACTGGCTCATTTTGACCAAACACAAGAGCACTTGTGATGTAAACCAGAATGTGAGTTTAAGAATTTCCTCAAGCTCACCTCTGCTCACTTCTTAGCCTTAAGTCACAATGCAGCAGTATTTGGAGCCACCATAACAGTAATCACACTCTGGCATGGAAATTGTGTGGTTACAACTGTATATAAGTTGGTCATAAGATGACCCAGAGTATTCTCATATGAATTTCAAAATTATCATTTAAATGAAAACACGAAGTGAAGCATTCTTATAGAAACCAGCAATTCTTAGTATTAGGATCTTTGGTTTAAACTCATCAAGTTCTAAGCACTCATTTACAACAACTACCACAAATACTTAATGAATTTCTGCTATGATGAAAGCACTCTACAACTGGCTTGGTATATAATCCTGATAAAATGGACAAAAACCCATGCCTTCTTGGAGCTTACATTCTAGTGGGGACAGACAAGAGACAATAAATACAATAAGTGAATTAAGTAGTATGTTAGATGATAAATGCTATTAAGAAGGAAAAAATAGAGTAAGATAAGAGATCAGGAGCACTGATGGGAGTGCTGTATTTAATATGGCATAACGGAAGCCTTATGGAGGAGAGACTAGAATAATGCCATAAGCAAGTGAAGCTGTTCACCAAGCACCTTACTGGAAAAGAATTCTAAACAAAGAAAACAGCTGAGGCAAATGCCCCAAAGTGAAGCCTGCCTGTTGTGGTCAAGGTTGCAAGGTAGCCAGGGTGGCTGGAACCAAGGGAGCAACTGTGGAAGTACCAGAAAGGGCCAAGGAAGCAAGAGAATGCTAAATAATTGTGAAGATTTTTCCCTTTTCTCTGAGTGAAATGGGACCATTGCAGAGTGTTAAGCAGAGAAGTCCTGAGTTGCCTCTAGTTTCAAAAGGAGTGTCAGTCTGCTGTCCTGGACGTGGACTCAGCAGAACAAGAGGAGAAGCAGTCAGCATTCTTAGAGTTTATGGCTGTGGTCTCAGTGAGAGAGAGTGGCTGCTCAGGCCAGGATGACAGGAGAATTAATGGGAAAATATATCACATACTGCAAGTAGTTTAAAGGCAAACTTTTTTTTCTAATAGGTTAGGTGTGAGCTCTGATATCAACTTTTGTGACTCCATGTTCTTGGCCTGGGAAACCTGAAAGATGGAATTTCCTGGGGAAGGCTACAGGTAGAATATATTTAGGGTGAAAACAGTCATTAAATGTGGAAATATCTATTAGATATATAGAGAAAGATGTCGAGCAAGTAGTTGAGTATGCAAGTCTGGCATTCAAGTGAGAAGTGTGAGATGGAGATATAAATGTGAAAGTCATCAGCATAAAGATGGTATTTAAAGTCACAACAACCCTTGATTTTATTTTAGAGTTTTAATATAACATTTTAATGAAACTTCTCTGAGCTTTGGTCTCCTAAACACATGCATCTTCAGAGAAATCTCAGCGAATCACAATTAATGGAAAAATAAAAAAGCTTCCTCATAACCAATGACCTTCCACAAACACTTTTACCCAGAGTATTTGGGCAAAACTGAAGATGAAAAGCTTTCTCCCCTCCATAACCTCATCTCCATTACTGCTTCCCTTTCTCCTTTTCTCTTTTCTTCTTTTCTGTTTATATAATGTTAAACAATAGCAATTAATAGCAATGCTAAATTTGTGACAAAACTGGCAAGGCAAGTAGCTTATCAGTGCCTTATGTTACAATTCAGGAAAATCCTGCCTAATCATTTGCAGGACTTACACTTGAGAGAGTCTCCAGTAAAGAGTAAGAGATATAAATAAATCTTCCAAACTTGTATTATCAGAGTGTGAAGATCCATCTATGTCATTATCCCCAGGAGAGGTGCTCATACAAAATTTCTCAGAGAGGCATTATATGAGTTCATTTGCCACAATTTAGGGTCCAGTCTTCAGATCTGTACAAAAATAGTCTTGATTATATTTATTCTCGGCGATAGATCCATTAGTCACTCCCTCAGGCTCCTCTTCTCCATACTCATTGGTTAACAGAACCTGAACAGGAATGTAAATTTAATGAGATACATTAAAAAGTATAAATCAAAACACCAAAGTGCTTATCCAAGTCACTGGTCAATATCTTTCTCTCCAGGAAGGAAAATCTCCATAGGAAGCCCAGTTGACATACAAAGTTTGCTTGATAAAGCTAGAACTCAAGTAGCCGTAGCCTGAGACATTTCTTTTAACCCAGAAGTGTACCTGCCGGGCAACTGGCAAGTCTTACACACAAGTCAGTGAAACACTTCTCTGCACTAGAACTATACCTGATACCTAATGAGGGATTTTGCTTCCTTAATATTTTGTTCTCTGTATATCCAAGCTGGAAAACTCAATTCTGTGGACATCTCCTTCTGGACAGATTATTATGTCATTAGCTCTATTTTTTATGTCAGTTGTTGCCTTTTTTCTATACATAATTTCATCCATGAGATTTTGGATAGATAATTCTCAAATTGTCGCCAGTCCATCAATCAAAGATTAAGGAAGTTTCCACAGACTTAAATTACAAAAATAGGTATGTATATAAAACTAAATAGTATGCACAAAAAATAATTAACATGGTAAACAGAAAATTTGTTACAGTACGTGAAGAAAAATTATGAATCAAAACAACGCATATATTTGTTATAACTAGAATTATCATTATTTGAATAGAAGACAATGAATTATCTCCTCGTATGTATTCAACAGGCAAAGGAAAGGCCAGCTTTTACAGCTGTTAGAGAGGGAAGACAAGCATCAATTAGGGACTTAATTAGCTGATATATATGCTCCCTTGGGATCATAAGTTTCTGGGTTATTCACTGTTGAGCTGGAAAAGATAAGATCCAGATTTAGTAGAATCCGGAACTGATTCGCCAACAAAATGAATGAGTCAAAATTGGGACCAATTTTTCAACTTAGATGAGAAACACGGAGAAAAGAAACACAAACTAGAATAATGTACAGAGGGAGGTAAAGCCATAGATACAACAGGATCTGGCTCATAAGCTGCAATGTGGAGAGCAGAAGTGAGGAGTGGGTTGGTCCTCCCACAAATACTGCTGTTCTCAATATGCTGACACTCTGCGATATTGACTCAAAATGAAATGTGTCTGTGCTCTGTGACCATTTTTCATATTTCTCCAAACACCCCCCTGGAAGAGGATTAGATTGCCCACGTTGTAATGACAACATTTTCTCTTTTCTATTAATCCAATTTTATTTAAACTTTTACATAATAGGCAATTGGAGTCTTCTGTTTTTGCCACTTCGAGTCAGTTTTTGCACCATAACTTTCTCTTGGCATTTTTAACTTCTTCATTCCTCAGAATGTAAATGAGGTGCTTCAGCAAAGATGCCCCAATAGTGTAAAGCACAGCCACCACTTTTTCCTCTGGAAATGTGGTTAGAGGGTGAGAGTATGTGAACACACATGGAGTGAAGAACAAGATGACAACAATAATGTGGCACGTGCAAGTGGAGTGGGCTTTCCTCTTCCATATGCACTGTGGTTACTCAGAGAATATAAGATATAAATATAGGAGATAAGCAGGATCACAAAAGTCACCATGCATATAGCAACACTATTAAACACTATGTTGACTGATGACATACAACTTTCAACATATGTTGCATATCACAGAAATACTGATTGTAACATTGGGGCCACAGATGGGTAATTTCCAAGCCAAGAGACTCTGTGCTAAGGAATGGATACAAGACCCCACCCATGCCAGGTTCACCAATGCACCACAGACATGCTGGTTCATGATTGTTGTGTATTGCAGGGCTTAGAAATGGCCACATAGTAATCAAAGGACATGAAAATGAGCACCAAGATCTCCATGCACCCAAAGAAGTGAACTGCAAAGATCTGGGTCATGGACTCATTGCAGGAGATGACTTCCTTCTCAGACACAGAATCTATAAGCAGCCTAGGAGCAGCAGTTGGTAGGAAACACATTCAAAGGATAAGTAGAAAAGGAAGAAGTACATGGGGCTTCCAAGCATCTGGCGATGTCTTGGTCATCACAAGAAATAAATTGACTGACAGAATTGTGAGGTAGAGAAACAAGAAGACCACAAACATTATTTTCTCCTTTAGTACCTCCTGTGTTAACCCAAGAAGAATGAACTCATTCAGACTATTTCAGCTCCATGGTTACAGTGAACATAGAAAGCATGCAGATCAGAAATTGTTCATCTGCAAAGAGCATGAGGAAAATGGTGACTTGGCAATAGCAATGGTCTTGAACTCTGAATTCCAACTTTACAGTTCTGATTCCATTAACACATATAACTCAGTGGTCCTCAAAGTTTTTCATGCATTATAATTGCTTGGGAAACTTTTCTTTTTAATGCTGATGTCCATGCTTTAACCATGGGTATTTATTCAAGGTTTTCCTATGTGGATCATGATTTTTGGGGAAAATAATAAGCCTTCAAGTGATTGTGCCCTCTGCCAAGGTCTGAGGACTGACTGTGCTGCATGATCTTGATCAAATCACTTTAATGTCTTAAAATTTTTTCTTCATATGAGAATCAGAAATTCTAATAGACATTTTATTAAGTATATATATGTATGATGTATATCTGCATATAATATATATACACATCTCAATTACTGAAAAATAACATCCCTATAAATTTTTTAAATAATTCATTTAGAGAATTCCTCTTGAGAAAACACATTTCTTGATTTGGACACCAGTTTGCATCCACTATTCCTGACTCTTAAATATCTTGGGTGGATTATTCTTTAAGAGGAAATTATTCCTCCAATTTTAGGCTTTTAGTGGCTATAATTTTACCTTCAGTGTCAGTCATGGCACATAAGATATTTGAGTAAATCACTGAGATTGGCATTATTGAGGAAAATTACTATATATTTGACATAATGTATTACTCATATAGGATGCATGGTATCAAGTTCCACATCCCATGGATCCAAAGTGATGTGCCACTTCTTATATTTCTATAAATTGAACAATGTCTTTACTCATATATGATTCTCCTACCACTATATTTCAGAGATTTTTTTCTTCCAATTTTTATCTCTCTGAAAACATAATTAAAAAACTGTTTCAAAATTATAACACACAGATATTTCCCATTATTCTACGGTGTTCTTTGTTTATATACATACATATCTATAGAATTTCAATCGTCCTGTAATATTATACTTTTTATTTTCATTTTTGATTGTTAAAAGTCTTTCTGCATGCAGTTAAAGAGTATCTGTAACACAATTGTCCATTTTAGCAACTGTAAGTTAACATATCAACATTTCATAATATAAATTTTATAATTTATTTTTATGTTACTTCTTTTAAAATGTTCACTCTAATAAAAAGCTTTTGAATAAGCCTCTTCTCACTTATAGCCTTTGCTTATTTTTAATATTTTTTCAGATTAAATTTCCAGGAGGTTGCTGACATGAAATATGAAAATTTTCATAATTATTAATGGCCTTTTTATTTGATTGTTTCAATATTTACTAGAGAAATTTTAATTATAAAACAAAAATATTTTCATAACAAATTATCCAAAGTTAACAGTAGATTACAGGGTAAAAAAGTACCCTTGAAAAGCGTATAATTAACCAATTCCACACTTCACAATTAACTTACTTTCTTACGCATTCTTCCAGGTTGTTCAGTGTTATACTTGTCTGGTTAAATATCCCCTCTTATGTAAAGACTGGATCATTTTCCTTTATTTCTAAGATTATAGAAATATGGAACAGATACCTAATAAAAATTTGACTTGGGGCATTATCTTATTTACTTGGTTAATAGCATTAAAATTATGCTATATATTTCTTTGATTGATGATATGGTATAACACTTTATATATTTTTATTTCTTGCATTTCATCTTTTCTGAAGTATATATATATCTTTTGTAGTTTTATTTTCTTTTTTTTCCAAGGAAGAGTCACCCTGAGCTAACATCTGTTGCCAATCTTCCTCTTTTTGCTTGAGGAAGATTGTCCTTGGGGCTAACATCTGTGCCAATCTTCTATTTTTTGTATGCAGGTTGCTGCCACAGCATGCCTGATGAGTGGCATAGGTCTGCACCAGGGATCTGAAAACACAAACCTGGGCTGGCAAAGTGGAGCGCTCTGAACCCAACTGCTATGCCATGGGGCAAGCCCCTGTAGTTAAGTTTTTGATATTTTTAAATGTTGAGCTCTTTAGTTTTTGTTTCATTTTTATATAGTCAATCTATCAAGTTTTCTCTCCTTTCCAGTTTAGTCTATTACTTCAGTTGGGGAGTTATCATCTTTAATCTGTCTCATAATATTTCTATGATTTTTTTTAATATTAACGACAAATGATCTAGAATTTATTTTAGCATGCATTTTGAGAAACTCTTCCTCCTCATTAATCACCAATCCATCAATGAATTAGTAACACCATCAAGTCATCATATATGTACTAAGAACCTACTCACATCTGCGGTCACTGTAGTGTGGTATTGAAAGATGTCCTCAACCTCTTTACATTCAAGTTGGAAGAGTAACATGCCTCTAGATAAGATAATTACTTACATAAGAATTACACACAACTGTATGTGATAATACCAAATCGGTTTTGATTCCAAAGGTAGAAAGATCCCTAGAGAATAACCAGATTGGTCAGTGAAGATTAAAAAATGAGAAAGAATTGGAGTTATGGCTTCAAATGTGTTAAACTGTAGATTCCAATGAGTTTCTCTGAAACTCAAGTATTCAATATACTTAAACTAGGTTTCTTTATGTATAATTTCAATAGTATGTTTCAATATTAGATTTTCAATATTAGAAATTCAAATTTTCCATTTACTTCTAATAAACACAAACATCTGAATAAAACTTTAAGTTTATTCACAGTTCAGCAAAAATAATATTACTTTGGTGTGATAAACTAGAGCTGTTATAAAACTACAAGCTCTGATGGGCAGTTCCAATCATCTCTCACAACTATGAAAGGGAAAATGAATTAATGATTACTTAGTTTCAATATATTAGGTTCATACAGGGGGTAAAGACAAAAGAGAGGGAGGTTTTTGTTCTTAAGAGAGGAGAAATTGGGTGAGAAGAGTGAGTAAAAAAAATCATAAGAAGGGGAGAAGCAGTCATTGCTTCAGGTAAACATAAAGATGATCTCTGTAAAACTCCACTCTCATTAAATTAAAGTTGTGGGAGGTATATTTGTAGGCAGATAATGGACAAACATGAAAGTGATGTCACGTAATTCTATTTTGTTTTATTTTAAGTAAGTAAAGAGAAAGCATTTGGGGACATGAGTACAGAGAAGCAGCACTTGACAAAGTGTATGCATTAAGTCAGATCAACCCCATCTCAGAACTGATCATTCAATTAAGTTACTATTTCCTAACACTCCTGGACAAGCCTACTTCTCCGATTTTGGGGTCCTCACAGTAGTGAAGCATGCTGTTTTCCCTGCTTTATTCCTTATTTTTTTCTTTTACCTTCTGAAATGCTAACCAGTTCACTTATATTTTGTACCACAATTCTTCTCTTTCTTTTCTCATAAATAGATGTCTGGTTCTATCTCCTATGCTCCTATACTGTTATATGCTTTATTAAACATATACATTTAATTCAAAAAGACAACCCTAGATTATATATTGTTCTTGTTCTATAATCTAATCTTTTAAACAAATTTTCATTTTTTTATTTCATTCGATCTGTGCATTTTCTCACAAAATAAGTGTGGCCATTTGCCTTGTTTTTTTTTTTTTTTTTTTTCTGTGTACAGAGTTTGAGCTCTGATATGGAAAGTTTTACCTGGTATAGTTAGGCTACAACTAGAGTGAGATGCTACTGGATAGCATCTCTCTCTAGCATTCACCTTCTATGTCATATAAAACATCAAATCCCAGTCATCATTTAGATTGCATCCCAGAAAAGACAAATTCCGAGCCATCAGAGAAAGATGCCAAATGATACCTTAACTCCCTGTTCTGACTCCAAATCAAGTTCTGTAAACTTCATGATGAGATAAATATCAAAGCAGAAAACTAGAAACCTAAGTGAATAATAGTGAAGAGGAGGAAAGAGCAGAGACTGAATGAAGTCAGAGTAGGAGAGAGGAGAGTCATAGTGAGCAGACAGCAGAGAGAGAAGAGTCAGGTAAATAGATAGCCATATAGAGCAGAGAGAATTGGAGTTATTATTTTTAATAAAAATATTAGAAAACTTAGTTTGACCCAAGCTTTCATCCCAGAATTCAGCTTCTTTCTCCCTTAACACTGCACTATCACTTGCCCCCAAACCAGAGAGGGGGTGCAGTTGTGGATCACAAGAAACTGTTGTCAAGGATCTTGAAAGCCCAGGTGTGTATGAAGTGCAGCCCTATGTTGTGCTCTGTCCCACAAATATCAGCACTGTCCTAAAACTCTTCAAATGAGCGGACCCCCGAGAAAGAAACTTCTGCCACGTGGTCCTCAGGGCCATGCTGCTGTTTGGTGCAACCTTTGTGAGCAGAGATGCTTTTGAGAGGTAGTGTAGCTTTGTGCTGAGGCCGGGGAAGGATTAGGAGCCCTGGAACATGATAACACTTCATTGGGGGAAATACTCTCCAGTACCCCCACCATTTGTTGGAAGACACACTGAGAATAGATTCCATCAGATTAGTCTAAAGGAAGCACATAAAGAAAATATTTCAGATGGATGAAAAACTCACCTCTTTTCTTATAAGCAAATAGATGACTTGCAATAAAGTATATTTTTCATATCTCCCACTTTAATTTACTTAGACCGTGAATTATATGAAGCCTGAATAAAACATGCAAGCTATACTTTATTGGGATTTACAATGCTTTCTATCCTAGAGATTATGGGGTTTAGGGAGTTTATGGAGAAAGAGGCTGCTGCACATGGCCATGCTTCACATGGTTCCTGAGCAGATGCACTAGGTTAGACAAAACCACACTTCTACTGGAGCAGGGAGAGCATCGTGAAAAACAGGGGAAGTTGCTTAATTTGGTTCTTGGAAAGTTTTGGAGAAAACTGTTCTTGCGCTTTGAGAGAGAAATGCCTCTGAAGAGCTAGCTTCCCACAGTTTCTCTTTTTGAAAAACATGAGTTAAGTGTTTTTGTTATACCACACTGGATATTTACAATAATTCCCACAAAAGTTTGCAAATGTCTAAGGCAGGCTTTTAGCCTCATGAGCTCCAAGGAAACCATTACTCCCGACTTTGTCCCAAAGGATATCCAACTAGATACTTAGCTCAGACAGTCCAAGGGCAAAATTAGACTTTGGGAACAATTAGTTAAACTTCAACTCACTCTGACTTGCAGATGAGGAACCTCTGCTCCCTTCTTCATGTGATTTGCTCAGCCCATCTCTTCTAGAGGCATGGAAGTCCCTGAGGTCAGGTACAGCTAGATAAATGAAATATGTAAGGTAGACATGAGTCTGGGTCTCACTACTTATCTGCTATGTGAATTTAAGTGTTTCTCAATGTCTTTAAATTCATGTTTTTGCTTTATAAAAGGCTACAAGTAATAATCTTTATTTATCTATTTTAACACTTTTAATGTTATGTTCTCCCATTTTTAATCCTATTTATGCTTATGAATCAGTGTACAGAAGAAGACAGGAAAGAAGGAAAAGGGAAAGTAATTCTTGAATACTTCTTATGTTTTTTCTTTTTCTTTTTAAAGATGTATGCCCTTCCACTTACAGGGAATACATGCGTTTTCTTTTAAATTGTTGCAACCTATTAAAGATTGGATGGATTACATTACAAAATTACTTTGTTACCTGGAAAACCATGTTACTACCCAGCCCTCTGGTGTAAGAATTACCTGCAAGATATGACATTACAAGCTAGGTGACTTAAATGAGGATGAAGTGAGAGGTCCAGAGTGGGCATGGAAGGAGAAAGATGGGCGATGGACATTGAGGTGGAAGAATGCCATGAATAGATGATACCTTGCTCTGCACTTTGCTGAAGTGTCTAGTGGCAACCAACAAGCCCATGTGTCTCAGAGAAAATCACATCCCAACATCTGGCCTTTTTAGTTACAAATGGACTAGAAGAATCCTGAAGAAGGTTTTTAGGATGTTGCTTAAAGTCTTTGAGCCTCAGATTCTCCATCAATTAAATGAGAATATGAAAACCTACTCATATATATATATATATATATATATATATATATATATATATATATATATATTGCTGAGGAAGATTTGCCCTGAGCTAACATGTGTCACAGTCTTCCTCTATTTTATAGGTGAGGTACCATCACAGCATGGCCACTGATAGATGAATGGTGTAGGTCTACACCTCAGAACTGAAACTCGGCCACTGAAGTGGAGTGTGCTGAACTGAACCACTAGGCCATTGGGGCTGACCCTGAAGACCTACTTTAAAAAAAGACTATAAATACTAAAATATGTAACATATGAAAGGAAAGAATCCCTGGCTCAGAGAAAGTGCAGAGGAAATATTTGTGCTTTTGTTAACCTTCCTTAGGCACAAGAAGCTGAAGACTAAAGAAATGAAATAACTCGCCTAAGGTCATCTTGCTAATTAGTAACAGAACTGAGCCTAGAATCCAAATCTCTTAAGTACAAGTCCAAATCACTTTTTATTTTAATAAGACATACAGTAATGCCACAAGATTTCTTGGGCTGGAAAACAAGAACAGCCAATGAATGAGTCCATGCATTAAACTTCCCAGTCAAAAAGCCCTAAATTAACTCCCTATGTTTGAGGGAATAATTAGGCTTTCCAGTTCTGGTGAAAACACTTTGCAGGAGCTAGGTTCAAAGGAGGCCATTAAACTGGCCAAAGGCAAGACGCTGAGTCAATGATCTCTGGATGTTCCTTCCAGCTATGAAGTGAACTGACCCTGAGTGCTCATTAAAATTCACTGTACCCTGAATGACTGGATTACCTAACTGGACTCCATGTTCTGTCAAAGCAATGCCAGGGTTTTACTGAAGACAGTTGACTACAGTCATTCATTCATGGAAACTGTCGAAATGGGATGAGATGATAACTGAGGTTTATATTATTTTAAGTTGGACCCACCTCTGTCTCGCCTGTAGTTTTAGGATGAATTAGGACCTTAATTTACACTCTGCTCATTTAAAGTTGCATCTTACTAAAATAAGGGTTGCAGTGAATAACTCAGAGACTGGCAGAAAATTAATATCATATATTCTTCTTTGGGTCTGAAATGGAAGATTAGGTAAAGAAAAAAATGATTATTTAGTATTTTTGTCTATAATACTCAGTAAATAAGCATTTTATTAGTGTTAATGTGTTGAGGACTGAAATATTTTTCTGTAAATAATTTATTCCAGAGGCCATTTGGCGATCTGAGACAAACAAACCTTAGTTATGGGAATGACATGAAAGATGTGTCTGAATTTGAATGATTTTTTTATTGGTTGTTATTCAAATAGAATTATTTTGACCTAGGTAGAAGACAAAGGCAAGAAAATTAAAATAACCAAGTAAATTAAAGTAGTATCCTCTCTTGAAACATATTGTTGACTCTTGAATGTCTCTGGTTTCTGATCCTCCTGTAGGGGAGGAAAGTCAGCTCACTGTATATGCAACTTTAGTACTGGTTTCACTCATAACAGGTTCCCTCAATAGTGACCTTTGATTGTACTTGTGTAAGAGATGCTCATTGCTGACTCCCTTATGGAATCTGGCTCCTCTTTCTCTCCCATAGCTGATAGGTATGGGGTGGTCACCTGACCCAAGAGAAACTCATCCATAAGCAAGCCTGGGCCAATCAGGTTTTGTCTCTCAAGAAATTCACCAAATGATGCAAATTCTGTAGCAGATGGTCATGGACCATGTCAAATGACGGGGTCATGTGATACAGGTACACCTACAGTTAGGTTCTGAGAATGCTCCAGTCTCTGCCCTTCCTGAGTCCGATTGTTTTTCATCAGTCACAGACATCAGTGTCATAAATATAAACTTATTTTCACTTGAAATAGTTTGAGTGTCTGTTCTTAATCTCTAAGATATTTTTGTCTTCCTTCCATAAGATTTTTTTAAAGCATGAAGTGAATGGCAAGCAGTCTGATTTCTCTTTTCATTCTTTTTTGGTTATTGGATTCTAAGTAAGCATAACATTCAACTCTTTTTAGTTTACATATGAGGATAGTGAGTAACCAAATTAGAGTTGATAAGTGATCTACGGATGAAAACCTTATTTCTCGACTCTCATGCTAGTGCTTTTTTTATTTCATTACATTACCTCCTATCAAAAAGACCTATTCACAGAAAGTTTTTGTATAAGAAAATTTGACTTTTTTACTCTTAACTAAAATTTTTTTTCAAAGTTAAATGTTTTATTTTTCATTGGAAAACATCGTTATTCTGTACCACACTTTCCTCATGGCATTTTTCACTTCCTTATTCCTGAAAGTGTAAATCAAAGGATTGAGCAAGGGAGTTAGGATGGTGTAAAATATTGCCACCATTTTGTCAAAGGAGAAAGCAGTTGGAGGTCGTGCATACACAAATATGCATGGGACAAAGAACAAAACCATAACAGCTATATGAGATCCACAGGTGGAGAGAGCCTTCCTCTGCCCTTCAGTACTATGGGTTCTCAGAGAGAGCAAGATGACACCATAGGAAAGAAGCAATAAGGAGAAGATTACTATGGAGATAAACCCTCTGTTGGCAGCCACCAAAAGGCAAAAGATGTAAGTATCAGTGCAGGCAAGCTCCAGTAATGGGTAAAAGTCACACATGAAATGATCGATGACATTGGGGCCACAGAAGGGCAGCTGGAAAGTAAAGAGAATTTGTATCATGGAATGCAGGAACCCCCCTATCCAGGCTACCCCCATTAACATACCACAGAGCCTCCAGTTCATGATAGAAGAGTAATGCAAGGGTTTGCAGATAGCTACATAGTGGTCATAGGCCATGGCAGTGAGGACAATGACCTCCACCCCAGCAAAAAAATGCTCAGCAAAAAGCTGGGTCATGCAGCCCTCAAAGGAGATGGTTTTACTCTCACAGACAGAGTCCACAATCATCTTTGGGGCAATGGCAGAGGAGAAACATGCATCCAGGAAGGATAGGAAAGCCAGGAAGAAGTACATAGGGGAGCCCAGGAGTGCCAGGCTGATCATGACAGTCACCACAATTAGCAAGTTGCCCCCGGCAGTTGCAATGCAGCCCAATGAAAATACAGCAAATACTATTTTCTGAACATTTGGATTCTTTGAAAGCCCCAGGAGGACAAACTCAGTTACAAAGCTTTGGTTTTGCATGATTTCCAAGGGAAAGTTGAAAGCTACCACAAATGAAGAGAAAGTTATTTCAGACCAGTTTATGGTATCATAGTCATCTACAAGTGGAGGCATCCATATGAAAAATTATCTTATGTGCTTCTGTCATCATTGAGAAAACAAAATTATAAAATTGTGGAAGGTGGTTTGGTAAGTTAGGCAGAATTGAGGTGGAGATAAATTATTAAATACTTTAAAATAGCCAGAGTTTCAGTTTGGGTGAATGGAGGTATTCACATGTGGAAGAGATGAGAAATAGTTTTTATCTCAACCACCAACTCTGATCACTTAATAGTGGTTTCCTGGAGTGAATTGTTGAGAAGGATTATAAAATCTTATCCAAGTTCTGAAGAAAAGAGGTGCTGCCAGTTTATTAGTGGTGCCTTTCATTGCATGGAGTCGGAGCACAATGACTGGCACACCATCCCTGATCAGGAGACTCATATCTACAATTAGAAGAAGAAATAACACCCAGTTAAAGAAGCAATTGAAAATCATGACTATTCTCCTAATTATTTCTTTAAATGTCTGAACTGAATTGGGCCTTTAATATTAATTAATTTGTTTTTTTTATAAAAGAGAAAGCTCTATGGTAAGGTGCCTACCTCAATACTAACAGATAACAAGTATGCATGTGTTGAGTTGGTGTTTTTCTTCATTCGTCATTTAAAAATATGAACAGAGGTTTATAAAAAAATAGCAATACCTAACAAAGAGTGCTATCATTATGACTAAGTTCAATAGTACGAGGAAAGCAATTATTCATGGCTTAGTGCATGGGAAACAGCCCATGGTAGGTCTTATTATCCCTATTTTACTGGGAGGTAATTCATTCTTAAAGAGATAAGGTCAAACAAGTAATAGATGCTGCATCTGGAATTGTAATGCAGGCTGGTTTCGACACCCAAGTCCCTCCCACTGGATCAACAGGGAAAGAAGCAAAGATTTTTCTTTTATAACAAGAACTTTAGAGCAGGATTGGCCTTTCTACAATCTCCATCCACCTATAGATGGTAAAGCCTTCTGATTCCTTTGTTCATGTTTAAATGCAGCCCCTTAATGAAAGTCAGAGAGCAAATGACAGATTGTCAACAATCACACAGGTAAGAAATAGAAACAGTGTGTCACATATAGTCAGAGTCTTGAGGCTTTATTAATTACTTGCTAATTATGTATACAATGTGGCCCAATTGATCAAGTACAACTTGCCAAAGTATATCTGTTTTGAGTTTATGACTGCATTGTAAAGTAGGGATGTTCATGTGTAGCCTATCCACTTATCTCACAGGATCATGATGAGGGTCAAATTGGAAAATGCAAAAGAATCGCTTTTGATAAAATGGTTTTACAAATTGTGGTAACTACACTCTCACTTAAAAAGCCAGCCACATTACCCACAGAAAGTTTTTCCATGAGTCATCCAGATAATTACTTCAACTTTTGACTTCATTTTCCATAGCAAGACACAACTTCAGAGAATGATTGTGTCCTCACCTACATGTATATAACAGAAACTTGTCAGCCAGACAGTGCTTGTCTGTGTGTGTACATGTATATATAATTATTGTTTGTTAAATAGGTGAATGAAAGCATAATGAGGCTTACTGTGAGAATTAAAAATAAGTCGATTTTTATAAATGCCACCTAGAGCTAACAAAAACAATTTTCAATATTAATAAAACTAACAAAAATACAATTGCATGTACTAACATCTATTTTCTTACCTTAAAATAACCATTTCCATTATGTTTCCAGGGCAGCAGACATTCTTAAACAGTGCCAGCACTATAAACCTCAAGTCCAGCTACAAGCTGCCATCAAGAAAACAAGAGCATAAAACAAACCCCATAAGGTCAGGAATCAATCAACAACCATTTATTAAAAAGTAAAGAATACAATAAATGATCTAGCAGTTATTAGCTTATCCTAGGGTCAAAGCAGAAAAAGACAACCAAATGAAATGAGTAGGAACACTAGCTCCAGACTCATACAGACCGAGGTTCAAATCCAAGCTCTTCTACTTAGTTATATTATGTTGAGGTGTCGAGGAAAAGTAACGTAAATTCTCAAAGACTCGTGTTCTACTTCTGTAACTGGGTAAAAATAAGAATGCGTATTGAGAGGGTTCTTGTGAGAATCAGATATGGCAATGCTCATAAAAATGTTTATGTAGTTAGAAGCACAGGAGAACATGACTATAGACGGTGAGAACAGCCTGCAGAGCCATTGACATAGAGCAGAAATGACAATGTTTTCACTACTAATTCCTACTCCACCATGACTGATGTTGGTACTTTTTTTTAATAATCCTTTTATTTATTCACAAATATAAAATATTTTATGGTCACGGTGCAGATACAGTGTTGTTTAAATGGCAACACTTGTAAATGTCCTTAATAATCCCTGAATAAATTATCAGAGACCTCAGACCCACATGTGTCTGCTTCTTCTTCAGGTAGCTTCATTGTAAAAAGAAAGCCAAGTTGGGTAGCGAGGTGGAGAGGAAGACCAAAGCTCTAAATTAATCTAATAATAAAATAATTCTTAGGCTCTCCACTTTCCTTTTCTGAAGAATTTCCAACAATAGTACCATTTCAGAATTAAAATGTTTATTAGATATAAACAAATCAACCCTCTCTTTTTTCTGATAAAATAAATTTCCAAAATTAATGTTAAAACTTTGACAATGGAGAGTACAGTGTCCTCATAGTTTATGATCACACATTTATGACTTTAGGTCATTTAAAAGGTAATTATCCTAAATGGAATGTGTTGTGCTGGATCGAGCCATAAAACAGGAAAAGGGTAGTAGTGGGAAAATTAATAAAATATGAATAAAACCTCGTGTTTCATTAAGAGTAATATGTCAATGTGCATTATATACTTTTGACAAATATAGTCATGGTGATGTAAGATGATAATATTATGGGAAGTAAAGGCAAGAGTATACAAGAATTCTCTGTACTATCTTGGTGATTTTCCTATTAGCTTTAAATTAGTCCAAAATAAAAATTTAATGAAAAATAATACAATAATTGTTCGGTTTCTGCTATCAAAAGGCTAGCAATCCCATCTTCATCACTTAACAGACATGTGTCATTGAAGAGATTGCTAAGCCTCCGAGTTCTCTCCCACAAGATAGATGCAGTAACACTTGTCCAAGCTGCCTGGCCCATAGGAGTCAATAAGACAGTTATGAATATGCTCTGTGATGTATAATTCAAAAGGAAAATTTGAAATATTGATTTCAGCATTATTTTTAAACAGTGTCTACACACATGAAGTGAGCCAGAAGATTAAATCCATCATAAAAATAGAATACATATTTTTAAAATCATGGTTTTTTAATTATATCAATCATAAAATTGCAATCAAACTACTTCATGCATGTAATTCTTTTGGAAAACATTTTAGCAAATATTTCGAGAATCATAAACATGTTTACACTCATCATACTAGTAATCCCAATCTTAAAAATTGTTCTAAAAGTGAAATAAGGTGTAAGTTTTATAATGGAAGACGATAAATGTCATTTATAATAGTGAAAATTTAGAAATATCTAAAATGTTCAATAATAGAAAAGTGTTTATGTGACTTGGACTACTACGAATTAATAGCACAGTGTTCTGTGAACAAAATACTAATTAATAATATGAGGACATAGATGGTAAAGCATTTTTACAATATGGAAAATGAGAAAAACAAGAAAAATTGTGATAACTTTATCCATTTGAACATTTTAGTATAATTTTAAAGTCAAGAACAGAACATATGAAAATGGTAGAGACTTTATTTTCAATTCGTACCTTGATCTAATTACAAGATTTAACACTAAAATCTTTTAACATTTAAAACCAACAACATCATATTTTCCATCATCTGAACTGATCAGAAAAAGGAGATGGGGTTTGAGGAGGATTTTATTATCTAACTTGTACAATTAACTTGCATAGGAGGAACTAATATCCTAACATAACATACAATCTTGTACTAAAACTTTATACTATTGTAAACCTTCCATAAGTAGTTGTATCATGGACCCAGCCTTCCCATCTCTCACTTTGATCAGTTTTAACAGCATATACTCCTATAGGAAGCAACTTATTCTGTTCACATTTCTCCTGAAAGATTCCATGGTCTTTCCTCTCTTGATATCTTACTCTTTAATATGCTGAAGCTGCAGCAAAGATTGCTCAGGACCCCTCACAGCCTGAACTATGGGCTCTGGGCCATCCTGTGGGGCTGTGACCTTGGGAATTTTGTCTCCCTAATATCCACAATGTCCACTATTTCCTTCCTATTCATTTTGGTAACAAAGTAATTCTAGTATCTATCCTTTTGAAAATAATAGAAATTTCAACTTTGAAATATGTATAACGTTCAAACTTATATGAGGAATTAGTTGTAAGATTATTAACTAGTGTTTTGTAGTTATATTTCAAGCAGTAAATTTTAGATGCATTTATATGTACCTATCGCCACATAACAGTCACATCTGCATATAGTTTCATAAATAAATATATTTATTACAAATTAAAAGAATACATTAAAATCTCATTCTTTTTTATATATAAATCAGCCATTTTGGGGTTTTGGTTTTACTTTTTTTTTTTTTAAGATTGGCCCTGAGCCACCTGTTGTCAATCTATTTCTCTTCTTCTCCCCAAAGCCCCCCAGTACATATCTGTATATTGAAGTTGTAGGTCCTTCTAGTTCTGCTGTGTGGGATGCCACCTCAGCATGGCTTGATGAGTGGTGTCAGGTCCATGCCCAGGATCTGAACCAGCAAAACCCTGGGCCACTGAAGTGGAGCACATGAATTTAACCACTCGGCCAGGGGCCGGCCCTAAAATGCCATTCTTAATTACTCTCCTTGTCAAGTTATTCAGTGTACTATATTTTAGATCTAGGATTATTATTTACCTGTGCAATAAAAGAGTTTTTTTCTTTGTCTATCTAGCTAAACATGTTTATTTCCATGACAATCTGGAAAATATGTTCTCTTCAGTTTTCACATCTTCTTCGCTCCCCCCAATATTACTCGCTGATATCCCTAAATATCTTAAGTTTTAAACTCTTACTATTTCTGTAATTGGGGGAAAAAATAACCTTTCTCTGTTTCCACTTGTGCCACTCCTGATAGATGCCTGACCTTCTCTTGCCTGTCCTCCTAGTTATTCAGCTCATCTTAAGAGAGAGGTAAAGCCCCAACAACCAGCACTAAACCAGGCCAGAATTTTGGCCATTCAAATATTCTGAACAATTCTGATGTAGATATCTAAGACCATCTATGACATCAAATACACTCAGAGAAAATTAAGTTGACTTTAACCAGCATTTAAAATTAGAGACTAGAGGCCAGCTCTGTGGCTGAGTGGTTAAGTTTGTGCGCTCCGCTGCAGCTGCCCAGGGTTTGAATCCTGGGCGCAGACATGGCACCGCTCATCAGGCCACGTTGAGGTGGTGTCCCACATCCCACAACTAGAAGGACCTGCAGCTAAGATATACAACTATGTACCGGTTGGGGTGGGGGGGTTGGGAAATAAAGCAGAAAAAAAATAAAAGGTTGGCAACAGTTGTTAGCCCAGGTGCCAATCTTTAAAAAATAAATAAATAAATAAAATAAAATAAAATTAGAAGACTCTGGTCTGTGACTTAAGTCACTCTTTCTTACCTTGAATGTCCTTCCCTGTGCCATTTGTTGGGGCTTTGTTGTGGGAATATTAGCTGCTATACTATATATCAATAGCCCTGTAAAGGTAAACAGCACTTGAATTACCATGCTCCTACCTCAGTATTCTGTATACAGCCTCAAAAAATCCCACTTTTTAATATAAAACATCAGGAAGGGTACAGCATTAGAGGATGAATGATAAGTTAGAATATATATAGAAAGAATAAATGAAATGCTATTGGAGAGCAAAGACAAAAATGTACACCCATTGCATTTCATAGTTATTTAGATTTAACTCAGAGATGAAAAACTGAAGATAGGTCTAATTTAATTAGACTTGAAGTAATAGGGACTCCTAACTCCTCCAAAAAAGTTTACATTCTAATAGCTGTTATTCATTGAGCACATATTATGTGTCAGGTTCTGTCCTATTGACTCTACATGTATTGATTTAAGTTTCCAAATCCTTTGAACTTGATAATATTATAATTCCAATTAAAAATGAAGATTATGAGGCCAGAAATGTTATGTACTAGCTCAGGTATACCCAGTTAAGTGATAGACCCATGCGTTGTATTAAACTTGAGAATGCACACCACAACACCCATAATTTTATGCACAATATCACAATTTAAAATCCTCTCTGCAAATGCAGAAATGTGAATTACAAATCTCACCATGTGTTGGTTCCTTGAAAATTCTGGCGACAGCAATCGTCTATTCTTAAGGGAGAAGAGTGCATTCAGTGGCTGGCCAAAGCGTGACATACGTTTCCAACTCATTTCTACATCTAAAGGAGAGAGGAAGAGCATCTCTGGCAGATGAGGTAGAGAACATTGCCCACTCCTTCTCAAGTACTGTCTCCAACACAGTCTCATGGAGAAAAAAATAAAGAAGCAAGTTTCCTCCTTGATTTCCAACTGGAATTTAAAGAGGTTTCTCTGAGAGGTCATAAGCCTGTAGAATTGCCTCTCAGTTCCCCCTCAGGATTTGGAAATTTCCCATCAGTATGACTTTCCAAGACACAGTTATCTGTGGTTTGACTTACTCAAGTGTTTGTCCCCAACCAATTAGAGGTTTTTCTAAGTTTTTCTCCTTTTTAACTGCTCCTGGGTTTCTATTTGAAGATGCTTTCATTTTCCTTCATATTCAGGAGAAGAACACTGTGGGTACTCAGATGGAATGTAGTGTCTCTGGGCAGGTTTTGGGTAAATGCCTTAAATGCAAGAACCTAGTGCTGGAATCAGGCACAGCATCAATCCATAAGGACATGGAATTTTTGGGGACGACTTTAAAACCAAAAGCACAATTTCTCATTATAAAGGATTGTTTACTTTTTCTTTTCTTGAAAACAAGGAATGTCAGATCTCTGTGATGGAATGTGGCAATGGGGTGGAAGCATGAGGGAAAACTTGAATGTAAGCTCATAAAGTCCCTTCAGAGAGGATCCATACTGAGGAATCTGTTGGTCTATACACTCTTGCATCCAACCTATTTTTATGTCTATCACCCCTCACAGAAATAAGCAGAAGTGAAGTGACTCGTCAGAAAGTAAAGGCCCAAAGCACCTTCACTTCAATTGCCTATGGTATTAAAGGATAAGTGTTATTTTCTTTTGGGGGGCGGTGGAGGGTTATTTTCGGTTTTCTATTGAAATTTTAGATGGTTTCCTGACCCAGAAGCACCATCTGACATGGATTACATTTCTGGAGGGGATGATATTAAAGTATGCCTCAACAGCAGGACTCCAGGAATGAGTCCTGGAACCCTGGTTCCTACGTTAGACCACACTTACCATCTTGTACTTTATTCCATGCCCTGCTTTGCTTAATCCTTTATTATTTGCTTCCATTAGAGGAAATAAGAGGGATAACACTAAAATAATAGTGTGAAGATGGAGTGCAACAGATAATATAACAAGCACGTTATTGGTGCAAAAGTTGGGTGAATTCAAAAAAGTTTACAAATCAGAAAAGAGAGAGAAGGACAGAGACAGAGACAGGCACAAAGAAATGTGTAAAATGGGGAGATGAGCACGAGGGAGATAAATAGCAATTTGTCCTTCTGGAATTTATCCAATAATCCATTCTTCTCCACAGATTTAAAATTTCACCTTCATCATTTATCAAATTATAAAATTTATACTATGTCTCTAAAGATAGATGCTTCTATTTCTAGGCCATTTCTTCCATTCTTTAGGATTCTTTATTCCTGGGCATATAACAAAATATTTACAAACCAGAGCTTTATGTTATGTTCTGACATCTAGTAGATACAATCACCTATCTCTGTTCTTCTCACTTTGTTTATATTACCAAATCTATTGAAACTCAGGCACACATCCATATAAACTTTAGAACTAGTTTATCAATTTCCGTGAAAATATGCTTGGTCATTGGGGGAAGGTGTTATTAATTCATCACAAAATTGATATCTTTAAAAGCAATTCCTCTCCCTAGGGTGTGCAGAACCACCCAAATATTTTTTACAGAATCTCTAACTATACAAATAGTTTGATGTAAAAAGAATTAATAATTATAAACAATGTGACTGAAGAGTATATTACAAAATTCATGACTCAGTGTAAGATATAGTGCTTTATTAGTGGAAGTTTAGGATCACAGGTAGAGAGCAGGTAATTACATATTTGTTTATCGTCCAGTCAGAGCACAGAAAGATTCTTCCCGGTGTCCAAGCATCTCTCTTCCTGTCCAGGTCCAGAATCCATCTTTTCTTGTTCAATTCAGAACCTTTCTATGTTGGAAAAATGCCTCTAATGTTCTTTGATACCATCTATTTAATGTTGTTTTACATCATAACTAATGATGCTGCATCATTTATCAGACTGTCTGTGAATACTGTCTTCCACTCTCTCTCAATGTTTCCTTGATAATGAGTGCAAATACAAATCTGATGAGCAGAGTTTGCAAGAAGATGTGGACAATAATTCATTTCCCAGTCACGTTAAATTGATTGGAATTTTGTACTGTAAGTTTAAAACTAGTTACCTTCCAATCATGTCTACCCATGAGCTCTTTAGGCCATAATAAAGGCATTTCAGGAATGTGATGTCCCACATCCCTGCCTTCCACACACCACCACCAGCTGGGAGAAGAGATGAAAGACCTGAGCCCAGACAAAGAAAAGTGGTCCTGTTCATGCAAGTTAGGCCCCTCATTACACGTGGTTTAAGACCAGAGAGTACAATGCTACCACATCCAGGAGAGGCAAGAGACAGCATTAATCAGAAGGGCCAGTTGGGATTGAGGAGCAAAGGTTTTAAAAGACCTTGAAGGAGATAAGTATATTCACCTCTGAGGAACTGTCTGACGTGTGGCACAGAGCCTGTGGAAGGGCTCTAGTGACTTCCTTGGGTGTTAGCAGGAGGGAAAACAGAATATAGAATGCCTGCCACCACCTCCACCATCATCAGTTCTATAGATTTTGCACTGCAGTCAGACCATGCATAAATGTGAGCTGAGAACGGCCCACACCCCTGGCCCAAGCCAAGGGTCAGCAAGGGGCCATTTATAGCCCATGTCTTGAACTTGTTCAGTGTCTCCCAAAATCAGCCCATAAACACGACTCTAGGAATCAACTTAGTGCAAGAGTACAAAAGAAATACTGCACCAACCTGTGAAAGCCATTTGCTTGACACACTGCCCTACTAGAACTGAGGTTCTTGCCACAGGAGAAATTTGTGAAATCTAGCTTACAGGTTATAATTTCACTATGGATGGTCAGAATAGCTCTTCCTTATGCAATGGAAGATGTAGGTTCTGGACCTACTTTGACACTAGGAAAGTTACCCAAAATATTACAAATATTCAAGGTTAGGGATCTCATTATGATCCTTCTAGTTCTTTAACTCTATAATTAAAATACAAAATAATCATTAGAAACTTCTTACAGTGATCAATGTTATTACATGTCATAGATGTTTTCTCCTTCTTTGACATGAGGGAGGGTGAAGAATTGTGGCATGAATTCAGGAATTTAATTATAAATTACTGTAAGCAGGCAGTAAACATTGTGTTCTACTAATATCAACATAGCAAAAGTTAAATGGAAGTTGTCAGGGATTTTGATGCCAAATTGCTCTGTCATCTAAAAGCTCATGAAGGATTTGATTTCTAATTGTTATATTAATAGAGTCATTTTGATTTCCATGTTCTTTTGGAACTTGAGTGTTTAAAAATATAGCGTTCCCTGATCAAGACCCTGCCTATCTTCCACATCTCTACTTGGACCGCGTTGCCCCAGTCCACCGTGCACTGATTACCCTGACCTTCTTCACTTGAGACTACATCCTACCTAAGTGTTTCTGCACAAGCTTTTCTCTTTTGCCTTAGATCTTCTTTCTATTGATATGCTTAAGGATCATTCTATCTCATCATTCAGAAATCACTTCTCAGAAAAACCTCCATGTCACCTTACTAGAGTTACCTTGTCACACATGCACCCCTCTACAATTTTCTGAGAATCAGTTATCCTCTATGACTTTATTTTCATTTGTATATATTGTTTATCTTCTGCATTAGAATGTAAGCTACAGGACAAAGGGAAACTTATTTTCTTAGTCATCACTGTATACCCGGATCCTAGAAGAGTATCTGACACTTTGTAAAACTCAGCAAATATTTTTTAATGAGTAAATGATCTTCATACTTAATGAAAACAGCTGGTGGTAATTAATGCTAGATTTATATTGCACATATACAGTTTTCATTTAAAAGTAAAGATATTGGAGCCAGCCCTGATGGCCTCGTGGTTAACATTCAGTGCTCACCACTTCAGCAGCCCAGGTTTGTTTCCCAGTTATTGAACCACACTACCCATCTGTCAGCTGCCCTGCTGTGGTGGTGGCCCACATAGAAGAACTAGAACAATTTACAACTAGGATATGCAACCATACACGGGGACTCTGGAGAGGAAAACAAAAAGAGGAATACTGGCAACAGTTGTTAGGTCAGGGTGAATCTTTCCCTGTAAGTAAATAAATAAATAAAAATATTGATTTAAATAGTTTGTTTGAAATACTGTAACTAATATTTTAACTATTGCCATAATATATATCATATTTTTAAAAACAAGAAAACCATAAGAGAATGATGAATCATGCTATGACCTTAGGCTTCCCATATACCTAGTCAAGGGAAGCAGTTTAAAAAGGCATTAGTGTCTCTCTAGAGTCAGCAGCAAAAGGATCGGGGAGAAAATAAATATCCTTTGGATTCAGAAACCAAAATCTATAACGTAACAGCAAGAATCATGGATCTGGGAGAAAGTAAATACCCTTTGGATTTAGAAATCCATATCCATAATGTAACAGCGAGAACCATTCTCCCACAGTTAAAAAAAAAATAGATCTATAGAGTTGCACTTTTTTTATAAAGAATATATAATGTCAAGATATAGACACCAGCTTCTAAAGTATCTTGACTCCAGCATGATAAATTCTTATTCTGCTTCACAAAAGGAGAAAAAAGATAGTGGAAAATTTTGGTAAAATGGCGGCCTCCATGTTAAATAGCAAATTACTTATCTGAGATTGTACTTGCTTCCAAGTAGAATTTTGACAGCAGACAAACTGGGAAAACTTTACCTCCTAAATTATTTCTATCTATTTATTCTCCCTTACCTTCTTACCCAACCTATGAAATTGCAAATATAAAAAAAGTCTCTTTTAAACTTATATTCCTTCAACAATATTTATAAGCTCCTACTGGGTGACTGGCAGTGTTCTACCAACAGCATGAGTGAATAAACACAATCTTTGCCCTTACAGGAATTACAATCTTGTAGGGAAAACAGACAAAATAAAAGACAAGAAATAATTTATTAAAGTACATTTTGTGATCATTGATATTACGGATATAACTGGTTGAAGGACTAGAGAATAACTTAGGGGATGATTAGAAAGAGTCAAGAGGAAGGACTTGTCTAAGGAGCTGGGAGTTCATCTGAAAATGGAAAAATTGAAGTGGAGCCAGCCAAGCAAAATCTCTGGGAAAGAGAATTCCAGCAGTGATCAGAGAAAGAATAAAAGCTGGGAAAGTCTTGAATTATTCAAAAGACAGTTTAAAGAGAGAGAGAGTGGCTAGAGCCTTGTGAGGAAAAGATGGAGTACAAAATGCACTGGAGAGGTGGGCAGCCACCTGACTGTTGTATCTTAACCTGATTTGCATGCTTAAAAAATGCCCCTGACAGCTGTGTGCCCAATGGGTTGAATGAATGTGGAGAGTAAGACCTCATTGCCCTTGTTGGAAAGCTTTGTCTTCAGCATATAAGCTAGTGACTGCCCAGGGTCCCTAGTTTTATCCACAGTTTCTCATGAAATTTTTCATCTCTGTGTTCCTCAAGGTATAGATCCAAGGATTTAACTCGGGCGTGATGATGGAAATGGACTCAGCCGTTGTCTTTTCTACGGGCTAAGGGGCCACAGGCCTCATGTACATGACAATGCACAACACAAAGAACAAGGCAACCACTGTAAGGTGGGAGCCACGGGTGGAGAGAACTTTATGCCACCATTTAGAACTGCAAGAATCCAGGGGGCAGAGGACGACCACATAGGATGTGATGAGGACAAGGAAGATGGTCACACACATCACCCCACTGTTGAGGATGACTAAGAGGCATAGGATGTGGGTGTTTATGCAAGCCCATTTCAATAATGGAAACAAATCCCACATAAAATGATCAATGATATTGAGGCCACAGAATTTATTTGGTACATGAAGAAAAGCTGTATCTCTCTGTGCATGGATCATCCTACCAAGGCCCCTCCCAGAAGCAGGCAGCAGACCCGAGAGCTAATGATGGTCATGTAGTGCAGGGGCCTACAGATGGCCAGATAGTGGTCACAGGCCATCACAATGAGAAGGGTGATCCCCACACCACCAAAGAAATGCTCTGCAAAGAGCTGGGCCATTCAGCCTTTGAGGGAGATGGTAGTGCCCTCAGAGAAGAAGTCTACAATCATTTTGGAGGCAATGACAGAAGAGGAGGTGGCATCCATGAGGGACATTAAACATCTCATCTAAAATAATTGAGGATTAGGAATCCAGGTAATCTCATTTCATAACATGAGTTCTTACCCATTACACTATACCACTGAAGATGTGAACAATGGGTTCACTAGATAAACACAATTGTTGCTGCCACCAAATGATATGGTAAAAGAACTGCTTCAGGTGCATAGGGTACTTAAGCAGAGGCTGTCTGTCCCTTGGTGAGAATATATTAGAGACTACCACTTCAAATGGGGATGTAAACTATGCATTCTGTAAGACTCACCTAAATATTCAAAGACCCATTCTTAGAATTATCCTTCTTACTAAGTGAAGTCTACAGCTGCCAGACACTCTTTGCAAATCTACCATATGGGTTAACCCTCTCTCCCATCTCCAGCCCAAGAACTTCAAAAGTTCTTTAGTAACATTAATGAAGGAGAAGGAACATGTTCTTAGATATCAAAGTAACTAGGTTTTATTCCAGGTTTCCCTCTAACTGCCAGGATATGCTGTTACATTGCTCACCACTCTGGGTCTCAGTTTCCTCATCTGGAGAATGAGACAGTTGTAATAAATGAGGAAAATGCTAGGGCTTCAAATAAGCCATATCAGGGACACTCTCCCTTTCAAACACAGCAACATGGCTTTATCTAGATTAAATGCTTACACTTCCAAATAAGATTTCCTTTGAACCATCTCATAACTTAAAATATTCCAAAACCAAATGCACTAGAAAGGATAATAATCCCTTTCTGTCTTAAAATCTGTGAATTACTCACAGATTTCTTTTGACTACTACACTTCTCAACTTCTCAATCTGATATTCGAGACTGTCCCCCATGTAATAAACTTCGTAATTTTATATCTCCTTCCCACTGCAGATAAATCTACCTCTTACTGCCAGAACACACATCTCAATCTCTTTAGTACAGTGGGAAAGGCCATAGGTTTAGAATGAGCAATTTTAGTTCTCCATCTCAGTCAGGCCACTGACTGATTATACAACCTTCAAATCCTGCAAAAATAAAAGAATACAATAGAAATTAAAGTCAACATGTTTCAAGTACTTATTATTTGAGGGTACTATGTTAAGAGCTACAGGATTTTCTCTTATAATTCTAACAAAAGCCATATGAGAGGGGAACGAGTATTATCCTGATTTTCTGAAGCATTGGATAAGGTTTAGAGACCTTGTGCAAGTTGCTCAAAGCCTTTTGGTGTGTATGTGATCGAGTTAATAGCACCGTGGTTCATATATATAACCACCATGTTCTATAACCCCTCTAAGAATTGTATGTCCTGCCTCACAACACTTCCATGAGGATCAAGGGTAGTAACAGGCAGGAGAATGTTTGGGGAGTACTATTCAAATATCCATCATGCTTATTTTCCATTCCTATAAGCTTCTGACTTTTTGCTACCTCTGTCTATGTAGTCTGATATCAACACATCCATTACCACTTCTCCTTCATACCTCTCTTCCTCCCCAGTGCTCCCTTCACCACTGCCATCCTGAATATTTTTTTCCTTACATTTTAATAGGTTGCATATCAGCAATAATTCAATTATCTTATAATTTTTTAAACATTTTATGTTGGTTTTATCTCCTTACGTGGATGCTTAAGGATAGCTAATTTATTCTCTTTCCACCAAATTTCTAATGCTGTGCTATGTACACTCTTGTCATTGAATTAAATTTAATTAAATCCATGATATTGAATTCAGCCAAAGAAAACTGCATTGAACCATGGGGGCCAAGCAATGCTGGTGCCAGTCTCTGCCTCCAGAAATGAGAGAATGTTGTTGTCAGAGCCTGGCTGCTATTCCTTTGGCATTCAGGATCAAATATCCCATTTACGATCCTTCATCTTTATCATTTCTGCTCCTAGACATGCTTTAGCCAAACCCAAGAGCTGAACCACACCTTGGACTTCCAGTTCAGTATGAATCACTCCCATCAGATCCTTTTTGTAATAGTATCTTTTTCTTTCCAGTATTCCTGTGAAATACCATCACTCAAGAGATTGTTCATATAAAGAAGTGAGAAATTACATTTCTTCAATTATCTAATTATTACCTAGATAGTACATATTTCTCATGTAATAGCATATCCCTTAGTCTGAGGGATACATGGAAATACCCTATCTATAAAGAGGGAGAAAGAATGAGCACTCATGAAACAATGCATGTTGGTATAAGTTCTGGAGGGAAACTATCAGTATAGTATGATCTATAGATTTCAAAGATGATGAAATGAGATAGTCCTTGACATGAGAATTTAGAAAATTCTAAATTTATAAACTTGTAATTTAGAAAGTGAACAAGAATGACATCAGTGTGAGCAAGACCTAAAGAAAGAAAAGAAAAACATAGTTTACAGAGTGAAATATATGGACTTTGACATCACAAAAACTGGATTTTATTATGGACCTTTCAGGGGTGTAATTAACCAGAAGTTATACATTCTCTCTAAATCTCAGGTGCTTTTTGCAGAGTTGTTGTATTAAACATATTAAGTTCCTAGCATTATAATTTAAATTTAATTTTTAAACTTATAAACATTAAAATGTGATAGAAATATTAACTTAAATTATAGTTTAAATGTTTAGCAAACAGTATAATGCCTGGTTTGGTTGTGTGCCTCATAAAACTTATTTACCCTGACTAGAACAAGGCACAAGTTCCTTGAAGATATGTGCTTAGGTGGACTGGAGTTCAATTGGGAATTGAGTAGTAAGAGCTACAAGATTAAAGAAACACACATAAAATTCCCGATTTTCTATGTACAGTTAATTGTTCCTTCTGAGTTCCTATAACATGCCAGGCAACATTTCTGTGCCTCAATTTCATCCTCTATAAAAGAGGAAAGTAATGTTACCCATCCCAAAGGTTTGTCTTAAAGATTAAAGGATTTTACCACATAAAGGGCTTAGATGAGCATCCCCATTTCTTTCCCAGGATGAAGAGAATGATACTGACCACAAATCATTTTAAACTAGATTATCAGCCTTTTTATTTTCAACACATGTGGGTTTGCATTTGCTTCTATTAAATCCTCAGTTGGGTGGCAGGAAATCAGCTCAAGGACTCCTCAACACTAGGCGGGATGTAAGTTTTTGCATTGACATTAAAAGAAATGTCTCCCAAAACCATTTTCTAAAATAGTCTGCAGTTCTTACCAAATACAGAATAGTTTAAACAAAATTAATTTATTTTTATAAATTATAAAAGTTAAACATGGCCCTTGGAAAATATTCTGTATAGGCAGATAGAGTGATACAAAGTTTAAAGTCACAGGATCACTCCCAACAAGTACTCACTCGACCTCCAATAACAAGTTAGTGCATGGTTTTCATATGTGCACCTGTAGGTAGGTATGCTGTGTATGCACAGTCGTGTATTTGTTTTACTCTAGATAAAAGTATAGAAAAGTACAATAATATACTGGAATTTTAACTTGGTTTGTATGTGCATTGTGTCAGTTATCTATGAATTTTCCTTCATTTTAATTTCTATATGTTACTCCATTTTATGGTTACACCATAATTCCTTTAATCAGCCCATTTTTGCTTGAAATTTATATTATTTCTAATATTCTGCCTTTTGCACAACGCTGCAATGAACATCACTTACAGACTCTTTACTTACTGGTTTGAATATTTCTGTTGGAGAAATTTATGTCACCATCACGTCAAAAGACATGTCTATGTTTAACTTTGATAGATTCTGTAACATTAGTCTCTCAAAATCCTGAACAGTCTCATTTCCATCGATAGTTTCATTGACAAGATAAGCAATAAAGATATGATCAGTATCTGATAAAGCTAAATTACAAGCAATGTAATATCTATATGGTCTATGCATGGATTTCCATATCTCACTAATAATAATAAATAATTTAGTATATGCTCTCTACCAGAAAGTTTATTAGTACTTTATACATGTTTTCTCATTTAATCTTCACATCTGGCTATGTTTGCACAACTTTTATGGCTGAGAAAAAGCAGAATATTTAATTATCTGAAGGCTATACAGTTAGTAAGTGATAGAGTCTGAATTTGAATCCAAGAAGCTGACTTTACAGCTGATAGCTGTTTCTTGTGTCTGAATTTCTTATGGAGCAAAATAATTTCCTCAATAAAATCCTGAATAACAAGAAGTGATAATAGTGTGTCCAGTGAGCCCCTCTGGGTCAGTGTTTTTAATGAACAATCAGTGGCCCTGTGCTCTTCAGAAGATCTGTGTCCTGGGCACACACATCATCAGTAGTGTACATCTCTAATTAAAGGCACTTAAAGGACTTTTTCTGTTTGTAGCCTTCCTAATTCACTTGCCTTTCCTTGAGAGATATGTGGATATGGAATTATCTGTAGTAGCACTTTTATAGGGTCAAAATTACTATATCATTGTAGATAAAAAAAATCATTGTTTTCTTGGAATGCTTCTGGAGAGAGGGGGCTTAATCCCTGAGCAACCTTTCTTGATTTCACCTCCCCTTCCCTGAGCAAATCATCAGCATCACCCTCAGCACCAGCACCAAAACCATCCTTGTGGGCAGAGCCATGCACAAATAATGTTTGCGCTTTTGTCTGGGGAAACATGAAGTATCATTAACTAATCAAAACAGAGAGAAAATACTACATACTTTTTTTCTCAAAAGTGATTAGTAGAAAAATAAAGGTTAAAGGAAACTAGTACAAGAGGAAACCAGAAACATATAGATGCAATGCATATGTATAATAAACACACACACAAAAATGTTGCATGAAAAAAGGGAAATAGAAATCTCTCTGAAACTGTCCTAGACACGCCAGCGAGTCCGGTTCCTCCCCGTCCTAAGGGAACATCTCTGAAACATAAACACATTGTTTTATTTGCAAATCTCATGATCTGGAGAAAGGCCAAAAGGTAGACATCTACATTTTGATAATTTATCAAAATAAATTAAAGGAAAAGAAGCTAAAAATTGTTGTTAGCTCAAAGCTCTCCATTCTGAGAGCACAATTTGTGTATATAGATAAAATAGGTGAACTACTGACATATTGTAGGTATAATATAATTATTCACATGTAGGTGATTCAGTTATTTCAATGATTTCAAAATAGTAGTTTAAATTAAAAGAACATGTTTAATGCTCAAGTTTTTAAAGTCACCTGCAAAACTTAGTCTGATGATTTCTCCGTGACCTCCAAAAGCCGGTTACCTGATGGTCCCAGGAAGTAGAGGGTGGATATTGTGTAAGTAAAGTTTCTGGGATCAGCAGGGTCACCAAAAGCTCTGGCCCCAGCCAAGATGTACTCACACAGACTTTTATCTTCAAAAGAGCAGGAAATCATGACACATTAGAGTTTCAACGTAGCAAATCCAAGTGTGGATGCAAGAAGAACTGCACTGGAAACAAATCATCCAACCAGTCACTGGGAAGTAATTTTAATAGGACTAGAGTTTCTATTGATTTTAAAGAAAGATTTAAAACACATGCTCTAAGTATTCAAGGACTTAAATAGAAAACAACTCTTGTGGTTGGCAAAGGAATTTAAATGTCATCAAAATAAGAAAGGTTGCTAAAAAAAGACAGCCACTAAGCTGTTCACAAAATCATTCATAGAACTGTTTCTGCCATTTGGCTGCACTTGGAGCTTAATTTGTAAACATTTTCTAATCGACATTTTAGCAGAAAAATAATAAGGCATTCCCCTTTGGGTAATAGACCTGAGCCAAAAGAGGACAGAGTGCCATTTTCAAATGACACAGAATTTCAAAGTGTGCATCATTTTGATCACTTGCATCATTCCAACTGCATCTTTTTGAGGCTGTGTCTCTAATGACTGAGGAGCTAATCACCATACCAGTGAATTCCCATCTACCCCTGCAATGATCCACTTTTACAAGGCACAGAACATCACTGGAGCCTGGACAAGGTGATGCACCACAAACACAAAACCAGATCATGGTATACACCATTCAATTATTTGCTCCACAGCTAATCTCTCTCCTTCAATAACAGAATGGCCACACAATGACCCAACTGCCCTGATAATATAAATGAAGAAAAGTCAATAGGATTTATTCTTGGCCACCTAACAAGTACCAGGTCCAAATTTATCTATCAACTAATCGGAGACCCTTTCATCTTTTTTTTTTTCCTGAAGATTGGCACCTGAACTAACAACTGTTGCCAATGTTCTTTTTTTTCCCCTTCTTTTGTCTCATCAAATCCCCCCAGTACATAGTTGTACATTTTTAGTTGTGGGTCCTTCTAGTTGTGGCATGTGGGATACCACCTCCACATGGCCTGATGAGCAGTGCCATGTCCGTGACCAGGATCCAAACCAGTGAAACCCTGGGCCGCAGAAGTGGAGCGAGCAAACTTAACCACTCGGCCACGGGGCCGGCCCCAAGCTCTTTCATCTTTTGAGACTATTATTAAAATTGTGTCACATCTAACTGAAGGACAGTTGCTATTACTAAGTATTAGAAAGTGTACTTCAGCCAGAAAAAATAAGGACAAAATTTTTTCTCATTCCTTAACAATTAGTTTTCTCAAATGACAAGTTTTCAATTCAGAAACGTTTGGGGTTATATGCTTCATTTCTTTTTCCACCTTTAATAGTAAAAATATCAATATCCTACATATGCAATGTATTTTGGAGATTATAACTGGTTCATTAACATATTTAACCATATACCTGGGAAGTCTCCTGAGAAGAAAAAAGCCTCTCGATTTTCCCAGATATGATCCTCACAGGCCCAAGATCTGTGCTTGGATTGTCTTTACCAACGTGCTGACATCACTCCATGTTCTTATCTAACCATGGGCTAGGCAGTTCTCCTCAATCTTTTCTTGTCATTATTGCCCCCTTAAACCTCTTTTTTAGACATTTCATTCCTGTAATCACCCACCCTAAAATTTTAACATCATAGATATATTATTTATGTACTTAATGTATTTCTGTGATTTATATATTAAAAAGTGTGATACTTTCATCTCTCAAGAAACTGTTTTTACCTACCAAGGAGAGATAGCATCCCCATTGTAAATGCATGTGTTAGAGTAATTTACTCATAAAATGAAAGGAGGGTAAACAATGAAGTTATATAAACTTGGGCCTAACTAAAATTTTAGCTGTACTTCAAACAACTACACAATTCTTCTCTTCTGCATCACCCCCTTGATAAAACGTGTTTATCATTCTTATTAGTAATACAATTAGATTTTTCATCTGTCACCTTATTATCCACATATTCCCCACTGGAATTTAAGTTTCATACAAATGCAACACTAGTCTGTAGTATTCAACATTGTATTCCCAGTCCCCAGAACTCTCTAGTACATTGTAGTTATTGAAGAATATTTTTTGGATAAATGAAATCAGTGAAAATTTCCTGAACTTAAATGACTGTGGAGCCAGTTTTCAAGTAATAAATATTAACACTATGGGAAAACAATGGGAAAAGCCCTATAGAAACAACATTAAGCTCTTTAGGGTGCTACACTCCTGCCCAAACAGAGTATCACTCTCCTGAATGACTGAGCTGTTTATTCTTTCCCCAAACATCTCTCACACTCATGTGTCGCTGTCTTTGAAATTCACCCATTTTGAATTTCATTTCTTTAGCTCATTGGATCACACTTTTCATGATGCACATAAAAGGGAATACATCTTTGGAAATGAGATCATCAGATGGCTTTTCTCTGGCATAAGAAGAATCAAGAGAGTGCAAGTAACCTAGGAAACAGACGTCAAGGTACAGATGAAGGGAAGAAAGTGTTCCCCCAAAATGAGGGAATAATGCCTCAAGGGCACTCTGTACAATGCGACCAAGGATTGGTTCTGTGTTTTGATATTTTCACATCATGCTAGCAAGGAGTATTGCGAAGTGAGAAGAGTAGACAAGGCAGAGTCTAAAAGATTTGATATTCTTGCTTAACCTCATTAACTCTCATTTTCTTCTTGTATAAAATGGAGAAAAGTCCTTTCGAATAAAGAAAGTAAAGCCTTTTACTTTCTAATAAAACTTGTTGCTACATTAAGAGTGTTAAAGCATGTAGAGAATCTATCAAAATGTGTACCTCACAGTTGGCCTTCAACAAGCATTAGCTCACTGCCCTCCCTTAATGCCTAATATTTTCATTGAATGAAAATGTCATAAAAACCAAAGTATCCTTATACAATAGATCTAAATATTATTTATCTTATTATTTTTGGATTAAATATACTCATTTCCTCATATGTTGTTTTAAGTATCAGAAAAAAATCAGATAGCAGTTGGCTTTCATGAGAGAGTCCTGATGATGAATGCAAAGAAACATCTTAACATTCCTTAAAATTGTTCACAAACCAGCAAGATTCCACCTACTGAGAATATATAACTGCCTCACATTCCCTCATTCAGTTCTTACACCTTCTGGGTTTGCCTTGACAATTTATAGTCTGTGTCTTGTTAATCTTGTCACCCCTCCACTGAGCACTCACAGTCACCCCTAAGACAAATCATTGGTCTTAGTTTTCCTCTTCAAGTCATCTCTTTTGTCTTAGAGTAGAAATGACACTTTTTCCTATCCTTACACCTGGCTTATATTCATCTCCTGACAGTCAAAATGAACCACGTCATTTAATCTAGGTTCTGTTGAAATGTTTAATTTTCATCAGCGATTGCAAACTTGATCATTTTTAATAGATTAACTGCTGTTTATATTATCTTCCAGGCTTAGACTTTGTGAGAAAATGTTCTATATCTTATGAACTTTAGACAGTCAGGTATAAGTTAGAACACACAATCACCCCAAAGATCAGGTATACAATGCACTGGCATCACTGTATAGTCAAATTACATAGCTCCGTATGACTAGTGAATTTGAAAAAGGGACATTTGTGAGAAGTAACACAAGTTGGAGTGTTATAGTTATAGAAGCTTTGACTTATAAAATATTATATAGCAATGTAAAATGACATGATATGTTCCACATGCATGGAGCAGCATTACAACTTAAAGATATTGCTACATTTGACATGAGGCTACAGCAAACTTAACACCATCTTTCTTGAAGGATGAAGTGAATCATTAAGACTGCAGAAAAGTTCCTTTCCTATATACAGCAACATACCACAGACAACTGTGCTTTATGTGAAAGAGAGTAGGACTGAGATTTGGAAGACTTGGATTCAAATTTCGTAGTTGAAACTCCTGGATGTGTGACTTGAGGCAAATAAATTAGTAAATCTCTCTCGACTTCAATTTGCTACTCTGTCAAATGGGGATAGTAATAATGGGACTACCAATTTGCTACATGTATAATTCACCTAAACGAAGTGAATATGCCTGATAGATAATAAAGTGCTCATTTAATGTAAATATATGTATCACATCTATAAAGCAATAGCTTTGGATCCTGGCCATATGCCTTTTTGCTCAGATTAAGTAAAAGAATGTTTATCTTTGTTCCTTCAAATGGCTTCTCAAGTCTTGCTAAGGGAAAAAAAACTTCTTTTATATTCAAGAAAAACTGTGAGTCATAAGGGTATTTAAGAAAATAAGACCAAATTAAGAGTAATTTCAAAATTTATGGCTTAATTTTTGTGCCAAGGAAAAATAGCAGAGATCCATTATAAATTACCCTTCTTCCTTTTGTGTGGCCCTCTTTGTGCTTTTGATAAATTCATAGTGTCAAAAAAAAAATCTTCAGTGATTCTTTCACTCCCCAGCAGTCCCTGCCCTGTACATCTATCAAAGAATATCTATCCTCTTTTTTGCTTTACCAAAGGCTAAGCCAAAAGAAAAGAAGTTCTGAGATCAAGATTCTATGGAAAAACCAACTCCATCCCAGTCACATACATGTGAACATTCAGTAAAGGAGCAGCGAGCCTGGAGAAAGCATCCTCTAGGATCATCACACTATGTGTTTATGGTTGTTCTTCTGTTACAAAGCCTGAACCTATGCACGTGAGAATTGGTGCCATGGTAAAGTACATTAAAGCACCTGTCAGAGGGCTTGGCCACTATTAGTTACTCAATGAACATTAGTATCTGGGACTTCTTTTTCTGTCAGTGATCTTTAAAATTTGTTGATGTTCTTGCACATATCATGACACATATAATCCTCCTTATTTATATACATCATCACCTTCTTGGGGTGAACAGCCTAAGTTATTCTCATCTTCAACAAAATCCTTGGGGCATTTTTATTTTATGCCTTAAAACAATACAAATTTATTCTCTTATAGTTCTCTTCAGAAATCAGAAATGAGTCTTATGGGGCTAAAACCAAGACTTTGACAGAGCTGATTATTCTGAAGCCTCAGGGAAAGAATTCCTTTCCTTACCTTTTCCACCTTTTAAAGGCCACCTGCATTCTTGGCTCATAGCCCAGCATCACATCACGTGTTCTCCTTCTGCTGCTGTTGTGACATTGCTTTTTCCTTCTATCATCAATTCTCCCTTTGCCTCTCTCTGTTTTTTTATTTTCATTTACTTTGTTGGGGATATATTGGCTTATAACATTATGTAAGTTATAGGTGTACATTATTATATTTCATTTTCTTTATTGGCTGCATCGTATTCACCACCAATAGTCTAGTTTTTATACATCACCATACATGTGTGCCCCTTTACCCCTTTCACCCTCCCTCATTCCCCACTCCTCTAGTAATCACTAATCTGTTCTTGTTATGTATGTGTTTGATTACCTTCCACAAATGAGTGTAACCATATGGTACTTGTCTCCCCTTATGTCATGTTTTACCTCCGTGTTTCTCATTCTGTAAATGATAGGATTTAATATGGGAATGAGGATTGCAAAGAATACAGTCACTAACTTGACCACAGGGTAGGTGGCCACAGGACACATGCAGGTGAATATCCAAGGCACAAAAAGAGTACAGCTACAGTAAAGTGGGAGCCACAAGGTGGGAGGTATTTGTGTCATCCTTTGGAGCCATAGGACCTGAGGGAGGTCAGGATCGCTATGAAAGAGATGAGCAGCATGGAAAAAATAAGCAAGCACACGGCCCCACTGTTGGTTACCACAACCATTCCAAGCCTGTAGGAGTCCCTGCAGGCAAGTTTCAGCAGTGGGAAGAGATTGCACATGAAGTGGTCAATGACAATGGGACCACAGAAGGGCAAGTCAAGCATGAAAAGAATCTGCACAGTAGGGTGCAGGATCCCCCTGATCTAGGCCACTACCACCAGGAGGTGGCACAGCCCCTGTTGCACAAGGTCATGTGGTACAGAGGCCTGCAGATGGCCACATAGCTATCATAGACCACGACAATGAGGAGGATGATCTCTGATCCTCCAAGAAAGTGCTCTACAAAGAGCTGAATCAGGCAACCCCTGAAGAAAATGGTTCTTCTTTGGCACAGCCGGTGGATGTTCATCTTGGGAGTGGTGACAGAGGGATAGGAGTCATCTATAAAGGACAAGTAAGTAAGAGAGAAGTACATGGGAGCTGAAAGTGTGATGCTGAGGGAGATGGTGATGACAATGAGCAGATGGGCCAGCACGGTAAATAGAAAAATGAACAAAAAGACAATGAAGAGTATTTTCTGCAAGTCTGGATTCTGTGTGAGTCCTAAGAGAATAAATTCAGTCATATTGTTGGGAGGTGTGAGGTGATCCATTCAGGAAGTAACACCTTCCTGCCACCTACATTACCTACAAAGGGGTAAAAAAAAATCCCTAATAATCATGAAGGGGTTGTAGTCTGTATTTCACAGTACAAAAATAGAGTAGTCACTGTAAACATGGAGCATGTCCTTGGCACTCTGCCCCAGTAATTGTTTCAATTCTTCCTCATTACCTTCATGTTGCTTTCAATCTCTTCAGACACCTAGTACCTGTCACCTATAAAACCTCTATAGGGCAACATTTGACATGTGGTTTACTGAGAAAATACTGTATATCTGACATTTAGATTCTCCGGGTTCCAACTCTATGACCTTTTTTTGTGTGAGGAAGTTTTGACCTGAGCTAACATCTGTTGTGAATTCTCCTCTTTTTTTTTTCCCTTGAGGAAGATTAGCCCTGAGCTAATGTCTGTGCTGATCTTCCTCTATTATGTATGTGGGGTGCCTCCAGAGCATGGCAAATGAATGGAATACCTCCGCACTTGGGATCTGAACCTGAGAACCTAGGCCTCCAAAGTAGAATGCGTGGAATTTTAACCACTTGGCCATGGGGCTGGCCTCCTCCAACTTTGTGACTTTGCTTAGTTATTTTGATGTGCTGTGCTTCCAAAACCTCCTCTGTGTCTGTGAGCTTACAAATCACAACTCTCAGATAGATTTTGTAAGGCAAAATTCATTCCCACTTCCAGGAGAATTTACATTTGAACCCACGGCTCTAACTGTGGAAAGAAAGGCGTGGTCAATAACTATTTGTCAGAAGTAGACAGATCAAGGAAACAAATAAGTCATGGGTGACACACACTCCCTAGTACATACCAAAATGCTATGCTATTCACGTGTGTTTTCTTGCTGTGCCTACCACAGTGCCTGGCATAACATCTGCAATGCCTGGCACTTATTGGGTGATGAATAAATGCTGGATGAATTATCACACTTCCTACATCTTCATTTGTAAAAATATGCACGCTTCCCCAGCTATAAAACTAGGAATTCCAGCCTTATCATCCTCCCACTCTATTTATCACTACTCTCTACTTTATGAGAAACACACTTTTGAAAGGAAGCTGCCTTCCAGTTTAATAGATTCTGACACACTTTATAGGGTAAGTAGGAAAATATTAATTGCCTTAAGGAAAAAGTATGTTATTGGGTCATTTTACTTTGAAGATAACTATAGTGTTTGTTAATTAATAGTTTTTATTCTTCAAAATTCTGTTCCAAATACAATTTAACATAGTGACATTCAGGAAATTTCCAGAATCAGTAGACAGGGATAAAAAAAATTCTTGGGTAGGTCTTCAATACATAAGGATCTGTCAAGGAAAGGAAACCCTTATTTTTAAACCTGTAAAAATAGAAACTTAGTGTGGAGAACAGAAAGAAAGAGTCTGCTAAATAAAGTTCTCTACATATATACACACAGACACAAACACATTTAAAATCTATTACTTACTATAAGTACCTATTACATGTCCACTCAGTCAATTTATTGGACACTTGCTATGTATATTAACTTATATATGTCCACACAAAGTCTTAAAAAGTGTTCCTGTTCAATACCTTTGGAAATCCCTCCCCCAACATTTTATTACAAATGGCAGCAGGTCGTCCATCCATGAGATCCTCTCACTCCTTTGTGTGTCTGCCATATGCATTCTCACATCATCTTCTCCCAACCTCCATAACATCCATCATCCATCATTCCTGGTTATAGGAAATTACTTTACTAACAGAATGAGGAGCTTTGGGAACATAAATTTCCCAATGGAAAGAAAAGAGGAAACATAAATATAAGAAATTGTACTCTGCAAAAATGTTTCTTTTCCTTTCAAAGATAGTGGAAAAGAACATTACTATTTAATTATCCAAAATAGAGATCTTATACTTATGTGAGAAAAAAGTGCATAGTTTTGCTGCATTTTCTTATTCTGAGGTGAACTCTCCAACAGATCAGAAAAGAGTATAGTGACATAAATTAAAAATAAGATATAATTAATAACAGTGATTTAGAAATAACTATGAATAAATACAAATTACTTTCTCCTTTTTCTTTGACTCCACAATAACCTTTCTAGGAATAAACCTTAAAGGAAAATATTTTTAAAAGAGAAAAAAATTATGTATAAATATTTTAAATACAATGATTAAAAGCTGTGGAAAATGAGAAACTACATGGAAATTCCAACATTAGAGAAGTGGATAAGTAAAATATAGTGAATATATTTGAATAATATGTAGTTTTCAATAGAGATTTTTTAAAAATTATGAGATATCACACAAAATTTTTGTATTGTAATATTAAGTGGGGAAAAACTTGGATGCAAACTTGAATAGGTAATACTATTCTATTTTAAATATATATCAATAAGCACAAAAGACCTCAAAATATTTTTACTCCTAAGTTGTTATTACTGTCATTTATTCTATCTTTCTTGATACCTGACATGCTGAAGAAGAGATTTAAACATCAGATTGGTGGGGGTGAGGGGTAATTATGTGACTTGTAAGATCCATTGAAATCTCAGATTCTATAATTAAATGACCTCCTGGAAAAAATAACCTCACTATGAACTTGTCTGATGTAGCTTCATGGCCAGGGCCCCAGGGAGCTGTTGCTTCACCAAGAACAAAGTAAAGTTGTAAGATTAAAATGCCAATTAGGGGCCAGCCCCATGGCTGAGTGGTTAAGTTAGGACACTCCACTTCAGTGGCCGAGTGTTTTGTCCCTGTTTTGGATCCTGGGTGTAGACATGGCACCACTCATCAGGCCATGCTGAGGCCACGTTCCACATAGCAAAACCAGAGGCACTCACAACTAGAGTATACAACTATGTACTGGGAGGCTTTGGGGAGAAGAATAAAAGAAAAGAAGATTGGCAACAGATGTTAGCACAGGTGCCAATCTTTAAAAATAATTAAAATGCCAACTAGCTGAGCTAAAATAAGCATCTTTGTTGATTTATAAATGGCACCTCTGGATACACCCCTTCTCTTCATCCTTACAAGTGCTAACATGTATCCTATTAGTAGGTAAATTCTACGAAGTTTCTTAGCTATGGCTAATTAGACCTCAGGATATTTCACCAGCATTAGCAGATCTTGCCAACAACCCAATTATTTCACATCACTTAACCAAACATCAGTTAACTTATAGCACTCATCTTTAATTTTTTAACTCCTTCCTTAAGTCTACATGAAGACAAAACACCATGAAAAGAGAAAAATAAAAGCCAACCACTTATGAACGTGTATCTTTGATAACAAACTTAATATGTAGTCTGGATATTTGGATGCATAAATTAAACATTTATGTGGTTAATTATCTGACTCTTACATTTTTCCTTATAATATTTTTAAATCAATCTACCATTGATAGCGATCGTAATTTTTCTTAAAGATTGGCACCTGCACTATCATCTGTTCCCAATCTTCTTCTCGTTTTTTCCTTCTTCTTCTCCCCAGTCCCCCCAGTACATAGTTGTACATTCTAGTTGTGAGTGCCTCTGGTTGTGCTATGTGACACACCACCTCAGGATGGCTTGATGAGTGCTGCCATGTCTGTACCCACGATCAGAACCAGTAAAACCCTGGGTTACCAAAGCAGAGTGCGTGAACTTAACCACTCAGCTATGGGGCCAGCCCCAATCATAACTTTTAAATATTGTTTTCAGATGTACATTAAGTGATTGTTGTGAAACCTATTGGTACTATGCACCACGTAAAGTTTACGGTACTTTTTCAAAGTAGTTGTTTATTTTGCCAATTCTGGAATTAGATTAACATGATAATTATGAAAATAGTACAGGTACAGTGGTGAGTAGAAACATTGCTTTAGAACCATACATCTGTCTAGTCTAGCTCCCCAAGGCCAAGAGTAGTGTGACAAAGGAAAAAGAAGAGTTAGGTCTAAATCAGTGTGTTGTCCATGACGGTAGTTTTTCAAAAGAAGAGTTCCCAGAGATATACCAGAAAACTCTGTTTTCACAATACAGATCCAAGGACAGAGTGGTTTAAAACCCTGGAGAGACAGCAACACAGATTTTCAAACTGGAGGGGTAAGCCAGAATGAAAGCAGAATAAAAAGGAGGTAAGTGAAAACTTTTCCCAAGTTGTTGGTTGGAGAAAGTGGTTATGCTGTGTATTCCATCTAAATGGGGTCTTCTTTTCAGGGTTGTCCCTAAAGAAAAGGAAGATGGAAGTTGAGGAATTTTATTCTCTGCCCTCCTTCCAGGACATCAGGAGGAATATAAACACACCTTCACATACTCACATACAATGACACTGAGTGAAGAGATTCTAGACTGGAAACATAATCTGATGTTTTCTCCATTTCTTGAACTAATTTTTAAGTCAAAATATCACTTTCCTGAACTTGCTGTTTTTGTATTACCTGACCAGAACAAAAAAAAAACTGAGTTATTTACCTACTTCATAGTTAAAACAGGAAAATTCTCTTCCTAATGTTCTAGGCTGATAAGAAGAACTAATTTATGGTAAACCCCCCAAAAATCCAAAGTATCACCTTATATACTGAGCAGAGATAGTTCACTGTCTTGATTCCCCAGGATCAGCTCACAGGTATATTGATTCAACTCTCAGCATTAGGGTGACAATTAGACAGGATGTAGAAATTAGGGTTATAAACGTATCAATATCATAAAAAGGTTTAACTTAGAATATTTTCATTCTTAAAGCTTTGATTTTTTATGCCTTAAACGAGGAACCTCAAACTCATAGCACGTCATTCTGCCTCTTTCCAACTCATAATATTCCTTTTAGATTATACCTTCTCTGTTAAAATGTGTATTCAAGTATTTTATCTATTTTAATGATTGTATTTGCTTTTCTATACAGTCATGCAACACTTAATGAAGGGGATAAATTCTGAGAAATGCATCACTAGGGAATTGGTCATTGTGCAAACATTGTAGAGTGTACTTACACAAACCTAGATGGTACAGCCTGCTACATACCTAGGCTACATGGTCCTAATCTTACGGGACCACTGTCTAATGAATATGGGGGCCAGCATTGAATGAAACATCGTTATGCAGTGCATGACTGTACCTTAGTTGTAAGTATTCTTTATATATTATTGATGTAAAACTATCATCAGATATATAATTTGTACTTTTTGTTTGTAAATTTAGGTCTATGATCCATTTTGAGTTAATGATGTGTTTGGTCTGAAGTATAGGTTTTAGTTCATCTTTTTTGCATGTGAGTAGTCAATTAATTTTTACTATTTATTGCGAACAGTATCCTTCCCCAATAAATAGCCTTGGTAGCTTTGACAAAAAGCAATCAACCATTATGTGTTTATTATTGGATCACTGATTCTTTTACATTGATATATTTGTCTACGTTATACCAGTACCAATTAACATGTTTTGTAATTTTCAGGATTAAGCACTGTTCTTTCATTAAATTCAATTCTAAGTACTTTTGTGTTATCATGAATCACATTGTTTTCTTAATTTCACATTCAGATATTATTTTGCTACTATTTAGAAATAAAATTGGTTTTTGTATAATGATTTTGTATCTTGTGACTGTGATGAACTCAGTTATTCTAGTGGTTTTTGTGTGTGTATGTGGAATGCTTACGATTTCCTACTTATAAGATCATGAAGTCTGTGAATAAAATCAGTTTTACTTCAACTTTAGATGACTGACTGATTTATTAATCTATCATCTATCTATCCATCTATCTATATGTCATCTATGTATCTATCTACCTTTCTAAACATCTGTCTATCTATCATCAGTACTGAGAGTGGACATCCAGCATTATTTTTTTACTTTAAGGGGAAATCACTCACTCCTTAAACATTAAGTGTGGTGCAAGAAGAATGTTTGGTAGGTTGAAGTAACTTTCTCTATTTCTACTTTGCTCAGACTTTTTTTTTTTATCTCAAATTGGTGTTGGATTGTCTCAAACACTTTTTCTGCAATTATTGAGGTGGCTATATGGTTTTTGTGTTTTATTTTACAGAATTGATGTGTCACAGTAATTGCTTTTCGTTTGTTAAACCCACCTTGCATTCCTGGGATAGATCTTACTTGGTTGTGATTTATTACTCTTTAAGTGCATTACTGGATTTATTTTGCTAATATTTTTGCTGACAATATTTGTATCTACAAATGTGAGAGATATCATATTGTGTTTTCTTTCCTCATGTTTCTTTTTTGACTTTGTTATCAGGGTAATACTGGCTTAATAAATAAATTGAAAAGAAGATCTCTTACATGAGTTAATCAACAGTTGCTATTATTATTTATATAGATGTTTAGTAAATTTAGGTAGTGAAGCCATCTGTGTCTAGATATTGGTAGGAGTGAAAAGTATTTTAATTACAAATTCAATTTATTTATTTTTATATGTCTATTCAGATTTCTATTTCTTCTTTTGTCAATTTTGGTAATTTTTCCTTTTAGGAATTTGTCCTTATCATCTAAGTTGACTAATGTGTTTTCATATGTTATTTATAATATTTGCTATAGTCGTTTTAATTTCTACAAGGTCAATATGCCTCCTGATTATATTAATTTGTATCTTATCTGCTTTTTGTTAAATTCTAGATAAAATTTTATAAATTTTACTGATCTTTTCAAGTTTAAACTCTGATTTTCTCCATTGTTTTTCATCTTTCTATTATTGGTGCGCGTGCCAGTCTTTATAATATGCTTCCTTTTCCTTTTTGTTTGTTTGTTTTTAGTTCATCGTTCCTTTTTCTAGCTTCTAAATGTGGAAGCTAAAGTTCTAGTTTTGAGATATTTCTTCTTTTCTAATATAGGTATTTAAGACCTAGATTTCCCTCTAAGTACTTTAGAAATATCTTTTAAAATTTTATAGATTGTGTTTTTATTTTCATTCAATTCAAAATTTTCTACAATTTCTCTGTTTGACCTTTGGCTTATACAGAAGTGTGTTGTTTAATTTTGAGAGCCTTGTCTATATTCTGCATACAAATTCTTTATCAGATGTGTGCTTGGAAAGACGTTCTTCTATTGTATGTCTAACTTTTCCATTCTTCGAACAGTGGCTTTTGAGGAGCAAAGTTTTTAATTTTGATGTCATCTCACTTACCATTTTTCTTTTATCGATTATGATTTGGGATTTATATCTAAGAAATGTTTGTCTAATGTAAAATTACAAGGAATTTTTCTCATGTTTTCTTCTGGAAGCTTTAATATTTGATTTTACATTTAGTTCTACGACCATTTGAGTTAATTATTTTATGTGGTATGATTTACCAACTGAAGCCCATCTTTTGCACATGGGTATTTAAGGGATCTAGCATCTTTTGTTAAAAGACTGTCTTTTCTCCATTGTACACACTTTGCATCTATGGAAAATGATCTGGTCATTTAGATGTGTGTCTGTATTTGGATCCGCTGCTCTGTTCCATCGGTCTATATGTTTATACTTTGAATACCACATTGCCTTAGTTACTTTGTTTTATAGTAAGTTTAGAAATCAGGTAGTGATGGACAGGCCCCGTGGCCGAGTGGTTAAGTTCGTGTGCTCTGCTTCGGCAGCCCAGGGTGTCGCCAGTTCGGATTCTGCGTGCAGATATGGCACTGCTCATCAGGCCACATCAAGGCGACATACCACATGCCACACCTAGAAGGACCTGCAACTAAGATATACGACTATGTACCACGGGGCTTTGGGGAGAAAAAAATAAAATAAAAAAATCTTCAAAAGAATTAAGAAATCAGGTAGTGAGATTCTTTCAATGATTTTGTGAATTTCAATAGTTTGTTTTTTCTAGTTTTGACTGTATGTAAATTATGAATCAGCTGGTCAATTAATAAAAAAAGTCTTATTGAGATCTTGGCTGGGATTTCATTGAATCTATTAATCAATTTAGGAAGTCTTACTATCTTAACAATATGTACTCTTTCAATCAATACATTTAAGATTGCTATGAATCATGGTGAATTGACTTCTTCCTTATTTTATGCCCTCCTTATCCTTAGTAATAATTCTTGTTCTAAAGTCTACTTTGTTTTATATTAATATATTCATGAATGATATATTTTATATCTAACACAATATGTCTTTACAATTAAGAAGATTTATGTAGATAGTTTGGAGTTTTTTATGTGTCCAGTATGACAACCTCCATCTTTAAATTGGGTGTCTAGTCTATTATGGTTAATGTAATTACTTACATGGCTGAATTAAATCTACCATCTTTATACCTTATCTCTATGTGTTTAATCTATCCTGTGTCTTTCATTTTTGTCTTCTTTGGAAAGAATTTTTCTATGATTCTCCTTATTTTCCCTCCTCTATTGACTTCATATTTTTATTTCTTTAAAATAAAAATGGTTTTCTAAGAGTTTACAAAGACCCTTTTAAAATAAATTATAGGTCTTCTATGGACTTAAAGAACAGTAAACTTACAGGTTCTCTTATCATACTACTATTGTATATTTTACTTGTACAGACTCTGTAAATGTCATTTTATGCTACTTTTTCCCTTCAATCAGATGCCTTTTAGAGCAATAAAAATATGAAAAAAATACATTTATTCATTGTGCAATTAACAGTGTTCATTTCCTTGTGTAGCTTGAATTTTCTGTCTGGTAGTGTTTTCCTTCTCCCTGAATAACTTATTTTAATATTTCTAGTAATACATGCCTACAGGTAATAAATTCTGTCAGTTTCTGTTAGTCTGATCAAAAGTTGTTTTGTCTGCCATTTGTGAAAGATATTTTCACGTGTATACCATTCTGGAGTGACTGATTTTTTTGTTGTTTCCCCTTTAACATTTTCAACTTTCTGTCCATTTATTCTGACTTTCACATTTTCTGCAGTGAACTGTGCTATAATGGTTAGCTTTTTCCTTTAGATCAGCTGTTCTAAAGTAGAATTGGTTTTATACCCAATTGCATCCTCCCCATCCCAACAAGCACAAAGAGGACATTTGACAACACATGGAATGTCTTTAATTTTCCCAACTGCAAGGGAGTACTGCTGGCATCTATGGTGAAGAGGGCACAGACACTGCGAAGCAGCTACAATGCACAGGAATGTGCCTCACAACAAAAATCACCCAGTGCAAAATGCCAATATTTCTGAGGTTGAAAAGCCCTGTTCAATATATATTGCTTCTTGTATTCAATATTTTTTCTTTTACTTTTGTTCTTTTGTGTTTTATTGTGTGTGTATGTGTGTTTTCTTTTTGCTTTGTATTTTCTGAGCTTTCTTGATTTGTTTTGGGTATCTTTTTTAATTTCAGAATGTTCTTAGCCATTATCTCTACACATATTCCCTCTGCCCTAACCTCCTTCTCTTTTGCTTCTGAGTTTCAAGTTATAGTATTTTTTACTATTTGATATTGGTACCCAACTCTTTGATGCTTTCTTTGATCCTTTTTATTCTTTGCATGTAATTTTGTGTGTTTTCTATTGTTCTATCTTTAATTTCACTAGTTCTTTCCTCATCTAGGTTGAAGCAAATTTTGTGCCCCTTAAAAATACCCTTTATTGAACCTTCCTACACTGCTGATGGGAATGCAAACTCGTGAAGCCAGGATGGAAAACATTATGAAGATTTCTCAAAAAATTAAAAATAGAAATCCCATGTGACCCAGCCATCCCACTACTGGTTATCTATCCAAAGAAGTTGAAATCAGCAATGAAGTCCCATGCACCCCTATGTTCATTGCAGTGTTATTTACAATAGCTTAGACATTGAAGCAACCTAAGTGCCCATCAAGTGATGATTGGATAAAGAAAATATGGTATATGTACACAATGGAATACTACTCAGCCATGAAAAAGGATAAAATTGTCCCATTTGCAACAACATGGATGGACCTTAAGGGTCTTATGTTAAGTGAAATAGGCCAGATAGAGAAAGACAATCTCTGTATGACTCCACTCATAAGTGAAGTTAAACATGTAGACAAAGAGAACATATAAGTGGTTACCAGGGGAAAGAGAGGTGCAGGATGGGCACAAAGGGTGACATGGTGCACCTAAAACACGACCGACAAACAATAATGTACAACTGAAATTTCACAAGCTTGTACACTATCATAACCTCAATAAAAATTTTAAAAAATATCCTTTATCTGTGTTATTTTTCATTTTTTTCTAGCACCTTTATTTGATTCAGTTTCACAGTTCCATGACGTTGCTGAAATCCCTGTCTATCCATTCGTGTTGTCTACCTTTCCACTAGAGCCCACAGGAGTCATATGTATTTTAGATTGCCTGTCTGTTACTTCTAACGTCTAAGTCAGAGCTGAATCTAATTCTGTTAATATCTTTGTCTTTTTGTAGTGAGTTATTTTCTTCCACTTATTTGTGTGCCAGATAATTTTTGCTTAAGAATGGATATGGTTTTTAGAACAGTAGATACTGAAGTAAATGATAGTTATGCCTGGAAATTAACTCACTTTTTGCATAACATTAAGTGTGGGAGTTGAGCTGGGCTTCAGTGTTGTTGATACAATGGGTACCTCAATGTACCAAAATATCCAAATTCCTCTAGTGTTACCTTATACTTAGGATGGGGCTTGGCCTACAAGATATGTTTAATATCTAATTAACTTTAAGCTGTAAGCCTTTTCTTTGCACATATACCCCAGAGAGGCTCTCTCTCCTATTTCCCCCTCCCATACCAATGGAATGCTATTACTGGTAACTCCACGGTTGTGTTGGTTAGTTGCACAGTGACCCAAGCTATCCAATGGGTTTCAAAAATGTTTTCAATTTGCAGAATATCTAGCTTTTTGTACTGTAATACTGAGAGCAAATCTCTTTCTGGCTTGCTACCTCCTACACTTAAGCCAAAAGCCCAATAATATTGACTTAAGAAAAATTCAACCAAGTGAAACAGTAACACGTTTTCAAAAATTGTTCTTTAATAAATCATACTAAAAGCTTTTTCATAAATTTCTGGGAAACTAAACAAGTGAATTTCTCTAATGATTGCACAATTCCATTTCAAAACTAGAATATTAACAGATGCACATTAAATGACAAATGGAATGGATATAATTATATTTAGTAAATTGTTAAAGTAATCATTAATGATAAGGGTTTAGAGGTCTTTTGACTTAATATGTGTGTGATGTTAAAAAATATGGAGTGACAGCCCTATTACTCAAAAAACCGCAGCTGTGTTCCCATCCTTCTTTTTGTAAGATGATCAAATTTATGTATACTGAAATCTGTATTATTTTAGTAGTAAAAATACTCATCCATGGATAATTTTAAATTGAAATAAAAAAGTGAAATTCATCTCAATTAATACCATTAAGAGATGCATTTCCAGGGACATTTTATAGTTTACTTTTGAAAATTTTACAAAAATTTGTAACATAGTTATGTTATTGAATAGGACCAATATAATGATCATTATAATGATAGGTCTGTGTAGACAAAAGTCACTTAAAACTTTATTAACGAATGAAATAAATGGTCAATATACATATATTTTGGGTGCAAAGTAATATGCTAGTGTGATTATTAAAGGATACAATTCTGGAGAGTGGATGGATTTAAACATGATTCCTGGGACAAAAGAAATGACAGGAAATCTGATGATCTGTATATTTCAGATTAATTATTATGAACATAACATAACCACAGTATGCATTGGACATTAGATTTTTCTTTTTCACTTAAACTTATTATAAGTTATTTTTGAAGTCATTTGAAAATTCTAAGAGATTTATAAATTAAAAAATTAACTTATTTAAGAAGCACATGAGTTAAAAAAGCTTGAATAAAACTAATAAAAGTCTAGCTCTATAGCAGCTATAGAAGTTATCAAAGATAATTTGAAATTTAAAGTTAGAAAATGAAAGCATATGAACTTTTATATCAGTATTTAATGAAATGTATTAAGGCCTGCAAGGTTGAATTCTCAAATTATTGTCTTGATTGTGTCACCTATTAATTTTAAAACAGTTATCAGAGAACTTAAACAATATATATCTCCATTTCCTCAGAATAAAAGTAAGGGGATTATGTCTCTGAATTCACAAAAATTTAGTCATCCTTTGCCAAGATAGAAAAGATTTATTCTCTGAAAATGGATTGTTTATCATTGATTCCCAACAAAATTTGTACAACTTTTCTGCTAGGTAGCCATCATTGTTCTAGTTTATTTACATATCAAATAAATGACAATGTGTAGAAGAAGACAGTTTATTTGTGAATACAGAAAACAATGTTGGATATTTCTTCTCTAAATATCAACAATAAAAAGGTGATATTAATTTATCATTTTAAGTTTAAAATCATACAATCATATCAAATTATTTCATTGAACCAACATAAAATTGTTGCCTAGTTTTTATTTTACCCTTATAAAAACTGCTAGAATTTCTTTTCTCAATATATTACTGTCTAAATTTGGAATTTTATTCAGACACAAAAAGTATAAAAGGGAAAACTGATGTATAAGAATTTCAAGCAAGGGGCTGGCCCCGTGCCCAAGTGGTTGGGTTCGTGGTCTCCACTGCAGGCGGTCCAGTGTTTTGTTGGTTTGAATCCTGGGTGTGGACATGGCACTGCTCGTCAAACCATGCTGAGGCAGCGTCCCACATGCCACAGCTAGAAGGACCCACAACAAGGATATACAACTATGTACCTGGGGGCTTTGGGGAGAAAAAGGAAAAAAAATCTTAAAAAAATTTCAAGCAAAACTGATAATAGAAGAGATAAAAGAAAAGATCAAAGTGATGTAATAAATTGTCCACGTTAGACACCTGTGTCTATGATGGCATCTTATACTAAATATTACACTGTTACTGGGAAAATTAATCCTCCCTCATATACACAATAATCTGGATTTGATTTTTTCTTTGTTTAGATTATAATTAAAACTTAGAGTTAATTTAAAGCAACATTCACATTCCAGGAAAGCAAACAGCTCTCAAAACTTACAACAAATCCGTTGAATTATTTTATGAAGACTGCCTAGGGAGTCCTGATGGAGAAAACTAAGATATACTCATGGTCAAGCTGCCATAATAGCAATAATAATAACAATAACAATAATAATATATTTACAGTGATTGGTAGGTGATATAAAGTAAGCATATAATATGGAACATGAATATATTTTCTTTTTTTTGTTCTATTTCAAGAAGCAAGCTAATACGCCTAAATCTCTTATAAATCTTTTCATCCTGTACACTGGAACATTTTTAGAGATCATTTAGAACAGTAGCTAAAAGTCATGCAAATTTTCATTCTTTTAAGCACCTAACAATAGACCCTGTATGCATAGAGCATACAATAGTAGCTCAAAATATTTGTTTAGTAATTGAGATTGTTATATGCACTTATCTCTTGAACATATTTCATGCTCTTTACTCCTGCACAAAACTAGCATCTTTCTCCTTTGTTTCTCTTAATAACTTTCTTATCCTTCAAAGTCAGGTAAAGGAGGCATGCAATTATGAAACAATCCCTCTCACAGCCACAAATGATTTTACAATCTCTCTCCCCATCAACACTTTTATTATATTTACCAACAACTCTGGATGTGAGGTTCTTGAAAGTGAGACTACATCTTTTCCTGTTATCTATGTCACTAAATTTAAAACACAAAATTGTTTTCCTATTTAGCACCTATAACTTTTAAATTATCAAGGAAGAAATAATAACAGAACTAGCATTTATGGCACATATGCTATATACCAGATATGTTGTCTATGATTTGTTTTGTTCCACATATCACTTTATGAGCTAAGTCATATTACATCATTTTTTTAACTAAAGATGGAGTCAGGACAATTGATCTTCTCTGGTTTATACCATCAGATTTGGTCTCTTTAACTTAAAATTCATTGTCTTTTCATTGTAAATGTTCTTTCTTTTTGAAAATCTAAAGTGATTTTTAAAAGTCAACTCTTGATACAAAGTTCATTCCAAAATCAGAAAGATGTTCTGCAAAAACTGAAGTAAATATTTACCAGTATATGCATTTGAAATAAAGAAAATGTTTTCATTATTTTGCTGATGGTCTCCTTGACTTCTTTATTTCTCAGACTCTAAATCAGAGGATTCAACATGAGGATCACTACTTGGTGTAAAACACAGAGGCCATTTTGACTGTGTACCTGGAGTTATTGGAGTTGGGTACCTAATGGAGGAAGAGAATGGTGGCATGGAAGATGGTGATGGTGGTCAGGTGTGAAGCACAGGTGGAAAAGACTGTGCAGCATCCATCAACTGAAAGCTTCTTCAGGGTCATGACAGTGAACACATAAGACATGAGAATGATGAGCAATGTACTCACCTCATTAAAGGTGGCAACAATAAAGAAATAATTGGCTGAGATAAGAATCAGAGCAAGAAAGGGAAATCAAGGAGGACAGCTCAGAGAAGTGATTGATTATATTGACACCTTGAAAAGATAACTTAGCACAACACGTGAGTAGCAAAGAATATGCTACTCCCCCTGCATATGCTACAAGTACTAGCACATCACAGAGTTTCTGTGACATCGAAACTGTGTAGCACAGAGGGTTGCAAATGGCCACAAAGTGGTCATACACCATCACAGCAAATGGAATTAATTCAGTCATCACAAAGGTGCAAAAGAAAAAGAATCATCCCATATGTTCTGAAAACAAAATGGTTCTGTCTTCTGCAAGTAGGGTCGCCAGAATCTTGGGTGTAATAACAGAGGAATAGCAGAAATCCACAGATGAGAAATAGCTTAGAAAAAAGTACTTGGGGATGTGTAGTTTGGGGTTAGTTTTGATAATCACAATCATTCGAAGATTTCTTACCACACTGAGGCTGTAAATGACCAGAAACATCACAAAGAGGGGGGTTAGCAGTTCTGGGAAATATGAGAAGCCCAAGAGGGAGAATATGGCCCCAGCAGTTATATTTCTCTGTTGCAAATATTTTTCCTGATGGTAGGATCTGAAAATCAGTCTTAGAAATAATACATTATGGAGAACAATTGGCACGTGAAGCATGCTTAACTTTATTCTGTGTAGAATATAAGGTGAGACAGAATAGATGTGTTATAATCCTGATAGGTGTTAAGTATCCAAGACAGGAATACCTAATGATTCAGAAAAGAATTCCTAGTTAATTTTACTTTTTCAAAAATTATAAAACAACTCTATTCATGTTCTGAAATATAATTCTAAGACTTAAAAATGTAATTATGACCTCAAGAATTTAAATAGTGGGGCCGCCCTGTGCCTGAGTGATTAAGTTCACGTTCTCCACTTTGGTGGCCCAGAGTTTTGCCAAGTCAGATCCTGGGTGCAGACCTAGCACTGCTCATCAGGGCATGCTGAGGTGGCGTCCCACGTAGCACAACCAGAAGGACATAGAACTAGAGTATACAACTATGTACTGGGGGGCCTTTGGGAGAAGAAGAATTTTTTAAAAAAAAAGGTTGGCAATAGATTTTAGCTCAGTTGCCAATCTTTAAAAATTAAAAAAGAAGTTAAATGGTAACATGTAATCAAATCCTCATGTAAGGCATTCTGATCTTATTGAATTCATGAATTCTGCAAAGAAAGGTCTAGCAAAATGAAAAAAATGTTTTTTTCATTCCTACAGTTACTAATGAAAAGCAAAGCACTTGAAATCACTTGTATAATTGGAACTAATTTCTATAAAAATATGTGCATATATTGTGATATGAAGAAATACTATGTTTACTTAATTATATCTGTATTTGAAATATCAGTTTAGCACTTTATCATTCCTCTTTGTGACTAACTACTTCAGATGTCAAAGTAAATAGTGATTTATGTTTTTTTAATAAAGAATGTCTATTGAACTGCCAACCCTATGCATTACACCATGTGTAGCAGCATCTCTGGCCTCTAACTCGGTGACAATATCACCCAAACCCCTTTTCCCTCCATTGTGACAATAGAAAATGTCTCCAGACATTGTCAAACGTCCCTTTGGGAGAGGAGAAGGATATATGATCACCTGTAGTTAAGAACTATTGCCTTATCCTATAAATTTTCACCTTCCTTCTGTCTGAATTCCACTGAAAACTAATTTGCAAATTAAATATGATTGTTTCTTATCTCCCAAACGATGTTATTATATGGATTAAACAATTTGTATTATTGAATCTTTGTATACAATTTGTATTATTGTATAATTGTGTCTTTAAATCTGGGAAGTATGATATTTAAAATCTTCTTTCTAATTATTTCTTCCTTCTTTTTCTTTTTTCTCTTGTGAGCCAATATATTTTTTTTACCACACTTTACAATCTTATTTAGTGTAGGTTCTGTTTATTACATTTCCCAGAAGCCTCAATTTATATCTTTCAATTCAATTGTATTTAACATTTGCCTATTCTCCCTTGTACAACTCTTCCAAAATGTCACAGAAGATCACAGACATACACTTGAAAGATCTCAAGGTCCTTCCATTCTCCCACTCCCTGGAAAAAGTTGTACAGACACTCGTGTGTAGGAGTTCAGCTAAGTCAGACCATCTGTACAAAGCTCTGTAGCAAGAGGGCCCTTCCTATTCCAGAGACTTAATGTTTACAGTTGCTCAAAATTTTCCCCTAATGATTTTTCCCATGAAGAACTGACTAAACCTAAGGCATCTTCTATATACCTTACATGAAAAAAGAATATCCATATTTCTCAGAGCTACAAACAAACCTGCTGGTGGAAAAGGCAGCCCTTGTCTTGCCTCTGGAGAGCTAGTCTGGGGGAGACTCTAAGATTCATATCTACTTCCACTCCTTGTACCCCTAGGAGCCTAGAGATCGTTGCTTGCCTTATTTTCCAGAGGACTTAAATTTAGCAATTAAAATTATTGTTTTCTGATGTAATTCTGGTTTCTTGAAAATCTGAATAAAAACAACAGCAGCTTTAGAAACATTTTATATAAAAGTTAACAAATTTAAATGTCTTCTCCTCATGCACCATGATCATTCTCATAGTCTCCTCAAATTCAAATTTCTGTATAATAAAAAGTCATAGCAGAAGTTATCTTTTTTATTTACTCAACAAATGTTGCTCTCTTTTTAGTACATTGTTTTATTCTTTTTAAGTTTTTTCTAGCTTTATTGAGCTATAATTGACAAATAAATATATTTAAGGAGTACCACCTGGTGTTCTGATATACATACGCCTTGTGAAACAATCACCACAGTCAAGCTAATTAACATATCATCACTTCAAATTACCTTTCTTTTTTTTTCTGGTGAGAACACAAGTTCTAACCTCTTAGCAAATTTCAAGTATGTGACACAGTATTATTAAATATAGTCACATTTCTGTATATTAGATCTTCAGAATACAGTCAGCTGTATAACTGAAACTTTGTACCCCTTGACCAACATCTCTCCATTTCCCCCTCCTCAGTCCCTGGTAACCACCATTCTACTTTCTCCTTCTGTGAATTTGACTGTTTTAGATTCCACAAATAAGTGAATCATGCAGTATTTGTCTTTCAAAAATATTTCTTAAGTATCTACCACATCCCTGGGCTCTGTAAATCATTACTGCTCCTGCTTACCTAACCACACTGAGGGAGTGGAGAGATCCTGCTCATGACCCTCAGCTACTTTATTATGTTCCTTCCAAGGGTAATAGCGACAGGGCATCTGTTTGTGTATACCAATTATAGGACTACAGGTAAGAATTGGGTTTCTCGTTGTCTCAGAAGGAAGCTATGTCTGGCTAGAACCAGTGTATTAGCGTTTCTAAAGTTATTGCAAACATCCTGGATACCTGATAAAAAATATAGTGTATTCACAACATGATAACATATTTGCTTTCAATTAAAATACCACATTTCCACAAAATTTTTGATTCTCTCCTTTCTATGTAATGACAGGACCAGGAAAAGAATTTGCCACCCCAAAATATGCCTCTTTGACATAAGGGCTATTTTGAGCTGACTGTTAATAAAAAATAGCAGGTGCAGTGAAAGCTCTGAAAACCTAGTAGAAGTTACCCTTTTGTAAGGGAAATTTATAAGAGAAACCGCCACTTGTAAGGGTGCCTCCCTCTCTGTGCCAAGAAGAGAAGGATGACTCTAAATCTCTAGAAACTCTTATTAGTGGAGATAGCTTTATCTGCATAACAACTTTACCCTGGTTTACTGTTCTTTTCCTGGTAACCTCCTGTAATTGACCCTATCTCCACAACAGGGTGGTAAAGGTATTTTTCAGGGGCAAGGCAGGCAGCCAGCCAGGATCATGCACAGAAGAGGAAATTTTGATTTTCCAGTGGAAACTTATCCTGTCAGCATTTCTGCATACCAGCCAGTCCTCCCTGATCCCTAAAACCTTACTCCATACCTTGGACAGGTGAGACAGATTTGAGAGCCTGGCCTCTTGTCTTATTACCAATTAATTTCACAATAAAGCCTTCCTTCATTAAAAGACTGATATACCACAGTTTCAGATTCTGTGAGCACCAGGTGGCAAGCCCTTGCTTGGTAACATCTATCATCATTGACATTTCTTTAGGTTACATTTTTATTATTTCACACTTACTGTTCAATAGCCTCCAAATTGGTCTTTACGCCTATAGATTCACCATCTTATATCTGTCTGCCACACTGCCACTAAAATAACTGTTTTCAAATGAACTTAACTAATATTTAGACATTTGGTTGAATATGCATAACATATCTCTGGAAGTGTATATTAGGCATTTTTCACTGGCTGAGGTAAAAGAAGTGAACCATGGGAATATATCAACTATTCCAAAAAATACATTAAGAATAAACTAAATTAAAATAAATAAATGAAAACTATAATGAGCAAGTCAGTTGTAGGGTTGTAAATATGAGTGATTCATACTCACTTATAGGTACATATCCAAGTTCCTAAAATTTCCTCCCAGGTTTTCTCTGCTACATTTATCCGTCTCACACTTTCAGTACAAATTTCAGTCTCTATAAGCGTCTGCATCTATATTTATTTATGTCTATCATCTATATACCTATTCATCTATATTTATGCTGTTTTATATATCTGCACATTTATGCAATGTCTCATCAATCTGGATACCCTTAACTTACCGCGTATCTCATTCATCAACAAAACACTGCTAAGTTATGAACCCTTCCATGAAACCTTTCTAACTCGTCCAGACAAAAGTTATTATTCTTTGAAAGTCGCAATTTCTGTGAATCATCCTTTGTTTAGTTATTGCTTGCATCACAGTGTGATGTAATTATCAGTTTATATATTTACATGGCTTTCTCTACAGCTAGAGTGTGGGTTCCTGGATATCGTGCACAACCTCTCTTTCACTTGTGTATCCTCCTCACATATTTCTATGTCTACCCAAGAGTAGAGGGATACACATATAGGTATTATTGAAGCAGAACCCTTAGCTTTATTTTGTTCATCTGAAATATTTGGAGTAAGTCTGATGCTCTTCACATCAGAAGTGAGAATGTACTCACTGTTCAAGTCCATGTATTTATTGCAGCTACCAAACTTGGATCTCAATTTTATCATCGAGTCTTCTGATCCTTCTTCTATACTATACTGACCTTCAGCCTTTGATGCAAGGATCAAATAGTCATGGGTTGGAAAGCCTGATTTCCTATTAAAATTAAATTTACAATCTATGAAGCAATATGAATTCAATTATTTATTATTTTTCCTGACAGAATTCTAGAGAAAAGCATTGATATCCAAAACTCTTTAGATTAGGATGTGGACATCCTTTGGAGGTCTTAATCCCGCCTACTACAAGTTTTTTTCACGGGCATCTTATTCTATGTCGTTCAAGAGACCTTATATTTAAAAAAATGAATATAGAATTTCTCAAACCCTCTAGAGTGAGTGAGAAATTAACTTTCAAAATTTCATGCAGAAGAGATTCTTGATGGATAAAACCTAAATCTACCTACACCTGACTCTAACACAGAACCACAGTCTTTCTATTTAAAGTGGAGTCCACAGACCAGGACCTGCAGCATCAAGAACACCTGGAAGCTTGCTAGAAAATGCAGTCCTTGAGCCCCGTGGAGACCTGATGAGTCAGAAATTGCATTTGAAGTACAAACCTTAGTGATCCGTATGCACAATGACATGAGAGAACTGCTGGATAGAGAAGGCTTTCTCACCTTCTCACTGTTCACCTTTGGGGCTGGACAAGTGTTTGTGCAGGGTGCTGTCCTGTGGATTACAAGACATGGATTTGTTCAGACATTGCCAAATATCCCCAGGGGCAAAATTACCTCTTGTTGAGAACTGTTGTCCCATATTTGAGAACTGCAAGTATCCTGACAGAATTTCAATCCCTTATTTGGGATCCCTTATTTTCAAAATATTATTTTATTTTCTTAGTGCAGTAACATTGACTTATAACATTATATAAATTTAGGATGTACATCATGATACATGAATTTCTTTGTAGTTTATATCACGTTCACCACCCAAAGACTAATTACAATCCATCACACCTGCCTGCTTGCCCCTTTCACCCTCCTGCCTCCTCTCTTCCCCTCTGGTAACCATCAATCCAATCTCTGTCTCTATGTGATTGTTTGTTGTTGTTTTTAACTTCTACTTATGAGTGAGATCATATGGTATTTGACTTTCTCCCTCTGACTTATTTCACTTAGCAGAATACCTTTATGGTTCATCCATATGGTCACAAGTGGCTGGATTTCCTCATTACTTATGGCTGAGTAGTATTCCATTGTGTATATATATCATACCTTCTTTATCCATTTCTTCATTGATGGTCGCTTGGGTTGCTTCTGATCCTTGGCTATTGTGAATAATGCTGAAACGAACATAAAGGTGCCTGTATCTTTACGCCTTCATGTTATCATGTTCTTTGGATAAACACTCAGCAGTGGAATAGCTGGATCGTATGGTGGTTCTATTCCTAATTTTTTGAGGGATTTCCACACTGTTTTCCATTGTGGCTGCACCAGTTTGTACTCGCACCAGCAGTGCACGTGGGTTGCCTGCTTTCCACATCCTCTTCACCGCTTGTTGTTTCCCATCTTGTTAATTACAGCCATTCTGATGGGAGTGAGGTGGTATCTCATCATACTTTTAATTTGCATTTCTCTGATAGTTAATGATGTTGAACATCTTTTCATATGCCTGTTTACCATTTGTATATCTTCTTTGGAGGAATGTCTGTTGAGATCTTTTGCCCATTTTTTAACTAGCTTGTAAATTTTCGAGCTGCTGAGATGTATGTGTTCTTTGTATATTTTGGATATTAACCCCTAATCAGATATATAGTTTGCCAATATCTTCTCCCAATTGTTAGATTGTCTTTTCATTTTGTTGATAATGTCCTTTGCTGTACAGAAGATTTTAGTTTAAAATAGTCCTATTTGTTTCTTTTCTCTATCGTTTCCCTTGCCTGGTCAGACATGGTACTTGAAAATAACTGCTAAGACCAATGTCTAAGAGTGTACTTCCTGTGTTTTCTTCAAGAAACTTCATGGTTTCAGGTCTTACAATCAATTCTTTAATCCATTTTAAGTTGATTTTTGTGTATGGTGTAAGATAATGGTCTACTTTCATTCTTTTGCATGCGGCTGTCCAGTTTTCCCAACACCATTTACTGAAGAGACTTTCCTTTGTCCATTGTATGTTCTCGGATCCCTTGTTGAAAATTATCTGTCCATGGATGTGTGGGCTTATATCCAGGATGACAATTCTGTTCCATTTATGGGAGTATGTGTGTTTTTGTGACAGTGCCGTGCTGTTTTGGTTACTATGGCTCTGTAACATATTTTGCAATTAGGGAGTATGCTACTTCCAGCTTTGTTCTTTTTCCTCAGGATTCCATTGGCTAATTGGGGTCTTTTGTTGTTCCATACAAATTTTAGGATTCTTTATTCTATTTCTATGAAAAATGATGTTGGAACTTTGATAGGGATTGCATTGAATCTGTAGATTGCTTTAGGATGTAAGGAAATTTTAATTATGTTAATTCTTCTAATCTAAGAGCATGGAATATCTTTCCACTTCTTTTTGTCTTCCTCAATTTCTCTCAACAATGTTTCATAGTTTTCACAGTACAGATCTTTCACCTCTTTGGTTAAGTTTATTCCTAGGTATTTTATTCTTTTTTTGCAATTGTAAATGGCATAGTATTTTTAATTTCTCTTTCTGCTACTTCATTGTTAGTGTATAGAAATGCAACTGATTTTTTTATGTTGATTTTGTATCCTGCAACTTGACCATATTCATTATTTCTAAAAGTTTTTCTGGTGGATTCTTTAGGGTTTTCTATACATAATATCATGTCATCTGCAAATAGTGACTGTTTCCCCTCTTCCTTTACAATTTGGTTCTGTTTTATTTCTTTTTCTTGCCTGATTGCTTTGGCCAAGATTTCCAATACTATGTTAAATAAGAATGGTCAAAGTAGGCATCCTTGTCTGGTTCCTGTTCTTAGAGGGATGCCTTTCGGTTTTTCTCTATTGAGAATGACATTAGCTATTGGTTTGTTATATATGGCCGTTATTATATTGAGGCACTTTCCTTCTACATTCATTTTATTCAGAGATTTTATCATAAATGGATGCTATGTCTTGTCAAATGCTTTCTATGCATGCATTGAGATGGTCAAGTGACTTGTTTTCTTCATTTTGTTAATGTGCTGTACCACGTTGATAGATTTGCGGATGTTGAACCATCCCTGTATCCCTGGGATAAATCCCACTTGATCATGGTGTATGATGTTTTTAATGTATTGTTGTATTAGATTTGCCAGTATTTTGTTGAGAATTTTTGCATTGATGCCCATCACTGATATTGGACTGTAATTTTCTTTTCTTGTGTTGTCCTTTTCTGGTTTTGTTATCAGGGTAATTTTGGCTTCATAGAAGGAGTTAAGAAGCTTCCTCTCCTCTTCAATTTTTTGAAAGAGTTTGAGAAGGAGAGGTATTGTGTCATCTTTGAATGTTTGGTAGCATTCACCAGGGAAGCCATCTGTTCCTGCACTTTTATTTTTGTATAACATTTTGATTATTGTTTTGATCTCCTTACTGGTGACTGGTCTATTCAAATTCTCTATTTCTTCTTGATTCAGTAATGAAAGGCTGTATGATTCTAAGAATTTACCTATTTGTTCACAATTATTCAATTTGTTGGTGTAGAGCTTTTCATATTATTCTCTTATGATCTTTTGTATTTCTGACGTGTCCATTTATTGTCTCCTCTTTCATTTCTGAATTTATTTATTTAAACTCTCTTTTTTTCTTGGTTAGTCTATCTAAAGGTTCGTCAATTTTCTTTATCCTTTCAAAGAACTAGTTCCTGGTTTCATTGATTTTTTCCTATTTTTTGTCTCTATTTATTTCTGCTCTGATTTTTATTACATCCTTCCTTCTACTGATTTGGGGCTTTGTTTGTTCTTCTTTTTCCAGGTCCTTTAGGTGCACTATTAGATGGTTTATTTGAGATTTTTCTTGCTTGTTGAAGTAAGCCTATATTGCTCTAAACTTCCTTCTTAGAACCACTTTTCCTGTATCCCATAGATTTTGGCATGTTGTATTTTCATTTTCATTTGTCTACAAGTATTTTGTGATTTCTCCTTTGATTTTTTCATTTACCCAATCGTTGTTCAGTATCATTTTGTTTAATCTCTACATATTTGTGGCTTTTCCAAGTGTCTTCCTGTAGTTGACTTCTAGTTTCACACTGCTGTGGTCAGAAAAGATGTTTGCTATTACTTCAATCTTAAATTTGTATAGACATGTTTAGTGGCTGAATATGTGATAGATCCTGGAGAATTTCCCATGAGCATTTGAAAAGAATGTGTATTCTTCACTTTTTTTTTTAGGAACAATAACCCTGAACTACCACCAGTCTTCCTCTTTTTTGCTGAGGAAAACTGGCCCTGAGCTACCATCCATGCCCATCTTCCTCTACTTTATATTTGTGATGCCTGCTACAGCACAGCTTGACCAGCAATGCACAGGTCTGCATCTGGGATCCGAACCGGCAAATCCTGTGCCACTGAAGCAGAATATGTGAAGTTAACCACAGCGCCACCAGGCCAACTCAAATTCTTCAGTTTTGGGATAGAATGTTCAATATACATCTACTAAGCCCATCTTACCTAATGTGTCATTTAGGGCCAATGTTTCCTTATCGATCTTCTGTTTGGATTATCTATCCATTGGTGAAATTGGAGTGTTAAAGTCTCCTACTATTCTTGTGTTACTGTCTATTTCTCCTTTTATTTCTGTTAATAATTGCTTTATATATTTAATTGCTGCTATGTTGGCTGCACACTTATTTACAAGTGTTATATCCTCTTGTATTGTTTCTTTTATCATTATATAGTGCCCTTCTTCGTCTCTTATTAAAGTTTTTAAGTCTATTTTGTGTGCTATAAATATTGCTACCCTAATTTTCTTTTCTTTGTCATTTTCATGGAGTACCTTTTTCCATCCCTTCACTTTCATTTTTTGGGTGTCTTTAGGTCTGAAATGTGTCTCTTATATGCAGCACTTACGTGGGTCTAATTCTTTATCCAATCAGCCATGCTATGTCTTTTGAAGGAGCATTTAGTCCATTGACATTTAAAGTAGCTATTGATAGTTACGTATTTATTGCAATTTTGTTACCTTTTTTTCTGGGTGTTTTAGTAGTTCTTCTCTGTTCCTTTCTTCTTCACTTGTTCTCTTCCTTTGTGGTTTGATGCCTTTATTTAGTGTTATGTTTGGGTCCCTTTCTCTTAATTTTTTCTGTATTTATTATAGGTTTCTGGTTTGTGATTGCAATGAGATTCATATATGCTAATCCACCTATATAGCAATGTATATTAATTTGATGGTGTGTTTACTTTGAACTTTTGCTAAAATCTCTATTCTATTAGACAATCCTCCCAGATTGTATGTTTTCGATATCATATGTAACTTCTTTTTGTATGTGTATCCATTACCTTCTTATCATGGAAATAGGTAATTTTAGTAGTTTTGACTTTTAACTTCAGATCTTCAATAGCTGGTTGATTTGCTACGTTTACTATATCGTTGCCTTCACCAGTGGTTTTATTGCCTTTTAATTTTTCATAATTTTCTTATTCTATTTGTGGTTTTCTCTTTCGCACTTAATATGTTCCTTAATAAGACTGGTTTCTTGGTGAAAATCTCCTTAATTTTCACTTGACTGGGAAACAACTTTTTTCTCCTTCCATTCTTAATGATAACCTTGCTGCCTAGAGTATTCTTGGCTGTAGGTTTTTTCCCTTTCACCACTTTAAATATATCATGCCACTACTTTCTAGTCTGTAGAGTTTTGGCTGAGAAGTCACTTGACAGACTTAGGGACTTTCCTTTGTATATCACTGGTTGCATTTCTCTTGCAGCTGTTAGGATTCTCTCTTTTTCTTTAATTTTGGACATATTAATTATAATGTGTTTTGGTGTGGGTCTCTTTGGATTCATCTTGTTTGATGCTCTCAGTGCTTCCTCTACTTGGATGTCTATTTCCTTCCTTAGGTTAGCAAAGTTTTCAACTGTTATTTCTTCAAATATATTCTCTACTCCTTTCTCTCTCTCTTCTCCTTCTGGGACCCCTATAATACAATGTTAGTGTGCTTGATTTTTGTCCCAGAGGTCCCTTAGACTGTTTTTGTTCATTTTAATTCTTTTTTCTTTTATCTGTTCAGCTTGGGTGATTATCTCTTGTCTTTCATCCAGCTTACTGATCCATTATTCTGTATCATCTACTCTACTATGTGTCCCTCTAGGTAATTTTTCATTTCCATTATTGCATTCTTCATTCCTGATTGGTTCTTTTTCATATTTTCCAGTTCTTTGTTGAAGTTCTCACTGAATTAATCCATTCTTCCCTGAAGACCAGTAAGCATCCCTATGACTTTTGTTTGAACTCTTTGTCAGGTAGTTGTTTATTTCTGTTTCATTTAGTTCTTTTTCTGGGATTTTGTTCTGTTCTCTTATGTGGAACATATTCCCTTGTCTCCTCATTTTACCTCTTTGTTTGTGCTTATATCTATGTATTAGGTAGGTCAGCTACATCTCCTGATCTTGGAGAGGTAGCCTTAGATAAGTGATGCCTTATGAGGCCCAGCAGTGTGCTTCTCTTGTGACCAGTTCCAAATTTTCCAGTGGTGACCTCCATTGGCTACATGATTCCTTCTATTTTGGCATGTTTACTTTTGCTGCATGGAGGCCAGGCTGTCCCCTTGGCTGGTTGGTTGTAATGCTCAGTTGCATGTGGCTACTATGGACCCTCCAGTCAGTTTATAAGGCATGGAGAGCCCCAGCACTGTTGGATGAAAGGTCTAAAGACACACTCCTTTTGTACTTTTTCTGTTAAGTGTGTAGACCCCCAGTGTGGCTAGTTGCTAGGCTCAGGGGCTTTCAATTGCTGTAGGCCACTGTCCTGAAAGTCTGTCATCAGCTCTCTCAGGATTGCAGCATAGTGGGGCTGCCCCAGGCATGGGAGCACCTGATTGTTTCAGGCTTTGGAAAGTGGAGCCAATTCCCTATGTAGCTGCTTAAGAAGCACAAGTCATCTGCAGCTGATAAGGTCCACAGGGCCACACACACCATCAACACAGTCCTGCCATGTGTGTATGTGCTGACCCCCTGAAGCAGACCCACTCACGCCACTGCAGAGGCCGCACACACTCCCCCAATGCCCCACACACTCTGCCCACTCCTGGCACATGCCCTGCCACACAGAAGAAGACCCACTTTCCTGCCTGCAAAGGATCCAGGCACCCAGCATATGTAGGCTGGCAAGTTGCCCAATTGCTTGCTGTTGGCTGGGGTTGCTCTCTAGGGTGGGCTGCTTGACCTGGCTGAGATGGACTAAATTGGTGTTATAATAGGTGGGGCAGACCCTGGGCTGACTGGAGTTCTTACTCCAATGGCTTCTGTTGTCATCTGTGTCAGCACACCTGTACTAGGTCACAACAATGGTTACCACCAATTTCTCAGTCCCTGGAGAGACCTCACCTCTCACTGAGATGCAACCAAAGCCTATCATATGAGTCTCTTTTTGCCAAAGGACTGTGCACCATTCTTTCTGGTGACTCTAGGTTGCTTTCTGAAATGGGTAAATTTGTGCATGGGCCCTTTAAGAGCTGGATTTTTTCCACTTATGTCCAACAGGTTTTCTAGAGGGGTTCCCCCATTGTAGTTAATAACCAGAAATGCCAGTTATTATGAGACTCGTCTCAGTTGTGCTGAGTCCAAAGGATGCTTATAATGGTAACCTTCCCCCATCAGGTCCCCCACTCCTCCAGGGATAGCTGTGTACCTTAGGGTTGCTCCTGGCCAGCTGTGAAACACTGTGGCTTGTGAAGTCATCTTCCACCTTAGTCTGGACTGTCTCTTGTTGCAGGGGTAATTTTTATCCAGTTTTCAGTTCTCTCTCAGGGGTAATTGTTCCAAGAACAGTTGCAACTTGGTTGAGTTTATGGATGGAGATGAGTTCAGAGTCTGCCTACACCACCATCTTGACATGAACCCCATGATCAATGTTCTTATCTTAAGGTCATCTGATTAGCAATCTTAAATCTATCTGTTACATTAACCATCCTATTCAAAGATTCTGGGGATTAAGATGTGGACATATTTAGGAGGCTGTAAGTCTACCTGAAGTACATATTTTTAAAAAATATGGTACTTGGTGTCACTCAAGGATCCTTATATAAAAGAATCAAACACAGACTTTATCACAGCCTCTGGAATTATCGAATACAATATACTTTCAAAATTACATATGGATGCAATATTTGATTCAGAAGATTTAAAACTATCTACACACCTGACTGTAACACAAGACCACAGCATTGCAGCTCAAATACTGGTCCACAGACCGGGACTTGCAGCATCAACATCACCCAGGAGCTTGCTAGAAATGCAGAATCCCTTTGCCTTCCAGGGCCTGCTGAATGAGAATCTGCAGTTGAACTAGAATTCTGGGTTACTTATATGTATATTGGAGAAGTGCTGGCCTAGAATAGATTTTCTCACATTCTCACTTTAACATTTTGGAAAGGATAATTATTTGTGTTGGATGCTGTTCTGTGTATCGTAGGTATGTAGCAGCATCCCTTCAGACACTGCCATAAATCCCCAGAGGCAAAACCATCTCTGTTTGAGAACCATTGGCTCAGAGTTTGAAAATCAAAAACATTCTGCCAGAATTCCAATCAATGCTTATTCCTTATTCTGTTTATAATTTTGGACAGATCACTAAACTCCTACAAGCTCCATTCCTGTAACAGGGAATGGAATTCATAATAGTCCTTCTTCGCAGAATGGCGTTTCCAAAAATTAAATTAGACAATGTTTATAAGGTGCTATGTTCAGATTATATAGCATACTATTTTGTAAATACATCTCATAATTCACAAAGTTTTCATAATGTGGGGCTAAAGACAGTTCTTATCTTATAAGTATGGAATTCTTCATTCATTTCACAAACATGTCATGAAACCAAGGAGTATAGTGCCCACAGCTTTAAAGCAACACAGTTATCTCCCTAGTTGATGAGGGAAATAGTGACTTCCTGAAAATATCAGGAGTTGTGGCGCACTACAAGTCCACAGTTTGAAGATCCGAGTCGCTAATCCAGACAGTTATTTCCTCAATCTAGAATCTGAGGAACTTGAGCTCAGTGTTGAGATAGGATGCTTGGAGGTTAGACCTCTGAAAGGCAGGAGACTCCATGAAGGAGTAACAAAATCAGGATTCACTTAATTTCTAACATGATTACTTGTGAAGAGAGAATCAGCAGGAAAAATTTCGTTTCTGTCCAGACCAGTGTCCCACAGGGAAATCGTGTGTTCCTAGGTGTGAGTAACAATGAAAACAGTGTCAAATGAGCAGATATAGGGAGCTGTAAATATCTCCTTTGCTGTAGTCCCTCATGTGTGCATCCTTGGGCTGGACAGGGCATATCTGTTTCTTTTGGAGTCCTAAATATGGCTCAGAGACTAATGTTTGACTCCTTCCTATCTTATTGGAGGACAGAAATTCAGTCCCCAAAATCAACTGTCCAGAGAGAAATTTGGACTTCTACACAGACTTCTTCCTCTCAGAGACTTCACCCAGGGGAGTTTGAGAGCACAGAAGGTACTGCAAAGATTGAGAGAGAACAGAAAATGAGAATTTTTACCTGATGTCACCTAAACATTCTAGCCCAGAGACAAGAGATTTCCATGTTTGTTTGCTTGATTAAATAATTAATTTATAATGAAATTATATAATATTTAAAGAGAGAAATGACTGTTGGGCTCATCAATACAAGAACCATTGTTGATAATTAAGTGATGGGCATGGAAGTCCATTTACATGAGACTGAAGAAAGAATGTGAGGCATAAATTAGTTCCAGTGAAATTAGGACATATCTGAGGAGTTTTGCAGCAAAGTGTGTAAGAAAATCAAAAAGCAGGTGTGGAGGGATTTTCAGTAAAGTGAGAGTCTTTAAAAAGATTTTAAGATGTAGTTTGTTTAAATATGTTTTGTATTCATTAAAAAGATCCAGATCAGTGGAGGTCTATATTACCTTGCAACAGCAGTTTATGAGACTTACATTTCACAGAATCTGCTTTCACACTGAGTACTCACAAAAATATTATTTAACACATAAGGAAGAGGGTTAAAGAGTTTTAATTTGCAAGTATTTTATTACTACTGGGGATGCATATATATTTTCGGTTTGTCAGACTTCCATTTTATTGAAAATTGAATGTGTCAGTTCTTCACACAGTTTATATACTGGAGTCTGTGTTTATTGTTGTTTTTGATTGCATACTTTCAAACAAAAATTGGAATTTTTTTCCACCAATTTGCTGTTTGGCATTGAATTTATTTATATATGTGTAGTTACATTTGGGGGGAATTATGACAATTTATAAATTTTGTGTGGTCAAATCTATCCATCTATCATATTGTGCTGCCCTTCATTACTTTTTAATTGTGGAAAGTTCTATATCTTCTCTTTCTGGAGAAAGACATTCTTTTGCATACAACTAATAATCACCTCTATCATGTTCATAAGCATATTTAAATCTATCTGTTTATATGGATAGGAATTACAACTTTATATATTGCTTCTTCCACTACTTTTCAAGAATTATCTTTTATATTTTCATTTCCAGGACCTTGCCCTTTATCTTAACTTAGAGAGACATGTCAATGAGATTAAATTATTGTATTTTGCAGCTTTTATTTTAGAAATTACTCTTAGACTTTTATTCAGTTTTGCTTAAGACTGTTATTTGACTCCATTCGATTTAGCCAGGTCTTATTTTCCCTGCCATTGTTTTAATTTTACAAATTCTCCATTTCTTAAAATATTTTTCTATATAAATGCACAAATTTGTGAAACCACAAAAGATAATAAAATAAATGAAGTCCTGCAAATGTATATTTTACATTATAATGAAGAAGGCCTAGTACGATGAAATAAATGTGGTATGATGTAGTGATCTCAGGGTTAAGTACATGAAGAAGGGGGATAAATAGCTGTGGCATGAGTAGGATTCTATTGTATATCTAGGGAAGCCTTTGCCTACTGGACTAGGAAGAGAACCAGGACTAGTCTATTCATTGGATGTGTCATAAAACAGATCAAAACTTAAAGCCAAACAATAACAAAGGAAAGAATGCCCCAAAAAATGAGAGAAAGGCCAGTCTTATCCACTATCACACCATATAAAAACAAGTGTGGTCAGATACACATGAGATAGGTACAGGGGTAACAATTAGATCAGGGGCCATCAGAGGTGGATGCCATGGTGAAGCAAATGGAACAATAAGGTTACAACCCCTTGACTCTGGGGAACTTCAGCACCCACTCTGGGTGCCTGTTCTCTCTGGACCCAGCTCTTCTGCTGGGTTCTTCATTCATATTGTCTTTCTCTCACTAGCAGGTACTGGTGTTCTTTTAAAACTATTGTTGCATTTTCTGCAGTGGATAAGAAACTTTTTCCCTGTGTCCCAAATAAGACATGTCTTTTACATTATGATCCAGCATATGTGCACACACAAACACAGAAATAAACACATATGCACACACACACTCAACTGAACAAAATGAATCATGAAATAATTTGCTTTGTACTCTTATATGTTTGATATACTTTGATATTTTCTTGTGTGCTTTGTTTATTCTATTTTATTTAATTCTTTAAAAACATAATCTGACACCTAACTGGGTCCAGATCTCAGAATATGGGAAACATTCCTCTCTTGTCCTCCGTATCAGCATTCCTATGTTTCTGTTCTTTCTCCCATCATCAGCAATTTCTCTGAGAATACATTCTCTCATTTCTTCATGCAATATGTATTTCTTGAGCGACTACTGACAACTGAACTAAGTCTAGTTGGAGATGGAAGACTGATACTTGTATGTAACATTGCTACTTGTCTCAAGGTTCTCACAGTCTAACAGGAAAAAAAGACACGAAATTTATAAAAATTAATGAATGACGACCCTTACAGCTAAATTAAGTGCATGAAGAAGAGCCTTTATTTCTGTGGGAATATTTTTTTTAAAAAGTTAACTAAGGAGATGATCTATGTAGTCTAAAAATGAGGTGGAGCTTTGAAGATGGAGAGGGAGTGAAAAATTCCAAATAGACCAGTGGGTGAGACTCTAAGCAGAGGAAAATGGTGTATAAAGACAGCAAGCATTAAACCTGTGCTGTCAAGTGAAGCTGCTTGTCAAGTTTAATGCTTAGAAGATCAATGTGGCAAGGGTACAGCAGCAAGAGGGTGAAGCTGGCAGAAACATCACTGAGAGCCGAACCTCATGTTTGAAGCTACAGAATTTTGGCTACATTTTTCAGGAGTGTCACTGATGTCAGTAGACGGTTTCGTGATAAGCTTTGTAGAAATATCTTTCTAGGTCAATGTGAGTATCAATTAGAGGGGTGTCATCCTGTGATACATAGGAGAGATGACAAGGAACTAAAATAAGTTTGTAGAATTGGAAACAGAGAGTTGAGGAAGCATTAAAGAAGTTATAGAAGTAAGGGCTGGCCCTGTGGCCGAGTGGTTAAGTTCGCGCGCTCTGCTGCAGGTGGCCCAGTGTTTCGTCAGTTCGAATCCTGGGCGCGGACATGGCACTGCTCATCAGACCACGCTGAGGCACCGTCCCACATGCCACAACTAGAAGAACCCACAACGAAGAATACACAACTATGTACCGGGGGGCTTTGGGGAGAAAAAGGAAAAAATAAAATCTTTAAAAAAAAAAAGTTATAGAAGTAGAAAAAAAAATCAGCCAAATCTCATCACTAGTGATATCTGTTTACTAAGGTGAAGGAACTATGCCAAGACTTTTGTGTACATTATTATCTCCGCCAACCACCTTAAGAGAATGGATAGGGCTTTTCCCTGTGTTTGAGTGAGGATATTAGCATTTAGAAAGATTTCTTTGGCTCTCCAAGTTCAAACAGCTGTAGATCCAAGTTTCAAAAGTTGGTTTTCTGATTCCAAAAGTTTTGCATTTAATGTCAGTTAGAAAAGTCTTCTACTATTTCATCTTTAAAATTCCCCACTATTGTACGTTGTATCTTTGCTGATGTAAATTGTGGGTTTACTTCCTTTGTTCATTTTTCTAATGGGATGATCAATGTGTGAGTTGTCTTGACATCATAAAAATTACTACTCTTTTCTCTTTGGGGTGAATTAGTTTTTGCTGCTTCATTAGTTATTCTTGTCTTCATGGGAATATAACTGGGGTTGAAATGCTGTCAGAACCAAGGAAGCTTCCTCCACATCCCAATCTCTCAGGGGTCACATGAGCTTACTAGATCTTTTGTTCCCCTCATGTCCATTACTTTCCTCACTCTGTAGGTTTTTTAATAGAAATTATATATATATTATATATATATATTTATATAAAAAAATATATATCTTTAACTACAGCACACAAAATGGTCATACTAAAATGGAGCCCCTTGTGTACATGTCCATGGCAGGATTATCAACTGGAATTTGAATCCTATTTCTACTTATTTAGGGGAAAGATAATCTGATGTTCACAGCTTATCTTGTATCATTTCTTTCCTAATTATTGTGGCTGGAGGTGTGAAGAGCCTGATCGTAAAATGGCCCCCGGAAGTCATAGTACACTGTGTGCGCATGAGTGTGTTGTGAATTATGAACATTTTTACAGTGGGGATACCTGAGTTGATATACTCCAAAATGTAACTCCCAAAATACAAATGCCAGAATGTTAATCAACAGATGAAAATAAAGTGGAGATCTATTTCTAGGCACAAGATTATTTGAAAACAATATTAATCAAGTGGGAGGAACAACATGTGAGTGAAAGTCTCCTTGTGTCTTGAGTTTCAGCTGTAGTGGGGAGGCCATCTCAGTCCTCAACATCCTCTGACACTATCTCTCATCACTCTCTGTTCAGCACATTCTCCTTACATATGACTTCCTCTTGAGCTTTGATTTTCTGAAAAAAATGCCTTTCTCAGGATCTTTGCAGTGGCCAATTCACCCTCAGGGCATACTTTGCCAGATAACCTCACCTCACTCAACCTCTCCTATTGCAGTCTCTGTTCAAATGTTACCTGTTTTCCAGCTGTGCCTGAACATCCAGTTAAAAATAACACCCAAATCCACCCTTTCTGTACATGCTCTTTTTCATAGCACCTGTCAATATCTGATGATATGCAATTTTTGTATTTTCTTGTGTTCTTTCTCCATCATAGATTGTAGAGACTTTTGTTACTCAGCACTCTATACTCTTTGCACAGGAGATGATCAGTCCTAAATTCATATTCCCCAAAGGCATGACAGAATTTCTCATTAAAAGCATAGAATATATGACCACTTGAGGGAAAGGCTGAGGGTAGGATAGGAATTACTAATCAAAGATGGCATGGGAGGTTCCATAAAAAGGAAAAATTCCATGCAAAAATTAAAGATACTAATTTATTGCATACAAAATGTAAATTCTAACATTTGAACTATGTCAGTAATGCCCATTGGTGTGAAAATTAGTCATGGTATTTTTTCTTTCCTGATAGTCATCTCTAACACATGGAACCAAGAAATAATACACAAATTTCAGAATTTCTTCTTGAATTTTGAGGAACCAGAATTTCAGTCACTCATTTAATAGATTTTCCTCTCCAGGTACCTGATCACTGTGTTTGGAAATCTGCATGTTTTCCTGGCTGTCAGCTTAGACTACCACCTCCACACACCCATGTACTTCTTCCTCTCCAACCTCTCCTTTGCAGACATCTATTTCATCTCTATAACTATCGAAAAGTGGTTGGTGAACATCCAGACCCAGTGAAAAATTATAAGCTATGAAGCCTGCATTGCACAGATGTATTTTTTCATTCTTTTTGCAGTTTCAGACATCTTTATCTTGACCACAACTGCTTCATGGCTACCTGCCATCCACCGCAACACACAGTCATGATGAACATTTGGCTGCATGGACTGCTGTTCGTTCTGGTTACCTGGGTCATGAGTTCTTGAATTCCGTGTTTCACAAGAATGCTGTTGAAAGTGTCCTTATGCACAGACTCGGAAATCCCCCACTTTTTCTGTGAACTCAAGCAGATGGACCAACTTGCTTGTTTTGACACCTATTGTAAATGACAGAGTGCTGTATTTTGCAGCTGTGCTGCTGGATGGCAAACCTTTTGTTCTGAAAGCATGCTTTTTTAAGAAAACTTTTCTAAAAGAGCCAATTGTCCTACAACTGAGGAAGTGCCCATGATTGCAGAGGTCAAAGCCTCCAAGTCAGAAATTGTCATTCTTTGATCAGACATTGAGAGTAGAACTTACTCCTTTTAAGTATTCCCTTAAGTTTTTTTTCAACTTCTCTATTCAAATTAAGTAACTCACTTTATTAAGATTTCTGTTCTCTCTGATATCTACCGTTTTTTCCTCTGTTGTTTTCCTACTTCTCAAACTTTATTTCTAACCTTAAGTTATAAATTTATGGAAATATCCATTTACCCAGTAATACAACATGGATTTTTTTTCTTTTTCTTGAAGTAATTTTATTGGGATTATAATGGCTTGTAAAATTGTGTAATTTCAGGTGTACATTATTGTATTATCACTTCCTGAATAACTTCATTGTGCTCACCCCAAGTAGTCTAATTTCTATCCATCACCATGCATATGTGCCCCTTTGTCACTTTCGCCCAGCCCACAACCGTCTTCCCCTTTGGTAACCACTAATCTGTTCTCTTTATCCATGTATTTGTCATCTTCCACATATGAATGAAATCATGCAGCATTTGTATTTCTCTGTCTGGCTTATTTCGTTTAACATCACACCCTCCAGATTCATCCGTGTTGTTGCAAATGGGACAATTTGGCACCAGGGACCAGAAACAGATCTACCCAGTGGGACAGCCGCTCTCCAGGCCAGAGAGAGTATTCGTAGGGCTGCTGAGCCCTGAAAGAGTGATCGGGTCCTGGGTGGCTGTGGAGAGAGTCCCAGCAGCCTTGAGCCTGGTGGGTAGAGGGAGCTCATTGTGTCCCTGCGGTGCCTACAAGCAGCTCTAGCTCGGGTCCCAGTGAGGAAGCCCCACCTGCCTGCCAAGCACAATGTGGATTTTTAACATTTTTTCTCAAATGACATATATCATACCAAATAATTTTGTTTGTTTTATTAAAACAACAGTCATGAGTTGTACTCCTGCTATGGAGAAAACTACATTTGGCAACTAAGGTCATTTATAAAATTTTAAAGTAGAAGGAAATCTAAGAACACAGTTTTTCACTTATGCATACATTAATCCTTTGTATATTACTACCTTAACGGCTCTTCTGAAAATGTAGACATTAGCATATAATGTACTTAATAGCTGATCATCAGGGTTTTTTTTTTTTTTTTGAGGAAGATTAGCCCTGAGCTAACATCTGCTGGCAACCCTCCTCTTTTTGCTGAGGAAGACTAGCCCTGAGCTAACATCCATGCCCATCTTCCTCTACATTGTATATGGAACGCCTATCAAAGCATGGCTTGCCAAACGGTGCCATATCCACACCTGGGATCCAAACTGGTGAACCCAGGCTGCCAAAGTGGAGCCTTCACACTTAACTGCTGAGCCACCGGGCCGGCCCCTCATCATTGGGTTTTATTCTCCTTATTAGGAATTTGCTCTCCTATTGGGCTCTCTTATACAGTGTCCACAATGCCAACCATAGTCCCTATGGAAAACTGATCATCAAACATATGTCTCAAGGAGGAGGCTTCATTGAAAGACAAATTTTAATAAATAGATTGACCTATGTGACCTTAGAGTTAGAGATGACCTTATATATGATGGAGCAAAATTTAAAGTCATATAAAGCATTACTATGCAAAACTATTTCTTTTTCATGCTGTACATCTACTCATTAGAGCATACAGGATTGGTGTCCATGTGCAAAGGAGTTTAGACATACGAGTGAAGAGTTGATTGGCTTTTTAAAGCATTTTCATTCAATTAGCTTCGTGTTTCTGCTAGAAAACTTCCCGTCCCACAGATAAGATGACTCCTTGCATTGCTCTAAACAAAAAATCTTCTGCTTCTAAATTTTTTCATAATCACTAAAGGGGTGGTCAATGATCATTAGCATTATCACCCACTATATAGCTCCATTATGCTCAAGAATCTATTTTCCTTTATTGTCAAAGAATGACTCAAGAGAGACATTTAATTCTTGTCCAATTTTGTGAATCAGGATCACCAGTTTTTCTATACAACTATGCAAGTAGTTTCAACCTCTCCTGGTTACCTAGAGAGAACCCCAATGAAACATTTTTTTAAATAATTGTCTGAAATAACAGACTATGAATGCTGTCTTGAAATATAAGAACAAATGTCAAAGATAAGCAGCAGCTGATTATTATTATAATTGTCCTCACTTCTGTTAGCTTTGATTATTGCATCAGCTAGCCATTGTTGCATGAAATGCCAACCTAAAAGCAAATGAAGGGATTATATGGTAGGCCACTGAGCTCTGCTGGTCCCCGCATGAGTCTATAGTCAACAGTGAGTCTCTCCAGTATGTTTCTAAGGCTCTTCCTTGATGTGTGGCCATGGTGCTCTTCTCACTTGAACCAATACACGATCAGTTTACTCTATTTCTGTATCAGTTTTTATCTTCTGTTTTACCAAAAAAAAAAAAAGAGTATCAAGTGTGAATTGCTTTAATTTACTATTATTATGTCTATATTCATCTAGGACACTCTTCTTTTTCCCAGGTAGAAGAGATATCTCCTACCACTGCTCACTGTGAATTGGCTACCAGTGCTCTAGATTCCTCTTTGATCCATGCACCCTAGATTGTTTACTTATAACTAATTTATTGAATATAATCACATACCATATCCTGCATATATTTAAAAAGCACACTTTGATTAAAGAAGCCATACAAAAATTTTAATAGATGTTGTATGTTTCCATTTGTGTATCATTCATAGAAGTACACAATATGCTTTAATGGTATTTTATGCAATTGTTAAAAATTTAATGTCTCTGAGCCTCACCTTCCTTGTTTCTGAAGATAATCTGGGACAGTAAACATAACTTTAGATATATGTTGCAAGATATAGATGAAATATATGTACATATTTTGTTGAGTCTGAAAATATGTTCAAAGATAAAGTTGTGTGTGTGTACACATGTGTATACATTTGTACACATTTATATTTCAAATGAATATATGCACACAAACACAGGTTCATTTCTAGTCATATTTTATGTTGAAAGTAAATGAGAGAAAGTTGGAGAAGATAGAAATGAAAAGAATGAATGTTTGAGTTAACACAAAATTAAAAGGATGTAGAAATTTAGACACAAAGATTTAATGAAAATGCTATACATAAATTTAAACGATGGATTGCTTTTCATATCTTAATGTCTGAAACTCATCAAAGACTGAATTACACTTTCTTTTAAGCAAAGGGAAAATCTGCACCAGGTAAAGAGGCTGAATATATCCAAATAGATTTTAAATTTCTTCTTCTACTTTAAGTGAGATTATGCAAAACACCTTTGCACAGGGGAAACTAAATGAATGCATCAAGAAGCTTAATCTCAGTTTCTTGAAAAAACTTTTATTTGGTAAATGTTTGTATTTAATTCCTAATCTTAATGCAAAATTACCACACTAGTGATTTAAAACAAACACATTTATCCTCTTACAATTCTGAAGGTCAGAAGTCCGAAATAGGTCTCACTGGGCTAAAATCAAGATGTTTGTCAGAGTAGATTCCTTCTGGAGGCTTCAAGGAAAACTCTGTTTACTTTCCTATTCTAACTGAGATTATAGTGCAAAAAGTACAAATATATGTCTTATAACTAACAAATATTTCATAATAATGGACTATGTGGCAGCTCTTAACTTGTGATAAAAGTATGAAATTCCTAATTGTTTTTGGCAAGTGTGTTGAAACATAAGTGTGTAGTGCCCAAGGTTTATGTCAAGGAAACTAAAGTTCTCCCTCTTTATAAAGAGAATAGCTACTTTCCACAGATATCAAAGGCTGCTTTTCCACCACAAGTCAATATGTTGAAGATTTAAGGCAACTAATCTAGACAGAATCCTCACTCCCGAATTTGTAGAAAATTTAAAATCAGTGTCGGGATAAGGTGCTGGGAAGTTAGTCCTCTGAAATCTAGCAGAGATCATGAGGGGGGACTAAGAAAAACTGCATTCACTTTATTCTAACCTGACCTATTAGGAGCATAGAATCCACAGGAAAACATTTCTTTCTGTCCAGACTAATATCCCACAGGGAAATCAGTGCTTCGAGCTTTGAGGAACAAGAGTGAAATGTGCCTAATGAACAGACACAGGGAGTTGTAAATCCCTCCTCTGCTTGTCCCTTATGCAACCTTGGGCTGGATGGGACATGGTTGTTGTTTTTGGAATCTTAAGTTTGGCTGGGAGACTAATGCTTGACTCCTTCCTGATGCCTTGTGTCGAGACAGAGCTTCAATCTCCATCATCAATCATCCACGAGGAATTTGGACTTCCACTCGGCAAGCTTCTCCTCTGATCTCCTAACCAGGAGAGTCTGAGAGCTCAGTGGGGACTGTTGGAAAAGGAAAGAGAGAATCAAAGCAAGTGCACACACCTGAGGTCAGTTGAGAGCCACCAGCCTAGGCCAGAGCCAAGACACTGCTACAGTTGTTTGCTCACCTGATTAACGAATTAATCAATTTATCACGTTAAAATTAGAAATGAGTATTGAACTCAGCAATGCATGGGTGATTGTTCACAATTAAGTGATACACCACAATTAGAGAAGGGAAGGAAAGGCATAAAGTGCCTCCAGTAGAATAGAACATATCCAAGAGGTTTTGCAGTCAAAGGGAGTAGGAAAATATGGTATCATGCGAGGAAGGATGTCCAGTGAAGTGAGAGCATCTCCTTTTTTTTTTTTAATGGGGCATATTCAACTGTCTTCATATTGATGAGAAAGACCCAGACTAATGTGTTACTTGCAAATATTTCCTTGCAACAAGAGTTCATAAGACATTTCATAGTATCTTCTTTCCCTCTGGGTATTCACATTAAAAAAAAAAAACACTTTGACTTGATAAATAAAAAGGGGCATGCTAAATAACTTTACCCTGCAATTATTTCATATGCGTGGGCTGAAGATACTTCTGGGTTAGTTATTCAACTGTTTTCTCTATTGTAAATTGTACAAGTACTTTATACATTTGTGAAATGAGGTCAGAGTGATTTTATCCTTGTTTTTGATTGCATTCTTCTAAACAAGAAACTAGAGTTTTTTCCACTAATTTTGTTCTTTGTCATTGAATTATTTTATGTATAGATGAATATGTGGGGAATCATGTTTATTAGTAATATGGGGTCAAATTTATCACTCAGTCATGTTGTGTTCTTTCTATTGCTTTTTTAGATTTTATTTTTCTTCCCAGAAGTATTTAGCTCTCACTTTTATACTCTTCACTTGGAATATTTGATATAAACAAAAGTCAAAGTAAATTTTCTTCTGTACACTTAATGCTAATGTCACCCTTTATATATATTACCAACTAGTTTTTACATTCTTTTCATTCCCTCTTGTTCCCTGCAGCCCTTTTTTGGTTAGATCTATTTCTAAGAGTCGCATTATCTTTGACCATCAACTGAAAGACATTCGTTTCTACACTTGATTAAAGGGTAACTTCAACTTCCATAATGATATTTTAATCCACATATCTTTATATAAGAAGAAATTATAACTTAGATACTGTTATTCGCAAAGTTTAAAAGCCATTCTATTTTATTCTTTTATTTCCAAGTCTTTGGAAATTTAATCTGGAATTACTAACCCATGTTGATATTAGTAAATTATTATTATTTTATGTCTATATATGTTAGTTTTAGATTCTTATTCAATTTTGCCTCATACAGTTGTTTTTAAACCACTATACTTAACCCAATTGTATTCCTCTTGACAATATTTATTCCATAAGTTCTTAGTTTCTTTTATAATTATCTTTCTATGCTATGCACACATACATCTTCATACTCTTTTAACAAAATCATGAGTAGCATCTTGTGCCCATAATAAATCCTCTTTATGTCTTAGTGAAATCTTGTTTTCTGTGTCCACTCTTCCTTCTTACTCAGTAATAGCTCATGGGCCTATATCCAATAATTAGTGCAAAGCCAATTAATTATTTAAATGTCTGCAAAATGTTATGGCTGTGCTATTCACACTTACATATTCTCTCTCAATACATTACTATTATAACAATTATACAAAAGTATTTTGAGATTGTTATATTAAAATTCTACTTCTCCACCAGAGGCAATATTGTTCCCCCAAAGACAAGAACATCCAGAGGACACTGAGGAACAGGCAAAGACATATTTGGCGTCACATGAGGGCTGTCAGTAGAAGCTGAGGACGCATCCTCAGCATCCTACAATGCACGGGACAGACCCCACAACAAAGAATGACCTAGCCAAAAATGTAAATAGTGCAAAAGTGAGAAAACATGAGTTAAAAAAATCTATATTTTGATACTATAGCTGGCTTCAGGTTGTTTTCCGAACATGTAACACTTCACACTTTTGCCAGCAAAATTAAAGAATCCTATTTTGCTACCTGTTTAGAAATTCCATCTCCAATCAACATGAAACATCTTTAAAACTTGAAGATCTCACAGGTTGAGGAATGTGAAAGAGATTTCTTGTTTTTTTTGAGACAATTATTCAATTTGAGCAAATATTCATATCCTTGATCCCCATGGTCATTATTATATACCATCTCTATCACATTGTCTTTATTATTCCCCTTCTCACACTTGCTTCCTTTCTTGGATGAATAAATGAAGTGCTATAATCCTCAGGGCCTTTGCAGTAGTTGTTCCCTCTGCCAGGCACACACTTCCCCAGGTACGCTCTTGGCTCCTGCCTTCTCTTCATTGAGTTCTCTCTTCAAAAGTCACCTTATTTACTGGTGTTTACTGAACACCAATTAAAAAATAAAACTCCTACCTGTTCTCTACTTTATACTGGCTTTTCTTTTCTTCATAGTACTTGCCATCATCTGGTGTATTATATGCTATTTTTATTTGTTTTTATTCTTTCACCATCACTGGATTGTGGTTGCTTCTGTCTTTCAGCACTCTATACTCATTGCCTGTAAAGTGCTTGGAACATGTTCAAATCTTAATAGATATTTCTCGAATGCATGAAAGGTATACTCAGTAAAACAGTATAATGCATGATCTCTTGGGAGAAAATACTGAGAATGGGTCAAAAATGCCTAATCAGAGATTAACAGGGAATCACTTAAAGAGAATAAATCCATGCATAAAATACTGACATTGATTTTTTGAATGCAAAATATAGAAATCGTAGCATTCCAACAATGGGAGTAATGCCATTTGTGTGAAATTAGTAATGTCATTTTCCTCTTTCCTGGTAGTCAGTCCAGCCACATGGAACCAGGCAATGAAACAGGCATTTCAGGATTTCTTCTTCTGGGATTTTCAGAGTAATCAGAATTGCAGTCCTTCACATTTGGGCCTTTTCTCTCCATGTATCTGATCACTGTGATTGGAAACCTGCTCATTACCTTGGCTGTCAGCTCTGACTCCCACCTCCACACACACATGTACTTCTTTCTTTCCAACCTGTCATTTGTAGACATCTGTTTCACCTCCACCACCATCCCAAAGATGTTGGTGAACATCCAGATGCAGAGCAAAGTCATAACCTATGCAGGTTGCATCACCCAGCTGTATGTTTTGGTAATCTTCTCGGTGCTGGACATCTATCTCCTGGCCGTGATGGCCTATGATCGATTTGTGGCCATCTGTCACCCCGTGTACTACACGGTCAGCATGAACCATCAGCTCTGTGGAATCTTGCTTCTAGTGTCTTGGATCACAAGTGTCTTGCTTCTTTCTTACAAACCTCAATGGTGTTGCAGCTCTCATTCTGTACACACATGGAAATCCCCCACTTTTTCTGTGAACTCAATCAGATGACCCGACTTGCATGTTCTGATACCTTTCTTAATAATATGGTTATGTATTTTACAGCTATGCTGCTGTGTGGTGGTCCCCTCGCTGGTATAATTTATTCTTACTTTAAGATAGTTTGCAGTATATGTGGAATCTCATCAGCTCAAGGGAAGTATAAAGCATTTTCCACCTGTGCATCTCACATCTCAGTTGTCTCCTTATTTTTTTGTACAAGCCTAGGAGTGTACCTCAGCTCTGCTGCTAGCCAGAGCTCACACTCAAGTGCAATAGCCTCAGTGATGTACACCCTTGTCACACCCATGCTGAATCCCTTCATCTACAGTCTGAGGAATAAAGAAATAAAAGGGGCTCTGAAAAGATTCTTCGGGATGGCAAGTTCAAAAGGGCCAGTTATACTTGGGCAGAAGAAATGCCCAGGATTGCAGGACTCAAAGCCTCAGAGTTAGAATTGTGATTCTCTAATCACATTGCAGAAGTAGAACCTGCCTTTTTTATTTATTTCCTGGAATTATCACTTTTTCAACTTCTTTGTACAATTTAGATACTTTATTATGCTTTTCTCTCTCTCTGATATTTAACAGGTTTTTTCCTCCTTTTTTTCCTATTTTCCTAATTTATTCCCAACCTTTGATATGAAAACAATTGGAAATTTCCATTTATTTCATGGAATAACTTGATTATTGTATGTGTTAGCTGTTGCTGCATAACTACTCAACACAAAATAAAATGGTTTAATATTATGTATATATTATCACATTGAATGGTATGGTGGGGAGTTGTTCTGAGCTCTGTGGTGCCTCATAAATCTGGAACTAGGTGTGATTCCCCATGCTGTGTTTCTAAGGCTCATCCATGAATCTCTGCACTGCTGTAGTGTTCTTTTTAAACCAAGTTAAGGTTATTTCATTCATTATTATATCTATGTTAATCTAGTTTACAGAAAAAAATAATTATCAAAGTAATTCCACTGCACTATAGCCATATGTAACACTTTTCTTTCTTCTCAGTTTGATGTATCAAACGTCTTCTTCAGAGTGACTCAGCTACCTGTGTCCTAGACCCTACCCTGAGTCATGTGTCAATAGAAATTTTCCTTTTAACTACTTTATGAGAGTATAATGACTTAAAATAAACTGCACATATTTAAAAAGTTCAGACAATAGAGAGAGTAGAGAGACTTTCCAGGGTGACACCAACAAGATGACAGTATAACATTTTCTAGTACCTGTCTGCTCCCAGAAACATCAAATTAAACAGCTATCCATCCACCAAAATACCTTTGCAGGAGTCAAGGATTCCAGATGAGTGACTAAAGCACCTTGGTGGATCAAATTAATAAAAAAGACACATTTAAGAGAGTGAAAATGACATTTTTATGTTACCCCTGTCATGCCTACCCCAAGCCTGTGTGGCCCATTGTGGAGAGAGACACTCTCTAAGTGAGGACAGTACAGTGAAGTGAGCACCTGACTTCACCTCAGACTCCAGTGCCAGACCAACCCCAGTGCCAGGCTAACCCCTCTGAGTCTAGGCTCCAGACCAAGTCCTATACATTCTGTTCCTGGTCTGCTGCAGCACCAAGCCAGGACTCATCTCAGGCCCCAGGCTGGCTCCACCAATCCAGGCTCCTAGCCCACTCAAACACCAGGCTGGACTCTGGTGCCCAACTTTCTGGCACCAGGCTGACATATGTGTCTCCAGCCTCTAGCCAGCTCCCATGAACTGAAGATTCTGCCCCCAGGTCCAGGCCATCCCCACGGACTGGATTGTCAAGTCCATTCCCAGGTTCCCTGGCACTTGGTTGGCTACTCTGGACTCAGAATCCAGGCCTAACCACACAGACCAAGGTCCCATGCCCTTCATTGCAGATTCAAGAGCAAGAAATGTCCCAGTGACTCCAGGCTCCAGACTCTACCCCTAGTGATATCAGGTGCCCACCTGGACCCCAGGAATCCAAGCACCAGGCCTGTCACTTCCTGACTAAGTCACCAAGGCTGCCTACTAGAGCTCTCCAGAAGCACCCTTCTGATGCACACAGCACCAGAGAGCCCACGCAGAATCTTTGACAGGCTGACTGTGGAAGGGCTTTGCCTGCCAAAGCTAATCTGCCAAAACTGGAGAAGTCTTTTTCCTCAAATGTGCAGACAGAAGATCAAGGAGACAAGCATCATGATTATTCAAGGAATATGAAACCACCCTCCAAAATAAAAAAGTTCTAATTACTGACCCAAGAGAAATAGAGATCTATAAACAACCTAACATTGCTCTTCAAAGAATTAAAAAAATATAGCAATGTCCAAATTTTGCAGAAATAAGGAGATAAATATCAGAGCAGAAATAAATAAAATAGAAAAACAATAGAAAATATCAACAAAAAAAGAGCTGGCTTTTTGAAAAGATATAGTTGGCAAAGCTTTAGCTAGACTAACCAAGAAAAAGAAGAGATCATTCAAATACATAAAATTGGAAATGAAAGAAAAGACATTACAAGGGCTACAATAGAAAAACAAAGAATCAAAGAAACTACTCCAATTATACAAAATAAATTGGATAACCTAGAAAAATGGATAAAATTCATGAAAAAATGCAACTTACTAAGATCGAATCATAAAAGAAATATTTTTTAAAAACTCAACAAACAAATGAAGAGTAAGGAGTTTGAATGAGTAACCCACAAGTTCCAAACAACGAAAACCTAAAGACCAGATGATTTCACTGGTGAAGCTCACCAAAACTTTTAAAAAGAATTAACACAAATCCTCTCAAACTCTGCCAGATAATTTAACAGAGGGGATCATTCCAAAATTTATTTCATGAGGCCAGCTTTACCCTGATTCCAAACCCAGAAAAGGACACTACAAGAAAGGAAAACTAACTACATGTCAATAGTCCTGATTAATATATGCAAAAATTAGCAAGAAAATCTCACAAACTGAAGTGAACAAGACAATGAAAGGATCATACATTATGATCAGAGGAATTTATTTATAGAATGCAAAGTTTTTCCCTGTAAGCAAACAGGTAAATGTGATACATCACATTGATAGAATTAAAGGTAAATACATATATATTTACCTTTATATATATATATATGACAATCTCAATAGATGCAGAAAATGCTTTTGGGAAACTCAATATCCCTACATGATAGAAACTCTCAACAAATTTGGTATAGAAGGATGATACCTTAAAATAACGAAGAACATATATGACAAGTCACATCTAACTTAACAGCAAAAGGTTTAAAGCTTCTAAGATCAGGAACAAGACAAGTATGCAAGTCCTGCCTCTCCTATTCAACATACTATTAGAAGTCCTTGTTAGACAAGTTAGATTTAAAAAAAGAAAGAAAGTGGTGCAAAATGGAAATGAAGAAGTAAAGTTGTTTCTGTTTGAAGATGATAGCATCTTGTGTATAGATGCCTAAAGACTCCACAAAAAACCTTCAGAAGTAATAAATAAATTCACTTAAGTTTCAGGATAGAAAGCCTAAGTCCAAAAATCAGTTGAATTTCTATACACCAACAATGAACAATATTTCTGAAAAAGATAATGAAAAAAATCATTTACAGTAGTATCAAAAGAATACTTAAACATTAATATAACCAAGGAAGTGAAAGAGCTACACACATAAAACTATAAGATATTGATGAAAGGCATTGAAGCATACACAAGTGATGGAAAGAAATAAAAACTGTCCCATGTTCAGGGATTAGATTTAATATTAAAATGCCTGAATACTGAAAGTCATCTATAGATTGGATGCAATCCATATCAAAATTCCTAAGCCATTTTTCACAGAAATATACAAATGATTCTAAAATTTGTATGGAATCACAAAAGATCCTGAATATCCTAGATAATCCTGAGAAATAACAAAGCTGTAGGCACCACCTTTCTCAATTTTGAATTTTCTTATCAAGCTAATTATAACAGTATAGTACTGACTGACATCAGCATCATGGCAGAGTAAGCTCACCCGGGACTCTCTCCCCTCCAACATACAACAAAAAGGAGTAACCATATTCCAACAAAAAACTTCTAATAGCACAGGAATCCTCAGAGACCCACAGAAGCCAAATGACAGAGGCTTTAGAGGCTGGAGCCCACGTCAGAGGAGATGGAATGGGGTGAGAGAGAACTTTGCTATCTCCATTAAAGACTGGGATAGCTGCCACTGGAGGCTCCATGAGGGAAGGAGCAGGGGAGGGGCTGCGAGTACACAGGATCACTCAGGAGTCCCATGCCATGCAGCCTAGAGGGAAGCCCTCTAATGGGGCAAAAACTTTCGCATGGAGTGACCTCATCAAGCCAAAACCCCAGGAGACCAGATAGCAAGAGCTGATCAGGAAACCTGGTCTGTGCTCAAGAGAAAGTGCCCCTCCTTGCCCAACCTGCGCTGTGCACCACCATCTCAGCTGAAGGCAGAGGGCTCACAATACACAGCTCTCGACCCCCATCTAGTGGCGACAGGCTGTAACTGCAACCGAATAATATCACCATGGGGAAGACCCATGCTTCTTCCAGCATCCACCAATTCATCAAATCTCCAGACCACAGGGAAAGCAAGCATCCAGTATTAGGCCCTGAGGACTCAGAAATAAGTAAACTAAACGAAAATGAATTCAGAATAGCTACCATCAAAAATCTCAATGAGGTAAAGGAAAACAGTGAGAAACAAATCAACAAGTTCTGGAGCTACTTCACAAAAGAGATTGAAACTATAGAGAAGAATCAATCAGAAATACTAGAGATGAAAAATACAATGTAAGAAATAAAACAAAATGCAGAACCCCTGAATCTCTGTGTGGATGCCATAGATGAGCAAATCACCATAATCGAAGATAGACAGGTTGAATGGCTCCAGACAGAATAAAAGAGAGACTTAAGAATAAAAAAGTATGAAGACTATCTCAGAGGAATAGCCAAGTCAATGAGGAAATGCAATATAAGAATAATTGGAATCCCCGAGGGCTATAAAAAGGAGAATGGAGTAGAAAGTGTGCTCAAAGGAATAATAGAAAACATCCAAAATCTAGAGAATGAGAGAGAAATATTTGTGGAGGAAGCTATTGGGTCTCCTAGATATGTCAATGTAAGAAGACCTACTGGAAGGCATATAGTAGTAAAACTGGCAAAAGTGAATGACAAAGAAAGAATACTCAGGGCAGCAAGGCAGCAGAAAATAACCTACAAAGGAACCCCTATCAGACTTTCAGCAGATTTCTCCACAGAAAACATACAAGCTAGGAGAGATTGGAATGACATATTCTAAACCTTAAAAGATAACAATCTTCAGTCAAGAATACTCCATCCAGCAAAAATATCCTTCAGATATGAGGGAGAAATTGAATCTTTCCCAGACAAACAAAAGCTAAGAGACTTCGTAGCCACAAGACCCCCTTACAAGAAATCCTCAAGAAGGCCCTCATACCTGAAAAAAGGAAATATGGGAGAAAGGGGTCACAAAACACCGAGTAAGGAGACAAATAGACAGCATCAAAATAGGATAGCAAATATACAAATATAGCAATAGGATAAAGGGAAGGGAAACAGCAAAAACAAACACAATCTTATCACTTTAACCACAAACACAACACAAGTTGGAATAAGAGATGACAATAATAACTTAAGAAGGAAGGAGGAAAGGGACTGAATCAGTTTAGGCTAAGGAAATAAGAGGCCACCAGAAAATGGACTATGTTATGCACGAGATTCTGAATACAAACTTCAGCATAGCCACTGAACTTAAAAACAGAACAGAGACACAAAAATTAAGTAAGGAAATAAGAAACTCCAGATGTCAATGGGTAGTCCAAAACACACAGGACAAGAAACAAAGGTAATGCAGGAAAACCAGACAACGAGTGACAGAATGACAGCATTAAGCCTCATGAGTCAATAATCACCCTCAAGGTAAATGGATTGAACTCTCCAATAAAAAGACACAGAGTGGCAAGATGGATTAAAGAACAAGAGCCAACAATTTGTGGCCTCCAAGATTCACACTTCAGCTCCAACGACAAATACAGGCTCAGAGTGAAAGGGTGGAAGATGATAATCAAAGCTAATGGCAAAAAATAGAAAGCAGGTGTTGCAAAACTTACATCAGACAAGTAGATTTCAAGATAAAGCAGGTAAAGAGAGACATAGAAGGTCAGTATATAATGATCAAAGGGACACTACATCAAGAAGAAATAGTTCTTATAAATATCTATGCACCCAACACAGGAGCACCAAAGTTCATAAAGCAATTATTAACAAACCTAAAAGAAGATATTAAAAATAACACAATAATAGTAAGGGACCTCACATCATTGGACAGATCATCCAGACAGAAAATCAACAAGGAAACAGAATTAAATGAAAAGCTAAAACAGCTGGAATTAATAGACATATATAGAACACTCCATCCAAAAACAGCAGAATACACATTCTTCTCAAGTGCACACGGAACATTCTCAAGGGTAGACGATATGTTGGGAAAGAAGGAAAGCCTCTATAAATTTTTAAAAAATCGAAATAATAACAAGCATCTTCTCTAATCATAATGCTATGAAGCTAGAAATTAATTATAAGAAAAAAGCTGAGAAAGGGACAAAGATGTGGAGACCAAACAATATGCTATTGAACAAGCAATGGATCATTGAAGAAATTAAAGAAGAAATCAAAAAACATCCGAAGACAAATGAAAATGATAAAATGCCATACCAACTCATATGGGATACAGCAAAAGCTGTATTAAAAGAGAAAGTCAACACAATATAAGCACACGTTAACAAACAAGAAAAATCCCAAATAAGTAGCCTCAAATTATACCCAACTGAATTTGAGGAAGAACAAACAAAGCCCAAAGTCAGCAGAAGGAGAGAAATAATAAAAATCAGAGCAGAAATAAATGCTACTGAAACATAAAAGGCAGTAGAAAGGATCAATAAAACAAAGAGCAGGTTCTTTGAGAAGATAAATAAAATTGACAAGTCCCTAGCCAGACTCAAAAAGAAAAAAAGAGAGAAAGCTCAAGTAAACAAAATCAGAAATTAAAGAGGAGAAATAACAGCAGATTCCGGAGAAATACAAGGGATTTTAAGAGAATACTATGAAAAACTATATGAAAACAAAATGGAGAACCTAGAGGAAATGGATAAATTCTTAGACTTTTACAATCTCCCAAAGCTAAGTCGAGAAGAAGCAGACAGTTGGAATAGACCAATCACAAAGAAGGAGATTGAAACAGCAATCAAAAGCAGCCCAAAGAATAAAACCCTAGGTACACATGGCTTTCCTGCTGAATTCTACCAAACATTCAAAGAGGATTTAATATCTATTCTTTTCAAGTTAGTCCAAAAAATTAGGGAGGATGGAACACGTCCTAACACATTCTATGAGGCCAACATCACGTTGATACAAAAGCCTGATAAGGACAGCACGAAAAAGAAAACCTACAGGCCAATATCGCTGATGAACATAGATGCAAAAATTCTCAACAAAATTTTGGCAACTTGAATTCAGCAATACATCAAAAGGATCATACATCATGATCAAGTGGGATTCATATTAGGGACTCAGGGATGGTTCAACATCCGCAAATCAATCAACATGGTACACCACATCAACAAATTTAGAAATAAAAAACACATGATCATCTCAATAGATGCAGAGAAAGCATTTGACAAAATCCAACAGCAATATATGAAAAAAATTGTGAACAAAATGGGGATAGAAGGAAATTACCTCCACATAATAATGGTCATATATGACAAACCCACAGCCAACATCATACTCAATGGGCAAAAACAGAGCACCAGCCCCCTGAAAACAGGAATAAGACAAGGATGCCCTCTATCACCACTCTTATTCAACATAATGCTGGAGGTTTTGATCGGAACAATTAGGCAAGAGAAAGGAATAAAAGGAATCCAAGTAGGGAGGGAAGAAGTGAAACTCTCGCTGTTTGCAGATGACATGATCTTACATACAGAAAACCCCAAAGAATCCATTAGAAAACTTTTAGAAATAATCAACAACTACAGCAAAGTTGCAGGATATAAAATCAACTCACATAAATCAGCAGCATTTCTATACACTAATAATGGACTAACAGAAAAAGAACTCCAGAACACGATACCATTCACAATTGCAACAAAAAGAATAAAATACCTCAGGGTGAATTTAACTAAGGAAGTGAAGGACCTATACAACAAAAACTACCAGGCTTTCCTAAAAGAAGTGGAGGATGACATAAAGAGATGGAAAGACATTCCATGTACATGGGTTGGAAGAATGAAATATCCATACTACCTAAAGCAATCTATAGATTCAATGCAATCCCAATCAGAATCCCAATGTCATATTTTACAGAAATAGAACAATGAATCCTAAAATTCATATGGGGCAACAAAAGACACAGAATTACTAAAGGAATCCTGAGAAAAAAGAACAAAGCTGGAGGCATCACAATCCCTGACTTCAAAACATGCTACAAAGCTACAGTAATCAAAACAGCATGGTACTGGTACAAAAATAGGTGCACAGATCAATGGAACAGAATTGAAAACCCAGAAATAAAACCACACATCTATGGACAGCTAATCTTTGACAAAGTATCTAAGGGCCTACAATGCAGAAAAGAAAGTCTTTTCAACAAATGGTGCTGGGAAAACTGGAAAGCCAGATGTAAAAGAATGACAATTGACCATTCTTTTTCACCATTCACAAAAGTAAACTCTAAACGGATCAAAGACCTAAAGGTAAGACCTTAAACCATAAGGCTTCTAGAGGAAAATGTAGTCAGTACACTGTTTGACATCAGTATTAAAAGGATATTTTCGGACACCGTGTCTTCTCAGACAAGGGAAACAATAGAAAGAACAAACAAATGGGACCTCATCAAACTAAAGAGCTTCTTCAAGGCAAGGGAAAACAGGATTGAAAGAAAAAACAACCCACTAATTGGGAAAAATATTTGCATGTCATATATCCAACAAAGGGTTAATCTCCATAATATATAAAGAACTTACACAACTCAACAACAAAAAATCAAACAACCTGATCAAAAATTGGGCAGGAGACATGAACAGACATTTCTCCAAAGAAGATATATGGATGGCCAATAGGCACATGAAAAGATGTTCACCATCACTGATCATCAGGGAAATGCAAATCAAAACTACACTAAGATATCACCTTACACCCATTAGAAAAATTATCCCTCATACACTGCTTGTGGGAGTGCAAACTGGTTCAGCCACTATGGAAAACAGTATGGAGATTTCTCAAAAAATTAAAAATAGAAATACCATATGACCCAACCATCCCACTACTGGGTATATATCCAAAGAACTTGAAGTCAGCAATTCCAAAAGTCTCATGCACCCCAATGTTCATTGCAGCATTATTTACAATAGGTAAGACGTGGAAGCAACCTAAGTTCCCATCAACTGATGATTGGATAAAGAAGATATGGTATATATATACAATGGAATACTACTCAGCCATAAAAAAGAATAAAATTGACCCATTGATAATAACAAGGATGGACCTTGAGTGAATTATGTTAAGTGAAATAAGCCAGATAGAGAAAGATAATCTCTGTATGACTCCACTCATATGTGGAATTTAAACATTTAGACAAAGAGAACTGATTAGTCGCTACCAGAGGAAAGGAGGGGTGGGCACAAAGGGTGAAGGGGTGCACCTACAACGTGACTGACAAACAATAATCTACAGCTAAAATTTTACAAGATTTTAAACTATCATAAACTCAATAAAAATTATTAGTAAAAAGAAAAACAGTATAGTACTGACATAAAAAGAGCAACATAGACAAATAGAACCCAATTGTGAGCCCAGAAATAAACCCATGTGTATATGGGCCACTACATTTATAAGAGAGCCAGAATAATCAATGAGGAAAGGACTGTCTCTTCAATAAATGGTACTGGCAAAACTGGATAGTCACATGCAAAAGAATAAAATTGGACTCCTATCCAACACCTCTCACAAATACTAGCTCCAAATAGATTTAAAACTCTAACATAAGATCTGAAACCATAGCAATTTTAGACCAAAATATAGGGAAAAAATCTCCTTGACATTGGTTCGAGCCATAGTTTTTTGGATACCACACCAAAAACACAAGCAACAGAAGTTAATATAAACAAGTGGAACAACATCAAACTAAAATTCTTTCACACAGCAAAAGTAACAATCATCAAAATGAAAAGGTAGCATATGGACTGTGGGAAAATATTTTCAAACTTTGCATCTGATAAGTGGTTAATAACCAAAACATATAAGAAACATACAAATTAATAGCAAAACATAAATAATCCAATTAGAAAACGCGCAGAGGAACTGAATGGACATTTTTCCAAAAAGACATATAAATGCAGAAGTTACATGAAAAGATGCTCAACGTCAGTAATCATCATGGAAATGCAAATCAAAACCACAGTAAGCTATTACTTCACACCTGTTAGAATGTCTATTATCCAAAATCCTGGAGATAAATACTGTTGGAACGGAGGTGGAGAAAAGTAAACTTTTTGTGCACTGTTTGTTAGAAGGTAAATTGATATGTCCACTATGTGAAACAGTATGAGATTTCTCAAAAAAATAAAAAATAAAAATAGAACTACCGTGTGATGCTGCAATCCCACTTCTGGGTACATATCCAAAGGAAACTAAATTGCAATCCCAAAGAGATGTCTGCTCTCCGATGTTTATTGCAGCATTATTCACAATATCTACAACATAGAAAATACCTAAGTGTCCATCATTGGATGAATGAATAAGGAAAATGTGATATATGTGATATATATATATATACACACATTTATATGTGTGTGTTTGTGTATAAATATATATAATGGAAAATTATTCAGCCACAAGAAGACAATCCTGCCGTTTGCAACAACATGGAGGCACATTGAGGATATTGTGCTATGTGAAATGTCAGACAGCAAAAGAAAATGCTGTATGATATCACATATATGTGGAATCTAAAAAATTAAACAAATGCAAATAAGTAGAATACTCATGCTCAAACTTCCAGTTATAGTATGAATCCATTTTAAGGATCTAATTTACAGCATCGATGCTATAGTGAGCCAAGGTGTATTACAAAGTTTTTGTAAACAAAAGTTGTGAAGAGAATATATCCTAAATGTTCTAACCCATAGAGATAAGACTGAGTCCCTGAGGTGATGGAGGTGTTAGCTCACCTTATTGTAGCAATCATATTGCATAATGTGTCTATATCAAATCATAACATTGTACCCCTACTCAATGTTACATGTCAATTATATCTCAATAGAGCTGGAAAAAGATAAAATTAAATAAAATGTGTAATTAGCAGATTTGAACTAGCCATACAAAAGAGGACAGCACTTAGTGCCTGACTCTTTTTGCATATATTTAAGAGTATGTAGAGTAAGCTTTCAATGTTGTTACATAATTCTTAAAATTTTAAATTCCCTAGCTTCAATTTTCTCTTTTCTAAATGTAATATGAGATAATAAATATAACTTTAGGTAAATGTTTAAAGAAGTAAACGAAATTTGTGGAAATACTTTGTTGAGTCCCAAGAAAATATTCAAGAGGAAGATGTGTCTTCATGTAGGGGCATGCTTGTCCATATTGTCTTTCAAATAACCACATGCACACGTATGTACATACCCAAGTGCATTTATTATCCCTTCTTTAATGCTTACTGGCAACTTGAAAGAAAATTGGAGGGTATAGGAATGAAAGGATGAACATTTAAATTAACATGACATTAAAGAAATGTAGAAATTTAGATCCAGGATTTAAAGTAGCCTAGGTGACCCAAAAGTTAAAAATGAATTGCTTTTTCTATCTTAGTGTCTCACAAACCTCAAAGTCAGAACCACAGTTTCATTTCTAAAATATGAAATTCTCTGAATAAGATAATGAGGATCAATATCTCCAAATTGATTTTAGATTTCTACTTCTACTTGAGGAGGAAAACCAACACCAAATGATTTACCCGAAGGAGGCTAAATAAATTGAGAGGCTTAAATTCAGGTTCCTTAAACAAAATTTCATCAGATAAATGAATGTATTAGATTTATTTTGCTGCTATAAAAAATTACCACACTAACCAATTTAACAACAACAACAACATTTCATCTTAAAATCCTGGATGTCAGAAGCCTGAAAGGAGTCTTACTGGCATAAAACAACGAGGTCTGCACATCCTGGTTCCTTCTGGAGGCTCCAGGTGAGAATCAGACTGCTCTTCTCTTCCAGGTCTAGCGGCCACCTGCATGCCTCTGCTCATGGCTCTTCCCTTAACTTTAAAACCAGCAGTTTAACAATTTCAAGTCTCTCTCTCACTTTAATTCTTCTGTCTCTCTCTTCTGTATTTAAAGAACCGTGTGACTAAGTTATTTCCACCTGCAAAGCAATGCTAATATTTTTAAGGTCAGTTTATTAGCAACCTTATCCAACTTGCTACCTTAAACTCTCTTTGCTATAAAATAACGTATTCAAAGATCAAAAGTTCTTGGAAAGACTTTCCTTTCTCCATTGCATATTATTGGCTCCTTTGTTGAAAATTAGCTGTCCACAGATGTGTGGGTTAATTTCTGGGCTCTCAATTCTCTTCCATCAATCTGTGTCTGTTTTTGTGCCAGTTCCATGCTGTTTTGATAACTATAGCTTTGTAGTATGTTTTGAAATCAGGGAGTATGATACCTCCAGCTTTGTTCTTTTTTCTTAGGATTGCTTTGGACTTTCAGGGTCTTTTCTTCTTCCATATAAATTTTAAGATTCTTTGTTTTATTTCCATGAAAAATGTTGTTGGGATTATTCTTTGGGGTTTCATTGAACCTGAAGATTGTATTATGTAATATAGACATTTTAACTATGTTAGTTCTTGCAAACCATGAGCTTAGAATATATTTCCATTTCTTTATGTCTTCTTCAATTTCATTCAACAGTGCCTTATAATTTTTAGTGTACGGGCTTTCACATCATTTATTAAAGTTATTCCCAGATATTTTATTTTTTAATTGTAACTGTAAATGGTATTTTCTTCCTATTTCCTCATCACCCCCTCTCCTTTGTGACATTGGCACTTCTCTGTGCAGCCTTGAGAGGCCTGGCAAGCCCCTCCTCTTAGGAACTGTGAGTAATAGATACACTTCCCCAGACGCACACATTCTGGCAGTGAAACAGCCTTTGCCCAGGTAGGGGGTGCAGTTGCCACGGTGCCTTGCAGTGTACAGAAGGCAGATCCCCAAATTTCCCTGACTCTGCTCTTCAGCTTCTGTTCCAGTTATATGATGTCAAGTCCACCCAGCGCACTCCAAATTCAACACCTGGGAGTCACCCTTAGCTTCTCTTCTTGACCCTGAGATCACTTACCACATGGGTGAACGTACACTTACATGAACTGATCGACTGCTCTATTTCCTATGTAATGGGATTGTATTCTTGATTTGTCTTCCTGCTAGTTTTTGTTAGTGTGCAGAAACACAACTGACTTTTCTATGTTGATTTTGTACCCTGAAACTTTATTCATTAATTATTTCTGACAGTTTTTTTGTGGATTCTTTAGGGTTTTCTCTATATATAATCATGTCATCTGCAAATAGTGATAGATCTACTTCTTCTCCAATTTGGATCATTTTAATTTTTTTCTTGCTTAATTGCTCTGTCTGGAACTTCAAATACTATGTGGAGTAAGAATGGCAAGAGTGGGCATCCTTGTCTTGTTCCTGTTCTTAGAGAGATAGCTTTCAATTTTTTGTTTTTAATTACAATTTTAGCTATGGATTTGCCATATATGACCTGTGTTATGTTGAAGTACTCTCCTTCTATAGCTATTTTCAAAAGAATTTTTAGCATAAATGGATATTTAATCTTATCAAATATATTCTCTGCATCTATTCAGATGATCATGCAATTGTTTTCTCTATTTTGCTAATGTGGTGTATCACATTGATTGATTTGCAGATGTATAACTGTCACTGCATTCCTAGAATAAATCTCACTTAACTGTCATGTAGGACCTCAAAGGTTCTTGAGATTTGAATGTGGGCATCTTTTGGAGACCCTTATACTTCCTCCTGCAAAGTAATTTTCAGAATTGCTGTAACTCAAATTTTCTTGTATAAAGAAACAAATAGAGATTTTATCACAAACTGAGGAGTGCATGAATACGTCTTTCTTTAAAATTTACTTGCAGAAATACTTTTTCATGGGAAAGTCCTAAAACTACTTACACCTTACTCTCATACAAGACCATGGCAATTTTATTCAAATACTGGTGCACAGATTAGGATCTGCAGCATGAACATCACCTAGATGCTTGTTAGAAATTCAGAGTCTCTGGGACCACAGGAGACCTTTTGAATCAGAATCTGCATTTGAACTAGAATCCCAGGTGACTCATGTGAAGTTAGAGAAGTGCTGGTCTTGAATAGATTTCCTCACCTCCACCATTGGCATTTGGGACTGGATAAGTATTTGAGTTGTGTGTTGTCTTGTGCATTTCAGGTGATTAGCTGCGGTCATTAAGATATTGTCAGTAGCTCAAGGGGGAAATCACCATTGATTTAAGCATCTTATGACAGTAGTAAAAGAGATATTCCTGTCTTATGTGATGTAGGCTCTTTGCTCCAAGATGGTCTATAACCACCCTGTACACCCAACTTCTTTGGTGCCTTTCCTTCCCTGGGGAGGAAAGGCCCCTGGTTATAGTCCTCAGATCTAGCTCATAATAAACTCACCCCAATTTTGATTTATATATTGGTTATGGATCATTTGCAGTGACACTTGGAAGCACTTTACACTTCCTATTTTCTCTTCAAGTTGGGTCTTCATTAATATCACCTAATTGTCAACATGAGCACTTCCATTGCACAGTGCTATGTTCACTTTTGTATTACCATCTTTGATAAATACTCTAGTTGATTGATTAGCCAGCAAACATCTGTGGACGCCTCTGATATCTGGACTAACTGGGGTTATCTCTCAGTTGACTTCAGGTAAAAGTTTTTGCTCCCATTTTCTTGATCCCCTCATTAAGTGTCTGTTAGTTTCTCAGACTCACCTGGATGGGAAATCTGAGTGGGAGGTCTTAATGTGGAAGCCCAAATTCCTTCCTGGATGGTTGATAATGGAGACTGAAGTTCTGATCCCAGACAAGACAGTGGGAAAGAGTGAAGCACCAGTCCCTGAGCCAGACTTAGGAGCTCAAAAGAAACAACGATGTCCCTTCTAGCCTAAGGTTGCACACACTGAAGGACTGCGGCAGAGGAAATATTTACACCTTCCTATATCTGCTCATTAGACACATTTACTCATGTTACTACCACTTCTAAGTACATGATTTTCCTGCAGGACAGTGGTTTGGACAGAAAGTAAATTTTTCCTACTGATTCTCTGTAACTAGGAGAGGAGGCTATAAGCCAGCTGAACTCAGTATTTATTGCACCTTCCCTATTAACTCACTATCCTTCCAACAATTTAAACCCCTTAGCACACTTTCCCAAGCCTGAAGTAAAGTTTTCTCCAAAGTCTAAGAGAGAGGAATCTGTCTTGATGAGTCCGTTGGATCATCAATGCATTTACTGGTGATGGGAACACAACCCATGATATCTTCAGAAAATTAACATTCCTCCCTTATAAAAGGGTCAAATTTCCCTTTAATATAAACTTTAGGCACTATTATTCTTGACCTCCTGACCCTTTTGCAAAAACTATCAGAAATTTCACTGCTATATCTCAGGCTAAAAGCCTCATTATAAAATATTTGTTAATTATAAAATATATATTTAGATCTTTTTATGCACCATGATGTATCTACTGTTACTGAGCCAGGTTCGTTTTTGCCCGCTGCCCAGAAACCCAAACACTGAGATGACGAGATTGCAGCAAAGAGAGGATCTGCTCACAAGGCAGCCACGTAAGGAAACAAGAGCATGAGCCTCAAATTCACCTCCCTGAAAATAGGGACTCAGAGATACTTATGGGATTGGGGCAAGGTTGTCTGAAATGTGGAAAGAGGTGGTTGGAGGTGAGTTAATTGACGATCTGTGCAAGAATAGTCAGACTCCATGCCTCTTCACAGGACCCATGTTCACAAAATGACAGCATTAGCATGATATGAGGGTGGAGTTTTTAGCCTATTGACATCAAACGGTCGCCTCTCAGACATCTTTGAGGGCCTGGTTGATGAGTTGGTGGTCTCAACTGGCCTGAAGTGGACAAGGAGTTCTAATTCCTGAAAAACAGCTCACACACCCATTACCATGGTGACACAGGCTCCAGGGAGATGTCATCTATAGGAGCCCAGTGGGAGTCAGCATATTGCCTAAGCAGCACAGTTAACAATGGGTGAGTTACACAGCTAAAAGCTATAATCAGAAATTGCAAAAAGGAGAAATCTTTAGTACCTAGATACTTAATCATCAATGGCTGTTTGTCGGTTTCACTTGGAACATTTTAGAACTTGTCTGATTTAATTTTCAGAAATATTTGTTCTAGGCTGTAGTACTATTATGTGCTCCATTCTCAGGAGTAGGATTCAGAGGGATTTAATGTTCTGCTCAAAGTTATAAACTGAGTACAGGATGGAGCCTTGGTGGGAATTCTGCTAGAACGCTTCACTTTTGCAAACTCTGAGACAGAGATGATTTTGCCCATGGGGATATTTGATAAAGACTAAAGGGATCCTGCCAAATAGCTACAATGCACAGGTGCAAACACAGCAGAAATATTTATTTAGCCCCAAATGTTAAGAGTAAGGAAGTGAGAAAACTTAGTCTACATCAGAATTTTCCAACCTCATTATGCATACAAATCCTTAAGGATTTTAGTTGAAATGTAAATCCTGATTCAGCAAGTGGCCCCAAGGACTCTGCATTTATAAAACGCTCCCAGGTGGTATTCATGCTGCAGATTCTGGTCTGTGGATCACACCTTGAGTAGCAAGGTATGGTCCTGTGTTAGAGACATGTATAGGTTGTTTTAGGTCTTCTCTGCCAAAAATTGGTTTTGCATGTAAATTTAAAAGAAAATTGTTCCACTCATTGCAGAGACTGTGATAACTTTTGTGTTTGATTCTTTCATTTAAGGGCACTTAAGTGTCATCAACTAGTAAACGTCTGAAAGAGACTGTAGTAGGCAGAATAAGAGCCTTCAAAAAAAGTCCACATACTAATACCAAGAAAACTTGAATATGGTAGTTCACAGAGGAAAGAGGCATTGAGCTACAGATGACATAAGATCGCTAATCATTGATCTTAAGGTTAGCCTGGATTACCCACGTTGATGTAATATAATGACAATGGCAATGCTCCTTTAAATATGGAAAGAGGAAGTAAGTTGGACCTTTATCTTAAGGGCATTTGTTCTTGCCATATGAAATGTTTAAAGCAGATATACAATGCATGCTCAATGGCCATGTCAGGCCCTTTTGGAAAAACAAAGTCAGGCTGACTTAGGTTTACACTAAATGTCTTCCTCATATACTCCTTTTGCTTGCCATTTCTATTTGTCATTAGAAGAAGAAATTTAGTGTCAATTTGGAGATTTTTGGTTCCATCAGCTAACACAGTGAATTCTCCATTTCATAAGTTTAAATGTGGTTCTGAATTTGAAGCATTAAGATAGGAAAAATAACATCATTAAAATTTAGGTCACCCATTCTACATTAAATCTTTTGGTCCAAATTTCTACATTCCTTGAATTTCATGTGAATTCTAATGTTCACTCTTTTCATTTCTTTATCTTACAACTTTCTCTAAAGGTTCTTTCAATGTAATAGATGGGACTATGAATGATTATATATGCATGTACATATATGTGAAAGAATGTGGTTCTTTGAAACAAAAATGTATACAAATACACACATATGCACACCCACTTTTTTGTCTGGTAACATATGATGTAATATTTTGCCTCATCATACTTAAGATGAACTCTGACTCTAAAGCTATATTGTGTAAATCTACTTACTACTATTCATGTTTGTCTATCCAAGTAGCTTGCAATTGGAGACCTGTATTTCATTGTCAAGTTTTGCTAGTGACCATGGTAGGCATGATAGACAGTGATGTGAATAAGAAAAAAAGATCCTAATGAGTATTAAAAATGCACGGTCAGTTTAATAAGCAGGATGTTAAGTCTGCACTATGAGGAAGATCAGTTAATGTAGTGATATGCAAAGGAATGATGGTCACAAAAGTGAGAAACAGTTGTCACAGATTTTCCTCTTTTCAAACTTATATAAATACCTGTGGTTGCCAAGAGTAGTTTTCTACATAGGAATAGCAAAACCCATCTTAGTTAAACAAAAGAAACAATACTCAGTATGATATGTTTTATTTCAGAAGAAATTGCTTTTAAGAGATTCATGTAGTCCATTGAAATAAATGGAAATTTCCAAATATTTCACACTCAATCTTAGGAATAACACTGCAAGAGTAGGAAAACGACAAAAGGAAAAACTCTTGGATATCAGGGAGATCACAAATGTTAATCATATAGTTAAATAAATTGTACAGAGATGTTGAAATCAAAGAAATAAAAATTCCAGGAAAAAATGAAAGTGGTATGTTCTACTTCCACAATGAGAGAGGAATCACAGTTTCTGGCTCTGAGCTTTGAACCCTGCAATCACAGGCACTTCTTAAACACTAGGACAATTGGTCCTCATATACCTGCTATCCCAAAGACTGTTTTCTGAGCCCTTTTATGTCTTTGTCTGTCATTTCATAGGATGAAAGAACACTCTACTGAACCCAGCTTGCAAGTAGATGTTTAGGAACATCTTCATATAAGTCTTATCAAACATTTCAGTGGAAGCTGCACAGAATGGCTATCACTTTCATAAAGTGAAATAACACTGTGCTGAACCTATATTACAAGTAGCTGTTTAGGAACATCTTCATAAAAGTGTTTTGAAATATTTCTGTACTGGCATCACAGAATATCTGTCACGTTCATTCACTTACAGAACACCGTGCTGAACCCATCTTGCAGTAGCTGTTTAGGAAGATCTTCACATGTCTTTTCACACATTTTGCTATATGCTGTAGAGAATTCCTATCACTATCATGCAATGAAGGAACACATGCTAAACTTAGCTTGCAAGTAGCTGTTTAGTAACATCTACATTTGTGTCTTTTCAAACATGTTAGTATATGCTATGCAAAATGTTTATCACTTTCATAAAATGATAGAACACTGTGCTGTACTCAGCTTGCAGGCAGATGTTTAGGAACATCTTCATAAAAGTCTTTTCAAACACTTCACTATGCACCACTGAGAATGGCTATCACTTTCACACAATGAAAAAAAACTGCTTACACAACTTGCACGTAGTTGCTAAGAATATCTGCATAGAAGTCTTTTCAAAAGTTCAATATAAGCCATACAGAATAGCTGTCACTTTTATACAATGAAAGAAAACTGTGCTGAACCCAACTTTATAGTACCCACTTAGGAACATCTTCATATGCTTTCTCAAACATTTCACTGTAAAGACACTGTGCTGAACCCAACTTGCAAGAATCTGTTTATGAATATCTCCATATAATTATAATCAATCATTTCAGCATACAACGTATGGAATATCTATCACTTTCTTATATTGAAAGAACACTGTTCTGAGCACAGTTTGCAAGTAGTTTTGGCAACAGCTTCAACAAAGCTTTTCAAACATTTCTCTACGATCATGAAAGAATGTCTATCACTTTCATTCAGTTATAGAACACTGTGCTGTAATCCAGTTTGAAATTAGCTGTTTAGGAAAACTTAATACAGGCTTTCCAAACGTTTCATTATACGTAATTTGGAATTGTCGTCACTTTCATCCCATGTAAAAAATACTCTACTGAACTCAGCTTGCATGCAGCTGTGAGGAACATCTTCATATAAGTCTTTTCACATGTTTAACTATGTCATAAAGAATGACTATTACTTTCATTCAGTAAAACACAAATCTACTGAACCCAACTTGCATGCAGTTGTTTAGAAACATCTTCACATAAGTCCTTACAGAGATTATAGTATATGCTGTACAGAATGGTTATCACTTTCATTCACTTAAAGAACACTGTGCTGAACCACACTTGCAGGAAGATGTTTAAGAATAGTTTCATAAATTTCTCTTCAATATGTCACTATAAGTTGTGGAGAATACCAATCAGTCTCACATAATGAAAGAACATTCTGCTGAAAAAAAAACTCGAAGCTAGCTTCTTAAGATCATCTTCATGTAAGTCTTTCCAAATATTTCACTATAAGCTGTCCAGAATTGCTATCACTTTCATACAAGAGTGCTGTGTTGGACCTGGCTTTCAAATAGTGGTTTTAAAATACCTGATATAAGTTTCTTCAAGCATTTCAGTATATGCTGTCTAGAAAGCCTATCACTTTCATTCACTTAAAGAGAACCCTGCTGAATCAATCTTTCAAGTAGCTGCTTAGGAATATCTTCATGTAATTCTTTTTACACATTTCACCTAAGCCATTCAGAACGGCTGTCGCTTTCATACAATGAAAATGCTGTGCTACAAACAGCTGCAAGTAGCTGTTGGCATCATCTTCATATAAATCTTTTCATCATTTCAGCACATGCTGTACAGAATGGTTATCACTTTCATTAAATGAAAGAGCTCTGTGCTGAACTCAGCTTGCAAATAGTTGTTTAGGAACAATTTCATGTAAGTCATTTCAGATATTTCACTATAAGCCATACATAAGGGCTGGCACATTCATACAATGGAGATCACTGTGCTCGACCCAGTTTGCAGATGCTGTTTAGCAACATCTTCATTGTATGTCTTTTCACAATTTTTCCTAAATCCTATAAAGAAGGGATATCATTTTCATAATAGAATAAAACTGTGCTGAAACAGCTTGCAAGTGGTTGTTTAGGAACACCTTCATGTAGTTCTTTAAAAACATTTCAGCATAAGCCGTACAGAATGGCTGTCACATTCACAGAATTTTAAAACACACTATTGAACCCAGCATTACCTATAGGTGTTTAGGAACACCTTCCTATGAGCCTTTTCAAACATTTTAGTATATGCCATAGAGAATGGTTATCACTTTCATACAGTGAACGATCACCGTGCTGAATCCAGTTTGCAAGATGCTGTTTAGGAACATCTTCAGGGCAAGTCTTTTCAAACATTGGACTATATGCCATAAAGAATAGCTAACACATTCATGCAATGAAATAAGACTGTGCTGAATTCAGCACTGAAATAGCCACTTAGGAAAATCTTCATTCATTTCAGACATTTTTTATAAGCCATACAGTGTGGCTATCACTGTTGTATAATGAAAGAGCACTGTACTGAATCCAGTTTGCAAGTAGCTCTTTAGGAATATTTTCATATAACTTTTCAAACATTTCACTGTGTGTAGTACAGAATAACTATCACATTCATGGAAATAAAGAACACTCTACAGAAGCCACATTGCAAAAAGCTGTTTAGGTTAATCTTCCCATAAGTCTTTTCAATCATTTCAGTATACACCATAGAGAATGGTATCACTGTCATACAATGAAAGTCTTGCCTTTTATGACAACGTGGATGGACATCAAGGGTATTATGCTAAGTGAAATATGTCAGTCACAAAAAGACAAATACTGTATGATCTCTCTTATTTGAGAAATCTGAAAATGAATAAATAAAGTTTATAGATACAGAGACCAAGTTGGTGGTTGCCAGAGGTGGGGGGTGGGAGGAGGGAGAAATGGATAGAAGGGATAAAGAGTTTAAGCATAAGATAAAATGAGATTATTAAAGTAACAAACATACCAAACTGCTTTATAGACATTAAAAGTTAAGCTAAACATACATCAAAAATGATATATGTTATGGTGATGATGATGATGACAATGATTATTATTAGCAGGATATTCAACAATGATTGAATGTTCATATATAAAAAACTTTGACACATCCATACAACATAACACTACTCACCAATAAAAAGGAAGAGATTTTTGATATTTACAACAACTGGATAGACCTCAAGAAAATTGTGCTGAGTTAAAAAAGCCAACCAGAAAACTATACACTATATATATGTATTCAAATTGATGATATTGTATTGATGGAGAATAGATCAGAAGTCTCTAAGGTTTAGCATTGGGGAGAGGATGCGACTACTAAGAAATAACACAAAGGAGTTTCTTCATGGTAATGAAAGTCAGTATTATAATTGTAGTGATGTTTACATAAATTTAGACATGTGGTAAAAATTCATAGAACTCTATACTCAAACACCACAAAAATTTATATAAAAACTGGTGATATGCAAATGAGGTCTGTACCTAAGTCAATAGTACTTTACCAAAGTCTCTTTACTGGTTTTGATAATGCACTGTGGTTACCTAAAATAATCTTTCAGAGAAACTGAATGAAGGGCACATAGGAACACTTTGTACTATTTTTGCAACTGCATGTGATTCAAACACAAAAATACATCAATATAAATTTGTAATAAGAAAAATTTAAAAGCTATTATGAATAAAGTGTCATTCTTCCCTGAACTGATGTAAAAATCTACTGAAATATCCATAAAATAATCTCAGAACAATTTCGTGAGTGAAGTTAGAAGCAGATTCTAAAATTTTTATCATCAAGATTGTAGAATAAGTGGCTCCTGAGTTCATTCTCCATCACAAAAAGGCCAGCAACTATCCATAAAAAAACAAAAAACTTTGTGAAAATCCCAGAACCTGGGATGAGGCTCAAGAAACACCTTAGACCACAGAAACAGAGAATTACCATTTTGACAAGGTAAGAAAAACACTTTCAGTTTGACTATTTTGTCCCTTCCCCCAGCCAGCAGATCCTATCTTGTAAGGGTTCACTATAGTTTCTCTACTGAGAAAAAGAGAGCTAAAAATGAACATCCAGCTTCCCAAGAGTTGTGAAACACTTATCAGAAAGTCTACTTGGATCTTGCCTCACGAAGATTGCTGGAGCATCAGCAGGGGTGGACCACAAGGGGTCACATAAAGAGAGAGAGTAGGGGGCTTACAGCAACAAACATACAGGTATTGGCAGGCTGAATTCCTGCAGGTGTGGTGCTGGAGCAGAAATCTCAACCAGCACCTCTGCTCATCTACAGAGCCAAGCTTGTTGTCCCTCTGACCAGGATGTTCACTCAGCAGCATCGTCTCTTTTGGGACCCTTGCTTGTAGTCATGACCAATCATGTAGTCCAACCAGAGCACTACTTTGCCATGGAACACAGTGTGCTACTCTGACTAGAGGTGACTGAGAGCATACCTTGTGGCCCCATTTGACCTTGAAGCACAGCCAGCAGGCCCAACTCAACATAGAGCACAGCCATCCACTCAAGTCCTGCTTGAACGTAGAGCCCAGTCATCAGTCCTTCCTCTGACCTCAGACAACAGGCAGAGAACTTATTCAACAAAAGACCCCAGCAGTAAGCCCTACATTCCTGTGGATGTCACCAGAAGAACTTTTTAGAAGACCAAATTTACCCAAACAGTGAAGGTCTTTTTCTGCTGAAGCACAGCTGTAAGGCGTGCAAAATAAGACAACTTATTCAAATGTGCTGATACCAATGCAATAATACAAGTATGAGAAAGATTCAGGTAAACGTGATACTGACAAAGGAAAATAATGAGCTCCAATAACTGACCATAAAGAAATATAGATCTATGAATTGTCTGGTAAAGAATCAGAATAATACTCTTAAAGAAGCTCAGTGAAATACAAGAATGAATTGGTAAACAACTAAAGAAAATTAGGAAAGAAATGCATGAACAAAATGAGACCTTCAACAAAGAAATATAAACCATCAAAAAAAACCAAACAATTCTAGAGCTAAATAATATGACTGAGCTGAAAAAGTCAATATAGAGTTTCAAATAACATTTTTCAACAAGCAGAAGAAAAAATCAGTGAACTTGGAAAAAAAGCATTTAAAATTATATAATCAGAGTGGCAATGAGAAAAAAAAGAATAAAACAAAGTGAAGAATGCCTACAGGACTTATATGACCCTTTCAAGCAAAGCAACATTCATATTATGGGAAACCAAGAAAGAGAAGAGAGAAAAAGGGACATCCAGATTCATGAGGACCAAAAGTTCCTAAATAAGTTGAACTCCAAAAGGGCTATACAGACGTACATTATAGTTAAATTATCAATAGTCAAAGACAAGGAGAGTATTTTGAAAGCAACAACAGAAAAGCAACTTGTCATATTGAATGGATCATAAATAAACCTATCGGCAGTTTCTCAGGAGAAATTCTGCAGGTCAGGGAAGAGTATGATGATATATTCAAAATGTTGAAAGAAAAAAGAAAGGTCAATGAATAATAATATATTCATGAATCTGACTTTGACTATATACTTACTTTTACCAGTGAGTTTGACACATTCATATGACTTTATATTGTTAATTAGGGTCTTTTCATTTTACTTTGGAGAACTTTCTTTAGCATTTTTTGTAAGGCAGGTCTACTACTAACGAATTCCCTTAGCTTTAGTGCATTTGGGAATGACTTTCTGTCTTCTGCATCTCTGAAAGACAGCTTTGACAAGTATAGTATTGGCTCAGAGTGAAGGGATAGAACATGATACCTCAGGCAAATGGCAAGCTAAAGAAAGTGGGTGTAGGCATACTTATATCAGACAATGTGGACTTCGAGATAAAAAGATAATGAGAGACAAAGATGGTCATTATATAATGATAAAAGTTACATTCTTCAAGAAGACATAATACTTATTAATATGTATGCACCAAACACAGGAGCAACAAAGTGTATAAAGCAAATTCTAACAGACCTAAATGGAGAAACTAACAGCAGTGAAATAATAGTAGGGGACCTTAACATCTCTCTTATATCAATGGATACATCATCTACACAGAAAGTCAACAAGGGAACAGTGGCCTTAAATGAAACACTAGAGTAGATGGACTGAATAGACATATATAGACCATTCCATCCAAAAACAGCAAAATACACATTCTTCTCACGTGTATATGATATATTCTCAAAGATGACCATATGTTGGGAAACAAAGCAAGCATCAATAAATTGAAGAAGATTGAAATCATATAAAGCACCTTTTCTGGAAATAATGCTATGAAACTAGAAAGAAGTACAAGAAAAAAGTTGAGAAAGTCACAAATATCTGGGGACTAATCAACATGCTACTGAAGAATCATAGGATAAAAATCCTATGCTCTTCTTAATAGATAGAGAAAAAAATAGCATTCTTTCATGATAAAAACTCAAAAAAATGGGCAAAGATATAATATACCTAAATATAATAGAGGCCATGTATGTCAAGCCCACAGCTATTATACTCAGTAGTGAAAATTTGAGAGCTTTTTCTCTAAAATTAGGAACAATTAAAGGATGTCCACTTTCATCACTCCTATTCAATATAGTACTGGAAGTCCTAGGCAGGAAAATTAGGTAAGAAAAAGAGAAAAGTCATCTAACTCAGAAATGTAAAGTAAAATTTTGTGTTTACAGATGCCATATTATATATAAAAATCCTAAAGACCCAACCAACAATCTCTTAGAATTAATAAATAAATTTGGTAAAATTTCAGGATACAAAATCAATTGACATATAAAAAATCAGTTTTATTTCTATGCACTAACCCAAAATTATCTGAAAAATGTAAACAAAGAAAATAACACACTTACAATACCATTAATAACAATAAAATATTTAGGAATAAACTTAACCAAGGAGAGGAAAGGTATATACACTGAAAACTATAAAACATTGATGAAAGAAATTCAAGAAGACAAAAAAAGTGGAAAGATGTTCTATATTTATGGATCAGAAGAGTTAATATTGCTAAAATGTCAATACTATCCAAAGTGATCTATATATTCAATGCTATCAAAATTCAAGTGCTGTTATTCATAGAAATAGAAGAAACACTGTAAAATTTATAAGAATCACAAAAGGCCATGAATATCCAAAGCAATCTTGAGAAATAACATAGCTGGAAGTGTTACACTCCCTGATTTAAAACTATAATACAAACATGTAGTAATCAAAACAGGATGTTTCTGACAAAAAAGTAAGTGCAGAGATCAATGAAACACAATCGAAAGCCCAGAAATAAATCCATGCATATATGGCAAACCAATATTTGACAAGGGAGCCAAGAATACCTAATGAGGAAAAGATAGTCTTTTCAATAAATGATGTTTGGAGTACTGGCTATTCACACACAATTGAATAAAATTGAACCCCTATCTTACATCACTCAAAAATTAACTGGAATTGATTAAAGACTTCAATGCAACACCTGAAACCATGAAAGCCCTAGATGACAATATAGGGAAAATTAACTTTGACATTGTTCATGGCAATAATTTTTCGGATATGACACCAAAAGCAGATAGATGATACGTTGGGAGACAATGCAGGTCTTGATAAATTTAAGAAGATTGAAATCACATGAAGCATCTCTTCTGATTATAATGCTATGAAACTAGAAATAAACAGAAATAAAAAAGCTGAGGAATTGACAAATATGTGGAGACTACAGAGCACTCTACTGAACAACCAATGGATTAATGAAGAAATTAAAGGATAAATCAAAAGATACCTGGGGATAAATGAAAATGAAAACACACCATACCAACTCATATGGGATGTAGCAAAAATGGTCCTAAGAGGGAAATTCATAGCAATACAGGCTAACATTAACAAAGAAGAAAAATCTGAAAAAATAAATTTTACCCTATAGCTAAAAGAACTAGAAAAAATATTAAAGTCAAAAGTCAGCAGAAGGAGGGAAATAAAAATTAGAGCAGAAATAAATGAAATAGAAACAAACTAAAAAAACAGTAGAAAGGATCAGTGAAACTAAGAGGTGGTTCTTTGAGAAGATAAACAGAATTTACAAACTCTTAGCCAGACCCACCAAGAAAAAAGAGGGAAGTCTCAAATAAATAAAATTAGAAATGAAAGATGAGGAATTACTACAGATACCACAGAAATACAAAGGCTTGCAAGAGAATACTCTGAAAAACTACATGCCTACAAATTGGACAATGTAGAAGAAATGGATAAATTCTTAGATTCATAGAATCCCACAAAACTGAATAAAGAAGAAATAGAGAATCTGAATAGACAAATCACAAGTAAATAGATTGAAATAGTAATCAAAAGCTTTCCAAAAAATAAAAGTCAAAGACCAGATGGCTTCTCTGGAGAATTTGACCGTTCAAAGAAGATTTATTGCCTATCCTTCCCAAAGTATTACAAAAAATTGAAGATTTTATGAGGCCAATATTGCCCTGATCCCAAAGCCAGAGAAGGACAAAACAAAGAAAGAAAATTACAGGCCAATATAACTGATGAATATAGATGCAGAAATCTTCAACATAGTATTGGCAAACCACATAGAGTAGTACATTAAAAGGATCATAGAACATGATCAAGAGGGATTTATACCAGGGATGCAGGGATGGCTCAAAATCTGCAAAATCATTAATGTAATACACCACATTAACAAAATGAGGAATAAAAACTACATGATCATTTCAATAGTTGCAGAGAAAAAATTTGACAAGATTCAACATTTTATGAAAAACCTCTCAATAAAATGGGTATAGAAGGAAAGTACAACAAAATAAAAGCCACCTGCATCACCATCTTACTCAGAGAGTGGGTTAATGAGATGGCTCAACCTACACCCTTTATCAGTAGGAAGAAGCTGGAGCAGTCATCTCCCTATGTCCTTCAAGACTGAGGAATGAAGAACAAAAAGTGGGGATTTGTAAACCACAGGCCTCCAGGATCAGTTCAAGTGACCCCATCTCTTATCCAGAAAGTTATTAAGAAATGTCTTTCAGAAAAACTGCAGTCATGTAGCCAGAGCACCCATGAAAGAAGAAATTGTGACCTGAAATTACCACAGAACTAAAGATCTTCCCCCCCATGGAATCCTGGGATGCAAGCATGATCAGAACTTGAATGTTAGACTCTTATCAGAAATGAGGGGTCCCTCATTCAGGAAGATCCAATGTTAAAACTCCTCCCCCAACCTGTCATAAATGTTTAGAACCTTACCATAAATGTTTGAAGCCTACCAATCAAAGCCTATACCACCAGCATTTCTGCATGCCAACCTGTTTCCCTAACCCCTTAAATTTTGCCCCAAATCCTCAGTTGGGGAGACAGATCTGAGGGCACATGCCCCCCTGTCTCCCTGCAGATTGACCTTACAGAATAAAAGTTGACTTCTCCCCCAAAGGCCGATGTCACAATTAATTGGCTTGTTTATGTACATCAGACACGGAACCCCAATTTTGCGCTGTAACAGCAGTGGGGCCTTTATCAAGTTGCTTAACTTCTCAGAGCCTCAATATCTCATCTGTGGAAAGGGGATGTTATTAATAATAGTATTGCTGAAGTGAAACGAATGTTTTATCATATGTGAGCATGTATAATAAACTCTGTATAAGGGATTATTCTTGCTTTTTTCTGTTTGGGAGCTAAGGACAATACAGTAAGACATGTAGCTAATCAAACTAGTCCATTATGTGGTGTAACAAGCTGTATTCCCATATGCACCAGTGTTCACGAGCTTGTCCTTCCAGTCATTGTTGTTTGGAATTTGTTTTATAACCATCCAGAAGGATTCCAGAGGAGAGGTTTAGGTCATATTTTAGGAGCAGAAGGGTGCTGTAGAGAAAGAGCTTCTGTTCCAAGTGCTTTGATAGAAGCACAAGCACTGCCAAGTTCTAGGAAACCAAAGCAGCCTGTCCAGGTGGAGTGTGTGATGGAAAAGCAATTCTTCCTTTGATCTATTCTCCTCTCTAAGCACCCTTCTATGCCTTGGGGGCTGTCTGTCGTCTGTTATTTCTCCTTGAGGGTCCTTGCCTTCCACTGATGTCTAATTAGGCCCTGGACTCTCTTAGGAAAAGCCCCAGGATCAACCCACTTGCACAGCATAGAAATGTCTTTTGTCCCTTTCTCTCAAGGGTTTTTCTTGTATTCTAAGCTGGTCTATAACATACATATTAGCATAGCTTAGCTCAGCAAGTGGGAGAGGACCAGTGTATTATGTCCCCAGTTACCCTCTAGGTTTTCTGTCAGATGTCCTCCAAAGTCTAAGCAATTTGAAGGCAAGGTGGCAAGCAGTAAAGGAAGGCTCTGAAGGTTTGTCACTTTTGTCTTCTCTTAAATTTCAGCATGTAAATGGCATCCTAGTGATTTTCTGCATGCTGCTGCTTGGAAGTAGGACAGAGAGGGCAGAGCTTGGGGATTTTGTGTCCTTGGGCTTAATTAACGTCTCTGTTCAGAAGACATGACATACTTGTGGTAAAGAGGTGTTCATGAAAGAACACCTAAAATGAAGATGCCTGTTCTGAGCCAAGGAAAATAGACAAACATTTGCATGTGGGCAACAAAATCTTTCAATCCTATAACCTCTCTTGGTCTAGACCACCACTGGCCAATAGAACTTTATGTTTTAATGTTAAACAATTGCTAAAAATTAAGTAAATATCAAAAAAAAAAAATCTGTTTTGTGGTCACCTTAGCCACATTTCAAGTGCTCAAGTAGCTACCTGTGGCCAGTGGCTACTATTTTGGACAGCACAGGTTTAGATTACACCCCTGTGAATGTAGGGCGGACATTACTGTGCTCGTTTGATCCAACAATCAACATCTTGAGGCAGATAAGAGGTCAAAGACTCAAAGGCCTTTAGGAGCCAGACAGATAAAGATGTGCTATGGGAATGGTGGGGACAGGGTCACACTGGAGAGTACATCTTTGTCCAAAGAGCGGCTGTTACTCAGATTTAGCAAGCTGCTGCCATTTGGAAATGCAAGCCCCCAGGTATCAGATCTTTACTCTTTTTTTGTTGCATTGATAATGGATTTTTTAAAACACCAATATAAAGGCTAAAAACCAACAAAAACCAAAAATCCCCACAACAATCTAACCACATTGGAGCCTTGACGTAGTCCACGAACCATGAAATTTCAAATCCTGCAGATGAACCAAAGCATTGCACCTGAAACAGCTTCTTTGCAGAGAGAGGAGCTTGTAGGAATGTCGGCTGTAGGTGGCCAGATTTTGGGCATGAGCTTCCAGAAATGGGCAGACTAAATAAAGGAGATTGTGATAGGAGTTAAAGAAAAAACCCAAAAACCAAGCTGCTTTTTTTTAAGGGTCAAAAGTCAGAGAAGTTCCCAATATGTGCACAGGCTGATAGAGAATGATGGTAGGGATTGGCCTCCAGATGTGAAAGAGCCACAATACAGAGAATGATTTGCCCCAATGATCCTAAGTGTTACATGTCAACATTTCATCCTCAGGCAAGGGAGAGGAACGGTGTTTCCATGCTCCAGTGCAGACAGTTGTTAGTTGACCCTCAAGTCTTCATTGTACAACTCCAAAATCATAGCATGGGAAGACATCTTAACAATATAAACATTTTAACAACAGGAATGGATGAGGAGAAAATACTTCAGTTTATAGAGACATCAATTATCTTAATGAATAATCATTCGGCTGTTCTGTGATGAAAGTTATTGCATATCCAAGTCAATCCATTTTTCTGACTTATAAGGATTAGAGACAGCTTTCAAATTATCAAAAGTAAAGAACATCATTTAGAAATACATGTTTTACTGATTCAATACTGCAAAGAAAATTGCTATATCTTCAAGTTCAAGTCTCTTTAACCATCTGTATTACTAGATTGTATTTACTGTGTATTTTTGGTTCAGATACTTCAAGAAAAAAATAGTTTATTTGCATTTCAAATTCCTGGGTTATGTCTTAGTTATGACTCAGATGTTCTGCTGATTGTCTCAAGACTGCTGTTTTATAATATTTTTCTGACATGATGCCAAGAATGTTGCAAAAAAAAAAACCAGATTGAGAAACCTGAATCAAACTGAGGCAAATGAGCAAATTTCATCCAAATGAAAATAGAATTGGCAGTTTTCAGCAAATATTTCAAATGGTTAGGTGTTTGTTTTATTAAATTTCACCTTGTAAGCCAAGATTTATTGACTGACTATTGCATACCCTCTCTTACGTGCCCTAGGGTTGGGATATAGGGATAAATTCAACACACACATTCTTACTCTCAGGAGGAGTGAAATTCAGAAATGCAGATATTGGTATTTTCTTGTGAAGTTCAATTGAAGTTGACAAATAATATCCAAGGGCCTAGTGCATCCTAGACAACATGCTAAGCATTTGAACGTCACTACAGGATGAAAACAGGAATACATAGCTTACTGAGTAGTACGGTAAAATACCTCCAAGTTGTTTACAGATACAAGAATTAAATTCTCTCAGAATGCGGTTGTTTCTGGAAAGGAAATGTTGAACCACAGAGATGCTATCCTCTTTCAATCACGGAGTGCCTTTCCCCTTGGAGCCTTGGAGCATATACTGCATTTTGTTCAAACCATCAGCGAGTTTGTTGAGATGTGTCTTTCCCCAGGGTGGTCAGCCCTTGGAGATCTTGCATTAGCTCATGAATACGTTAAATTTTAACAGGCACCTCAGCAAAGAGCAAGACTTTTCCAGGATCTAGGGGTCTGGCCTTCTGTGTTACTCTACTGGGGCTGCCATAATGAAATACCACAGACCAGGTGGTTCAAACAACAGAAATTTATTATCTCAGAGTTCTGGTGGCTGGAAGTCAAAGATCAAGGTGCCATCAGGTTGATTTCTGGAGAAGGCTCTCTTCCTGGCTTATAGAGGACCTCCTTCTGGTTGTGTCCTCAGATGGACTCTTCCCTGTGTGCTGAAGGAGAGAGAGATCTTTGGTGTCTCTTCTTCTTCTTATAAGGACACCAGTCCTATAAGATTAGGGCCCCATCCTTATAACCTCATTTAACTTAAATCATCTCTTTAAAGGTTCTGTCTCAAAATACAGTCACATTGGTGGTTAGGGCTTCAACATATGAATTCAGTGGGGAACACAATTCAGTCCATAACAACTTCTTCTATTTTACGTATCAGATAATTTCATCTGGGAAATAGTAGAGCCTGTAGGTAATTTTCCCCTACCCCCAAATTTGTCAAAAATCAATAATTAGATCCTTCCAGGTTAACACAGGAAAGAGAATTTCCTGGAGAGGAGAAGCAGCTGGATCCTACAGTCTTATTGTCTGTCCCCCATGTTCTACTGTCCTGTGGGAGATCTCTCCTATGTATCCCTGCCATCACCTCCATCCTTGGTGGGATAGGTGTGGGAGTGGGGAGTAGCACTTTCCTTTCAACAAAACTGGCCTAAATAGGAAGCATGACTCTTCAACTCCTGCCCTATAGCACAGCCAAGCCAAGATTACATCATCTAAGAGAAGCTTTTCTAAGAGCTAGGAAGTGACAAAAGGCTGAGATGTACTGACTGCAATAGGAAGCACAATGATCCTTTGGCTAAATCTTCCTCATTTGTGGTCCACTGGAGGAGCTACCTTGCTCCCTACTTCCTGGGGCATTAAAGATGCCTAAACCTTCCAAGTTCTAGCCCAAGAGGGAATTTCTATTTACCATTTTCCCCCTAGCTGGTTACCCGAGAAGTGACCAACCATCTGTAGAGGAAGTCATGGAGGCAGAAACCCAACAAGATAACCAAACGAATGCCACTCAACATTTTGTAACAGGATGGCCATTTGCTGGGAGTTGTCACCCCTTTGTATCCATGGGTAAGTCATCTTTATCTTCCCAGCACTCCGGATTAAAAACCAACATGTGCTAGGCACCCTTTGTGGGATAAATTGCTTACACGTCATCTTTCTATCTGGGTCCTAGATGATCTCTTCTTTATTCCCTCTGTTCACTCTTGCGTCATCCTTCCTTCCAAATGACAGACATCCAGTGCCCCCACTAAAGATGTCAAAAGGGTTCAGACCACTTAATTATATCAGATCTTGCCTGGAGAGTTACTTTTTCACAGCTACTAACCAACCTCAGACAAAATGAAAACGCATCCTGAAATCCCTCTAGGCTTCCCCATAGTTGAACAGCAACGATGAAAGGACTGAAACCTCTATTTACACCTATGAGCATCTAATCTTTAAGACGACATTTAGAAAGTACTGTTTTTCATATGTGCATTTTATCTACCAAATAAAAAGTTGATAGAAAATGTTTTACTCTAGCAAACGAGAATTTTAGCAGCAAAAACCAAGGTTTCATTTGTTTTCCTAAATCAGTTGAACCTGTAATTCTCAGCCTTCTGCCATCGCTCCTCAGAGCATGTCCCCCTTTTGAGATATGGGAGATGATGCCAATTCCACATTCAGCTCCTGCCTCTCAGTGTACAGGATTCTTTGAGCATTCCCTTGAAGAACTTAACCCCTGTTCCTTAAAGAGAAAATTACAGAAAATTAGAGCACTGGTGTTCTGATCTTAGTTGAGACAAATATTCAAAAGGATTTTATTTTAAAACAGACAATGATAGAAACGGCCAGGAAGACAGATTCAATGTTTCCCTTGAAAATGTTTAATTTCCATGATTCCAATTTTGAATATTTGGTCATGGCCTTACCCATGAGCAAAACCTTTTCAATCCACGGATGTCCTTGAATTAAAACAAGCCTCTCAATCATTCACTGATATGGCAAGCATTTATTGAGGGCCACCTGTATGCATAGAAGTACAGCAGGCAGTTCTTGAGGGACGGAGAAGGGGAAATTGATGCCCTTCTTGCCTTCTGAGGGTTTGCAATCAGGACCCACTGGGGGTAAACGGTTCGCTCAAGGAGCCCACTTCAGTAGCACAGTCAGCTTGGTGGCCTGGGTGGCAAGAAGGGTGGCTGCTAGGTGTAGAGCAGTTTGGGACAAAGTGGTGTTGTGTGTCTTTTAGGACCTGAGCTGCTGGCTGATTCACAGCTATACAAAGTAGGATGTGAGGGGAGGATGCAGCTGCATGGCTCCCTGGGTTCAGTAGGAGATGTCAGAAGGAAAGCTATTTAGATGACTCAATAAGAAGAAGAGGTAGGAACCCAGGCTTCTTGATCAAATATGGCTCATTTGCAGGAGGATGCGGCAGGGACAGGAGAAAGTGGGGATAAAAGCATGCGTACGTACATCAGTGCAAATGCAGAAGAGTCTAAAAGGCAAATGGAATTGACTGGAAAGAGAAGACTTCAAGGTAAATGCCATCGGAATGAGCTGAAGAATATAGAAAGGCTCTAACACAGTACCCAGTAGATTCAGAATACCTATCCCAGAAGAGACTCAGAGGACTTTGTGACATTATGAAATCCATTTTTATTGTCCATAATACTCAATAAGGATTTTCAATCTCTGTGATCTCCCTTTTGCTATTAATCTCTCCTTCTCCTGTCTATGAGAATTTCCAGCCCCCCCTCATTTAACATTCCTTTGAGTCTTCAAAGCTTAGCTGATTCTTATTTTATCTGTAAGGTGGCAGTGTCTAACACAGTCAGTAGATGTCACTGTCGATTAGTTAAGTTGTCCATCCAAAGAAGCCCTTAAGTCAGAAGCTTCACATTCCCTTTGATGGATTTACTCCCTACTAGGTTGGCTCTGAAATCTCTAACATCTGTGCATAGTATTTACTGAAGACAGAGATGTAGCCACCTCTCCATTTCAGAGATGACATTCAAGACGTGATTTTCCTGGGGTCTGTGATCACTGGCTTTCACTGGCCTCCAGCTGCACCACATTGCCTCATGCTCTAAGAAGCCACACTTGCCCTTCAAGGCTGATTCAATGGCATTTAATGGTAATTAACCCTGGCCCACTGCCCTCTGGACTTAGATCTTTAAGTTGTGGCCAAAATCTTAGCTCTGAGGATGGAGACAGCATCAGGTACCACATGGTCCTGAGCACAGGAGCCAGTCTGAATGTGTCCTGTCACTTGATAGCAGACAGACACTCTTCATCAGCTACTCAGGACTCCAGGTGCCAGGAAGTAAGTTGAGGTCAGGGAGTTTGTTTTATCTACTGATTTGGAAAAATATTTAGCTGCCCTGGAATGGGGACATGCATTGGGTGTGCCTGAAGCCATGAAATTTGGCAAGTCCCATATCAGATGCCTAAAACTGTTATACAATTCAGTCTAATTTAGATTGTAAGGCTGCCAGAGGGAATCAGGTCTCTTCCTTGGTCCAAAAGTCCCCTCTGACAATTCTTAGGGCCCAACGATTGATATCAATGTATAATAATAATAACAATAATAATATTCATTGTCCAGATTAGACCTACAGTTCAAGACACACAGCTTTGAATAATCAGAAGCTAGAATTTGTCCCGGGGGGGGACATGTGAGTACTTGTGCAATAATTTGGCCATCCTACAAATGGAGACAAAGGTACCTGACAGTGGAATTAGAAAGAAAACATCTCCCAAACTTCTTCCACAATCGACTCTGGCAACCAGAAAAGAAACGCCATCTTTCTTGTAATTTTTTAAAGATGAGGCCATTGCATGTCTGATGATTTTTATTCCAAATTGTCTTAAAAATAATTTAATTCTACTTAATTTTGCCTGGTATATATGAATCTGCAAGAATAAGCACTTAAAACTTTGTTCTCCGGGAAAGTAACACTTAAAATGGAAAAGCAAACTCAAGATCAGTATGTCTAACCATCCAAAAGATTAATGATATCGGTGTTGTGTTTGTGTATATGTGTATGGAATGTGGAAAGAGCCTACGTTTTAGATTCAAACAGATCTTGATCCAACTTGTTACTCAGCAGATTCTTCAGTTTTATCATGTCTATGTTATCACTCCAAAGTGTGTTCTGTGGAATGCTAGTTTTGTAGAACAGGAAAGAAAGATCACAGGAAGAAAAAAAAAGAGAACTGAAGTTAAATAAGTTTGGGAAGTGCTAGGTTGAATAAAGTTCAGCTGCCTTTTTAATTGTAGGGTTGCTCAGAGCCTTTAATATATTAAAATATAATGAGACTATCAAAGAGTGGAGCAATATATAAATTAAAACACAATGAATATCCAAGAGTTGCCCAAAAATATTTATGGTAACATTTACTCCTGGAGCATCTCGTGGAATTCAGGAATTTAGGGAAATAATGACTACATTCTTCAGGACTCTCCAGGTTGCAAGTCATAGAGACCCAACACTAGCTTAGGCAAAAAGTGGAAACTGTTTGCTCGGGTGACCAAATCAAAGGAGGGCCAAGGGTGGAGAGAGCCCCCTGGACAACTGGAGTAGCTTATAATAGTTAATATTTATTGTGAGACAACCATGTGCCAGGCATTGTTCAACGTGCTTCACATGTATGAATTTTTTCAATTACAACAGCCTCATGAGTTAAGTGCTATTATTATCTTCTTTTTACAAAAATGGAAACTCAAGTTGAGAGAGGCTGTTTCCCAAGGTTAGCTAAGCAGTCTGACTCCAAGTCCACACATGAAAACAGTATGCACTGCCTGTCTCCTGGGACTTAAATGCTGACAGAGTTTATCTTCTCTGTGTGACTCTTGTGTCCTTGGGTCTATTTCATTCTCTTCAGCCAACTCTCCCCATGAGATTAGAGACCTGGCTCCCACCTCTTAGCTTGTCCCCTCACCTGCTTCCCAGGAAAGTGCTCCTGCCCCTTAATGTTTTATGAAAACCATTCTGGAGAAGGACTATGATTAGCCCCTGACTTGAGGTCATCTACTCAATCTTGGTGGGCTGGTGAGTGGGGTTTTCTAACCAGCTCAGCTCACTGCCACTACTGTGGCCGGGAGAGTGGACAACTATGATTAGCCACATCCGCCATATCAATATAGTCTTAATGGGGTGGTGGGGAGCAGTTCTCTGAAAGAAAGAAGGTGTATTTTCCAGAAGTATATGCCTGGGGCACTGATATTCTGAGCTTTGATATACCCTGGGATCTTTTAGGATCTAATGGCATATGTGTATAGAGCTTGCCAACACAGTTCCTGGCTCTGGAACAGGTTGTTGATTCATGGTGTCTTCTCCTCTATTCAGGTTGCAGAAAAGAAAGACCCTCCTTTTAATGTGGGCATGCTAAATTAAGCAGGTGGAAGAACTAACTGGAAAGTGTGCTTTGTATAAAAGTCACAGAATTAGAAAAGGCTTGACTGTCAGGTCAAGATGTAGGTCTCAGATGTCAGGGAAAGCTGGAGGACAAATAAAACCAGGTCAGAAGTCCAGGCAATTGGAGCAGTAAGATCTATATTTGTTATAAAGCACACACATGATCAGATGGAACAGGCCAGGGGTCAACGTCCAGAGGTCCAATCAAAGTGAGAGGGCACAGACAGGGGTCTAACCAGGAGGAGGTCCATCCCAAAGTGAGGTCTGCACGTACCTACTCAGGCTGGAGTGTAGGATCCCAGCTGGATGGAGGTCAGGGAGCAGTCCTCAGACACAGAACAGGGAGACAGAGAAGAATGCCTCGGATTCTAAAATCATGGATTGACTAGGCAGCCAAGTGATGCCAGAAGGAATTTCCTCCAATTCCCAGAAGGGAAAGTCAACACAAACAGCACATTGATTTACTTCAACCAACTATACCCACACATTCTAAAGGCCAGGCTTCATGTCAGCCAGCTTTGTTCTCAGGATCCATAAAGAGTGCTGTGCCTCCACTTTGTGATTATCCACAAGGTGGGTCTTCATTCACCTTTGGCATTGTTCATTTCATACTCCTGTTGTAACAAATTACCACAAACTCAGTGACTTAAAACAGCGTGACTTTATTATCTCACAGTTTGGGAGGCTCAGAAGTCAAAAATGGGTCTCCCTGGGTGTTGGAAAGGCTGTGTTCCTTCTGGAGGCTCTAGGGGAAGATCCCTTTCCAGCTTCTAGAGGCGGCCTGCACTCCTTGGTTCATGGCCCCTTCCTCTAGCTTCAAAGGCAGCAGCCTAGCATCTTCCAGTGTCTCTCTAACTCTGATCCCTGTGCCTCCCTCTTATGAAGTCCCTTGTAACTGCATCGGACCCCACTCCTCTTCCAGATAATCCAGGATAATGACCTCTTCTCAAGGTTCTTAATTTAATCATAACTGCAAAGTCACTTCTGCCATGTGAGGAAACATATTCACAGGTCTCAAGGATTAGATGTGGAAATCTTTAGGGGACCACTAAGCAAGGCACCACAGCTGTCGCGTTCACCTTTAAACCTCCGAAACAGCTTTGGCTGTTTGTCATATGCATGTATCCTTTCCACAATGCTCTCATCAGTCTGTTCCAGATTTTATAAGCACACGCCTGGGTATCTGCAGGGTGAGAGCTGCATGCCCTGCATGTACTAGCTCTCCTTGTGGAGGAGGATGGGGCTGGATGGTATGTGCTGTTCCCCCAAGTGAGGTGGGCTTCTATAACAGCCGGTGCATGTGGTAGAGGCCCAGCTCACCCCGAGACCCCTTCCCAACAGTTACATTTTCCTCTACAAAGAGAAGAATTTCTCAGCAACCTCTGGTGCTAGCTACAGCTATACAAATCTGTCATACTGAAGCAAGCTTCATAGAAGAGCAAACGGAATGGATAGATCTCTCTGGAAAAACTCTCATGCATGTGCTTCAAGAAAAATGCATGAGAATATTCATCACAGTCTTGTTTGTAATGGTGAAAAACTGCAAAAAACTAAAATTTCTTTCAGTAGCAGAATGGGTAGGTAAACTATTCACATACACTACAGTAATCGGCATGAATGACTTAGAAGTATGTATATCGATATAGAAAAATATTACAAATATAATGTTAAGTGAAAAAAATCCCAAGTTATAGAATTATGTTGTTTATGTACATAGCAGGTAAAAGTATAAAAACATGCTTGGAATGAAAAGACTTCAGCTTCCGAATAGTGGTTTCTTCTGGGTCTGAGCGAGGGAATGGCATTGGATGAGGCCATGTAAAGGACAGTGGCCACATTGGTAAATTTCACTTCTTTAACAAAAAAACTGAAGTGGATATGGCAAAATCAAAATATTTGTTACAGCTGCGTGAGAGTGATTATGTGTTTATTATGTCATTATACTCTTTCATATGATTTTGAAATATTAATAATAAAGCAATAATTAATTAAAAATCTCAGCATAAGACATAATGGAGTTATTTGGATTACTGTTAAAAGGCAACTTTTTAAAAATAATATAACTTTAAAAAGAAATTCAAACTAGTCTCGTTATTGAGTCAAACCACGTGGTGAGCCAACGAGCGATTTACAGTTTTTCAATACTGTACCTTGACTTAAAACTTGATTTGGCATGCATACTTCGACTCACTAATCATTATATAATTAGTAATTTGTCTACCTGTCTTTCCTAACAGGTATGTCAGTGAGAATATTGTCTCTTGCTTCCTTTTTTACAAAATTCCACTTGAAAAGGGGCTAAGGGGAATTTTCCACCAACAGTAATTCTTACTAAAAGCCTCTGTAGTGTGACACCTCCAGCATGAACTTACTTTAGCAGGAGAAAGTCATTGTCCCAGAATTTTTTTCCCCAGGGACTTATGCAACAGATATTCATTTTCTCTGTGGAACTAGATGGAAACATAAGCTGGGTAAAATTTTTATAATGAGTACAGAATTATCTCTTCACTGTGGTGATATTGAATATGACTTTACCCAAATAATGGTAAGAGAATCCACCTTCACCAGTTCTACACTTCTGCCTTATGCAAAATGTTACAGACAAGTTTAAAGTCACTGCCATTTAGAAATTTAAGCCAATCTTCTTGCCTGTTCTTTTCTAGTCACCTAGTTCTCTGTACATGCTTAACTCTGCAAGATTCGTGTTGTACTGTTTCTCCAGTCTTCCAAGATTGCAAGGATGAGGTTGCTGACACCCTACAGGGAAGGAGAATTTCTGGGTGAAAAACAAGATTTTAAAGAGTTGAGGGAGTGGAGTCAGAAGTGAACATATCAAGATTCTTATAGAATATTTTTGTTGTTCACTAAGTTAGAGCAGTACAGATAATACGTTCAGGGCTGCAGCTGGGCCATACAGCTCCTCCATGCAAAATTTAAAATACAGCTCTTTCTCTGGGTGGACACAGCCTTAATCAGCCAGGTGCCCTTGCACAGGACACAACAGGCCCAACCATACATGGCGGCTCTGAGAGGGATTATCCATGGCATTGTACACATCTTAATATAGTAATATGAATATGCTACAAAGAATTTATTTATTTATTTATTTTGAGGAAGATTAGCCCTGAGCTAACATCCGTACCAGTCTTCCTCTAGTTTATATGTGGGACGCCTGCCATAGCATGGCTTGACAAGTAGTGTGTAGGTCCACATCCAGGATCCAAACCAGCGAGCCCTAGGCCACTGAAGCAGAACGTGTGAACTTAACTGCTGAGCCACAGGGCTGGCCCCTGCTACAAACAACTTAAATGTGCAACCCCTTGCTTGGTGGAAACATTTTCAGGTCTCTCTCCTCTGCACTTGCAACAATATGCATGCAAATTTGTTTGGCTTTGCTGAGATAACTTGTACAGTAAGAGGCGTTTTCCTTCCTCTGAGCCTGTGTGTCTATTCAAACGGTCTGCGAGTCAGGACTGTTGAGTCATTTGTCACACTCAGCCATAATTCCAATTGTGATGCCCACAACAGAGCCTGGGGAGGGATGGTTGGAGCAGGGATCTGGGGCTTAAGAAGCAGAGGAATACAGCAGTACAATGGTAGATTGGTTCTGCCCACAGACAGCACCCTTGAGGAGAAATAAAGTAACTTGAGTGCCAAGCCTTATCTTCCAAATATTTTTTCAATGCCCACATGCAGTCTCATCCAGTTTGAAAGTCAGCAGTCCCAGGCAACTGGAATTCTGAAACTTAGTGAAGCCTGGCACGGGGACCTTCCTGTGGCGGGAATAAATGATGGATTTCTTTTGTTATTGAATACCCCTCCCAATAATTGACCAGGATTAGAAAATTCCAAAAAGAAAGAGCTACAAGAAAAGCTGGAAATGTTTTTTTGAATTTTTTCAGACCACTGACTCTGTTTCAATCAGAATTAGTATTTCTACAAGAAATTTTAAAGTACATACATCATTTTGAAACAATCACACAGAAAAATTGCAAGTGCAACACAGAGAACTTTTTCACCTCTGAGACTTGTCTTTTCCCCTTTGTAATTAGTAAGTATTTTGTGGGGAGAGACTCTGAAACTATGTGTGTATTTTGTATCTCACTCATCTTACAATTCATTGATCGTTTTCTCGATATGAATATGAGCTCATGTGTTTGGGTAATAATCGATTACTATCATAATTTATCTTGATAAATTGTTCTTGTTTTTGGCCCCCGTTCAGGCTGGCTTCTGTGTCCTTTTGGCATGTCCCTCACTCTATGAGCACTTGTTGCTTTCTGGCATAACATGGTCCAGGCTCATTTTTACATTCCCTGCCCCAGGGTGGAGTCAGTCATTTCCTCTCAAGGAGCCCTGGTTCCTTTGAGTGGCGAATGGTGTTTAGGATTCAAGATCTGGGTGCTAAGTGTGCTCATTGCTACTGGTGTATTGTTGCTCCCAGGCCTTTTTGGTGGATGGATTCTCTCCTTCTTGATATATGTATGTATACAAACATACTTATGTCTATATGTCTCTACCTATATCTATTGAGAACCATGACTTCACACCAACACCTCCAATTCCAATCCATTACCATACTGTTCAGGCATTCCTTCCCATATGTGTACCTCTCTTCTGCATGAGAAGCCTGGCTCCATTATCTTTATTTTATTTCCTCTTTTGATCAATTCTGTTGTGTGTAACCAATCTAGCATCTCTGCTGCCATCCTTTCCTCTGCCCAGATGCCCTCCTTAGTCCCAGAGTGCTGACAACCCTTGCCAGGCTGCCTTTCCACAAAGACATCCTCTCACCCTTGCCGTAACGCCCTACCTGGGGCCTCCCCTGTGGGGGCGCCGTCCTCCTCATGCTAGAGCTCTGATGTGTCCTAGTGGGCTGTCCCCATGTGTGACACTGTGTTCTCCTTGTGAGCTCCGATACCCTGCTTGGGGCTATTATGGCTCTTCCCCCCCAATGGTGAGGAAGCCTATCTTGTCCTGCCTCACCAGATAGCTTTAGGACTGAATTATTTGACAAGGGAAGCAGAAGAAAGAGCAGGAGAAGGAGCTGGAGGAGGAGGAGGAATTATATGCACTTTCACTAATAAAAAGCCCCTAACCCTAACCTCACTAAATACATGTTGAGCCATTTTTAAAAATAACATTAATCTGAAGAAGTGTTACACTGTCGGCCTTCCCAGGGTGCCTTGTGTCTCTGCTCAGCCCTGTCTGTCAAGCCCTCTTATGGATGTCTCAGTCCCTTGCTTCTGTACGATCCCAGAGTACAATCCTAAGGAAGTAGCCTTCTCTCAGCTTCCTTTATCTTCCTGAGGCTTCATTGCAGAAATGCTCTACGATTTACCTTCATTTTCTATTTTCAACTATCCCACTTCCACCCCATTCCTCCTTTTCTAAATATGCCTATCAGGGATGACTTCGGTTTACTGGGATCAACACTCTTGGGCTTGACAAAGAGATGTATAGCAGTAAGAGTTTGTTGCTCGAGTGTGTTTACCAGGATCTTGTGACTGAGTTTCTATACATGTTTATTCCTGAGTCTGGAGTCCTTTTTTCATAATTATTTTTGTCTTTTAAGACTTGGCATTGTACCTGGCACTTAATGGGCAATCAGTGTGTGTTTGTGGGGTTGTAACAAATGATCTTGACTGATATTATAGTCCAAAGTTTGAACACTTGGTGAGCTGAAACTCGAAAAACTTGTTGTTTTCAGTCTCCTGAGTTTTAATTTGTTGAGTTGGCTTTTCCTTTGTTCTGGGGGAACTAGTCACAACAGGCTTTAGTAAAGAAAGGTGGAGCGAAGACCCTCTCCTGGAATGGAGAGGTATAAACTGAACGATTTGTCTAATTATGTACACAAGGACCATCACTGTGGGCAGAGCTGTCTTACCACCCATTATCTTTGCTTCAGTGGGGCTTTTCTATGTCCACATCTGGGTCATGATATTTTGCATGTCACTACTCCAAACATTGGAACAATATGTATTCTTACTCCCAGGTCAGGAGCAGAGATCCCAAAGAGTCTGGGAATACACACAAGCCACAATCTTCTCTTTCCTTATGCTGGAGCAGAGACAGAGCCAAGGAACTTTGCTTGGGGCAAAGGGACCTGGATGGGATTGTGGCTGACCCCATGTGGTGTTATTAAAGATTGAATAACCTACTTGGCAGACCTGCTGATATAAAAATGTGTTCTGACGTCTTTTGGGGCTAAAGAACAAAACTACACTCCTGGGGGGTGGAGGTTGCAGTTTCCCCTAAAAGGAATGGACAGTCTGACCACCAGTCATCCTGGAAAGAGGTCAGTCCCGGGGAAGGAGGTGGGAGCATAAGAGGTGGGTCTTAGCAGAGGCAGAGGAAAGACGGTCTCTTTTCTCCAATGCCTCAGGTCCGATAGGCCTGGATGCTGACAAGTGGAGGTGTTCAGAACCCACATGTCGTGGTGAGGGGTGCTGGGCCATGTGACATAAAGGCAGAATGGGGGCACTCAGAACAACGTGTAGCCTTTTAATCTATTTTCTGTGTTGTACTTTTCCATGACTTTTGAAATACACACACACACACACAATTCAAGTCACCCAGATTGGAAAAAAATAATCCCTGGAGGTATGAGTAGATTTCATCTGTAAAATGAGGAAAATAGGACACATCACATAGGATTGCTGTGTGGATTAAGTGGGATAACCCATGTCAGAGTACCTGCAACTCTGCTCATGAAATGTGGGTTTCCTTTACTTTCCATAGTGAGCACTTTAGGAACTATTTCCAGAGAAGCTTCTGTCTCACACGCTCTGAGACTTGCCTTGAGCCCTTTACTCCAGCCAAAAAAAAGCCAGTTCTTTATTCCACCATCCTTCATTTTGATAAACATGCTCATGTGTGGCAGGGTGGCTCATAGCATTTAATTATCTACTTCATCCATCGTTATGGTAAGGAAACAATGACATAGAGTAAAATGATGAAATGCTAAGGTGACAAGGACTTCAGAGATTATCTAATTGGGTTTCACAACAGGGCTACGTTGATTTTCTGATGGAGCAATTCTCTGTTGTATGGGACTGTCCTCCCCCTTACAGGGCACTTTACGTTCTTGATTCCCTTAGTTTCATGACAATCAACAAACACCACACACACCTCCAGATGCCCCCAGGTGGGAGAAAATCCATATTCCTGTGGAGAACCACTAAGACCTTCATTTTCACTCAAAGATAAGTAGGCCTGAAGAGGTCACATGACTTGCCAAAATTACAGAGTAGATCAGAGAACCAGAAAAGAAACTAAATCCTATAACTCCTACTGGTAAATCTTATTATTCTCTTTACCCGGATTGAGAAACTGAAATTCAGAATGGTTAAGAACATGTCTTAGGTCAGGCAGTTCAAGAATGGCTAAGCTTGCGTTCAGCCCCAGACCCGGTTGTACTCAAAGTCCACGCTTTATACTCCATCACACGATGCTCCTAAACTAGCCCATGTCCAGTAAGAAAACGAAGACCTGGCACGCTTGGAACTTTCTACAGGACATTTCCTCCACCCTTGACTCAAACCAACAAACGGATAATTCATAGATTTGCTGAGGAACTCAATGCGACAGCTCGTGTGGCCATGGCCTGAGTTGGTAGATGGGAAACAGGAGTGAGCTAGAGCTGAGCTCGTGGCAACAGGGCCTAGTGGAGTTCTGGTCAAGGCAGATGGAGGTTCTGCAGGCAGAGTGGAGGCCAAAGGTAGAGTGGGCTGGGTCAGAAGAGCCAGGGAAAGTGCTGGATTCATGGTGAGAGGAGCACCTTCCACAGGCTTCCCGCATGGCTGGTGGACACTAGCAGACGCTGTCTTGCACGCTTTGCCAGGGGAGTCTTGAGATGACAAGCCATGGAAGCATCCCTTACAAGACAGCCTCTCCAGGTAGCTGCGGGAAACAAGATGCACAAGCTGTAGCCATGAGCAGAGGGCCCTGGGACTGCGGCGCAGGCCAGGTGGTGGTGGCCCCTTGAGATCCATGGCCCTCCCTGGCCCTACCTTCACTTCACCGAATTCTCCTGCTGTCCCTCACCCCAGGCCTCTTGCCACCCTCTGCCCCATGGCTCACCTCCCAGCTCAGCCCCAAGCTGCCTGTAGCCCTGGGGCACATCAGAGACACTGGGAGGAAGAAGCCCAGGAAAGAAGGGCAAGATTCCTTACCTTTGTGAAAGGGACATCAGGCCCCCCAATTCTGCCAGGTCCTTCCAGCCAGCTCTGTAAGCTAGAAATTAGGACACTGGGTCACAGAGCTGAAGGCGGGGACCTAGAGCTCTAACAGGATGCTGGGTGCAATCTGCCTTTAGGGGAGACTGTTTGAGGTCAGACTCTGGATCCCAGGCACTAGTGCCCAAGGCCACGGGATCCCTGATGTGGATGGCAAGGCTGCTGATGGGTTGAGGTTTGTCATTGACCAAGTGCTTCAACCTCCACCACAGCCCACATGCCCCTGCTGGGCAACACCCATTTCCAGATGCCTGCTGGCTTAGGCCTTAGTTCCCAGCACAAAATCTGGCAAGTACTCAGGTTTTCATCTCCTTCCCGGGTGCCTCCCTGAGGGCTCTGTTTCCTGAGGGACAGGCTCTGTCCCTGGCATCATCAAGCCCATGGAGCTGGGCGCTCAGGAACAGGAGATGGAGGCCAGATCTGGGGCATGGGGCTGAATGGCAGAAGCTTACCTTTCAAAGCTCCCCTTTTCTTCCTGCTCCTGCTGCTCCTCCCTCTCGGCTCCTCTTGACACTGAAATGAGAGAAAAATCAAGAAACTGTGGGGGCTGAGACCCAAGGCTCCCTCTTCTCTCTCTGGACCAGCTGCAGATGTACAGCATTTGTGAGCAAGATGACTGTCTACATTGAACTCATGGGGCTCTGGGTTGTTTCTTCCCTTTTACTTATTTTTGAAGTGGATAACTGAACACAAAATGGATGCTTGCTGTCTTCCTTCTTTGAGGATCATAAGAAGGTCCCCATGTGGGACCAGCATGGATCTTCTCTCACTGTTTCTCTGCTCAAGAAACACGCACATTCTCAGATGTATGGAATCTTATGAGCTTCCTCATGAGGACTTTGCTTGCTTAGGCCAGAGCCCCACTCCAGGTCCTGCTTAGAGGCTCTCGGGGGCTCAGCACTGCCCTCAGATCAGCCACGATAGAGGAAAGGCCCGCCTGAGACACCTGCGCCAGGAAGGCAGCTGGGGAACCAATACTCAGGGCCTGTCCTCCCACAGATCCTACTCAGCATCCCATCCTTGGCCACTAGTCACTGGCCTGGGGACTTTCCCTGGAGCCCTCTGCTATACCGGGAGTCCTGCTCCAAGATCTTTGGGTGGAAATCTTTGTGACCACCCTCACCCCTGCCCACCTAGCCTGGCTTGTCCCTAGAATGATGATGTTCTATTCTTTCCCATCCCTGGAGTCCCTCTAGTTGATTCAGAGAAGGGGAATCATATAAAAAAGAAGAGAGACTCATCTTCTGGTGGGTCTCAGTCCAGGATTTCTTACCTTCCTGAACTTTCTCCCTTTGTAAGGTGGTTGTAAGGGCAAATTCCTCTGGAGGGAGGGAAGGAACAGAAGGAAGAGCCCCAGTCCACACAGGTTGGGGATGATGGTCCCAATCACCCAGGAAGCGGAACTGGAGCTCAACCAGGTAGCAACAACGCTTTTTAGATATAAGATAGGAGTTTCCATATCTCAAATACAGTTCTACTCTCAGGCAACTGAGCACTGGGAGTGACTTGGAGATTAGAACCCCACGCCCTCATCATGGAACTGTGGCCTTGTCACAAGGGATCCTGAGGGGGGGAAGGGACAGCAGGGAAGCACATTGAACCACAGGCCCTCCCCCACCAACTGGCCTACAACTGCCTCCCTCCACCCTCCTGGGCCTTCTAGACCTTTGCTAGTTTTCTAGTCGTTCCAATTGGAAGCCACACGTCACCCGATTCCTTGCGTCTCCTGGATTCTTGGTTTGAAACCAGGTATCTCATGGCCTTTGAAAGTCTGAAGTTCTCCCAGGAATTTGATCTAGTTCCCAGGGATTCATACCCTGATTCTCCTCTGTCCTCAACTCTGATTGTTGTTTTCACCTCACTTATTGTCTGTGTGTGTGTGAGGACACTGAAGTGCTGCTCTCTTAGCTGATCTCAATTACAGAATTCAGTGTTCTTGACTCTAGTCACCACGTCAGACATGAGATCCTCAGACCTTCTTGATCTCAGAGCTGAAAGTTCGTCCCCTTTTACCTGCCTCTCCCTATTCTTCCCACCCCACAGCTGTGGCAACTGCTTTTCTACTCTCTGTTTCTATGAGTTGGCCTTTCTTTTATTGTTTTTTGAGTTCACATGTCAGTGACACCCAGCAGACCTTGTCTTTCTTTGACTGGCTTGTTTCATTGAGCATAACGCCTTCCAGGTTCATCCATGTTGTGCAAATCTCAACTCCATTTGTCCACATAGTAAGTTTTTCGTTTAGTCATTCCAGAACTCGAACTTTAGTGTATACTTTATTTAATTTTGGATATTAATATTGTTATGTTTTCCATCAACATTTGCCATCTTCACTGAAAACAACTGACACAAACAAAGTAGTCATTTATTATTTAAACTAAATATAAGAAAAATGTAAGTAAGTAAACCTCCCAGTACTGTGTTCTATGATAGTAGCATTTATACTTATGAAGTTAGAAAAACTTCACAAAGACTTATGGGACATGCTGGACACATACACACACACAGACATACCTACATATTCCCACACAGACACACATTTGCACAGACTAATTCAGTATTTTCAAACCCAAGAATTAAGAATTTTCTCATTTTCTTTAATCTCTTATGCTTTCACCCAATTTCTTCTTATTCTGCCTAAAATAGTCTGTCAACTCTCCAGAGTTTAGACGCCTGTGTGGCCCACCCAGAAGCCCTGTGTGGGTCATGTGAGCTGAAGTTCTGATTAGGTGGGTTCCTGAATAGCTCCTGGATGGGTACTGGGCAACAGAAAGACTAAGTCACGAGTAGAGGCTGGGAATTTTTTGTCCCACCCTCTCATTCCTTTGTCAAGGGAGAAGGGCTGAAAATGGAGTTAATATTGACCATGCCTGCATAAGGAAGCCTCTATAAAATCTCAAAAGTACGGGGTTCGGGGCACTTCCAGGTGGGTGAACACATCTGTGTTCCAAGAGTGATGCACTCCAACACCATGGGAGCAGAATCTCCTGTGCTCAGGACCCTCTCAGACCAGGACCCACGTATCTCTTCATCTGGATGTTCATCTGTACCCTTTATCCTATCCTTTATAAACTGGTAAACGTTAAGTAAATGTTTCCCTGTGTTATGTGAGGTGCTCTAGCAAATTACTGGAACCCAAGGAGGGGGTCGTGAGAACCTCCAATTTGTAGTGAAGTTGGATGGAAGTTGTGGGTAACCTGGGCACTTACTATTTGTGATTTGTATCTGAAGTAGGGTGGGAGCAGTCTTCTGAGACTGAGCCCTAAACTTGTGGGATATGACATTACAGTGTCAGAATGGAGGTAAACTCTAGAGCACTCAGCTGGTGTCATGGAGAATTGCTTGGTAAGGGGAAGAAACCCCACATATTTGGTGACCGTAAGTGTCAGAAGTGAAGTGATCTGTGTAAATGTAAAGGAGAAACACACCTGAGGTGTAGAACTGAGTTTTTCCATCCTCAGGAGGGAAAGACAGCCTTTTTCATACACAGACTCCTACCTGGTCACTGCTCTGCCAGGAGATGAGCTCTGTGAGGGGGAACAGGAGCTGGAGAGCTGTGACTGTGGCCACTGCAGCTCCATAGTCAGGTCAAAGATTTGTTTGAGGACCCAGCCTTTTCCAAACCTCTGCAGTTTGTCTAGAGAACAAACAGGATTGCGTGGTTCTAGTGGGGTTGTCTGAGGCACTGTTTTTCTGTGTGCATGTTTTCCTCAACACGTGCCTCCATCATAGACTTAACTCTGCTTACAACAGATTTTAACTGCTGTCCATCCAACTTCTCATCCGGTGTGAGTAATACAAAGACAGTGACTCTTCCCTGGGTTAGCCCTTCCCCCATTGGTGCTGCAGATGAAATGGACCCTTCCCCACACTGCTCAGCCCATCATAGTTCCCTGGGGGCTATTACAGGCTGGGACACCCTCTTTGAGGTAACTCTGCATCTCGTCCTAGGTGGGCAGAACTGGGTGCCTTTTGGCTTCCTTGTTCTTGTCACTCCAGAGTTTTCTATCATTCACAGCTAATCCTCAGAGTGCCACGAAGACACTTCTTCCTGTATTGAACACGCCCCCAGTCCTTGGGCATCTCTAGGGTCTTGGAAATTTTCCTGGGATCTGGTGTGGGCTTGAGTCACAGCTTTGCTCTCCCACATGTTGTCATTGTTAGGAAGGAGAGGAGAGAAAAACAGCCTCAGAAAGGTGAGGGAAGCTTGATCTCATCAAGATGGTGGTATTGGCAGACTCTGAACTCATCTCCTCCCATGATCAAAACCAGGTTACAACTATTTTTGGAAAAATTATCCTTGATACAAACCCAAAAACTGGATAAAAAGAACCCCCAGAGAAAGGGACAGTCCCGAGTAAGGTAGAAGAGGCAGAAATTCCTTGTGGAGAGGGAAAAAGCCAACTTCAGGAGCAGTGGAGTTCCTCATCTGGCCAGGCAGGGCCACCTTAAGTTATGCAGCCATCCCTCGAGCAGTGAGGTCCAGAGTGGGGGCCAATAGTGCTATAAACATCCTTCAGACTCAACACAACTGAGAGGACTATAAGCATCCTTCAGACTCAGCACAACTGAGATGAGGGTCTTACTATCTGGCTTCACTGGCTAAGTGCAGCAAGGACACCTGTAGAAAAAATACCAGATGGAAGCTGAAAAGACCCAGCCCTTTAAGGCCCGGGCACAAAGTCACCCATCTTAGCAAACTAAAATCACCAGATAGAAGGCTGACAGTCCTTTGGCGAAAAGAGACTCACCTGGTAGGCTCTGGGTGCATCTTGGTGAGAGGTGAGGCTTCTCTGGAGACTGAGACATTGGTGGTGGCCATTGTTGTGACCTAGTCCAGGCGTGCTGACACAGACCCTGGCAGACGCCATTGAAGTTCTTCCACTGGCCTGTTAGCCTGGTGTCTGTCACACCCTTGAAAGGGCAGATTTAATCTCTTCAGGCAGGTTTGGCACCCCACCCGAGGGACTGGCCATGCCCTGAAACAAGCCTTCAGGCTACTTGTTGGCCTGTATTGACAGGGGACCTTGATCCTCTACAGACAGGTGAGTGTGTCTGCCTGTGTGGGGGAGGGCCTGTGTGAGGACCAGGTGAAATGTGAGTGGCATTGCTGGAGAGGTGGTGGCCTCTGCAGTGGGGCATTGGGTTACAATCCAGGGGCGTGGGAAGTGTGCATGGACCAGGACTGTGTTGATGGTGTGTGGCCCAGTGGGGGTTGAGGCGTATCAGTGGCAGAAGACATGGTCTTCAGAAATAGCCATTAAAAGGATCAGCCCCACCTTCCAAAGCCTGACACAATTGAGTGCTCCTGTGCCTGGGGTCTGCCCCACTCATCTACACTCCTAAGAGAACTGACAACAGCCTTCCATGTCTGAGGCCTATAGCAACTGTAAGCCCCTGAGCCTAGCAACCAGCTACACTGGGTACCTACTCAATTAACAGGAAAACTGAAACAGTAGTGTGCTCTTAAGCCTTGTAGCCAATGGTGCTGAGGCTCCCCAAACCAGATTTAGAAACAGCTGGCCAGGGAAGGAATGACTAGACCTCCTGGGTACCTGCATTAAGAGCAACCCTGCCACAGCAGAAGGACACAAGTAGCCCACAAGGGGGTCATTCCTGTATCATTTAGACTGGTGATGAGAAGGAAGCATATTGCTGGGCCTGCAAAGGCATCTCTTACCTACGGCACTTCTCCAAGATCAGGAGACATAGCTGACTCACCTAATACATAGACATAAGCACAGAAAAAGAGGCATAATGAGGAGACAAAGGGATACATTCCAACCAAGGGGAATAGGACAAAGCCCCAGAAAAAGGACTAAACAAAACAGAAATAAGTGACCTACCTGACAAAGAGTTCAAACAAAAAGTCATATGGATGCTTACAGATATTGGGAGAAGACTGGATGAACACAGTGAGCTCATCCACGAAGAACTGGAAAAGATAAAAAAGAACCAATCAGAAATGAAGAATGTGACACTGGAAGTGAAAAATTCACTGGAGGTCTCAATAGCAGAGCAGAGGATACAGAAGAACGGATCAGCAAGCTAGACGAAAGACTAGAGGAAATCGCCCAAGCTGAACAGAAAAAAGAAAAAAGAATTAGCCAGAATGAGAACAGTCTAAGGGAACTCTGGGACAATATCATGCACAGTAACATTCGTATTATAGGTGTCCCAGAAGGAGAAGAGAGAGACAAAGGGTCAGAAAATTTATTTGAAGAAATAAAATCTGAAACTTTTCCCAACGTAAGGGAGGAAACAGACATCTGAGTACAGGAAGCACAGAGAGCTTCAAACAAGATAAACCCAAAGAGGCCCATGCCAAGACACATTATAATTCAGATGTCCAAAATTAAAGATGAAGAGAGAATCCTAAAACCAGCAAGAGAAATGCAAGAAGCGACATCCAAAGGAAAGCCCATAAGACCATTAACGTATTTTTCAGCTGAAACCCTACAGGCAAGAAGAGATTGGCATGACATATTTAAAGTGCTAAAAAGAAAAACCAACAGCCAAGAATGCTCGATCCATCAAGGTTGTCATTCAGAATGCAAGGAGAGACAAAGAGCTTCCCAGACAAGCGAAAATTGAAGGAATTTATCACCAAGAAACCAGTTCTACAAGAAATGCTGAAGGGTCTCATTTAAGTGGGAAAGCAATGACCACAAATAGGGATAAAAAATTATCCAAAAGACTCCCCAAAATACCAGGCAATAAAATCACTAGTAAAGGGGAAAATATAGTAAAGGCAGCAGATCAACCACCTGTGAAGATAATATGAAGGTTAAAAGGCAAAAGTCATAATATTACCTATTTCAATGATAAGAGGGTAATGGACAGACACACACAAAACAAGAGAAGAGATATGATTTCAAAAACATAAAATGTGGGAGGAGGGGAGTGAAAAACTAGAGCTTTTAGAAAGAGGTTTAGCCAAAGAGTCTGTCAACTCGATATAAACTGTTATATACATAGAATATTTTATAAAATCCTTATGGTAATCACAAATCAGACACCTATAATAAGTAAGCAAATAAGTAAGACAAAAGTAATCAAACATATTACTAAAGAAAGCCCTCAAACCACAAGGGAAGAGAGCAAGAGAAAAAGAAAGGAATAGAGTAGAACTACTAAAACACCCAGAAAAAAATTAACAAAATGGCAATAAATACATATTTATCAATGGCTACTTTAAGTGTGAATAGACTAAATGCTCCAATCAAAAGGCATAGGGTGGTCAACTGGACAAAAATCCAAGACCCATATAAATGCTGCATTCTTGAGACACACTTCAGACATAAAGACAGCCACAAACTGAAAGTGAAAGGATGGAAAAAGATGTTCCATGCAAATGCGAACGAAAAGAAAGAGGAGGTAAAAATATTTCTATCAGACAAAATAGACTTTAAAAGAAAAACTGTAACAAGAGGCAAAGAAGGGCACTACATAATGATTAAGAGAACAATCCAACAAGAAAATATAACATTAGTAATATCTATAGACCCCCACCTAAATATATAAAGCAATTATGAAGAGACATAAAAGGAGAAATAGAGAGTAACACAGTAATAGTAGGGGACTTTAACACTCCACTTACACCAATGGATAGGTCATCCAAACAGAAGATCAATAAGGAAACACTGGGCTTAAATGACACATTTGACCAGATGGACTTAGTGGATATATGCAGAACATTCCATCCACAAACCACAGAATACACATTCTTTTCAAATGCACATGGAACATTCTCCAGGATTGATCACATATTAGGCCACAAAACAAGTCTCAATAAATTTAAGAAGATCGACATAATACCACACATCTTTTCTGACCACAAATGCATGAAACTAGAAATCAACTACAGGGAGAAAATCAGAGGAGCCACAGAAATGTGGAGATTAACCAAAATGCTACTGAACAATAATTATGTCAATGAAGAAATCAAAGCAGAAATCAAAAAGCTCCTGGAGACAAACAAAGAAAATTACAGGCCAATATCAGTGATGAACATCGATGTAAAAATCCTCAACAAAATACTAGCAAATTGAATACAACAATACATTAAGATGATCATACATGTTGATCAAGTGGGTTTCATTCCAGGGATGCAGGGATGGTTGAACATCCGCAAATCTATCAATGTGATACACCACATTAACAAAATGAAGAATAAAAATCACATGGTCATCTCAATAGATGTAGAGAAAACATTTGACAAGATACAGCATCCGTTTATGATAAAAACTGTAAACAGAATGGGTATAGAAGAAAAATACCTCAACATAACAAAAGCCACAAATGACAAACCCAGAGCAAATATCCTTCTCAATGGAGAAAAACTGAAAGCTATCCCTCTAAGAACAGGACCCAGACCAGGCTGCCCACTGTCACTACTCTTATTTAACATAGGATTGGAAGTCCTAGCAAGAGCAATCAGGAAAGAAAAAGATATAAAAGGGATCCATATTGGAAAAGAAGAAGTGAAACTGTCACTCTTTGCAGATGACATGATTTAATATATAGAAAACCCAAAGAATCTGCTAAAAAACTTATAGAAATAATAACTGAATATAGTCAAGTCGTGGGATACAAAATCAACATACAAAAATGGGTTGTGTTCTATACACTAACACCGAAGTAGCTGGAAGAGAGATTAAGAATACAATCCCATTTACAATTGCAACAAAAAGAATAAAATACCTAGGAATAAAGTTAACCAAAGAGATGAAAGATCTGTACACCGAAAACTGCAAAACATTGTTGAAAGACATCAAAGAAGACACAAAGAAATGGAAAGATATTCCGTGCTCTAGGATTGAAGAATTAACATAGATAAAATGTCCATAATCCCTAATGCAACCTATAGATTCAGTGCAATCCCTATCAGAGTTGCAACAACATTTTTCTCAGAAATAGAACAAAGAATCCTAAAATCTTTACGGAACAACAAAAGACCCCGAATAGCCAAAGGATTCCTGAGAAAAAAAGAACAAAGCTGGACGTATCACACTCCTTGACTTCAAAATATACTACAAAGCCATGGTAACCAAAACAGCATGGTACTGGCACAAAAACAGACATATAGATCAATGGAAGAGAATCTAGAGCCCAGTAGTACACCCACATATTTATGGACAGCTAATATTCAACAAGGGAGCCAAGAGCATACAATGGAGAAAGGAGAGTGTCTTCAGTAAATGGTGGTGGGAAAACCAGACAGCCACATGCAAAAGAATGAAAGTAGACCATTCCCTTACACCATGCACAAAAATCAACTCCAAATGGATTAAAGACTTGAATGTAAGACCTGAAACCATGAAACTTCTAGAAGAAAACATGTGCAGTACACACTTTTACATCAGTCTTAACAGCATATTTTCAAATACTGTGTCTGACCGGGCAAAGGAAACAAAAGAAAAAATGAACAAATGGGACTACGTCAAAGTAAAAAGCTTCTGCACAGCAAAGGAAAGCATCAACAAAACGAAAATACAACCAAGAATCGGGAGAAGATATTTGCAAACCATATGTCAGATAAGGGGTTAATATCCAAAATATACAAAGAACTCATACATCTCAACAACAAAAACACCAACAACCCAATTAAAACATGGGGAAAAGATCTGAACAGAGATTTCTCCAAAGCAAATATATGGATGGCCAACAGGCATACGAAAAGATGCTCAGCATCATTAACTTTCAGGGAATTGCAAATGAAAAGTACAATGAGATATCACCTCACTCCGGTCAGAATGGCTATAATTAACAAGACAGGGAACAACAAGTGTTGGAGAGGATGTGGCGAGAAGGCAACCCTCGTACACTGCTGGTGGGTGTGTAAACTGGTGCAGCCACTATGGAAAGCAGTAAGGAGTATCCTCAGAAAATTAAAAATAGATCTACCATTGAATCCAGCTATTCCACTGCTGGGTATTTATCCAAAGAACTTGAAAACACAAGTGCATAAAGATACATGCACCCCTATGTTCATCGCAGCCATGTTCAAAATACCCAAGATTGGAAGCAAACTAGGTGCCCAACAAGGACGAACGGATAAAGGAGATGTGGTATATATACAAAATGGAATACTACTCAGCCATAAGAAAGAATGAAATCTGGCCATATGTGACAACATGGATGAAGCTTCAGGTTATTGTGATGAGTGAAATAAGTCAGAGGGAGAAAGGCAAATACCATATGACCTCACTCATAAGTAAAAGATGAAAACAATGACAAAAGCACATAGCACAGAGATTGGATTGGTGGTTACCATAGGGGAAGGAGGCGGGGGACTGCAAAAGGGGTGATGAGGCTCACATGTGTGGTCATGGACTATAGTTAGTTTTTGGGTGGTGAACATGATGTAATCTACACAGAATTTGAGATATATTATGATGTACATCTGAAAGCTATATAATGTCATAATCCAATGTTACCATGATTAAAAAAAAACGGCAAGAAATTGGAGGGAATTTCTATTTTGTAGTCTAGTTTGTTTATTATTTACTTTGATCAGCCTGAAGTACATAAAACAAACAAATATACCCACACAGACATGGCACATTATGAAGTTGAACTTCCTGCAGATAACCCTCGCATTGCATACACAAGAAGTTCACGTAACCTGAGTAGCACAGCCTTCTCAGAGTAAATGGGTGTCTGTCCCGTTAGAGACCCTGAGTTACATTTCATAGTACATTTTGGTTGTCAGCCATTGGAACCCGCTGCCCATCCTCTTTCCTAGTTTCTGTGGAAGGAAGGTAAGGGGGGACTGTGGGATGATGGGAGAGTGCCAGGAGCATGGATTCAGTGGGCAGGAAAGGAGCCATCACTGTGCGTGGCTCCTCCCTTGGACTTAATCTTCTAGAAATCCACCTGAGAACAGAGGCATCATTTCCTGACTACAAATGATTGATTCTAGGAATACTTTGGTACACACGAGTGCTTAGATATCCAATTTTATAGTTATTACACAATTATATATAAAGACCTAGGGAAACATAATCTTTTCCCTGATGAAAAGATAATCTTAGTTATACCAAAACAGGTATTATATAAGTTGTTCTTATTATCTTAATCTGATAAATGTGCTTCCAATTTATGAGTATGTGTGATCACAGAATAATTTGCTGCAGAGTAACTCTCTTAGCAGGCACCAAAGTGATCTTTAATGTCTTTCTCAACAGATAAAGCAACTTTATTCTTCATTGGTCAAACAAAGATGTTTTTCTGGAGCTGGGACGAGAATTCCAGTCGCCTATGTTATTGCCTCCTATGTTCAAATGATGTAGGGAAAATTAAGAATAACATAGAGCATATCAAGAAAGGGAGCAGCCATAGTGGGAAGTTATTTACTTTCTATTTCCAAACACTTACATCGCAGTTATGAAGTGTCAGGCATGCTTCCACTTAAAATACTGACCAAAGAATACTTTAATGGTTCAAGTGTGGCAGAAATAATATGTATCTGTAGGATCTGATACAAAAAAGAGAATCAGAAGTGTCTCTGAATATGGAATTACTGAGAGCATGGGCCAACCCCTAGCTCTGCATTCTGTCCAGGCATTCTAACCGGCACGTTCCCAGGGGCTCACTTCTCACCAATACTGTCTGTGACTCACTGCTTTTGAAGATGCTAAGCACTGCAACGCTGCTTTGCTGCTCTGATCAAGGTTTTCCTTCACTCTGCACCTTCCCCACAGTTCTGTAACATCTTAAGCGTGACTTAAAGTCCAATTCCAGAAAAGCCTCCTTTTAAGAGAATTTCAGAGAAACGTCCAAAGTCCATCTCTCCAAATACTTCATTCCACTTCTATTAAACTTCTTTTAGCATTTGCTTGGTAACAGAATCATCCACAGGCATGTCTGACTTTTCTCCTAGATCACAAATTTTTGGAGAGCAGGAATTTTTTAACAGGTTCAAGCAATATGGAGGAACCTCGAGATTCTGTGGGCCCAGGCATACTTCTTCCAGACAAAGCCTGAGTAGGGTCAGAGCCACGTGACTTACTTGCCTAAGGTCATATGTCTAGTTTGTGGCAGAGGTAGGCCTATCACACAGTCCCTTGACTCTCAGTCTTGTTTTCTTGACCCCAGAGAGCTCAACCCAATTTTGACCTGATTGTGCTTATATCATAAGGATTGCCTTCTGATAAGCTATTAAGTAGATACTCGGCACTCAAATATGCCTAACATAGCAACATAGGAGTAAGTAAGAAATAAGGGAAAATGAAAAAGAATCATCATGTGTTTATTAATAGGCCACCAAACTGAAATTTTTAGCCTTCATCCTGATAATAAAGTACCATTTTGAAGAAATATCCTACTACTTTTCCTCATTTCTAAACTGCAAATGATACGAGTTGTCATTGGATCTGAACACAATGTATGTGTTCACTTTAATATCACTCATCTTCTCATCTTCACTGTGCTACATTCTGCTTATGATTCGTTTACCAGTTGTGCATCTCTGTTCATGAAGCAGATTGTGGCTTTTCTTGAAACATGAGGTTCCTTGTCTTGTTAACAGCTATGCCACGTCCTCCAACTCGGTCTCCCAGTTTGCCTGTTTCTTTGATCCAAGACTCCTCTGTTAGGAAGGACAATGCTGATGTCTGCATCAGAATGCGTGGTAAACTCCAGCAAGGTGGAGGGAATGAAAGAGGATGAGGGAAATCCACCAGCGCTTCAGATAAAGAAATGAAAATTCTTGGGGAAATACAAATGGACACAAAAACTGATAAAGAGAGTGGAGTTCCTGAAGGCAAGGTTGTTTTCATATTCAAAAAAATTAATCATTATAATGGATCACATTAACAGAATGATGGAGAGACATCCAGTGATCGCCTTAGTCAATGAAAAAAAGTTGGTGCAATTCAGTACTTTGGATGACTTATTTTCCCAGTGCATCATATTCTTGACAATCCCAATGTGATTTTCTCACATTCCACGAAGTTTAAAACCTAACCCTGTTTGGTACTTGTTCTAGACCTCCATGTCCATTTCTTGTGAAGACATTAGGGCTCTTCTTTTTTTTTTTAATTAAGATTATGATAGTTAACAACCTTGTGAAATTACACTTGTACATTATTATTAGTCACGATGTAGGTACACCACTTCACCCCTAGTGCCCTTCCCCCACCCCCCTTTCCCCTGGTGACCAACGATCAGTTCTCTTTGTCCATATGTTAACTGCCACCTATGAGTGGAGTCATACAGAATTCGTCTTTCTCTGTCTGGCTTACTTCACTCAACATAATACCCTTAAGGTCTATCCATGTTGTTGTGAATGGGACGACTTTGTCCTTTTTTATGGCTGAGTAGGATTCCATTGTATATATATATATATATACCATATCTTCTTTATCCAATCATCAGTTGCTGGGCACTTAGGTTGGTTCTGTGACTTGGCTATTGTGAATAATGCTGCAATGAACATAGGGGTGCATGGGACTTTTGGAATTGCTGATTTCAGGTTCTTAGGATAGATACCCAGTAGTGGGTTGGCTGGGTCATAAGGTATGTCTATTCTTAACTTTTTGAGGAATCTCCATACTGTTTTCCATAGTGGCTGCACCAGTTTGCTTTCCCACCTACAGTGTAGGAGGGTTCCTTTTTCTCCACAGCCTCTCCAACATTTGTCACTTTTAGTTTTGGATATTTTTGCCATTCTAACAGGTGTAAGGTGATATCTTAGTGTAGTTTTGATTTGCATTTCCCTGATGATTAGTGATGATGAGCATCTTTTCATGTGTCTATTGGCCATCCCTATATCTTCTTTGGGGAAATGTCTGTTCATGTCCCCTGCCCATTCTGTAATTGGGTTGTTTGATTTTTTATTGTTGAGTTGTGTGAGTTCTTTGTATGTTATGGTGATTAACCCTTTGTCGGATAAATAACTTGCAAATATTTTTTCCCAATTAATGGGCTGTTTTTTTTTGTTTCAATCCTGTTTTCCCTTGTCTTGAAGAAGCTCTTTAGTCTGATGAAGTCCCATTTGTTTATTCTTTCTATCGTTTCCCTCATGTGAGGGGTTATGGTGTCCGAAAAGATTATTTTGAAGCTGATGTCAAAGAGTGTACTGTCGATATTCTCTTCTAGAAGACTCATTGTTTCAGGCCTAATCCTTAGGTCTTTGATCCATTTTGAGTTTATTTTAGTAAATGGTGAAAAAGAATGGTTATTTTCATTCTTTTACATGTAGCTGTCCAGTTTTCCCAGCACCATTTGTTGAACAGACTTTCTTTCCTCCATTGTAGGCCCTCAGCTCCATTGTCAAAGATTAGCTGTCCATAGATGTGTGGTTTTATTTCTGGGCTTTCAATTCTCTTCCATTGGTCTGTCTAACTGTTTTTGTACCAGTACCATGCTGTTTTGATTACTGTAGCTTTGCAGTATGTTTTGAAGTCAGGGATTGTGATGCCTCCAGCTTTGTTCTTCTTTCTCAGGGTTGCTTTGGCAATTTGGGGTCTTTTGTTGCCCCATATGAATTTTAGGATTCTTTGTTCAATTTCCGTAAAGAATGACATTGGAATTGTGATTGGGATAGCGTTGTATCTGTAGATTGCTTTAGGTAGTATGGACATTTTAACTATGTTTATTCTTCCAATCCATGTGCATGGAATGTCTTTCCATCTCTTTATGTCGTCGTCGATTTCTTTCAAGAAAGTCTAGTAGTTTTTGTTGTATAGATCTTTCACTTTCTTGGTTAAATTTATCCTAAGGCATTTTATTGTTTTTGATGTGATTGGGAATGGAATTGAGTTCTTGAGATCGTTTTCTGTTAGTTCCTTGTTCTCATATAGAAATGCTATTGATTTATGTATGTTGATTTTATACCCTGCAACTTTGCTGTAGTTGTTGATTGTTTCTAATAGTTTTTCTATGGATTCTTTGGTCTTTTCTATATATAAGATCATGTCGTCTGCAAACAGCAAGAGTTTTACTTCTTCGTTGCCTATTTGGATTCCTTTTATTTCTTTTTCCTGCCAAATTGCTCTGGCCAAAATCTCCAGTACTATGTGAATAAGAGTGGTGAAAGTGGGCATCCTTGTCTGGTTCCTGTTCTGAGGGGGATGGGTTTCAGTTTTTGTCCATTGAGTATGAATGTTGGCTGTGGGTTTGTCATATATGGCCTTTATTATGTTGAGGTACTTTCCTTCTATACCCATTTTATTGAGGGTTTTTATCATAAATGGATGTTGGATCTTGTCAAATGTTTTCTCTGCATCTATTGAGACGATCATGTGGTTTTTGTTTCTCATTTTGTTAATGTAGTGAATCACGTTGATTGACTTGTGGATGTTGAACCATCCCTGTGTCCCTGGTATAAATCCCACTTGATCATGGTGTATAATCGTTTTGATGTATTGCTGTATTCGGTTTGCCAAAATTTTGTTGAGGATTTTTGCATCTATGTTCATCAGTGATATTGGCCTGTAGTTTTCCTTCTTTGTGTTGTCCTTGTCAGGTTTGGGGATCAGGGTGATGTTAGCTCCATAGAGTGCATTAGGGAGTGCTCCATCTTCCTCTATTTTCTGGAATAGTTTGAGAAGGATAGGTATTAAATCTTCTTTGAATGTTTGGTAGAATTCTCCAGAGAAGCCGTCTGGTCCTGGACTCTTATTTTGGCGGAGGTTTTTGATTACTGTTTCTATTTCTTTACTTGTGATTAGTCTCTTCAGATTCTCTATTTTTTCCTGATTCATTTTGGGGAGGTTGTATGAGTCTAGGAATTTATCCATTTCTTCTAGGTTGTTCAATTTGTTGGCATATAGTTTTTCATCCTTTCTTTGGTATTTCTTTGGTATCTGTTGTGATTTCTCCTCTCTAGTTTCTAATTTTATTTATTTGAGACTTCTGTCTTTTTTCTTAGTGAGTCTGGCTAAGGGTTTGTCGATTTTGTTAATTTTTTCGAAGTACCAACTGTTTGTTTCATTGATCCTTTCTACTGTCGTTTTTGTTTCAATATCATTTATTTCTGCTCTAATTTTTATTTCCCTCCTTCTACTGACTTTGGGCTTTGTTTATTCTTCTTTTTCTAATTCCGTTAGGTGTCGTTTGAGGTTGTTTATGTATGATTTTTCTTGCTTATTGAGGTGAGACTGTATTGCAATGAATTTCCCTCTTAGGAATGCCTTTGCTGCGTCCCAAATAATTTGGTATGGTGTGTTTTCATTTTCATTTGTCTCCAGATAATATTTGCTTTCTTCTTTAATTTCTTCAATACTCCATTGTTTGTTCAGTTGCATGTTGTTCAGTCTCCACATTTTTGGCCCTTTCCCAGCTTTATTCTTGTAGTTGATTTCTAGTTTCATAGCATTATGATCAGAAAAGATGTTTGATATTATTTCAACCCTCTTGAACTTATTGATGCTTGATTTGTTTCCCAAGATATGATCTATCCTTGAGAATGTTCCATGCGTGCTTGAGAAGAATGTTTACCCTGCTGTTTTTGGATGAAGTGTCCTATATATATATCTATTAGGTGCATCTGAGCTAATTTTTCATTTGATTCTATAATTTCCTTGTTGATTTCCTGTCTGGATGATCTGTCCATTGTTGTTAATGGGGTGTTGAGGTCCCATACTATTATTGTATTGCTGTTGATGTCTCCTTTTAGTTTTGTCAATAGTTTCTTTACCAATTTTGGTGCTCCTGTGTTAGGTGCATATATATTTATAAGTGTTATGTCATCTTGGTGGAGCGTCCTTTTTATCATTATATACTACCCCTCTTTGTGTTTCTTTATCTGTTTTGCTTTAAAGTCTACCTGTTCTGATATAAGTATGGCAACACCTGCTTTCTTTTGTTCATTATTCGCTTGGAGTATTGTCTTCCATCCCTTAGCTTTGAGTCTGTGTTTGTCTTTGGGGCTGAGGTGTGTTTCCTGGAGGCAGCATATTATTGGGTCTTGTTCTTTGATCCATCCTGCTACTCTGTGCCTTTTGATTGGAGAGTTCAATCCATTCACATTTAGAGTGATTATTGAAACGTGGGGGCTTACTGTGGCCATTTTATCACTTGTTTTCTGGTTCTTTAGCATTTTGTCCTGATGGAGAGCTGTTAGTTTGTGTTATTATCCTTCTGCTTATCTCCTTTGTTCTGGATTATGTAACCCCTTTCCTTTTTTTGATTTTTTAGGTATGAGGTTCTTCCTGAGCATTTCTTGAAGAGGAGGTTTTGTGGCGATGAACTCCCTTAACTTTTGTTTATCTGGGAAAGTTTTTATTTCTCCATCATATTTGAAGGATATTTTAGCTGGGTAGAGTATTCTTGGCTGCAGGTTTTTGTCCTTCAGAGTTTTGAATATTTCATTCCCATCTCTTCTAGCGTGTAAGGTATCTCCTGAGAAATCTGCTGATAGCCTTATGGGGTTTCCTTTGTAAGTTATTTTCTCCTGCCTGGCTCCCCTTAGTATTTTCTCTTTGTCATTGACATTTGCTAGTTTCACTACTATATGCCTTGAGGTTGGTCTTCCTACATTAATAAAGTTTGGAGATCTATTGGCTTCTGTCACATGAACTTCCATCTCTCTTCCCGACTTTGGAAAGTTCTCAGCTATTATTTCTTTGAACAGACCTTCTGCTCCCTTCTCCTTCTCTTCACCCTCTGGTATACCTATAATCCTTCTGTTGCATCTCCTAATTGAGTTGGATAATTCTCGGAGAGTTTCTTCATTTCTTTTTAGTCTTAGTTCTGTCTCCTCCTTTGTCTTCAGCATTTCTATATTCCTATCCTCCAAATTGCTAATGCTGTCCTCCATATTATTGACCCTACTGTTCAGAGAGTCCAGATTTTTCTTAATCTCCTCCATTGTGTTCTTCATCTCCAGTATTTCTAATTGGTTCTTCTTTATAGTGTCAAGCTCTTTTGTGACATAGCTCCTGAACTCATTGAGTTGTCTATCTGAAATATCTTTTAACTCGTTCAGTTTTTTAATAATGGCAGTTTTGAAATCATCGTCATTTAGGTTATAGGTTTCATTGTCTTTGGGATTGTTTTCTGGGTGCTTATCATTTTCCTTCTGTTCTGGAGATTTAATGTACTTTTTCATACTGCTTGGTGGCATGGATTTGTGCCTCCGCATAGAGATAGAGTTTAGTCGCTGCTTCCACTTGTTGTGACTGGTGTGTGTGGGGGGGGACAGCTATTTAGACTGCACCAACCAGGAACCCTGTCAGCTGTGACTGACTGTAACTGGACCCCTCCTCGTAGTCACAGTGGTCCTGTGGGGGTCCCTCGTCAGTTGTGGGGGCAATCACAAGGGGGCCTCAGGCTGCTTGTGCCTACTGTTGCAGCCTTCTTAGGCATGCTCCCTCCTTGTGTTCTTCAATGGTGTTATGGGCTTTCCCAGCAGCCAGGAGCAGGATCACCTACAATCGCATCTTTGTCACTGACAGAGCCCCCAAGATCACACTTGTCCACTATAGGTCCCAGCAGAGCTATGGGTATCTTCTTCAGTATGTTGTTAACTCACTAGCTGTGCTACTTTTGCCCCAGATTCTTCCCACCTTGTGATTGCCAGTCGGGATCTCTCCATTAGTGCTGTGCCCAGGCTTTTGCTGAGGCTGCTGTAGGAACCTGGCGTTCCCACCTGGGCCATGTAGCTGTTTCACCAGAGCTCCACTCTGCCCCACACCACTCTCATGGGATCTCTGGGAGCCCCTTGCCTCGTCTGGGACACAGCCAGAGTCTGTGGGCCTGGCAGTGGCTGGTAAGCTGCTGCCTTGTGGGGAATTCTGTTCTAGGGAGTTTCCCAGTGTTCCAAATGTGGGGTGGGCCCTCCCTGCTAATGGCAAGCAGAGGCTTTCCCTGCGGGGGTGGGGGTTGCAGGACCCTGGAGATTCCCCCTGGGCCACAGAACTGGGCACTGGAGCTCCACCCAGTCCCCAAACATGTCGATGGGAAGTCTGGGCACCCCCTGCACTTACCCATGCAGTGCCAGAAACCGTGGGCCCAGCAGCAGCTAGTGGTCTGGTGCCATGCCGGGGAAACCACTCACTGGGGGCTTCCCTTTGTTCTGGTTTCTGGGTGGGGACTCCCTGCTAATGGTGACCAGAGGCTTTCCATCTGGGGGTGTGTGGGACCCTGGAGCCTCTGCCCAGGCCACAGAGCCAGGCCCTGGAGCTCCAACCCTGTCCCCAAGCACGTCCACAGGAAGTCTGGGCGCCCCCTGCACCGACCTATGCAGGGCCGGAGACTGTTGGCCCAGAAGCAGCTGGCAGTCTGGTGCCATGCTGGGGAATCCGCTTGCCAGGAGCTTCCCTTTGTTCTTGTTTCTGGGAGGGGCCTCTCTGCTAATGGCGAGTGGAGGCCTTCCCTGCCAGTGGGTGTGGGGCCCTGGATATTCCCCCTGGGCTTAGGTGTAATCACCGGGGGCTTAGGTAGGGCTGTTGTCACCTGTTTCCACTGTCGCTCTGCTGGTGAGTGCACACTCCCGCCCTGGGTGCGTGGCAATGCTATGGGGGAGTCCAATGGAAGAGAGCCTCTTGCAGGTACTAGGCTGTCCGGTGGTCAGGGGTTGGGGGTTGGAGAGTTTTCACCTATTTCAACCTCCTCCCATGGGGAAGTCCATCCGCCTTCCGATGTATAGCAGCACGAGTCTCTTAGGTGTCTTGAGATGCTATCTGGATATCCTTTGTTAATCAGTGAATGTCCAATTAGTTGTAGATTTGAAGGGGGAGAGACAAAGAAGACCACTCACCCCGCCATCTTGGTCGACATTAGGGCTCTTTTTAAAGGCACCATGCCAAAGATTCCCTGAAGACTCTCTGGGTGACTACAGAAGTCACAATTTTCCAGGGAAGAGTGTAAGGAAATGGGGCCTCAGTCAGGCATTCCCAGCGAGGCCAGCTGTTGGACTGCCTCTGTGATGCAGCCTGGGACCTCACGTTACTGCTGATGAAAGCAGAAACATAAGGAACACCACTCAGGTGGTCAGCAGCTACTCAGAGGAAGGGTCTGCTCTGTGACTGCCTGGTGGGCTCATCCCACAGGTGGAGCTGCAGCCAAAGCAGCAGCTGCCTCCTGGGATCTGCAAACCAGACGGGGAGCCATTCCTCCTAATTGGGACCCTTGGCTAGGGCATGACTGTGATCAGAGTCCCACATTCAGGCTCTCCCACACAAGAGTTCTGGACTCAGTGCCTCCTCAAAGCCAGCTGCCCAGAGCAGGGACTGATATGACTCAGGCCTCATGGGTGTTCCATGAATTGGCCTGCCTCCCAGCTCAGAGACAGGATGAGGAGGGAATGTGTATTAAAATGTAAATCAATGAGAAAACTCTTCCAGAAAATCTAATCCAGCTGGAACAGTTTGTATAGTAGAGATGAGCACGTGGTATTAAATAAAGACTGCCCACCCCAAATTTAGGGTCATTGGATTATTTCCCTGACAGACATGAATGATTTCTCTCTCTGTTCATAACAGAAGACAAAAGCACAGGAAGCATCTGTGACTCCGATATTAAGACGAGTTTCAGAAAGGTTCCCTTTTCCCCTCTATTGAATATTCCTTGCTTTGGTAGGACCTGGAGAAGCCATAGGAAGGCCAGGAACACACTGACATTTTCTTGCTCTGTTCGGATTCAGGGGATTCCGTTATCATTTAATCTTGTGATTCTGTGCTAATATTCAAATGAGAAACTGAAGTTGTCTGTTCATTCACAAATAATTTGAGTCCACAGCAACCATCAGTTTCTTCTTAATTCAAGTGGAAATCCAGTTCATTCAGGGGACCTGATCCATAGGTGTGGATCTCTGTCTAATCAATATTCTCTGGAGATGAAAGGTAAAGAGCTTCTGACAGGTTAAAGGTCATGGGTCTCTTGAACAAAGACGTTTTGATAGTGTTTTATTAAATGTGGTGACACCTGTCCCTCCCACATACTCGGCACCTGTCGTGCATTAGGTAATGGAATTTTCCTCAGGAAATGGGCCAATCTAAGATATGGTGTTAGGTTTACTCTCTCTGACCTGTTTCAACCTTTCAACCTCTAACGCATGTTGCTTTCTTTCTAAGTTCCTGAAGGCGGGCCCATTTTCAAACCTTCGTTACTCATTGCCATTGATATTTACTGTGCAAAAAAATTTAGGTTCACACAAAAGCCTTCACAAAGAAGTTCATGGCAGCTTTATTTATAAGGGGTAAAATAATAAAAATCAAAAACTGTCCTTCAGTAGGTAAGTGGTTAAACTCTGGTGTCACCTTGTCTCCTTCCCCAACGTCCCACCCTAGGCACACAGTGTCCCACCATCAGATGGTGACGCAACACACTCATCCCCGGATCCATTCCCCAGGAGGAGCAGGCAGGTGCAGGAGAGCAGGGCACTGCACTCCTCTGGGCAGAGGGGACAGGCCTACAGCAGCGTCCGTGCTCCCCACCCGCCTGCCCTCAGAGCCTGGAGCACAGTCATCCTCATCGCTACTGCTCCAGACTGTGACAAGGACAGAGGGAGGGTGATGCTTGGCTGAAAGGGATGCACAGGCCCATCTCCAGGGCAGCTTCAGCAGGGAGAGAAGATGCTCCTGGGGCAGCGTCATCTATTCCCACCAAGAGCTTGGGGTGCAGGGCAAGATTCTTCCCACTCTGGACTCAGGGCCAGATCTGCCCCACACTCCCCTCCCCACTCTGTGACCTGTGAACCTATCTCTGCTCTTCCTGGAGCCTCTGCAAACCCCCTCCATACAGTCCCACAAGTTCAAGGGCCAGAGAACGCAGGAGAAGACAGGCGGGGCCCATCCTGGGCTGCGGTCTTAGAGGTTTTGCTCATCTGGAAATATCCTAAAGCTTCCATTTGTTTTTGTAAGGACAGCATGATGGGGACTTCAGGTGCAATGAGGGAGTCGGGATGAGGGCAGGTGAGCCATGCTGCAGTCAGCCTCCCCCCATGGCCCTGTCCCTTCTGGAAGCCAAAGCTGACACTTAGGAAGAGCGGAGCCTCACCTAGTTTTTACCACTAGCAGGGCACAGACAGAAGCCATGAACTCTAAGGAGAAAAAAATTGTATTTGGGGAAAATTGGGGTAGGAAGACACCATTAGCACAGAGGGTAGGATAAGGAGAAAAACCAGGTTTTCTGTTCCTCCACTTCCCCGTTTGGGGAGATAAGCGTTCCTATGAGGAAAGGTGTGTCAGGCACAGTCTACTCATCCCAGGAGACACATATCTGAAGACAGCATGGCGAGTAATGTATTGGCTGAAACAGCTGCCACCCTCAGCCCAGGCTGGCAGGGTTTGGCTGGGGACTGTGGCTGCCTGGATGGCAAGGTCCAGTTGCCATGCCTGTTTTGATCCATTCCCTGATATTCGGACAGTTTTCATCCCTGGAGGTAGTTTGGGGACTGTCCTCTGTCATTGTTCTTCTCTGGTCTGGGGAGGAGGGAACATCATGGTAACAGGCATGTCCAGCTTCCCAGGCCTGAAATGGTTTTTACGATGCTTCGACTGGGAGGCCAGAAGTTCTCTGCAAGCCTCAGTTTTCTCCCAGGACCCGGACAAAAGATGTCACTGTCGATGGTGCCTGAACAGCCCTGCCATCCGACACCGAGCTGTGTGTGACCCGTGCCTGACTCTGGGCGGTGGCTGACACGGGCTTTCCTTTGCAAGGGGATTCTCTGGTGCTTCCTCCTTGTTGGGCCTCAGGCAGGGCAGGAGGCATCTCAACATTTTTCTGAAGGGCTGTTGTGATAAACATTTTCCTTTTCAGGCATGGGCTGGAGGGGTTTGGTCCCAAGGGTGTCTCCTATTCCCCTGACCTGGGTCCAAGACTGGGACCCTGACTCCCCCTCCAGTGTTGCCACCCCACGGCAGGGCTCTGGTGAGGCCCTACCCCTACTCTCTTCCCGAGGCTCATTCCTGGCCACTGGGCACCCTGAACTCAGCTCTAGACAGCCTTGCTCAGCCCCCTTGTTGGTCCCACTCTGCCCTTTTCTGTCTGAGAGCCTGAATGTGAAGGTTGGAGAAGGCAGCCGGCCCTCCTGCCCCAAGAGAGAGGCTTCTGAGGGCTCACTGCCATCGCCAGTTAGGGTCCCTCCCAGGGCCTTCTGATTTTCCTCACACACAGGTGAGGCAGCAGGGAGGGCATGGGGCAGGCTGGGAACTGGTGCTTTTGTTGTCAAAGTTAAGACTTTGTCACCTGGAGGAGGCTCAAGAGGTTTTCCCATGAACTGTGCAAAGTCAGCTTTCGATTGGGCCCCAGAATCACAGGTGGCTGTGGGGGGAAAAGGGGACTGTGGAAGGGCCGAGTGTTGAGCCTCACATGCTTTCAGATCTGCAGGCTCCAAGGACAGGAGGGGTAGGCCCCAGCAGAAATTCAGCCCAGACATGATACTGTGTGCTTCGAGCATCTGAGGAGTGCCTGGATCACCTTGTTCTTCTTTTCCCCAGAACTTCGTTTGTATTCTTTCTGTGATTTCTGTCTCAAGCAGCTTCTGGACATCAGGGTTGGCAACTGAGGGGCTATAAGTCTCTCCCTCCCTATTTGCGGGGCCTCCCCAGAATGAGGGCACTGCTCGGTGACAGAGCAGGTGCCCTTGCTGGGACTCGAAGTGTGATGACATAGGGAAGAACAAGACCTTGATTATGTTCCACTGGGAGAGGAACTCAATGCGACAGCTCATGTGGCCAAGGCCTGAGTTGGGAAATGGCCAACAGGAGTGAGCTGGAGTTGAGCTCATGGCAACAGGGCCTAGCGGGATTCTGGTCAAGTCAGATGGAGGTTCTGCCGGCAGAGTGGAGGCCAAAGGTAGAGTGGGCTGGGTCAGAGGAGCAAGGAAAAGTGCTGGAGTCGGGGTGAGAGGAGCACCTTCCACAGGCTTCCCGCATGGTTGGCGGACTCTGGCAGACGCTGTCTTGCAGGCCTCCCCCGGGGAGTCTTGAGATGACAAGCAATGGAAGCATCCCTTAGAAGACAGCCTCGCCGGGGAGCTGCGGGAGACAGGAGGCACAAGCTGCACCCAGGAGCCGAGGACCCTGGGACAGTAGAGAAGGCCAGGTGGGGGTGTCCCCTTGAGACCCATGGCCCTCCCTGGCCCCACCTCCACTTCACCAAATTCTCCTGCTGTCCCTCACCCCAGGCCTTTTGCCACCCCTGTCCCCATGGCTCCCCTCCCAGCTCAGCCCCAAACTTCCTACAGCCCTGGGGCACATCAGAGACCCTGGGAGGAAGAAGTCCAGGAAAGAAGGGCAAGATTTCTTACCTTTGTGAAAGCGAAATCTGGCCCCGCACTTCTGCCAGGTCCTTCTGGCCAGCTCTGTAAGCTAGAAATCAGGAGACTAGTCACAGCACTGAAGGCGGGGGCCTAGGGCTCTTAGAGGAGGCTGCGTGCAATGTGCCTTTAGGGGAGACTGTTTGAGGTCAGACTCTGGAGCCCAGGCACTAGTGTCTAAGGCCACAGGATCCCTGATGGGGCTGGCATGGCTCCTGACGGGTTGAGGTTTGTCATTGACCAAGTGCTTCAACCTCCACCACAGCCTACATGCCCCTGCTGGGCAACACCCATTTCCAGATGCCTGCTGGCCTGGGCCTTGGTTTCTATCACAGAATCTGGCAAGTATTTGGGTTTTCGTCTCCTTCCCGGGTGCCTCCCTGAGGGCTCTGTTTCCTGAGGGACAGGCTCTGCCCCTGACATCCTCGAGCCCATGGAGCTGGGCGCTCAGGGACAGGAGATGGAGGCCAGCTCTGGGGCATGGGGCTGAATGGCAGAAGCTTACCTTTCAAAGGTCCCCTTTTCTTCCTGCTCCTGCTGCTCCTCCCTCTTGGCTCCACTTGATGCTGAGAGGAGAGATAAAACAAGAAACTTTGGAGTCTGAGCCCAAGGCTCCCTCTCCTCTCTCTGGACCCGCTGCAGACACCCAGCATTTGTGAGCAAGATGACTGTCTACATTGAACTCCTCAGGCTCTCGGGTGTTTCTTCCCTTTTACTTATTTTTGAAGTGGAGAATTGAACACCAAATGGATATTTGCTGTCTTCCTTCTTTAAGGATCATAAGAAGGTCCCCATGTGGGACCCAGCATGTATTTTCTGTCACTGTTTCTCTGCTCAAGAAACGCGCACATTCTCAGATGTACAGAATCTTATGAGCTTCCTCATGAGGACTTTGCTTCCTGAGGCCAGAGCCCCACTCCACGTCCTGCTCAGAGGCTGTAGGGGGCTCAGCTCTGCCCTCAGATCAGCTACGACAGAGGAAAGGCCTGGTCAAGACAGCTGCCCCAGGAAGGCAGCTGGGGAACCAGTGTTCAGGGCCTGTCTTCCCACAGATCCTACTCAGTATCCCGTCCATGGCCACTGGTCACTGGCCTGGGGACTTTCCCTGGAGCCCTCTGCCACACCAGGACTCCTGCTCTGAGTTCTTCAAGTGGAAATCCTTGTGCCCACCCTCACCCCTGCCCACCTAGCCTGGCTTTTCCCTAGAAGGATGATATTCTATTGTTCCCATCCCCAGAGTCCCTCTAGTTGGTTCAGAGAAGTGGAAATCACAGTATAAAAGAAGGAAGACTCATCTTCTGGTGGGTCTCGGTCCAGGATTTCTTACCTTCCTGACATTTCTCCCTGTGTAAGGTGGTTGTAAGGGCAAATTCCTCTGGAGGGAGGGAAGGAACAGGAGGAAGAGCCCCAGTCCATACAGGATGTGGAGGATGGTCCCAATCACCCAGGAAGCAGAACTGGAGCTCAGCCAGGTAAAAACAATGCTTTTTGTATATAAGATAGGAGTTTCCATGTCTCAAATACAGTTCTACTCTCAGGCAACTGAGCACTGGGAGTGACTTGGAGATTAGAACCCCACGCCCTCATCATGGAACTGTGGCCTTGTCACAAGGGCTCCTGAGGGGGGGAGGGGACAGCAGGGAAGCATATTGGACCACAGCCCCTCCACCACCAACTGGCCTACAACTGCCTCCCTCCACCCTCCTGGGCCTTCTAGACCTTGGGTAGTTTTCTATTCCTTCCACCTGAAGCCAGATGTCACCCGGTTCCTCGTGTCTCCTGGATTCTTGGTTTCAACCCACCTATGTCATGGCCTTTGAAATTCTGAAGTTCTCCTGGAAATTTACGCTGGTTCCCAGGGATTCATGTCCTGATTCACCTCTGTCCTAACCTCCAATATTTTTTCACCTCACATATTGACTTTGTGTGTGTGAGAACATTGAAGTGCTTCTCTCTTAGCTGATTTCAATTGTACAATTCAGTGTTCTCGACTCTAGTCACCATGTCAGACGTTAGATCCTCAGAAGCTCTTGACATTAGAGTTGAAAGTTTGTCCCCTTTTACCTGCTTCTCCCTTTTTCCCCCTACCCCATAGCCCTTGGCAACCGCCTTTCTACTTTCTGTTTATATGTTTGACCTTTTTTTTAGATTTCACATATAAGTGATATCATGCAGTGTTTGTCTTTCTCTCTCTGGTTTATTTCATTGAGAATAATGCCCTTCAGCTTCACCCATGTTGTGCAAATCTCTGCTTCATTTTTCCACATAATAACTTTTCTTTTTCTGAGGGATATTGGCCCTTTGTTAACTTCCATTGCCAATCTTCCTCCTTTTGCTTGAGGAAGATTGTCACTGAACTAATATCTGTGCCAATCTTTCTCTATTTTATGTAGGATGCTGCCACAGTGTGGCTTGATGAGCAGTGCTAGGTCCACACCTGGGATCTGAACCTGTGAACCCTCGGCCACTAAAGTGGAGCATGCAAACTTAAATAGTCTGCCAATAGGCTGTTCCCCATAATAAGTTTTCTACTTTCATCTATCCAGAAGTAGAACTTTATTTTATACTTATTTAATTTTGAATATTTGTTTTTATTGTTTCCATCAATCTTTGCCATTTTCACTCAGAACGAGTGACACAAAAATTCAAACTAACCATTTACTATTATTTAAAATAATTACAATGAATATATAATTAAATCTCCAAATAATGTGTTTTATATTAGTTGCATTTACATTTGTGAAGTTAGAAAAGCTTCACAAAGGCATAATTATGGGACATACTCTATGCACACACACACGTACTTCCACATACATAGACACATTTTCACAGACCAGTACTTTCAAACCGAAGAATTTAGTATTTTCTCATTTTCTTTAAATTCTTCATACATTGTCTTGACCCCAAGTAAATGAATTTTAATGTCAAAAATAAGCTGATGCAAAAATTAAAATTTGGTTTTCTCTCTCTCATAAATGGATAATTTTCCTGGAGTGTTAGTCTGCTCTTGATAAAGAGGTTATACAAGGTTTTTCTTTAACTTTGGTAAGTTTACCTTTAGGAGAGAATAATTTTCTATGTTCAAAAGGACTGAGGTTTATCTATTAAGGGAACAAACATCATACTCAGTGAGGAAACAGTAAAACCATCAATTTGAGAACAAGAACAAGACAAGAGTGTCCACTCTCACCACTTCTATTCAAAACAACACTGGAAGTTTTGGTCAAAGCAATTAGGCAAGAAAAAGAAGTGAATGGCATCCAAGTGGCATGTAAGAAGTGAAATTCTCACTACTTGCAGATGACATGATTTTATGTATAGAAAATCTGAAAGAATCCATTGGAAAAATATTAGAAATAATCAACAACTACAGCAAAGTTGCAAGGTACAACATCAAGTTACAAAAATCAATTGTATTTCTATACTTCATTAACAAATCTAAAGAAAGAGAACTCAAGAATACAATCCCACTTACAATCTCAAGAAAAAGATTAAAATATCTATGAATAAATGTAAGCCAGGACGTGAAACACCTATGCAATGAAAATTGTAAGACATTATTTTAAAAAATCAATGGTGACACAAAGACATTGAATGATATTCTATAAACATGGATTGGAAGAATAAACAAAGTTTAAATGTCCATACTACTTAAAGTAATCTACTGATTCATCACAATCTCAATGACATTCTTCATGGAAATAGAGCAAAGAATCCTAAAATTCATAGGGGACAACAAAGGACTCTGAATAGCTAAAGCAATCTTTGGAATAAAGAAGAAATCTAGAGGCATCACAATCTCTGACTTCAAAGTATAATAGAAAACTATAGTAATCAAAACAGCATGGTACTGGTACAAAAGCATACACATGGATCACTGCAACAGAACTGAAAGGCCAGAAATAAAACCACACATCTACAGACAGCTAATCTTGACAAAGGAGCTAAGAACATACAATGAATAAAGGAAAGTGTCTTCAATAGTGTTGGGAAAACTGGACAGCCACATGCAAAGGAATGAACGTAGACCATTATCTCACCATACACAGAAATGAACTCAAAATGCATTAAAAATTTGAAAGTGAGATGTGAAACTATAAATCTCAGAAGAAAATACAGGTAGTACACACTTTGACATCAGTTTTAGAAGTATCCTTTTGAATACCATGTCTACTCAGGCAAGGAAACAAAAGTAAAAATAAACAAATGGGACTTCATCAGACTAAAGTACTTCTGCAAGGCATAAGAAACCAGAAACAAAACAAAAAGACAACCCACCAACTGGGAGGAGATATTTGCAAATCACATATTGACAAGAAGTTAATATATATATATATGCGTGTGTGTGTGTGTGTAAAATATATATAATGTATAAGTTTATATATATATATAAAATATATGAGGAACTCATACAACTCAACAATAACAAAACAAACAACCCAATAAAAGAATGGGCAGAGGATATGAACAGATATTTTTCCAAAGAAGATATACAGATAGCAAGGCCACATGGAAAGTTGTTCAATATCAGTAATTACTAAAGAAATGCAAATCAAAACTACCATGAGATATCACCTTACACCTGTTAGATTGGCTGTAATTACCAAGACAAAAAATATCAAATGTTGGAGAGGATATGGAGAAAGGCAACCTTCATACACTGCTGGTGGGAATGCAAACTGGTGCAGCCACTATGGAAAACAGTATGGAGATTTTGCAAAAAATTAAAAATGGAAATACCTTATGACCCAGTTATCCCACTTTTTGGTATTTATCCAAAGAACTGGAAATCAATAATCCAAAGAGACTTATGCACCTCTGTGTTCATTGAAGCATTATTCACAATAGCCAAGATGTGGAATCAACCCAGGTTCCCATCAACTGATGAATGAATAAAAAAGATATGGTGTATATACATATATACAATGGAATACTACTCAGCCATAAAAATAAGACAAAATCATCCCATTTGTAACTACATGGATTGGCTTTGAGGGTTAAGTGAATTAATCCAGACAGAGAAAGACAAACACCATATGACTTCACTCATATGTGGAAGGTAATCAAACACATGGACAAAGATAACAGATTAGCAGTTACCAGAGGGGAAAGGGTTTGCTGATTGGCCAAAGGCATAAAGGAGCACATATATATGGTGATAGACAATAATAATGTACAACTGAAATATCACAATGTTATAAACTATTATGATCTCAACAAAATAGTAAAAAGACACTGCAATTGAAAACTCATTGCAATGGCTCAAATTAAAAAGACTAACAATACCAGTGTTTGCAAGGTTTTGAAGAACTGGAACTCTCAATTCTCAGCTGAAAATTGCCAATAGGGTATAAGTTAGCATAAAAAACTTGGAAAAAAATTTTGTGTTATCTAGTACAGCTCAACATTCTTATAATTTATGAACCAATAATTCCACTGTGGTCTACTTACCAAGCAGAAACATCAGCTCAGTCCATTAAATGACAATTATGGAAATGTTTACAGCAGTTTAATTCACAGTAGACCCGAACTGAAAACAATCCAAATGCTCATCAAAAGAAGAATTAATAAATACATGCAGTCTATCAATAGAATGAAATATAATATAGAATAGGAATGTATAAGGAACAAATACAAAAATATGGAAGAGCTGGAGTAATTAAATCTCTGTGACTGCATTTACCTGTGACAATTTATCCCTTTAAAAGAAGAAAACATTTCTGATAGAGTAATTGACAGAATCTTAGCAATTATGTTTCTTTTTTTCATCCTAACAGTAAGGAGAAGAGTAAACAGTTTTACAAAAGTTATTCTGAAACTCAAAATTTACATGTAAAATACCAAACACATGATAAATATAAATCAATTCAAATGCCTTCCTAGCATAATGAAAAATAATTCTGAAACAAATTAAACTCACCTCCTTAGTAGAGAGTCCTCATCCATGAGGCGTGTAGATGGTACTTTCTGACAATTTGACTACAAATGTTTGCTTACATCAGTGTTGAGTGTACTTCTTTCTGCTCCTGGCCTCATGTCATTTTTATTTAGAAGTCCTATAAGACCACTTAAAGTTTCCTACAACTGCAAAATACCTTTCCCAGCGCAATGACACTTTCAATGGCAAATCACCTTTGGCAAAGGAACACAGATTTAAGTATTACTTAAAGAGTAAATGGGGCAATTAATTTATTTACCTCCTAGGTTTTGCTAAAAGCAAAAGAACCCTGAATGGGAAAGTGAAGAGTTGTGTCACTGTTAAGGAGAACAGCAATGCACAGACTTATTGGAGGTAATATCTGGAATTCCACTTCTTGAACTGTACAAATGTGACTTAATTGCCTGAAATAGACAGATTATCGTTTTTTCTTAGTGTGATGATAATAATAATAGATTTTATTTATTAAGCATTTCTACATGCTAGCAAGTATGCTCAGCATTCTAAATAAACTTACACGCATTATATTTAATCTTCAAAACAGCCCATCCATCTACGAATTTTTGTGTTCTACAAGAAAGCAAACAATGTTGGTGTTTTAAAGGAAAATTTTTATCCTGTGGTAGCACAGTGGAAGAATGTACATCTAAATCACCTTAGATTTAAGGTTCTCAAACTTTAGGGAACATCTGAATCACCCAAAGGGCTTTCTAATTACACTTTGAAAAATACTTCTTTAAATGAATCATCTGAAGGTGAACTTTTACTGCATCAAGAACTGGGTGTCAATGCTTTGATAGCCTATAAACTCTTGAATTCCCAATTTTGTTTATGTATATTTTAATCCTGTTTGTATTCCTCACCCATTTTGTGATCTTGTATCACAATTATAAATAAGCTTCATGTTCCTCTTCTATCATATGTGAGTAATAACATTATTCGCTTTGTAGCATTACTGGAAGGATTAAGTGAAATATTTGTAAAGTATCTGGAAGAGTACCTGGCCCATTGTAAATGCTGTATAAATGCTCACTGTTATTGTAGGGGAAGAAGACAATTCCTCTACCCTCTACGTCCTTCTGGCTGGTCTGAGATTTAAAGTGACATGAGACAGAATAACAGGAGAAACTCAAAGCTTTATAACGTGTATGCACGGAAGAAACCCAGGAAAACTGAGTGACTCAAGCAGAATGGCTGAAGCTGTAAACTTAAATATCATCTTCAGCTAAAGACAAAGGAATAAATTGGGATAGTGTTTTGGGGCTTCAAAGGGGAGGAAGACAATTCACTTGGAAATGGAAAAGCAAGCACTCAGTAGATAGAACTTTGATAAGGATGGGTTTAGCAAGGACCCTCACGGTCTATGGATACCGAGAATTATCTATAGTGATGGCTTGTCCTGCGAACAGGTCTTCTAACTTAAGTTCTTTTAGGCACTTAAGGGAATTGTTAAATATTCTTTCAGAGTCTTTAGCTTAAAAATTAAGCCAGTTAGACACAGTTTGAGGTGGACAATTTTGATCCCCTACATTATCATCATCATGCTTATTTCTAATGAAAGAAGAAAATGTCTACCTCAGAGTCTATGCTGATTCTGGCCTAAGTGTAAAGGAAAATTACCTAAAACAGAAAATACAGCAAAGGAAGAGCACTCTTTCCTTTCAATGTTATACTGGAGCATTGTTTAACAGGCCCGCTCAAAGGTTATTTGGCTTTGAGGTGAATGCATCTGTGTTTGAATTACTACTTACTAGTAATCAGGGTCCATAATCTGTGAAGTTGCATGTTAACAAGTATATTTGTGCCCAGTAATGAATCAAGAAATCAAGTAATTTTACTGTAACTGAGAACAAAAGCCCAAGCAATCAGTATTTTTTTTCTCCTGACAACAAATGTGTAGTTTCTTCTCAGGCTTCCAGCTGGACAGGGAATAAAACAATTTTGAAATGCACCAGAGCATTCTGTTCTTCTTAACAAGCTTGCCCTCGGGGCAAACTATTAACCAGAACCTAACGAAGTGTGGTATTATCAGAGGCTCCCTTACCTTGAAAATTGAAATACCCAACTCTAGCCCAAATACTTTTCATAAAGCAACAAATTGCAAAAGTCAAAATAAAAATCAATAGCGTGTATTTCAGTGTGTCTTTCTCAGAGGTTTATAAAAAGTACTGATCAAATCAAATGCTTTTTGAACCATTTCTGACACCTGTTTGCTTGCTCATGGATGATTTAAATAAACATTTGATATATGTTCATTCATTCCATATTTATGTGACAGTCACATATTTAACTTTTGAGAAATTGAACTTTTGCAGAACATTCATCTAATCATGTCTCAAATAGGCTCATTGATTTATACATTAATATAACCCTATTTATATAAATTAGGATAAACCTACTGAAATTATATGAACCTTTATGAAAATTTGGACTCAAAGAAATAGAGAAATAAAATAATGCGTGAACACTATTTTCTCTTCCAAATTTCAGTACTCATTAAAATACCAGGACACAAGTGGTCCCTGTATGAGCAAAGGGAAAGGTGAGCTTGTCTCCCTTGTAAACATGGAACACAGAGACAGCACCAGCTGTGTCTGTTGAGCACTTGCCCTCGGAAACACTCCTCCTGGGAGGAGTGGTTGGAATCTTTCTTCCCCTGAATTTAAACCTAGATTAAACAGAAGAACGAAGAAAACTACCCAAGAGGCTCTTTTCTCATATTTCCAAGACACGTATACTAAAGACTGATTTTTAAACTAAACTGGTCACATTTTATCATTATGAACTATCATATTCATTTAATTTTAAGGCAAAACTTTGGTTTATTTTATCAGGCACGTAAAGTGTTGGGAGCCACCATGTGATAGTCACTGCAAGAGGCCACAGAGAAAGAATGGTTCCTCATGTACCAACCCCTCCCTGAATGAAGCACCAACTGTCCTGATTTGCCTAGTCCTTAGGGTCTTCTGTTTTAAAATCAGGAAAATTCCCATCAAATAGGAACAAGGTTGAAAATTGGGTGAAAGAGCCAGACATGAACAAATGATGGGATAGGCAACCATTTCACTGATGTTCCCATACCAGCACCCTGGTAAAGGTCATAATGGGTTAGGATAATGATTGCCAGGCATCCTTCACTCACGGCCATGGTCTATGCCAAGGGATGTGCATTTATTATTGAACTTAATTCTCACAAAAAGTAACATCAACATTAAATGTGCCCAGAGTCTAGACCCCTGCCCCACCAACCATGAATAACTCTTATTCCCCCACCTAGAAACACTGCTGTAGTCTCTTTCCATGGCTGTTTTGATCCTTCCTAACTAGTCTCCTACAGGCAGTCCTCCTGACAACTCTCTACTCACCCAGAGCATCTCATGTGAGTTCCAGAAATGTACCTAAAATCGTAGTACTCTCACTGGCTTCTCATCATACCCAGAACTAAATCCAAGTTCTTATCATGGTCTGGCATTTCTTACACAAATGCCCTAATGCCCTGTGCCTCACAAACCCTGGTCTCATTGTTATTGCCCTGAGAAACTAAATAGGTTTCACTGTTTACGTTCTTTTCACTCTGAGTTGAAAATTCTTTAACCAGGCCTGCTTGAATATTGCCTCAACATAGTGGCTTTTTTTGAGTGCTCTTGTCTATCTGTATTTATCCCTTTAGTCTACTTTATCTTCTTTAATGTACTAATAAGTATACGGCATCAGATTGCAAGTTAGAGTTTGTGGGTCTATTGACTTTACACTCACTAAATTTTAACTACATGGTTGTTGAATCTCATGTTTTAATCATCAAAGCATTTCACTACCTAGCAGCTCTGCCATTCAATAGAACTTTAGTGAATATCATTTGAGAGAACGATTGTATTATAATTATGGTGACTGTATGTTTTATCTCTATCTGTTAGGTCATTATTTTTTATTTATAGAAAGCTATAAAAAGCAGAGGATGTCTACAATCCCATCTAGCATTCACGTACAGTGATATTGTGCACCTGTTATACTTCTGACTATGCACTGTTCGTTGTTAGCATTTGTCAACTAAATAGTTATAAGAATGAATTTTGATTTCTCTATGACAAATTCTTTTTCACAATTTTATTCATGTTCACCAAAGTTATATGAAGTAATAGTTGATTTAAGTCATTAACTGTGAATAATTGCAACAAGCTATAAATTGTTATTTATTGTTTAAAAATAAGTAACCTAAAATTATTACCCAAATCACTATCTTGTATGTAATTAGGCATCAGCCTTTTGTCTTAGAGAGACAAACACATGGAAAGCAGGAAATCCCACTAGAGATGGGGTAAATGAATAAATCAAACATCTATTAGAAATGTATGAAATGCAACAGTCACAGTTTTTGCATGCTGCGGAGACAGTGAAGGGAAGAACAAATTTGCAGAATTGAGGTGACATAAGGAGAAGAGGGCTAAAAATTGTTACATATAAAAATTTCCAAGGAAAGGTATAATCATAAAAAACTAGAAAAATTCTCCAGAAAGGAAAATTTATTCATTTTTACCCCTTCTTGATTTTTTACTCTAAATTTAGTATACAATTTTAATTTTACTGCTCTACTTAATCAATTAAGTCTGAAGAAGTTAAGTACAGACACATCAACTGCAAATCCAGATCCTCTTCCTGCTCATATCAGCTTTTCTGAGAACAAATTTGCATCTGCTTGATTCTGCTGCTATCCACTGGGAAAAACAAAAACAAAAATTAAACTACAGTGGGAGGAAATAAACATCCTCTCTAATCTCAGTATGCTTTGACTTACTCTGAAATGTGGAATTAAACATGATCTTTTGCAAAAGAGTAACACTTACACTATTTGATTTGACTAATGCATGCTACACAGAGCAAAGCATTTACAAAACAATTAGGAAACTTGCACTATTGAAATAGCTAGAAATTTGTAACAGTCACACAGGCTCAAAATCTGATTGCATCACTAACTGTATTTGAGAAGATTATTCTTCCCATCTATGAATTCTACTTTTCATATTGGAGTAATGGAGATATTCATGCATAAATGGACAGAATTTTGGGTGGGGGAGAATTATAATACATGATGCAATGTGAATGAAATTTCACATATTGTATAGCATCTCAAAGATATAGAAGTGGGATAAATAAATATAGATATATACATAGATAGAGGTACAGGTAGAGAGTAGATATGCAGGGTAACAACAATTGTGATACCCTTGTTATATTTTCATTATCATACTAATTATTGCTTGAAGCAGTGGAAAATGGAATGCAAAATATATATTATATAATCTGCAAAGTTTATCATATTTATTTTACCTAATGAAAAGAAAATTGTGTATAAAAATCTGTTCATTTGATTTTGAGTTCTGTATGGCTTCAGAAAATGGAAACATCATTATAGAAGAGAAAATATCCAAATAATATTTCATAATTAAGGTAGATCTTGTAGGGCATGCAATAAATACCTTTATAATTCAAGACAATGATTTTGGATGATAGGCATATTTTTATGAAAGCCACAGAAGTTATAAAGAAAGTAAGAGGCAGAGAATTAAGGTTTGTCTGGCTGGAGTAGTGGCAGTGGGGCGGGAAGACCAGAAATTAAAGATGTGGAAGAGGGCTAGGTAACAAAACACTTAGAATTTAAGCATGCAAAATGATTCTGAGTCGTGTAAGCCAGTTATCGCTGTCAATATACCATATTAAATTGGCAGATCTTAGGGAATACAGGGATTCCTGTGACTTGTTGATAAATTGTGAGCCATGGGCCTGGCCAGGAGTTATGAGAAGAGGAATTCTATATTTATCTTGATTATCTTTGCTCTGTATAATATGAGACTTTATCTTTAAAGATCACTTGCTGAAATGCTTATCAGCAAAATTGGAAGGGAAGCTTCAACTCAGAAATTTAAAGCAATTAAACAAAAGATGAAATATCGAAGGAAAAACAATTCATCCTAAACAAACATTAACAAAGTCAGAATTCCTTTTTATGCTTCTGTTTTGTTTCATGTTCTGTGTTTTGTTTTGGTTTTTATTTTTCTTTCAATGAAGTTAAAGCACTGAGTTTTCCTGCAGAAATGGAATCCGTCTTCAGATTATTTCATTTTGCTGGGGTTATTTCCCACAAATCTAACTGACCTTCTTTTCTTGTTGCCATCATCCTCATATTCTTTCTCACCTTTCTGGGTCCTCAGCCATGATTTGCCTCATATGCTTGGATTCCCAACTCCATGCAAGGACGTACTTTCTCCTCAGCCAGTTCTCCCTAATGGACCAGATGTACATCTCAATCACCATCTCCAAAATGCCATTTAACTTCCTCTCTGACCAGAGAGGCATCTCCTGCCTGAACTGTGGGGTGCAAAGTTTCTTCTTGATCATGGTATATGCTGAAGCCTTACTACTGGACTCCACAATCTATGATTTTACATGACCATTTGCCACCTCCTCCATTATCCTATCTGCATGAGTAAAAGAATGAGTGTAGAGATGATCATAGGATCTCGGATTTTGGTGTCAATCAACTCTTTGGCACACCCAATATACAGCCTCTACATTCCTTAATGACAGTCCATGGTTATTGATCAACTCTTCTGCGATGTCCCAGGTCAGTTGTCTCTGGCATGTATGGACACCTGGCTCTATGAAGGCATGGATTTTGTGAGCACAAGCCTCTTTTTCCCTCTTTCCTTTTCTTGGCATCACTTTCTATGTGTGCTTTCTAAGGCCAGGTCCCTTTTGGTGTCTACCATATGCATTCAAAAGACAGAAGAAAAAGGTCTTCACCACCTGTTAAAAATATTTAACTATAATGATCTTTTACTATGCAAATTTTGTCTATACCTATCTTTGGCCCAAAATCTCTACTGACAGCAAAAGATGAGATTTTGGCAGCCTTCAACATCATCCTCAACCCCATGCTCAGTCCCATTATCTACAGACTGAAAAATATATTACATATATGTTTGGACATATATTATTCGTGATATGCTATTTATATTTGTATTGAAATATTATCATTTCAATGTGTAAGCAACACAAAATTGTAAATGTGATCTTTTACATTGTTTTCGATCTAAGTCTTCATAATCTTGTGTGTATTTTATACTTAGAGCACCTTGCCACTTTGACTACACGTTTCTAGTGCCCGGTTGTGACAGTGCCAATAGCTAATGCTCGGATAGCACGACCTTAGAGCATCCAATAAAGTGGTTTCTTTTTTCTTTTGAGGAAGATTAGCCCTATGCTAACATCTGTCACCAATCCTCCTCTTTTTGCTGAGGAATACTGGCCCTGAGCTAACGTCTGTGCCCATCTTCCTCTACTTTCTATGTGGGATGCCTACCACAGCATGGTTTGCCAAGTGGTGCCGTGTCTGCACCCGGGATCCAAACTGGTAAGTCCCAGACCCCTGAAGCAGAATGAGCAAACTTAACTGCTGTGCCACCAGACCGGTCCCCCAAAAAAGTGTTTTTAAAATTATATATATTTTATATGCAAAATATCTTTGTGATATATAAAATATAGATAGTGAAATGTGAAGTAACAAACAAAACAAACATGATGTTTATAAGTCTGCTTACCTATTCTGCTTTATCCTGATTGAAATTGAATCTGGAATCCATCCTATCCTAATATCCTTTTATAAAACTATTTTGAGGGGGCTTATTTGATTTAGAGTTTTTCTGATTTCAACAAAAATATTGAGATTAAGTGACTTGCAAAGGATGTGAGAATAATTGGCAATTTATTCTACATTTAAATTGAGAAAATTGTATATTCAAATGAACTTAAAGAATTTATTTGTATTTAAAGAAACAACTTAGGGTTGGCCAGGTGGCACAGCAGTTAAATTTGCACCTTCAGCTTCTCGGCGGCCTGGGGTTCACCAGTCTGGATCCCGGGTGTGGATGTGGCACCACTTGGCAAAAGCCATGCTGTGGTAGGTGCTGCACATATAAAGTAGATGAAGATGGGTACGGATGTTAGCTCAGGGCCAGTCTTCCTCAAAAGAAAAAAGAAATTAAACAATTTACCTAAAGGCGTGGAGACAAATGACTAGGTAGCTACAGTATGTGACTTATGATGTAAAACAGAAGCTTCCGGTTTCAGCTATAACATGTAAAACACAAATAAAACTTTGCACAGGTTAAAGTTCTATGCTCAACACTCCCTGATTTCAAAGCATACTACAAAGCTTTAACAATCAAAATGGCAGGTTATTGGGAGAAAAACAGACACGTGTTTCAATAGAACAGATTTGAGAACCCAGAATTAAACCCAGACACATAAGGACAATTAATCTATGCCAAAGGAGGCAAGAGCATACAATAGAGAAAGGAAAGTCTCTTCAATAAATGGTGTTGGAAAAACTAGGCAACCTCATGCAAAAGAATGAAACTAGGCCACTATCATACAGCATACAAAAAATTAAATAAAAGTGCATTAAATATTTGAAGGTGAGACCTGAAATCATAAAACTCCTAGAAGAAAACAGAGGCAGTATGCTCTTTGACACTGGTCTTAGCAGTACCTTTTGGAATATCATGTCTCCACAGGCAAGGGAAACAAAAGCAAAAATAAACAAATGGGACTGCATCAAACTCAAAATCTTCTGCACAGCAAAGGAAACCCTCAACAAAATGAAAAGACAACATACTGAATAGAAGAAAATATTTCAAATTTTGTATCAAATAAGGAGTTAATATCCAAAGTAAAAAGAAATACATAGAACTCAACAACTAAAAAACAAGCTGACTAAAAAATGGACAGAGAATCTAAATAGACATTTTTCCAAAGAAGATATACAGCTGTCCAATAGGCACATAAAAATATATTCAACATCACTAATTATTTTTAACAAGGCAAATCTAACCACAATGAGATGTCATCTCATGCCTGTTAGAATGGCTGTTGTCAAAAAGACAAGAAATAAGTGTTGGAGAGCATGTGTAGAAAAGGGAACCCTCATACACTGCTGGTCAAAATGTAAGTTTGTGCAGCCACTATGGAAAACAGTATGGAGATTCATTTTAAAAAATAGCAATAAAACTACCATATGATCCAGCTTTCCCACTTCTGGGTATCTTTACAAAGAATACAAAAACACTAATTCGAAAAGATATATGCAACACTTCATTAACTGCAGCCTTATTTACAAAAGCCGAGATACAACCTAAGAGTCCATGGATGCATGAATGAATAAAGAAGACATGTTATGTATGTATATACACACAGTATATATAACACTTAGCCATGAAAAAGATGAAATGCTGCCATTCATGGATGCACCTTGAGGGTAATATGTGACAAGAGATTTTCACATATTGAGGTATACGTGGTAACTATTTGGGTTCAAAACTGACTCACCCTGAACTAGAGAGCCTGACTTGTGGCCTATCAAACATGCATTGTACATCTGCTTTAACTATTAAAGTAAAGAATACACTTTCTTAAGATAAGAATGCATACTTCCCCTGCTATGCCCTGTTGGTAATGCCCATTGGTAACTCCAGTATTAGTTCTTTTCCAGACATCAAGGTCATGTTGACCTGCTAATTTGCAAGTGACTATCCCTTTGAAACTTTGATTGAACATGTAGCCTGGGTGTGTTTAATGTATGTTCTTTCTTCTGAAAATATATAAGACTCTACTGAGAACCATGCTTCCCCGGAATGCTTTCTTCTTTTCTGGGAAAAGCCTTCCCAGGTTACAATCCTCCCTTTGGCTCAAGTAAAACTTACCTACCCCTCTTATCTGTAGAGCGGTTATTGGTTATTTTGAATCAACAATGCTAAATGAAATGTCAGACAGAGAAAGACAAAAAACCATAAGATTTCACTCATTTGTGGAATGTAAAATAAATAAACAAAACAATACAAAAACTAGCACATGACTGCAAAGATCAGATTGGTGGTTACCAGGGGGGAAGGGAGGTAAAGGGAGAGCAAAATGGGTAAAGGGGGTCAACTGTATGGTGATAGATGGAAATTAGATTTTGGTGGTGAGGACCCTGTAGTGCATACAGAAGCCAAATTATAATGTACAGATGAAACATATAATATTATGAAGAATGCCAGCTCAATTAAAACAAAAAATTAAGGCACTGGCACCAATGCTAGCTACTATTTCAAAGTTCTCACAGTTTTTTTCTGCTTCTCTGTGTGGTATTCTCTTGTCATAATGTTTTTGCTAAATCTCATTGTATTGACAGGTCAAATCTTCAGGTTCACTCTCTTTAAATTTAATCATTCTCTTTGTTCCTTTTCTGATGTTCCAGTCTTAGGGAGATGACTTCCTTGGCACTTAGCAACTGCAAACATACATTTGAAGATTTTAAGAGAAGATAACATGTCAGGGAGACTACCATAATTATTATAAGTAGGATATTTCCCAATGTTTGGAGTGCCCTTTGGAGGTATGGTCTCCACCACCCAAATCAATCAAAATCAAATGTAAAATAAGCACCTTGTTGAAGGAATTACCTTTTTGAGCCAAGTGGCTTGTTCAGTGATCTTATTTAACAGAGAGTCAACTTTTCCAGAAGTGTTAATCCACACGTAGCAAGTGGTGTTGCCACAGCACAGATGCCTCCTTGCTCAGCTAAATGAAAATCAAAGGCATCCTATTGTCAGGAACAACATTGACCTAAGAGTCTAAGGAATTTTTGGAGCAGCTATTGACCTAGCAGCAGATTCTGCTATATTTTCAAGAGGTAAGAAGTTCCTGATCATATTCTCAACATTAACTATTAACCAAGGAAGTAGTGTCCTGCCAAAGGAAGTGAATATTGAATCAAGAATGCCTCCTGGTATGTCCTTTTTAACTCAGTGATGTAAATTCAGGGAAGTTGACCAATGAGGTATCTTAGTTCATTTGTGAGCAGTTAGGGATACAGTTAGATAACCCAGGAGTTATTGACTAGCTATGCACTAGCCATCTAGGCCTTCATGAGCCCAAGGAGAATAATAACCACCACAGATAGAGATAAATCCTTTTGGGGCACAAATATTGTCATTAGGATAGTACTGTAAATGGATTCATTTTCAGGGATTGTTGCACTTGTCTGTTCAAGCTGGGGGTCATTTATTCAGTGAATTCATGGAGTAAATCTCCCAGCCTGAAATAAAGTGTTGTTCTAAGTACCTTGCAAAAATGGATGCTCCTGGTGAGATCTTTTCATGATTGGAATAGATCTGATATAGATAATCATGTGGTTGTGGGGATGGAAATATACAAAGATTTACATATGTATTTGTGTTTAATTGTGGAAGTACAGTTATAATCAGAGGAAGGTAAAAAACAAAGACTGGATGCTCTGACCATAAGAGTTTAACTCCATAAGAGACAGGTAAGGGGGGCTCATAATAGTTTGTGGTGACATTGGGAATAGAAGATAAATTGGACACAAGGAGGACCAGAGGGTCTCTAGCATCATGGATAGATTGAATTCTTTGATGACAAACCTAGCAGTCTGAAATGTTACTCTGCTTAGCAATGGCCTAGGAGATGCAGATAATGGTGTTATCTTTCAGGTCAATGCCAGAGTAAAGGAAATAAAGAGAAGTAAGTGTTTCATCTTTAATTCAAGTATAAAGTCTTGCTATGACATCTTGAGCAGAAGCAGTCTACCTTAATGTCAGCTATTTTTCTTCCTCATCAATTTGATTCAGAGATCTCTAGTGTCTGCACAGGACAAGATGTCAAGCGAATCCTTCTTTAGCTCTGAGATGTGTACCCAAACTCAATGCCTTATAATTTTACAGCAGTGTCAGTGGTCAGGAATATTTTCTAAGGTCCCTTCCAATAGGTTTTGAGAATTTTCTTCCTCTGAATATGTTTCTAGAATACATCGTCACCAGGCTTCTGCCTGTGACCAATGAGATCCTTTGAATTGGAATCCAGGGATGTTTCTTTAACTTGTTGATGATATCCTTTATCATAAGACATTAAAGACCAACAGTAACTGATGGTACTAGCATGAGACAACAAGGGATAATCAAAATATTGTATATCTATAAACATTGGTCTACAGTTGACTATCTCAGGTGGAATTAATTTATGTTTTCCAAAAGGGGTACTGCAAATAGTTAGCAAGACTAGAGGCAATATCTTAGGCCAAGAGAGTTCAGGAGTTTCAGAAAGTTTAAAGAATTAATTTAAATTCAATTTAAAGTTTGAGGATCGCATTAGATATCTGGAACTTTCTTGATGATTGAGGGTGATAAAGACAGTGAAAATTTCAATAAATTTGCAAGGATTTTGTTAAGGCTTGTATGATTTGTTAAGTAAAGAGCTTGCCTCAATCACTGGAGATTGTTGAAGATATACCCCAAATGGAAAATATGCTATCCAACAACTTCTTTTTCATTCTGAGGGCATCAGCCTTGCAGGAGGGGAAAACTTCAACTGATCAAGAAAGCATGCAAACAACTACAAGGACATATTAATTACCCATTCTAAGTGACAGTTGAATGAAGTCTAGCTGCAGACGTTCAAAGGGGCCAGAGGGAGAAGATTTGAGGCATCTGAAAACAAATTTTTTTCCCCTGGATTATAGACCTGGCAGGTCAGGCGTTTGTGGTAAAATGTTTTTGCAATTTTATAGAAGTCACCCCATCTGTACTTATACATAACTTTTATGATCTTAAATGAATCATCATTGATGAAGAAATGTAAAAACCAAAAAATAGGGTTTGCCAGTGAGCCAGGAAGAACCAAACAGCCATCTTGGGTTTCCTGTAGCCCTGACTGTTTATTTTTTAGTTTACAACCATTGCTTGCATGCCTTGATTCTGTGGTTCAGGAGCAGACTGTTTCCATATTGCAAGAACACAAGGATGGCAAAAGCCTGGTAACAAGGGGGTCATTTTTTGCAGGAGTAGAATGAAATTCATCCACATGTGCTACAGATCCTGTTGCTGTTGCCTTAGCATGAAAGTCAACGAAGGCATTTTCCTGACACTCACATTCAGTATTTTTAGTTTGGACTTCAATTTTGATGACGGAAATTTTAGAAAGCAAGAGAGTAGCAGTAAGAAGATAATTTACTTATCCACTTTTGATTGGGCTCTCGGTGGATGTGAGAAAACCCTCTTGTTTCCACAATATCCCTAAATCTTGGATGACCCTGAAAGCATGCCAGCTCTTCAGTATAAGGATTAACCATTTGCCTTTTTAAATAACTTGTATGCTCTGGTAAGGACATGGAGCTCTGCTTGTTGGGCTATTTTAGCTCTTGGGACATTTCTCCTCTCAAGTAATTTATATAGCACAGTGACAGTCTTGAAAAATCTCTTTTTTATTTTACATTATCACCCATCAACAAACAAAATTAGATCATAATTAGTCAAAGGGGTGCTTTGTAAATCAGCACTCAGTCTCACAAAGTAGGATGTTATTGCCCTGCAGTTACGTTCATCAGGCGGAGGTTGTAGTGTAGTAGAGTTGAGAGTGTTGCAAAGTTTAAGATAGTGATTAGGAGGCGAAAACAGAAGGATCTCACAGGGGTTAGCCTGCTTGCACAGAAAGGTTGGGTCAATTCAGAATTAAGAAGACTTTAGGCTGTATATGGAGTTTGTAAATAAATACTATTTCCTAAGTTTAAATCAGCTGAGGCATCTACCAGCTTTGCAGCTGAGGCTATAGCCTTAAGAGATTTGGAACTGGCATGAACAATTGAATCAAGCTGTATGCTATAATAGGCGATAGGCCTATGTTTATTAGCATGTCCTTGCATAAGTATTCCCAGGACTTGGTTTTCTCTTTCATGCAAAAGTTGCAAGGTTTTCAATAGTTAAGTAGCTGTAAGCAAGGTAGTTCTTGTCGCACTTGTTTTAGTCTTATGAAACCTGTTTATGTTTATCTTCCCAAGGAAATGGTTAAAAGACTAAAATTTTAGTAAGTTCATAGAGTAGACAAGCCAATCAAGAAAAATTAGAAATTAATAGTCTAAAATAGCCAGCCAGGTCTAGGAATCCACAAAACTATTCCTTAGTTTGTGGCTTAGGGAATTCTTGGATTAACTTAATTCTTTTTGGGGATAGCTTGAGTTCGTCAGCACTTACATTATGTTTAGGTAATAAATAGTGTCTGTAGATGATTGCAATTTTTCCCCAGAGACTTTATGCCCTTTTTCAACTAACTGTTGTAGCAAGTAAATGGAATCCTTCGTGGATGCCCCTTTGGTAACTAAGCACAGAAGGAGATCATCTACATATTTAAAGGGTCAATTTCCCAGGGAACTGGAGGGTGCTGGAATCTTGGTGGAGTACTTGGGAGAAATAAGAAGAGGATTCGGTGAACCCTTGACACATTACTGTCCAGGTATATTGTTGACTCTTCTCAGTAAAGGCAAATATATATTGGCAGTTGTTGTCTATAGGAATGCTGAAAAAGGCTGAACAGAGGTCTACAGCAGTCAACCATCTTAATTCTGATAGAACTTGTGACAAAAGGGTGCTTGGTTTTGGAATAATTTGGAAATGAGGAATAACTTTCTTGTTAACAGCTCTCAAATCCTGGACAAATCACCATTCTTACCCATTAGGTTTCTTGACAGGCGTGATCTACATTTTATGTGGGCTGGTACAGGGCATGCTTAGCCCCTGGGTGACCAGTTCTTCGACTATGGGTGTGAGGTGTTATATGGCCTTGAGCTTTACTTTAAAGGTTATTGAGGCAATTGAGGAAGAAGTTTAATCATGTCTGAGTTTTTATAGGTTCTGTTCTTTTTACTCTCCCAATGTCAATATCAGAAGTTGCCCATAGATTTTTGAGCACCTCAATTATATTGGGGATCTTTTGCTGAAATTCTTCCTCTTCTATATCAAGGATCCCATTTTTGTTATTATTTATTTTTTTAGCAAAGCTTTGGGTATCTTGAAGCCAAACTAATACCTAATTGGGAAATACTGCCAGTTTGAAGATTGTGTGGTGTTTTACAATGTACCTCTTTGCATGGAAATTTTCTTGAAGTTGGCAAGTGACCTAGTATCAATCTAACCCATTCCATGACTAGCTTATCCCAACATGGGAGTCTTAGAGTTAGGTGGTGATTGCTTTAGCAGCTTTTAAGTGCTCAACCTGTGCCTACTAATTTTTGCAGCTCTTTGGCCTTTGAGATTCCCATTAACAGTATCTATTATCTACATAAAACAAGACAAACAAGCATGTGTGCCTTAATATATTGGCAGTAGTCAGGAGATGTTAGTGTGCCCCGTCCAAGAGAAGACCCTGTAAACACTGTGAACAATTCCCACTGGGGAACCTTGGACTGGAGAAAGGATTGAACCAGCAGACTTCAACAAATGGGGACTACAAATTGGGGACTCCACATAAATAAGTAACTGCAAATTGCCAAAAACAGTTCCCATGTGGATCTTAGGACAGAATCAGGCCTGGAGATTTCCATCAATCAAATAAAAATTGTGGTCTGAAATAAAAAATATGGCTCCAGGAGAGTTGACCTTCCATGTACTGGAAAGCCAATTAGATTGGGAGCTCAATGAAAATAGAGTGGCGCTCAGAACCAAGAGGAACTTACTCATTGCACTGAGAAATGGTGAGAAATACAGAGAACTCAAAAGTGTTCATGGGTACCATACCTGTGCTTCTTCTTGTCCCCAAAGGCATCAGAAATGTCCTTTTATTCCACAACCACAACCAATTCTGTTTTAAAAAAAAAAACACAGCTGAGGAAATTTAAAGATCTAATTGGCTCTATTCAATGATTTATGAATTGAGAAACGTCCCATTTGGAAATAGAAAGGACCTCCAAGAGCTGTACAAAAAGTGAGACTTTTATAGGGAGAAGTGGGCAGGAATGTTTATGAGGCAGAATACTTCACTATTGCTGACCAGGAGATTCCAGATTGACTAGTTTAAGATTACATTCCTATGAGAGGCTGAAACTGCAGTTAGTCTTGGTTTGCTGATGTGTGGCTTAGCAAAAGTGACTCCAGTTTGAACCTGTCGACTCTTTTTTAATAAAAATAATATTAATATACAATACCATATACCAACTAATAGTAATTAATATCAAATAATAGTAATTACTTGATACATATACATAGTTACTATATATATGGCACATATATAATATATATATCAACTAATTACTAATCAGAGAAATGGAAATTCAGGCCAAAATAAATTCTGTAGTATAATCTAACAGAATGCCTAAAATTAAAAAGACTGCTCACAAGAAGTATTGGCAAATACATGGAACAGCTGAACTGTTATACACTAGTTTTAACAATATGAATCGACTCAAACATTTTGGTAAACTATCTCTCACTATTTACAGAATTTGAATGTATTTACGCCCTGGAAACCTATAATTTTACTCATAAGTTTTTAAGAAACAACAATGTTGAAATATGTGTACCAAAAGGCATGTAGAAGAAAGCTCATAGAAGCATTATTCAAAATAATCAAAAATGAAAAGAAATCCAATTGTGCATCAACATTAGAATGGATAGGTTAACTGTGATATGTTAATATAAATGAAAAATTAAATACCATGATGATAATCAAAGGAATATAAAGGAATACTATCATTTACTACTGCTACTACATGTACTAACATTGCTACAATTAAAAAATAAAATACACTCAATAAATGCAGATCATAATATTGGTCAGGTTTGGCAGTAGTTTGGTATTATCTATAAAACTGTGAAATAACACTTGTCCTGCAATACTGTAATTCCGTCGCTGGGTGTAAAATTGATCACAGCTCTTGCACACAAGTATCAGTGGATTAGTATTGCACTCCCCATTGCAGCATTAGATGTAATAGACTCAAAGTGGGTAAATACATTGTGGTAAGGTCATACACAGAAATATTCTATGTCAATAAAATGAAAGATGAAAACATAAATGAGTCATAAATATACAAAACTAAAAAACAAGAAGGCATACACAGCAGAATCAGTAGTCAAGATTAACCTATGGTGTCAACACATAAACATGCCTCTTTGGCAAAGGATAACTTATTTTGAGAAAGAGAAGGTACAGAAGAAGCTCTGTAAACAGAGAAGTTACCATTTTGTAAGGGAAATTTATATTTATCAAGGAACTCTCCATTTGTAAAGGTGTCTCCGTCTATGTAGCAAAATGAGAAAAATGACCAAATCATGAGAAATTCTTAGGGGGATAAGCACAGATTGAAATCTTCCTGACAAACTTTACTTTTGTTTACTATACTTTTCCTGGTCATCGTCCTAGATCTTGCCTCCCCTATACCCTTCTCTTTTCTTTCTTCAGTTGATGTTGGTATTTAAGACGGAATTCTAAGCCACCTCTGAAAACAACTAATTTATCCCTGAGTATATCCCATGCATACATGAGGTCCACATGTTAATAAACCTCTGTTTATTTTTTCTTGTTAATATCTTTCAGGGGCTTACTCATTACTACATCCTCATCCTTTCTAATGTATTTATAATTTGCACCTGGTCAGTTCTAAGCCACAAGCCACATGCCCAGGAGTTTTTGTTACAGGGTTCCCAGTTGAGAACTTAGAAGGGTAGAGGAAAACTTTTTTGTTAAGTTAGAGAGAGAATTAGTTCAAATTCGAAATATTTTTATCATGTAATGCTTATATTATTTTCATATATTATTTATAACTACTCAAGTAATCAATTAAAACATAAACACAATGAAAAGACATATCCCAATTAAACTTAACGAGAGATTTTTACATATTGAAGCACATGCGGTAACCATTCAAGTTCAAAACTGATTTTACTTGAACTAGAAAGACTGACTTATGGCCTATCAAACATATGTTGTGCATCTGCTTCTCCATTAAAGTAAAGAATGCACTCTCTTGAGATAAGGAATGCATACTTCCCTTCCTACACCCTATTGGTAACAACAGCCTAATGTTAATGCCCAGATTAGTCTCTTTCCTGACATCATGGTCATGTTGACCTGCCAATTTGCAACTGAATACCTCTTTGAAAATATATCCTGGGTGTGTTTAATGTATCTTCTTTTTTATAAAAGATGTAAGACTGTGCTGAAACCCATGCTTCTCTGCAATGCCTTCTAAGGCCTTCCTGGGTTATAATCTTCACTCTGGCTCATAACAAACTCCCCCAAATTTTGATTTATAAGTTGGTTATAGATTATTTGCGTCAACACTTCTTGGCATAGTTGTAGCAGAAATTCAGAGAAAACCACCAGAGCCCACCTGGAATCTACACTGAACTAGCATTGGGTACAAATAGGAGCCCATTGAGCCCCCAGATCATTGATTTCTTAAGGTGACCCTGGTGAGTTCTCCTGAAACCTGGACTGCCTCATTTTAAGTCAATGTTCCAGAGTTTATATGAGCAGCTTCAAACCTTAAGACTTGTTGTCTTAAGGTGATACCAGTACATGCCCTAGGTAAGAGGAACCTAGGGAGAATTACCAGGAAAGAGAAAACCTGGGAGGAATTTCCTAGGCCAAGGGAGCGTAGAGGGAACTTTGGAGTGAATGTGGAAGGCTAATCTTTTCAATTCAACTTTAAATTGTAAATAATTGTGTTTATATAAAGTCTGGGCAAACTGCTTGATGGAGAAATGAGATACTGAATGTGTTCAGCTCTGAAGAAAATGGATGTTGCTCCTCCTGGCTGAAAGGCATTCTCAGGTGACTGAGAACCTTAGCAGGTGTGTTGGAGGGTCAAATCCTCACAACGTGTAGTGGTCCCATAGGGAACTCTGCTGTCATTCATGTTAATTGATTAAAGACCCATCCAGGGAAGCTTATATGAGGGTTGGTCACCCAAGCTCTGAACCCCCATGGCAGTTTTAGGCTGCCAGTGGGAGAGACCAAGGCATGTAAGAGAGTGTTTACAACCTTTCTTTAGGGAGTAACACTCACAAGCAGCACATTTCTGACCCACTGTACTGTCTCTAGGAATTGTTCAGATTTTATAGCAAAACAAAACTAAAAGAAAACTGGGAAAGCAAGCTTCTAAAAGGTGACCAGTTCCCAAATGGGCAGCCTCACCTCCAAATTCTGGGTGGCCTCATGCTGTGACTTACAAGTGCTTAACAAAATAAGGATAGCTGTTAATGGCCAGCAAGATAACCCAGGATAATTTGAAATTACAGTGGCCACAGTGGAGCTGCTTTCTAAGAGCCAGGTAACAAAGAAATTTTTAAAGAGTTGAGCTCGCCAACTTCCAGCACAATTGCTCAAAAGCTAAAGGTTCTGGAAGCTATAAATATTTACAAAGAACAGCAAAAAAGTATTTAACCAAGTTCGTTTAATGTCCTGAGGGCTTGGCTTAATAAAAGTCAGGTTAGAGGTCCCTAAAAGTGGTCAGACAAAATGCAGTCACAACCCATTTTATGGTCAGAGATAGTCAGAAAGAAATGTGGGTTGCACTCCATTCATGGCTATGGGTCCTACCAAACTGCTGCCAGCCTCAGGGGAATTCCACTGGCCATTAGAAGGAACACTCAGATTAGATAAGATTATTTAAAAGTGCACTTAAAAAGCAAAAACTTCAATATTGCAAAATAATCTTGAAAGTTTTGTTCAGGAAGCTCATAGAAAATTGTTATAAGTAGTAATTAAGGGAGTATATTGAGCCATGACTTTACAGACACCTCCATAATCTATGAGTAAATGAGACTCTGAGAAATTCTATGGGAAACTGCTACACTAAAGATTACTGGAACTGTTCAATACTGCCAGGTAGTTATTATTTGTCCTGGCTGAAATTGACAAGGTCTTCAAAAGGATTTAAGCAAATTAAGATCAGAAATTTGGCCAAACTGGAAGCTGATATTCAGAGTCTGATAGGAATTTTCTTCCCAGGCCTTCCTCTTTAAGTTAAATTAAAATTAAGTACCCAGAGGGAAAAACGGAAATTAGAGTGATGGGGTTGGACAGGTGTCCTCGACTTACAAATCCCTGTAAGACTGGAAAAGGAGTTCTAGAGGCAGTTCAGATTCCTGTCAGTTCCTTTATCTTAAAAAGGATTATGGCCTTGCCTCTCTAGGAACTGTTATCTAGCTCATCACCAATTCCTAAAACTGAATTTAAAAAAAAGGAAAAGGCCAGAAAAATGACCATAAGACTTGCCTTGTCCCAAATCTAGCATCTTTAGTGTCTTCTCCACAGATTTTAGTAAAACAGCTTAAAACAAAATTTGGATTAAAAACTAGGGAGCTTTCTGTTATTGTACCTGATTCATGGCAGTAATTTTAAAAGAATAGCTGTGGGGATTCCATGTATGTGTGTATATGTATGTTATATACGTGTGATATTTTACCTCTGGATGGTATGGCCAAAATCAAGAACTCTGTTAAATTGACTTAAAGCAAGTGCTTACATAAATTCTAAATGTAATAGATAGTAACCCAATGTCTTTCAAGTTAACTTGATACAAATTAATCTTTGGTAAACAAAAGCTTGCTTAAGTTGGTTGGTTTGATTGAATTAGGCATGTCCTTATAATTTTCAGTATTTGAATATGATGCAGGCATGCAGCCCTGGCTTTAGTAGTCAAATAAACTCTTGTTATCCATTACAAATTCATCAGCAAAATAATAGCTTTAAAAGATAGCTAATTTTGTCTAATATCTCATGCAGTTTTTGTGGGTAATCTGAACATAATTGTTGGAAACAAATGATTTAGATAAACAAACATTTATGGGTACAAAAATTACGTTTTATCATCTGAATACTTGAAAATAACAGCTTTCAAATTCTTTTTGGTAAGAAAACTTTAGAGTTTTGCTAAATTAAGTTAAAGGATAAAAACTTGAGTATCTAGGTTTTGTTCAAATAAGATAAAATACTGAAACATTATAGCTAAATGTATCCAAGTTTGTCTTCTTTTGATTTCTTATTACAGAGAAACTAAAAAGAGTTTGGGTCTACTAGTAAACAGGTTTTGTATTTTACTGGAAGATTGTACTACAAAGGCAGCAAGTTTCTAGAAATTATAAAATGTATTTTTAAATTTGCCCCAAAATGCTAATGTAAAAAAAGTTTATAATTGCTTGTTTAGTTTTTACTTAGAAATTAAGGTATGTAAGGGTTAAAAGTTCTAAGTGATATACATGATTAAAGCTACTAAAAATTAATAAGGAAAACAGCTCTGTATACAAGGAAAGTAAAATATGTTTTCAGTAATGAAGGTGTAAAGAATGGAAGTATTTTTGTTTGTTTAGTTAAGAAAAATATGTCCTAAAGTACTAGAATGGATGAACAATTGCATGGGACAAATTCTGAATGTAAAAAGAAAGTTATAGAATGTTTGTGAAAGAGAAATCTAAGAGTTTTATGCCTAGTCAAGTTGGCTAAAATGAAAGTAAATTCAATAAAGTAAATGAGTTTTAATATAAAAAGTAAGCTGGTACAAGAATTAGAATTTGGCTTTCTCTCTCAAAAGGGATATGCTCTGTTTTCCCTTGACTGTTTCACAGCGACAAGATCAGCAAACACTTGACCTTGTTTGAGCAAGTGTTTTAAAATCTTTTGATATTTTTGACAAGCTCCTCCTCTTTGCCCCCCCAAATTTTCAAATCCTGAATAAAGGCTTTCTTTTGACCAAGAAGAAAGAAGAGAATTTCTCTGAGAATTTTCAGGAGGCCCCTGAGACTTCACCTTAAAGAAATTTTTTCTCTCTTCCTATAAAGGAAGTCATACTAATTAGGCTTGTTTGGTATGCTAAATTGCATGGGAAGCATTGTCATGTAAATGATTATAAACCTTCTTAGGTTATCTTGGTAGGCAAAGATTATTCACTATTTTAACCTTGCTAACTTGCTTTCAACATCACAAGGGGAATAAACCACAGCTGCATTCCATTATTTAATTGGTTTACAGATAGCTCTTACTTAAACTATAATCAAGGGTGTTATCAAGCTGGATTTGCTGTCTAGCCTCAAGAATGCCTGCTACTTTCTATTTACTCTGCTAACCCTCTAAAAGATTTCTTCCTATAGGCTCAAGAAATCACCACAGAAGACAAGTAAATGTGGCAACAAAAGGCAGAAAACAATACTTTTGGAAACTTCCACCCACAGCAGTTCATAAAACCTATGCTCATTGTGCTATATGATCAAAGTGTAATCTAGGGAAACTATTTCATGAGTCACAAGGCCACTTTCCCCTTCCTAAGGGACCCTTTGAAGTATGGCAATTGGACTTTGTCCAAATGCTATCATCTCAAGGATAAATATCTTGTAATGATCTGTATGTTCTCATGATGTTTTGTGGCTTTTCCTTCAGAAGAGTGGTGGCTTTAGGCAAATTATTATTGAAAAGGATATTTCTTATTTGAGGAATTCCTACTGAGTTACACGCTGACCACAGAACTCATTTCCCCAGACAAATATTTAAATCTATTTCTAACATTTGGCCAATAATGCAGCATTTTCACTGCACTTACCATCCCTGACTCTCAGGATTGGTGGAAAGGACTAACAGCATAATCAAAACTTAATTGGCAATGCTTTCAGAAGCATTTAGTCTCTCATGTCCAAAAGCTCTTCAATCTTACATCTATATCCTTTCGTAAGCGTTGTCTCTCTCCTTTTGAGATAATAACTGGATGTCTTATGCAATTAGATGAGGAAATATATGAACCAACTTTGCTTAACGGAGATGTTACATTGTTATCAGAGTCCCATTGAGATACTTAAATGAAAGGCCTGATCTGATTCTTTCCACAGAGCTCCCAGACCTTAAGGACAATGGACTATAACCTGGAGAATTTATTTATCAAAGGAGACATCAAATAAAAGACTCTTTGCAGCCTGTTGGAAAGAACCATGACAGGATGTGAAGAAGACAGCATCTGTTGTAGACAGCTGTGCCATGACCCGAAACCAGGCCTGCATTCCCAACCTTGTGTCTCCACATTTAGACCTTTCCTATGCTTAAACTGTAATACCTACTTTATAACTGTTCTATTTAAAGTATCGAAATACTATCATACTTAAAGAAAGAGACTGATTTGGAACAGACTGGTCTTGAAGGCCAGGTATTTATTGAATGGCTCATAATGGAACTCAATAGTTGCATGGAACAAGTCCCTGGCCTTGGCTACTTCCTGGATGGCTAAAACGCTGCACCCTGAGTTTCCCTTAGATGCAGGGAAGGATTCAGGCTGAGCTAACACCTGTTGTCAATCTCCCTCTCTTTAAGGCCAGAGGGGCTCATTCAGCATTCCACTGGTGTGACCACCTAGAAGCAAGCTATAGTTCTTCCTCCTTTGGGGCGAGAGGACGTCATATCACATACAGAAGCCCTTAACAGTAGTCACACAGGGATAGCCTTATTAGATACTGAAATGGTTTTAAAGAGAAAGGTTGTCCTTCAAAATAGAATGGCTGTAGATATTCTTACAGCATCCCACGGTGGTATGCATAAGTCTTTCAAACTAAATGCTGTTTTTATACCTGAGGAATCTTCCAATATGTCATCTCTTCTAAAGCACATAGAAAAAAAGCAGGTGAATGCCTTAAGCAAATTTATACCTTGTTTTGATTTGTTTGGTTTGCTCCCTTCCAGTATTGGTTTCCATTTGCTACCTGGATTGCAATTCCTATATCTATCATTCCTTGGAATTCTAGTATTAGTCATAATATTCAAACTAATTACTGTTTCCTCAGTGTAGTATGACTGGCACGCAAGCTAGAGTAATGATTTCTCAGCAACTTGAGATGGTTGATGAATCATACAACCCTGAACAAATCCCCTTTTATTAAGGCTAAGCCTAAGAATTGACGTTTAAGCTAATCATTTCAAGTATTGGATTACCTGTTCTATGATTGTTATAAACAATGTAACTATAGAAAGTCATGTAAAAACACATGTGTAATGTTTGTGCGATAATCTTAAAATAATTAAGTTACATAGCCTATGAAACACTTCCCCTGTTAATATATACCTCTATACTTGTCCACTATATCTGACTATTTCCCCCACTGTGGATAACTGGGAAAATCAGTCAAATAAAAGCCTAGCACCAAGAGACATGATGGACCCAGGGCAGGCATCAACCACTCTGGCACCAAGGGACAATATTTTGTTCAGTAATGTTTTCTATTGAAAGAATATTGATCAAAATGGGAAAATGACAGGAGACTTTTACATACTGAGGTACATGGCACAACTATTAATGTTCAAAACTGATTCAGCTTGAACTAGAAAGCCTGATTTATGGCCTATCAAACATACATTGTACATCTGCTTATCCATTAAAGTAAAGCATGCACTTTGTGAGATAAAGAATGCATACTTCCCTTCCCACACCCTATTGGTAACACCTTATTGGAAACACCCAGATTAGTCTCTTTCCTGACATCATGGTCATGTTAACCTGCTAATTTGCAACTGAATACCTCTTTGAAAATGTATCCAGCACGTGTTTAATGTACCTTCTTTGTTCTAAAAAGATATATGACTGTCCTGAAACTGATGCTTCTCTGGAACAAATTCTAAGACCTTCCTGGGTTATAATCCTCACTCTGGCTCATAATAAACTTACCCCAATTTTTGATTTATAGGTTGATTATGGATTATTTGCATCTGAAAACTGAATCATAAAACTTGCAGTTAGGTCCCAAACATGTATATTTTCAAAATACCCTACAGTAGTATGACACGAATGATTGTAAGTTCAGAATTATTTACGCCGCTTTTTTTCTCTATTACAATTTCAACACTATTAACAAAATAAAATGAAAGAATAATTTAGAAATTAAAGAAAAATGTATACACAGATTACTATAAACAAAGAATTGCATCACCATTTTCCATTATGCTTGTGATATTTTCTGGAATTAAAGAAATGATATGCAACAATCTTTCTAGTAACACAAACTCACTAATTCAGAGGCATTTAAATAAGACTACCTGGGAAAATATAATGTGACTATATTTTTGATAAAATAATTTATTAGAGGCAGATAAGATGTAAAGTAGACAACATATAAAAGTAAACAGTTCTGCCATAACATGGTATACATATATTCAAAAAACTATTTTATTGTAAAACTGCACATTGGAAAGACATCATTTCCAGGGAAAATAGGGCTAGACCATTTAAAACTTATGAGATATTAATCAGAGCATAAACTCCAAATACTTAAAAATTAGTAGCATAGTTAAATTTCTACTTGCATTTTAAATGAGCATCAAATTGTCAGTTTTCTCTGTGAGAAAGTAAGCACTTCCTCTTCTTTAGAGCTTAATGATGTCTTCTGCAAATTATAGGTCTTTGAATTCATTTACTTTCAATGAAGATTCTTTAATCAATATTTGACATCTGAAGTTTGGTTGCTATTTTCATGAATTAAGTTTTAACACCAGAGAAATATCATTGCAGCTTTGTAGTAGTCACTTCTAACTTCACCAGATAGGCCAAAATTGTAAAATTTATAATGTATGTTGAAAGAAACTCAGCCACTACTTGTAAAGACAAAAATTCTGTGAAATTTTGTTTCTTAACATAGTCCTATATTGCTTAGGTTTTCTCTTGTGGGTCACAGAAAGGAATTGGATTTTATTCTAGAGTCCTGGCAATCTGGTGTGGGGGAAGGAAGGGTTCACATGTCCACTCGGGAAGTAAAGGTTGAAATTGGTCTCCCTGACTAATCAACTTTTTCAATAACAGTTCTCATTTCTATAAATAGGATTCTTAATTGTTGGTAAATCAAAGTGGTCGTTGCCACAGTGTGTGACACTGAACCATTCTGGTACCAATTATCTGTATGAAAACTTCTTCTTACCAATGAAATTATATTCATCTACCCACTAAGAAAGATACCACAAAGTTCCACCAAACCACAACAACTGACAAAAGCCCATGGTCTCTGAGTAATTTCTTGTCCTCTCCTTCAGGCCTAGCTGTTATTTCTTGCTCTTGTTTGGATCTTGGGCTTTGGGACAAATTTCTTGGTCCAATATTGCCCATATTCCCTGATTGTACCCTCAGGGAGATCTTTCCTTGTCTGTTACCATCTATGATACATCTAAAGTATCTAAAGTCCATTGGGGTCTCTACCTCATTAACTCTCATCAGTTCCTCTTGCCTGTTTTTCAAAGAGCGCACAGCTTTACCATGACAAGCTTTACATATTGGATAGTGGTTTATGTATTATTATGTTTTCATCTTTTCTTTTTGTAAAAATTTTTAAAAACTTTTTATTGCAGTAGGAGTGGTTTATAACATTATAAAAAGTTCATGTGTACATAATTATATATTTTGAATTCTGTGTAGATTACATCATGTTCACCACCCAAAGACTAATTACAATCCAACACCATACACATGTGTCTAAACACCTTTCACCCTCCTCCCTTCCTCCTTCCCCTCGGGTAACCACAAATCCAATCTGTGTTTCTATATGTTTGCCATGGTTTTTTACCTTCTACTTATGAGTGAGATCATACGATATTTGACTTTCTCCCCTGACTTATTTTACTTAGCACAATGCCATCAAGTTCTATCCATGTTGTCACAAATGGCCAGATTTCATCATTTCTTATGGCTGAGTAGTATTCCACTGTGTATAAATACCACATGTTCTTTATCCATTAATCCCTTGATGTGTACCTAGGTTGTTGCCAAGTCTTGGCTATTGTGAATAATGTTGCAATGTACATAGTGGTGTGTATATCTTTATACATTCATGTTATCATGTTCTTTGCATAAATACCCAGCAGTGGAATAGATGAATCATATGGTAGATCTATTTTTAAATTTTTGAGGAATCATTATACTTTCACCATTGTTATTTAACATAATATTAGAGTCAGAGCCAGAGCTAAGCCAGAGTCAAGAAAAAGAAATTAAATAGATCCGTATTGGAAAGGAAGAAGTGAAACTGTCACTATTTGCAAATGACATGATTCCATCTATAGAAAACCCTAAAGAATCCACTAAAAAACTATTAAATACAATAAATGAACACAGTCATGTCATGGGATAGAAAATCAACATACAAAAATAAGTTGCATTTCTATACACTAACAATGAAGTAGCAGAAAGAGAAATTAAAAATACAATCCCATTTACAATTGCAACAAAAAGAATAAACTATCTAGGAATAAACTTAACCAAAGAGGTGAAAGATCTGTTCACTGAAAATTATAAAACATTGTCGAAAGAAATTCAAGAAGAAACAAAGAAGTGGAAAGATATTCCATGCTCTTGGATTGGAATAATTAACTTATTTAAAATGTCCATGATTCCTAAAGCAATCTACAGATTCATTGCAATCCATATCAAAGTTCCAATGACATTTTTCACAGAAATAGAACAAAGAATCCTAACATTTATATGGAACAAAAAAAGACCCTGAATAGCCAAAGAAATTCTGAAAAAAAGAAGAAAGCTGGAGGTATCACACTCCCTGATTTCAAAATATACTAGAGAGCCATAGGGACCAAAAGAGCATGGTACTGACACAAAAACAGACACACACACATCAATGGAACAGAATCGAGAGCCCAGAAATAAAACCACACTTCTATGGACAGCTAATTTTTGACAAGGGAGCCAAGAACATACAATGGAGAAAGGGAAATCTTTTCAATAAATGGTGTTGGGAAAACTGGACAGCTACATGCAAAAGAATGAAACTAGACTACTATCTTACACTATGCACAAAAATCAACTCAAAATGGATTATAGACTTGAGTGTAAATCTGAAACCATTAAGCTTCTGGAAGAAAAACTTAGGCAGTACACTGTTTGACATAGATCTTAGCAGCATATTTTCAAGTATGTCTGGCTGGGCAATGGAAACAATAGACAAAATAAACACATGGGACTATAGGAAACTAAAAAGCTTCTGCACAGCAAAGGAAACCATCAGCAAAATAGAAAGACATTGTAACAACTGGGCAAAGATATTTGCAAACCATATATCAGATATGGGTTAACATCCAAAATAGATGAAGAACTGATACATCTCATCACCAAAAAATCTAACAACCCAATTAAAAAATGGGCAAAAGATCTGAACAGAAATTTCTCCAAGGAAAATATATAGGTGGCCAATAGGCACACTCATGAAAAATGTTCAACCTCACTAATTATCAGGGAAATGCAAGTCAAAACTTCAATGAGATATTACCTTACACCCATCAAATGGCTATAATTAACAAGACAGGAAACAGTGTTGGAGAGGATGTGGAGAGAAGGGAATTCTCATACACTGTTGGAGGGAGTGCAAACTGTTGCAGCCACTATGGAAAGCATTCTCATCTTTTCCAATGTATTTCCCTCTGGCCAGTTCTGAGGCATCAGTCACGTACCTAGTTCTTTCCTGGACCTAATTCTCAAGCCTGTCTCCTAGCAAGGCTTCCTTTAAACCATGGGATTTAAGGTTACTTAATCTGATAATCCTCGGTGGGGAGATAATACCCGTTATTCATACTTTGTCCTGGGAGTGTCTTCACAGAATTCATTTTCAGACACTTATTGTGTGTTGTGTATGATATTCATGCACCAAGTCTAACTCTTCTGTGTTTCTGAAGATTTTGTAAGCCACTGAATCTTTTCTAATATATTTCTTTTTTGTTTCAGTTGGGATACATTTTTTTATTTTGCTTTCAATTTAAAACCATATCTGATAGAATCAGACTCCAAATGCCAGTTTAGACTTAAATAGAAAACGATGGAAAGTAAGGGCAATTTATCACAAAAATTGGCCTACACCCCATTGTGTGGGAAAGATACTCATCCCTCAAAATAGGAAGGGGAAAAGAAATATTCATTTCCCTTTCTGTAAATAAAACTTTGATAATTTACTATATAATAAAACACTAAAGGAACACAGTGTGCATTATAAAAGCATCCAAATAGAGACCATGTGCTTTAAAAATTTCATCTTCTCGCCATTGTAGGGGAGGAAGACATTTCCACTACCCTCTCTGGGTTCTTCTGGCCAGAAAACAAATTAAATTCACACGAGCCAGAATAGCAGGAGAAAATTAAACAAAGTTTATAACATGTATACATGGGAGAGGCTCAAGCAAGCTGAGCAACTCACCAAAATGGCTGAAGCCCCCACCTTAAATATCATATCCAGCTAAAGAAAAGGAGGATGTTGGGGATGGGGGCAGTCACTTACAGGAGGTTACCAGAAACAGGAATAAGATTATTATGCAGGTTTAAGTCCTTGCCTTTGGCGATGATTAAGATTTTCTAGAGATAAGGTCACCCCCCCTTCTTCCTGGTACAGAGAGGAGGCATCTTTACAGGTGGAGATTTCCTTTACAATGTAAATGTCTCCTAACAAAGGGTAAGTAAACATAACTTTTCTGTTGCTTTCCTGTCTGCAAAGTAACCAGCCCCAAATAATCATAATGCCAAAGAGACATATCTTGGTGTGGCCAATGCCAGTCCCCACACCATGAAACAATTAAAGAATGAATGAGAAGTGAAAGATAATAATTACTAGTTGATAACTGGATGATAATAAGAATGGTTAAAAGGCGACATAATGGAAAGGGAGCAGAGTCTCTGTGAAAGGAAGAAAACTAGGGTAATATTAGCCTCATAGTCATAATTGTCCAATTTAAAAAATTATCTGAAGTAGATTCTCATAAACAATGGAGAAAATTGGAGAATATTTTAAAACTCTGTCTTCTTTCTATATTGCTCTTCCTAATGTCATTAAGAGCTTTTTTGGAGAACAAGTGGCCTGTGGGTGAGACACACTATCAGTAGAAATTAGCTTTCTGCTTTCCTGAGCCAGGAGACTACTGGAATAAAAGATTTCAAGAATGTCATTTCTTGTAGTTGGAGTTCTCAGTATTTGTTGGTGATCTCTTTTTCCCCATTTTCACAGTTGTTGGCATGAAAAATTGAATTATTCTTGCTTTTGTAGGAACTTCATTAAAAGGGATTTCGATGATGCCATTAAAGGGGAGCAGAATTGTCCACACCAAAATATGCCTCTTTGGCATAAAGGTTATTTTATGCTGGTTATTTTTAAGAATCAACAGACATAGGACAAGTTCTGGAAACTGGAGTAGAAGTTACTCTTGTGTAAGAGACATTTGTATTTATCAAGGAAATTTTCATTTGTAAGGGTGTCTCCCTCTCCATACCAAAGAGCGGAGAATCTCTAGAATCTCTCATCAATGAGGAAGGCAGCAACTTAAACCTGTATTACAACCATGTCCTAATTTACTGTGCCTTTTCTGGTTACCTCCAATAACGGTTTTCCCCTTCCCCCTGCCCCCAACACTTTTGTCTTTAGATGAAGATGATATTTAAGGTGAAGACTTGGGCTGTTTCAGGGAGTTGGTTTTCCTTGGTCTCTCCCATGTAGGTAGGAGTATACATGTTGTGAAACTTTGCTTTTTCCTGTTAATCTGTCTTTCATTATACAGGAGGTGTCTTTAGTCAAAAATCTAGGATAGAGGACAAATTATTTTTCCTCTCCTACACTATTTACTAATACTCTATGGTAAAATGCCTCCATCTTGCTTTTCAGCAAACTAAACCCAAAGATATGGCATGGTTTCCCCTAGGCTATGGTGTGCCAGGGCCAAAAATAGATACAGATCTCTTGATTATCTCCATTATTCACTACCTGAAATGGGTAAGAAGTCTGAAATGGGTACCTCTGCTCAATTCCACACTCCCTAAGATTATTTCTAATGAAAACAGCAGACATTACATAATTTTCCTGATTGTCATGACACCATTCCCTTCCCACTCACTCATTCTACTCTTCGTAGGGCTGGCCTCATGGGCATGTGGCCTGTGGGCTTGCTAGGATCTCACACTCAGAGGATCCTTGCTTTGCTTAATACTCTGTGGTTGAAATCTTGCAATTCTTAATAATTTTATCTCTGAGAATGCATGTGAGCAGAACAGCTATGCTGGGCAGCAGTGTTAGCATGCAGCTTTGGTCCAGCAACAATAGTTGCACAAGTGGGCTCAGGCAGCATGCACAAGGAGCAGTTGGCCTGGCCTATCCATGTGCACACACACAACTGTTCAAAGTACCACAGGACCCCGAGGGAGTGGCTGGGTTGTGATTTGGGCTTAGCACACGGGAATCCATTCTGGATCTGTTGTCTCTTTTTTAATAGTAGCCACTGCTACTCTTAGCATTAGATAATATCTCTCAGATGAGATTTTATTCTGTACTACTGCATCTTATATTTCTACTGAAATATGTTGAGACAAGCCAATATCTATGGATCAGTTTTGTTCGTTGATATTATGGCTCAGTCACTATCACAAATAGATGCCACCATTGCATCCAATAAAAATCCATCAGCTCAAGGAAACTGCCTGTGTGAAGTGCCGAGTGGCAGTGATTACAGCAGCAGCTGCAGATGAAACAACAATGGTGGAGGTGGCTACTTCCCACTGAAGAGAAGAATCTCTGCCTGGCAGTAGCAATGGCCCATGATGGGGTCAGGGGCTGACTTACCCTTCAGTCCTGGAGCCCATCCCTGTGTCCACTAAAAAATTATTAACTATGTCACCTGAGTGTCAGGACAGGAAACGCTAGGGAGCTTAGGAAGTAAACTTTGTCAGTAAAGTATTTTAAATGAAAGTGTACACATGGCCATTGCACTAATGCATGTGAGGGAGTTATTAGAAATCATCAGAGTCCATAATCCATAGTTTTCAAAGCTACTGCAGGATTGCAAAACAAATATCCACAGGATCAGAAATAGAAATAAAATTTAAAGATAATTTGAAGATTTAAAATTTAATATGACAGATTATTCATGGAATAGAAAAGTCTTTTTATATGAAGTTTCAGAAATCAATTATTAACAAAAAGAATAAAAATAGCATCGATTTAACCTGTAATTGAAAATATAATGATAAAATGAATAAATAAGCATTTGAAAAATGAAGCCACTTTTGCTTTGTTATTCAAAGTCTGTAAGTTACCAGAAATTTGAGAGTAATTACTAAAATGCCATTTGTTAGATTTATATTTAAAATTAAAACAGATTTACATGAAATTGATTTATATGGATAGGTTGAAATTTATTCATAGAGAAATCTTTTTTAGAAAACAATTCTCCTTGATAATCATTAGTTCTACCTGTACCATAATTTATATTTTGATATAAAGTATCAGAAATACAGTCTAAATTTTCACAACCCATGAGCACTCTTAATATTTCCAGTAACTTAAGCAGATTCTTCTCAAAATTAAAAATCATCAAAACTTAACTGCATCTTAGCATTTGCCACCAGTGAATGACAATATTTTCAATTATATTGATAATAAATGAAGTTCCTAAAAATACAAATTTTGACAAAAATAAGTTCAAAGAAAAGTGAGCCAGAAAAATCTTATGACTAATAAAGACATTACATAAAGTTTTATTATTGATTATATATAAAATTATGATACAAAAATATTGTTTGTGATTTGTATTTCATTTAATATCTAATAAACTGATTTTGAAGGAATAACATTATACTTAGCACCAATAATGGTAGTCTTTCCAGCTTTTGAATGAGGCCTCATATTTTCATTTTGTGCTATGCCCTTCAAATTCTGTAGAGTATGACCCTTCTCCTTCCTGCCATACCTGAGAGGGTAAAGAGCATTTCTACACTTATCACTGATGGGCAGTGACAGCACTTCACGCAGGGAGTTTCCTTGAGCGGATGGATTTTTATTGGATTTAATGGTGGCATCTATTTGTGATAGTGACTGAGCCATAATATCAATGAGTAAAATTGATCCATAGATGTTGGCTTCTCTCAACACGTTTCAGTAAAACTAAGAGATGCAGTAGTACAGAATAAAATCTCATCTGAGAGATATTATCTAATGCTAAGAGTAGCAGTGGCTACTGTTAAAAAAGAGACAACAGACCCAGAATGGAGTCCCTTGTGCTAAGCCCAAATCACAAAACCGAGACTTAATACCTAACTCAATTACAATTTCAACCTTCCCCAGGGCAGGAGTCTCAAACAGTCAATCTGGAATTGCCTGTCAGCACCAGTGAGATAACTTACCTAACAGACCCTGCCATCCCCTAAGGGAAGGTGACCTTGCCTGAAACAATCAGCTCTTTGCAAGAATGACTTTCTTGTTCCACCTCTTTACAAGAGCTCCTTGTAAAGCTCTTCAGAGCTCTTTTCTATTTGTTAGATGAGATGCTGCCTGATTCATTCAATAAAACCAATATACCCTTCAAAATTTACTCAGTTGAATTTGCTTTTTAACGTTACTTAGGAAGTACACTTAGTATATGTAGAATGCCAGGGATGGGTGTGGGAATGTCTTTGACTAATTAATTCCCACTAATTTGACTAAACTTTTGACCCACTCATCTTATAATTAACTTCACAGTTTCCTTGACCTCTGTTAGCACCTCCAAGTTTTTATTGTTGTCCTGAGGTCTACCTGAAATTAAATCATTTCCTTAGCATTCATCACCCTAATAGAGACATAAACCTCTCATATTCCATTCAGAGTGGTATAAGGAGTTCCAAATCCCCAGTGAAGTCTTGAAGTCTCAGCTAAATACCTGCAATGATAAGTTTCTTTAAATTAAAAGAAAGAGTAACTGGCACAGGTAAATTACAGGTTTACTATGAGAATAACAAGATGTCTTCTGACTTTCAATTAGATCTTGACATTCAGGGAAAATTTTTTTGTTTTACATATATTTGAAAATAGTGGAACTGCTATGCTGAATGACTACTTCAGTTAGTTTCTGCTTTCATTTCTACATGACAATGATTATCATGGACATGATATCAGCAAAAAATACATGAATTTGAAGATTAATTTGAAATTGATGGGAAAAAGCACCATGAAGAAAAAAGATAAAGCTTACAATTTTATATATGTATATATATACTCACATGTCTGTATATTTACAAGATAATTTTGTCCAGACCTAAGTGATATTCTTCCTTTCTACATTAATTGTAGTCCTTGCACTCTAAGCATAACATAATATTTTTAATTCTGTACACGGATGAATGAACTTATAACCAAGTCCTGGGTACACATGCGAAAAGCTTTGTCTACATTTTTTCAGTGCAGATTCTCGGAATCACTCTTCTTAGGGCCCCCATCACCTCCCTGTTTCTCAGGCTGTAGATGATGGGGTTTAGCATTGGGGTCAGGATGGTGTAGAAGACAGCCAGAACCTCGTCCTTTGTTGGAGATCTGAGGGATCTTGGATGTAGATAAGTGTAAAAAAGTGGAACATTGTAGAAAGTCACCACAGTCAGGTGGGTGCTGCAGGTGGAATAGACCTTCTTCCTCCCTTCTGCTGAGTGCATGTGGTAGACAGCAAGGACAACCCGGCCATAGGGACATGCAATGCCAATGAAAGGAAGCATGAGGAAGAGGATGGTGCTCATAAACACTGTGTACTCATAAACCCAGGTATCCATGCAGGCCAGAGTCAACATGGCTGGGACATTGCAGAAGAAATGGTTGATGGCCCTGGATTGACAGTAAGGGACATGGAAGGCATATGTGGTATGGGCGCAAGAGTTTACAAAGCCCATTATCCAAGATCCTATTATCATCAGCACACACACTCTTTTGCTCATACGACTGGAATAGTGGAGAGGAAAGCAAATAGCAATATAACGAGCATAGGCCATAGATGTCAAGAACAGTGCTTCTGCACCTCCTAAAGTCAAGAAAAAGAAGCTCTGAACCCCACATCCAATAAAGGACATAGATTTGTTTCCAAAAAGAAAATTAGAAGAAACCATTTTGGGGACAATGATGGAGATATGATTCAACACAATGATGGAGAGCTGACTAAGTAAAAAATACATGGGTGTGTGGAGATGGGTGTCCAGGAAGATGAGAAGCATTATGGACAAGTTGCCAAACAGAGCCATTAGGAAAATCAGAACAACGAGAATGAAGAAGAACAGGCCAATTTTTGATGGTGGAAACAACCCCAATAGAATGAAATCAGTTGATGTTTGATTATAATTTTCCATAGGGCATTAATATGATTTTTCCTAGAGGCAGACACACGAGTGAGTTAAGTATAAAACTATAAGTTCTTTTTAACTTATTATTTTAGAATGTGTATTATTTAAAATTTTATAGCTCTTAAATGAAGAACTGAACTTATCTATTTTGGGAAAAATAAACCTCATTTTCTGATCCAGAGATTAAAATGTGAATATGTGAACATTTTTAGCCAAAATATTTTGTAAGAAGATGCTAAAATTATTTTAAAAACAAGATTTCTGTTTTGACTTAATTAGGATAAATATGTTTTACTGCCCTACACAAACTGAGGTAACCTTAAAATATATGCTGTATTCAAAATGCCTGCCTATAAAATTTATGTAAACCAATACTTCATGGAGTTCTAGTATCAATAAATGTCTATCACCCTTAACGGATGATTTTCCTGTCATATTTTGCCCCAAAACGTACCTCTAAAATTGCAGTAGCCTATCAGCTCATGTTTGAGGAGCTTTCTTTCTTAAATCTTCTTTTCACAATAATGTCAAATCAAGTTTTCCTGAAGTCAGGTATTATCATTTGTTTCATTTATTCTGAAATACAGTATGAATCCTTATTGTCAAGTTCCACTTACAAAAAGTCATCCTCTTCTGCCTCCTCACTCAGGTTCTGAATGCTGCAGTTAAAGAAAACCCTTTACTTGACCCTCTACACACACTTATTGTAGCGTTCATGACTCTGATCAAGATTTCCCAAATAGCGAGTTTTCTGTCTTTCTGCTTTGCTAGCACGTTTATAACATTATACATTGCTTTATGACACTTTCTCTTACTCATTAATTTTTCCATTTTGTTTTTTTGTATTAAAAATTATCTCCACTTTTAGATAAGTGTGTGAATTTAAGCATATATACTTATCATTTCTCTCTTTCAAAGCCCAAATATTATGATAAAGAAATAGATGTGTTATAAATTAAAAGATAGGTAAGAAAAAGGCACAATGAGAAATGAAGTAGTTCAGAACTCTTTGAAAGAGGAATTTGGCTAGAGAAATGGTCAGTTATGTAAATGGAAAAAAAGGACAAGGCACCCTGAAAGTCTTCATGGAGGTAGGAGGAGGATTCTCCTCCAGAGACGTCATAAGTGAACAAGCTCCACACAGTGTGTGATGTTTTAGTCTTAAATATTATTTTAGAGCCCAATGTTCCCAGACTTTTAAGGAAGTTCCCAACATGAAAGAGGAAGATGCACTAATGTGCACACATGCACACACAAATACATATTCACACACGCCCCAAACAAATATAAAGTGAGTTCTACATCATTGGGAAAATGCAGAAAAAGAATACACTTTTAAAAATTAGGATTCATATCTTCAAAGAAGTATGAAACATTATTGTTCCACAATATATTATTAGATTTATTTAAAATCTGTCAGATAATAAGAATGGGTTTTACAAATTAAAATATATAATAATCAATAAAGTGATTAAGTGAAAGTTTCAAAGACAAAGTGAAAAATCTACTGGATTTAAAAGAAAACAATAGCAACAGCAACATAAAAAGATTGTCATTTTGAAAAGTTAGGAGAATGGAGAATTAAAGTAGGGAAACCAGTGTATGCTTGTTGTTATTCCTAGAAATGCATATTGCCAAATAATAATGGAGTTAATATTATCAAAGAAACATTTTTCAGAATTGATATATATGATCCACCATATTCAAATACCATGAACAGAACACAGAAAAGTAAATGAGAAATATTTTATTGAAAGATATTTTCTTGAAAATTCTAAATGTCTTCTTGAAAACACTTTTTGAAAATTGACAATATTGCTGATAAATTTATGACCTGAAAAATGCCTTCGACAGAGTAAATATTCATAATAATGAAAAGAAATATATATATAAATAGTAACTAAATTATCATTAGATTTTACTATAGTTTATGTTTTTTTATTTTAGTAATATATACTGGATAATGAAACAATGCTGTCAACCTTGCCCACAAAGACCCAAAGTAGGATGTGCCCATGTTCAAAGTATGGGAAACAGAAAAACAGGTGGAAGTTGTGGTATGTAGAGTGGGAGGGTTTCCATTCTAAACTCTCCACAGACAAAAATCTGTTAGAACTAATAGGTTCAGCAAAGTTGCAAGATACAAAATCAGTTGTATTTCCATACACTAATAATGTACAATCCTAAGAAGAATATAAGAAAACAATTTCATTGATAATATCATCAAAAAGAATAAAATATTTAGAAATAAACTTACAAGGAAAGCAAAAAATGTGTGCACTGAAAATCACAAAATATCCTGAAAGAAATTGAAGAAGAGACAAATAAATAGAAATGCATCCTGTGTTCATGGATTGGAAAAATAATATCATTAAGATGCCAATACTACCATAAGCAACTTCAAGTTCAATGAAATGCCTATCATAATCCCAATGAGATTAGCTGCAGAAGTGGAAAAATACATGCTAAAATTCATATGAAATCTCAAGCTACTCCGAATAGCCAAAACGATCATAAAAAAGAATTGAAGTCATTTTTTCTGATTCAAAACTTACTGAAAAGCTATTATGAAAAAAATAGTGTAGTATTGGCATAAAGACAAGCATAAACCAATGAAAGAGAGATACCAGAAAAAAAAAACCCTCACATGTATGGTCAAATGATTTTTAACAAGGATCTCAAAACCATTCAATGGGGATGGCTTTTCAACAAATGGTGATGATAAAACTGAATATCTAGATGCACATAATGAAATTGCACCATTACTTTACACTATACACAAAAACTAAATGAGTGGGAGAGCTAAATAGAGCTATAACTATAAACTCTTAGAAGAAAACATAGAGAAAACATTTCGTGATATTGGACTTAGCTGTGCTTTATTAAATATGACACCAAAGCATGTACAAGAATAAAAATATAGATAAACTGGACTTCATCAAAATTGAAAACTCCTGTGACTCAAAGAAGTTTATCAGCAGAGTAAATCAGCACCCCACAGAATGGAAAAATATTTGCAAAATATATATCAAGTAAGGGATTGATACAGGGAATATGTAAATAACTCCTACATCTCAACAACAGAAAATTGATTTAAAAATTAAAATTTAAAAAGAGTAGATTCATGCAGAGTAAAAGAGCAAGTAGGAAGCAACATTAAGATTACCATGGGTGCCATGTAACCACTCTTCTTTCATGGGAAAAAAATATAATCACACAGCAGGAAGTAAGAAAGGCTGAGCATTACAATCCTTATTGAGTATTTGGTCCCTTAAGTGTTAGGTTTATTCTTCAAGTTTTGCTTGAGCACATCCAAAGCACACTCCAATGTGATTAGGCCCTACCTCTTCCCGTGACCCTCATCTCACTTCCCATCTAGAAAGCGCATTTATGAATCAGCTGCAAAACCGCTTTCTGTTGTCTATGTCATACTCTACAATTCCTCCTGAACAGCATCGAAAACGTGCAGCCACTCGCTCAACATCAAACTGCATGTCAGATCTTTTGTTTCTTAACTAACTCTTACGTAGATTGCATCACTCATTTTCTAAACTGATCACTTTAAATCCTGAATGATTTCAATAGTAACAGTAACCAACACTGCCAAAGCGGTTAACAATGAAATCAATACTTTTGTGATCACATTTCCTTGAGTGAAAACACCTCTACATCTGAAGAATGTAATTCATATTACCTACACTGTTGTCAAGCATTTTTGACTTGGCTTCAGTCTTCCCTGTTTCCAGAAGATACATCACAGACTGTGGATAAAATGCATCCTCTCTTCTTCAGTGAATGTTCTTTATCCTGCAAATTCATGTTTTCTATAAACGTCTCGGGCCAATTATGGCCAAATAAACTCTTCTCACATTTTAAGTATCACTTAAATTCATATAAACTTTTATTGCATATTGTATCATAGAGTATCAAAAATATTTTCAATTATATTTCAGAATATGGTATTGTTGCATCTAGGCCCATGTATTATTCACCATAGTTCCAGAACGGTAGTTCATAGACAATATCATCATCTGCCTTTCTGTCAATTTTACCATATTTTATTGTCATTTCATGATCAATTGTTCACAAATAGATCAGTTCTCAGAATTGTATAATATCATATTTTAGGTTTACAAAGAACTCATATCTGAAAAAAATGTGAACAAGTGTTCAAGCAGCCCATCCATTTCTTATTTTCAAGGGTAAAATATTTATATGTCTTATTCAAACCCACTATATTCAAATGGAATTTTCTTTTTGGAGTTCCCTGGTTAATGAGATGTCTGAATGTATCCATTGCTTATTATAAAAAGAAGTACTTACTTCTGAATAAAGCTCTCTTAAACACTTGCTGAAGAGTTCTCCTTAAGTGCCTAGTAAAGATAAACATACAATTAAGATTAATACCTTTAATTATCTCCACACTTTCACAAACTCACTGGCTTGGTTAGCTGGCAGTGGTCCAACTGTCATAAAATGAACAAAGTCATTTTCTGTAAATTTCCTTGAATATTTTCCAAACAAACATACACATTAAACTTCCATCTCTATACTTGAAATTTTAGGTACATCCAATGAAACTCAGCAGCAAGAATGATTCTAGGGCTTCTTTACCTGGAGATTTAGTCTAATGCTCTTTTTTTTTTTTTTTTTTTTGGTGTTCACTTGGGTATGTTCTCTGAGGCTTGGAAGATGTAAGCTAAGTCACTAGTTGCCCTGGATGGCTGTAAGCCAAGTTTGGAGAAGGAGTTGTGATAATTTGTTTAGATGTTTCCACAGGTGTGTTAAGGGCCAATTCAGTTGGGAAACAAACAAATATATTTATTGACATTCTTCCAACATGATTACATCTCTAAATTTTTATGGATCATATATTTCACACATTTTTGTTTAGTAAGTGCACAGTAAAGATGTATCTCCATATATTATTTCCCATTTTTGATTATATTGGCCTGCAAATTTATTAAATTAAATGAAATTTAGTTAGTTTAATAAAAATGTATAGATAAAGCTTCTTAACGTATCACACATATGTGAGTTATCTCTATTTTAGTTACTACATATTTTCCAATTATTTCCCTTCTGTTGGAAACACCCATTAAACTATAAACAGTTCAACTTAATAAGGAAAATAATGATAATACTCATTGATACATTTATATTTGCAAAACATTTAATAAAACAATGCTATTGAAGAAAATAGTCTAATTGTTCTTATATTTCTTATGATTTCTAGTGACCAAGTCAATTACATCTTTTACTTGGGAAGGAATAATATTGGCCTGGTTAAAATTGTTTAAAAATGTTTTAAAAATATTTGAAGTTTTGATTATAATGTGTCTCAGTGAAGACTTCTGTATGATCATTCTGTTTTGAGTTCTTTGGGCTTCATGGATCTGGATGTTCTTTTCCCTCAGATTTGGAAAGTTTTTTGTCATTATTTCTTTAAATAAGCTTTCTGCCCCTTCCTCTTCATCTGCTCCTTCTCGGATTCCCACAATGCATATGTTGGTGTACTTGTGGAATCCTGTAAGTTCTGTTGCCCTTTTTCAGTCTTTTTTATTTTTGTTCTGCTGACTGGGTAATTTCAGATGACCTGTCTTTGAGCTCACTGATTCTGTCTTTTGCTTGATTAAGTCTAGTGTTCAGACTCTGCATTGATTTTTTCAGTTCAGTCATTGTGTTCTTCAGTTCTAGAATTTCTGTTTGGCACATTTCTCTATATTTTTCTTTTACCATGGCATCTGGTTTATCTTAAGAGAAGAAAGAAGAGTGTGAAACTTAAATAAACTCCTCAGCTTTTTTTTTGAAATTTCTGTATTCAGTCCAGTTAAATTATTCATAAAATCACACAGCTCTTACATGAATAATCACATTTATATATTTTGAAAAAGAAGCCCCATTCTGAAAAATGCAAGATTCATATGACAAATATTTTCATAAAATTGTTTGAAAATATCTACAAAATTATAAAAGAAAAAATTTTTATACCAATTTAATAGAATATGGATGTTTCAAGCCTTTATAAATTGACATATACACGGTGAGATATGCTTTTTTAATAAAACGAGTCAACTTGGAAAAGATTTTTTCTTTCCACAAATTATCATCCAAATGGTATGCAATCTCATTCAAAATCCCAATTTTTTGGTGGAAATTTTATAAACTAATTCTAGTAATTATGTGGAAATGCATTGGGCTAAGAATGACTGAGACATGCTTTGATGTGCAAATATTTTGAAGGTAGAACAAATACTCAGTAAGCAAGATCTGGGCGTATGGAAAAGAAAAAAGCAAGCCCATTGACGGTTAACAGTTAATGGCTCATGTATACCAACTCATGCAGCACATAATAAATATTTACAATTTTTATTGGCCAATTGTACTTTAATAAAGCTGATAAAAAAAAGGTGAACATAAGCATGTCCAATGACTGAGAACTTCCACTCCTAGGTCTTTTCCAACAGAATTTTTTAATAAAGTCTCCAAAGGGCACATACAAAATATTCATAGCAGCAACATTTGTAATAGTTAAATCCTACAATATTCACATATGTCTTTTAACAAAATTGAGTAAGTAAATAGAGGATAGTTACCAAATGGAATATTCAGTAGCAACGTGAATTAATGATCTACAAATGTACAAATGACTGGAATGAATTTAACAGACACAATGTGAAGGAAAATAAGACAGATACAAAAAGGCACATGATATATGAATAAAACATTTACATGACAAAATTAATCTATGCAATCAGAAGTTGTAAAATAGACTACTTTTTGAGTGATAGATAATGAAAGAGAGCACAGGGGTAGCTGGTGAGGTTCTGGACATGTCTGCTCCCCAGTCAGGACGCCAGTTTCAGTGGTTCCTATTTGTGAAAATCTACCAAGTGCTTGTAAATCATATTTTAAAAAAATTTTACAGAAGAAAAATAACAATGGTCCATGGAATGACAGTGAAAAAGATGATTACAATATGATGATGACATGTTTTATTTGTAGGATATTCACATCTATGCAAGCAGAGAGGGAGGATACAGCTTCCTTGTGTAAATGACTCCTGATCTGATACTTGAGATCAGTGAGAAATATGAATTATCCAGTCAAAGAACTTTTTGTGAGGATTGTGGATAATATATTGAAGATACAGGCCGTTGTATCCCTGATACAATTCTGACTTGTCAAAACATTTCAGAGAGGGGCTGGCCCCGTGGCCGAGTGGTTAAGTTCGTGCGCTCTGCTGCAGGTGGCCCAGTGTTTTGTTGGTTCGAATCCTCGGCGCTGACATGGCACTGCTCATCAAGCCACGCTGAGGCAGCGTCCCACATGCTACAACTGGAAGGACCCACAACGAAGAATATACAACTATGTACTGGGGGGCTTTGTGGAGAAAAAAGAAAAAAATAAAATCTTTTAAAAAAAGATTTAAAAAAAAAAACATTTCAGAGAACTCCATTCAATTTAGCATAAAGAGAAGATAAAGTTTTAGGTAGGATATTGTACTGTATGATGCTGCAAATGAGGGGGTTTACAAGCTAAAGGAGATAATTACTTACTATACTAAGGAGATTAACATGATCAATATACATTGTAGCTAAGAAATTCTAGAAGAAATTCAAGCCAGTCGGGATATAAAGGGAGATAGAAGAAAAACAGACTTGTGCTGGGAGACTGCAGTCATAATAACACAATCAACTCTAGATTCTCTTAGCTTATGAGAATGGCTATTGGGATCCTCCCCAAGAAGACACCATTCTGGAAAATTTGAAAGGTGCAAGAGCTTTGAGATACCAAAGGAAGTAATAGAGCTTCCTGTATTGTTGCCCCCATATTACATTCACTACTGAAATGTAGATATGGCCTTTCTACACAGCTCTGAGTCACATTAGATCACCAGTCTTTAGAGGCACCAATATTCACACATGAATGTCACAAACTTCATGATAGGTGCTATCTCTCTGTGACCATTCACTGTGTCTACCCAAATAGAGTCATAGGAAGTGTTTGTGAATTAATCAGGAAGTAGAGATCCAAACCTTTCTATTTTTCCAATCTCTCATATTTATTTCCCCAGACATTGTAACTAAGACAAACTCCTCACATATCCGTATATCTCACTTGTGAGGGGCTCAAGTAAATAGATAAATGAAGGGCCACAGGACTTCTGGTTAAGCAGAAAGTCTAGAAATCATTTGTCATCATTTTTTATCTGAGCTCATTTGAGATGTCTTGCAAAGCAAACATTTCCATATCTATGATAGAACCTAAATGCTTGCTTCCTTACTTGATGTACAGCTATAGCCAAGACATATTTCCACACTATGCATTAGATTCTTTATCTGCAGGATTTAACTTGGGAGTGGGTCATTCAAAGAACCAGGGCAAGTGCACAACCTCTAAGGGAATATGGATGCAACAGAAATAAACTCATGAAGTTTCTGGAGGAGCTCATCACATATTTCTGAGGCTGTCAATGCACCCATATGGGACAACAGAGGTATCATCACAGGATTCATCCTCAGGCTCATATTGGACATTCTTCATGGTTGCAGTCTTCAGACAAGATTCATCTCTATTTCTGAAGATTCTGTAAGTCTTTCAATCATTTTTAGTGTTATATTATCAGTTTATATTGGACTGAATTTATTTCTCTTTTTCCACTTAAGAACCCTAGCTAATAATATTCAATTCCAAACTCCATTTTAATTCAGTTAGAAAATCTTTCTAGGAAACATTCCAGTAAAGAGAGAAGGAGGACCTAGAGTAAGGCAGTGATAACAGGAATTGAAGAAGAGATCTTAAACATGTTCAAGTAGAAACATTTAGAAAATTTTATGACTGAATGGTTTATTGTAATGCAAGAACAAAAGGCTTATGCTAACTTGCAATTGTCATTGGCTCACCATTTAGTCTGAAATATGTCTTAATGTCCCTCACAATGTGTGAAGTACTTAGTAAGTGTTTGGTCACTGGTCTTAAGCAACAACTGTCTTTTTAAAATTTTTGTATATTTTTAAATATTTTTCAAATTTCTCCAAATTCTAGAAGCATGTAGTTAAGTTGGATGAAGTAAACCTTTCAACAACAAGCAACTATCACGTTTTTTCACATTATTATGACACTTTCATCCTGTTCCTTGTGAAGAAATAATTCCACTTAATTTAAATTTGGAGAGAAGCAAGTTATAGCCAATTACTATTCTACAAGTCAAACTTCTAATAATTTAGTGTTCTAGTAAATGCTTAATTGACATGCATATAAAATGTCAAAAATTATATCATCTATTCAAATCTCTCCCACTGTTGATGGAATGCAAATTGACACAGTAATTATGAAAATCAGTTAAGGCTCCTCAAAAAATTAAAAATAGACCCACCATATGACCCAGAAATTTCACTTTTGTGTGTATCTCCAAAGGTAGTGATGTCGTTGTCTTGAAGAGGTATCTGCATGCCCATGTTCATTGTACCATTATTCATAACAACCAAGACATGGAAACAATGTAAGTGGTTATGGATGGATGAATGGATAAAGGAAATGTGGTAAATATAAATACAATGAAATATTATTCAGCCGTAGAAAAGAAGGAAATCTTGTCACTCACTGTGACAACATGGATGAACCTGAAGGATGTTACACTAAGTGATATAAGGAAGACACAGGAAGAAAAATACTGCATGTTCTCACTTATATGTGAAATATAAAAATGTCAAACTCTTAGAAGCAGAGGGTAAAATGACATTTACCAGAGGATGGACTGTGGGGGAAATGGGGAAATTTTAGTCAAAGGATACACAACTTCAGATATGCAGGATAAAAAGTTCTGAAGCTCTAATGTAGAATAGGGCGACTGTAGTTAATAGTGCTGAATTATGTACCTGAAATTTGCTAAGAAACTAGGTCTTAACTGTTCTCAACAACAAAAAATTAACTATGTAAGGTTGTGAACATGTCAATTAGCTTGATTGTGGTGATGGTTTCACAATGTATATGTATATCGAATCATCCTACTGCACAACTTAAAACAATACAATTTTATTAGTCAATTACATTCAATAAGGTTGAAAAAATGTAAATTATTATACAAAGAAGTAAAATATTTGGTTCCAATTAGAGCAGGTCCATCCTAAGTCATTTATTGTTCTTTGGTCTTAATTTACTAATTTTGAGAGATAAAGAATTGTAGAACTGGTATGCTGAATGGCATCATGTTTATGCATTTTCCATTTTCATTTATACATGTTAGTTAAGCCCCTTTGCCCATGAGTTAGAGGAAAATCCATTCCTTTAATATTGCTGAAAAAAGAGGTTCACAAAGAAAAACAAAAATTATGCCTTAGAACATACAATTATTATGTGAAACCTTAATTTTTTGAATCTTCTAGATTAATTTTAGTTCCTTCACTCTAGACATGGAATATCAGTTTTCTTCATGACTGGACACAGCTGAAAAGATGTATAACTGAGACTGGGAGACTAAGACAGATGGTTTGTCTACCTTTTCACTGAGTGGATTCTCTAAATCACTCTTCTCAGGGCACCATCACCTCTTTGATTTTCAGGCTGTAGATGACAGGGTTGAGCCTTGGGGTCAGGAGGGAGTGGAAGACAGCCAGAACAGTGACGTCTGTAGGAGATTGGCGGGATCTCAGGCACAGGAAGTGTAAGCAAAAGGCGCATATTAGAAAGTCATCACAGTGAGGTGGGTGCTGCAGTTCGAGTAGACTTCTTCCTCCATTCTGCTAATTACATGTGATAGAGATCCAGGCGAACCCAGACATAGGGACACACAGTACCAATAAAAGGTACCACAGGGGCCAGCCAGGTCGCCCAGAGGTTAAGTGTGCATATTCCACTTCGGCGGCGCGGGGATTGCCAATTCAGATCCTGGGTGAGGACATGCACCAGTTGGCAAGCCATGTTGTGGTAGGAGTCCCACATATAAAGTAGAGGAAGATGGGCACGGATGTTAGCTCAGAGCCAGTGTGTCTCAGAAGAAAGAGAAGGATTGGCAGCAGTTAGCTCAGGGCTAATCTTCCTCAAGAAAAAAGAAAAAAAGGCAACACAAGGAAGAGGGTGGGACTCATACATTGTATACTCATAGACCCAGGTTTCCATATAGGACATAGTCAACATGGCTGGGGCATCACAGAAGAAATGATTGATGGCTCTAGATCAGCCATAAGAGAAATGGAGGGCATATACAATGTGAGCACAAGAGTTGATAGAGACCATTATTAAGGATCCTATTAACATCAGCACACACACTCTTTTCCTCGTATGAATAGCATAGTGGAGAGGAAAGCAAACAGCCATATAACAATCATAGAACATAGAGGTAAATAGTAAGCCTTATGCTCTTGCTAAAGTCAAGAAGAGGGTCTGAACGTAATACCCAATGAAAGAATATACTTATTTCCAAACAGAAGATTAGAAGCCATTTTGAGGACAATGGTGGAGATGTAGTTAGGGCCATGAAGGAATGCTGTTTAAGTAGGAAATACATGGGTGTGTGTAGATGGGTGTCCAGGAGGATAAGGAGGATCATGGACAGATTGCCAAACAGAGCCATCATGAAAATGAGAACAATGAAAATGAAGAACAGGCCCATTCTAGAGGGTGGCATAATCTCAATAATTGACAATTTTCCAAGGGGTTTTCATTAATATTTTCCTAAAGACAGACACAAAATTGTTAGTATAGAGTAATAAAGCATTTTTAATTTATAATTTTAGTCATACTATTATTTATTCATGAAAAATTGCAGCTGTTAAATGAAGAACAGAATTACCTATTTTGAAAAAAAAATCTACAGTTTTTGCCTCACAGATAAAAGCTTGATGAGACAAACATCTGTGGTCAAAATATTTTATAGACATCTGCAATGTAAGGAAAAATGTATTTCTTTAATGAATTTATCAGGATGTAGATATATTCCCCAACATAATTCCAGCATTACTAATTCCAGACCTTATACTTTAAATGTATAGGAAAAAATTCAATGCAAATGCATAAAATATAGACCGATATTTGAATACATTTTTATGACCCTTGGGGAATAAGTTTTTCTTTTATAGTGAAGCCCTGATACCTCTCAGACTGCAGCAGCCTATCAGCTCACGTCGCAGACCTAAACTCATTTTTTTGAATTCTCAAGAAGTTTGCCAAATCAAGCTGCTTAGACATCATTTCATTATTTGCTTCTCCCTCTCAGAAATCTACAATGAATCTTTATTGCCAAACACCATTCATGCAAAGCAATTTTCTTCTGCCTCCTCACTCAACTTCCAACTGCTCAAGTTAAAATAGAACCTTTTCTTATGAATCTATACTCCAGTTTCATTGTAACCTCCATGACTCTGCTCAAGGTCTCCCAAAAGATATGCATTCTGTCCATCTGCTTCTCAATGTTCATATAGCATTGTACATTTCTTTATGGAATCTTTTCTTACTAATTCATTTTTGGCCTTTCGTTTTTATGTATTTAAAACTCTTTCTATTTGTAAATGAATGTGGGAGTATAAACACATCTATTTGTGACCTCTCTGCCATAAAACTCGACTAACATGATAACAAAAAGATAGATGTTATCATTTAAAGAAAGTGTGGATGAGAGTAAAGGAGGGGAATCAGGGATGAAAGAGTTCAGGACCTTTTGGAAGAAAGAATTTTGAGAAAACTTCAATCACTTAAATGGAGAAGGGGAGATGGCATCCTGAGAATCTTCTTAGGGTTAATGAGTGGGTGAATTCTCTTTCAAAGAGAATAACATCAGTGAGCAAGCTCAGCATGCCATGCCCAAAAAGGGGCTCTAGGTCTTCAGTCTTATAATACTGCTGTAAGACCAAAGGTCGTCAGACTTTTGAGGAAGTCTCCAAATGAAAGGAGATACACGCACACAGACGCACAGGCACACATACTGAGTTAAAAAATGATTGGTAAAAATGCAAGAAATCTTTACAAAATAATTTCACATTCAGAAAAATATGAGAAGTTAAATCCACAGTACAAATATCAAGAGTAATATGAGGAAATGAGAGATGACAATAAAGGAGTTCTAAAAATTAAAGATATAATAATTAATATAATAGATTCAATGAAAGCTTTTAAAGATAAATTGGAGGAAATGGATCAGAAAGAAAACAACCACAACCAAACAAAAAGTCTGACATTTAGAAACGATAGAATTAGAGAGTTAATACAAGATGATACAATGTATACTTATGGGCATTCATGTTTCCTGCTATTGAGTCCCTCTAGTGATTTTTTCTTTTCCAGTATTGTATTTGTTATTTTGGATTGGTTCTTTTTTTATATTTTCCAGTTCTTTGTTGATGATCTCACTGCCTTCATCCATTCTTCTCCCAAGATTAGTGAGCATTCTTAGGAATTTTTGTTTGAAGTCTCTGTCAGGGACATTGTTTATTTCTGTTTCATTTAGTTCTTTTTCTGGGGATTTGTCCTGTTCCCTTGCTTGTAGCATGTTCCTTTTCCTCCTCATTTTGCCCCTTTCTCTGTACTTATGTCTATGTATTAGATGCATCAGTTGTGTCTCCTCATCTTGAAGAAGTGGCCTTATGTGAGAGACACCTTTTGAGGCCCAACCTTGTCCTTCCCTCTCATCGCCAGTTCCAAACTTCCAGGGGTTTCCCCTATGTGGGCTACGTATGTCCTTGTGTTGTGGCAGGGTTGCTTTTGCTGCAGATTCTCATGGCATCTGGGTTGTCTCCCTTGCCCAGCTTGTTGTAATGCTCAGGTGTGCGTGGCTGATATGGACCCTTCAGTCAGTTTATTGGGTTTGGTGAGCCCCAGCACAGTTGGATACAAGATCTAATAGCACATTCCTGTTGCAGTTTTTCTGCTATGTTAGTATGCCCCCAGTGTACCTGGTTGCTAGGCTCAGGCGCTTACAATTGCTGTGGGCCTTGGGCCTGCAAGGCTGTTGTCAGCTCTCTCAGGATTGTAGCTGAGTGAGGCTGGGCCCAGGCACAGGAGCACGCAATTGTTTCAGGCTTTGGAAGGTGGGCCTGATCACCTATGTGGCTGTTTGCAAAGCCACTGATAAACCCCATGGCCCATAGGTCCACACACACTGTCAACACAGTCCTGGCCCATGCACATGTCCTGACCCCCTGGAGTGTCCATTCATGGAGCTCAAGGTCCATCGATTTTGTCACAAATGGCAAGACTTTATGTTTTCTTATTGCTGAGTAGTAGTCCATGGTGTGTGTGTGTATATATATATATATATATATATATGTACACCACATCTTCTTTATCTATTCATCCATTGATGGGCACTTAGGATGTCTCCAAGTCTTACATATTGTGAATAATAGTAGAATGAATATATGAGTGCAAATATCTTTTCACATTCATGTTTTCACATTTTTTGGATAAATACTCAGAAGTGGAATCGTTGAATAATATGGTAGTTCTATTTTTAATTTTTTGAGAAATCTCTATAATGTTTTCCATCAGAGAAACTGCACAAGTTTACATTCTCACCAGCAGTGTATGAGGATTCCCTTCTCTCCACATCCTCTCCAACACTTCTTTCCTGTTTGTTAATTATAGTCATTCTGGTGGGTGTGAGCTGATATCTTATTGAGGTTCTGATTTGCATTTCTCTAATAATAGGTGATGTTTAACATCTTTTCATGTGTCCGTTGACCCTCTATATATCTTTGGAAAAATTACTGTTCAGTTTTTCTGTCTATGATATACTTTCCGTCATATTTTCAGCTTTGATTATATCAATTATTCCTGATCTCAAAGTTTCTTTTGAAAAACCTACCTGTAGGCTTGTTGATGTTTCTTTGTATATGTAGAGTCACTTTTCTGTTGCTACTTTCAGAAGTCTCTCTCCGTTTTAAAAGTTTGACAACTTAATTATAAATATTTTTGTTTAGACTTCTTTATATAGGGAAGAGGTGGAGCTCTCACAAGATGATTAGTAACATCTATACCTGCCTGATTGCAAACCTCTCTCTCAAAACCAAAACACAAGGAAAGCAGCAAAGAGGCCTTCCTTCTTGCGGAATGTTCCTGAATCCTGAACTGCAGTTCTGGTGACACACCCATTTAGGTGAGTGGCAGGAAAAAGAGAGTATCACTGCTCATCATTTTCTACATTATCAGCAGTTCCAAGAGGCTATCTCTATTTCTCCCGTGAGAAGAGAGCATATTTTTACCTTCTATTACATCCCTACACTCTCCCCAAGGTCCACCTGGCTTGATATTATCTACACAGCTAATTGTGAGTTACCAGGCTTATGTTCCCTCTTTCTTTCTTCTCTTCTGAACTACTTACAGAGACAAACGCAATTTTACCAAATTATTTTATCACTTTTGTTGCATATATTACTGGCAACATACATTGGTTTTCTCTTATTTAAACACTTCATCCAAAAATTCTTTCCAAGCAGATATGTATGTGGCCACGATACTGAGCCATTATGTGGCCAAACCTATTTGATATGCTCTCTTGCCTGGCTGGATAGAAGATTCTAGGTTCCAGGAAAGAGAAGCTAAGAAGCTGAAAAGTAGACACACTACTAAAGGTCCCTCCATAAAAAAATTAATGTGGTCCTGGCAGACACAAACTATGAGAGCATGTTATGAAACGCAGATCTTGGATTAACCCAGTCCTGGGCTCCTGATTCAGGTATGGCACTGCTTTGTCAGAAAATTAGCAACATATTAAGGACACAAAGCATTATGATTTTATAAATCAACTACAAAATGACCTGGGACTTTTCAACTATGGGAAAGTTAAGGGAAATAGTGGTGAATGCTTTGTGATGCTAAGCAGAATGGAGTTTGATAACCAGATGGTATGCAAATAAAGTAACCAAGAGAAAATGTAAGTGGGGTCTCCCGAGAGAGTAGACATCAGCAGTCTACTTGTCTTGGCAGTGCATCCATACATAAGAAGTGCTCTTATCATACGTACAGGAGGCTCAGGATGCCTGATATATCCATTCACTTCATTCATTGCACTCACACAACCGCTGCCTGGGTGCATATACTCAAATAAAGAGAATAACACGCACAAACCTGCTCTTTCTAGGCATTGGCTCTGAATATAGGTGAGCAGCATGACACGGGAGGAAGTCAAGGCGTCGCCTTCCAAAGGTGAACTGGGTGCAGCGTTCAGTGAGTGCACGCTTCATCTCATATGAGGGTTCTGCTCTGATACCTTTACAATCTATCAATCTAGTCTTAAGAAGATGGCATACCGCTTTGCATCCAACGGGCCATCCTATCACCTCTTCGCTGATGACCAAGTCTTCATCACACAGACTATTGCACCCAAAGTCTTGCCTTCTGGCCAGGAGCCCAATACCGGCAGGAATATTCAGTGTTCAGCATGTCCTATTATGTCACAGGGTTTCTTTTTCATCAAAGAGAGTGTGCTCCCCAGCACCTTTTCTAAGTTGGGTTTTGTTCAGGACTGGGTGAAGCTAGCAGACAGGAAAGATTGAAAAATGGAGAGTGCGTTCAAATGAGAGACGGAAGGCCCCTCCTTACAAAGCCACCATTCTTTTCCCAACTCCCCACTCTCAGGCTTTCTCCTTGCTAGAACCTAAGTTTAGTTTGGGTGTTTCCCATCTCATGCACTCAGGCAACATGACCTTTTCCTCTCACCTGAGAACAGTGGGGAAGGAATTGGACACAATCCTGTCACTGCTCAAAGTGTAACTTAGTCATGGGATGGATTGCAACCCTGACCCAGAAAGTCCCCTAGGGGCTTCTGGAAGGAAAGGCCTGTATAGTGAAAAGGGGTATGACAGGGCATATTTTCTCTCACTGTCTTTGGACATTTGGGGCCAAGAATAGAATAGTCTTGAGACAATGGACAGAACACTCTCACTATGAGAGAAAATGAAAATCTACCACTCCTGGAGTAGTCATGATGTTGTTGATAGATCCCTTTCATCCTTGAGCCACAGGGGCTCTTGACACTCTGTTGTGGGAGATAATGAACTCTGTATTGTTTTCTTAAATTAAGGTAAAATTCACATCAACTAAAATTCACTGTGAAAAGGTGAATCACCCACAATTCATTGTGGCTTAGGACATTCCCAGTGCTGTGCAATCATCACTCCTGTCTATACCAGAAGATTTCATCACCGTAAAGGAAACGCTGTACAAATTAAGCAGTCGCTCCCCATTCCACCCTACGCCCAGCCTCTGGCAACCAGGAAGGGACATTCTATCTATTGATCTGCCTTTTCTGGACTTTTCGTATCAATAGAAACATAAAGATTTCTCCTTTTGTGTCTGCCTTCTTTCACTAGCATAATGTTTTTAAAGATTGTACACACATCAGCTGTTCACTTCTTTTCATGGCTGATTCCTATCCCATTGCATGGATGTACCCATTTTTGTTTCTCCCTTCATCAGTTGATGCACCTTGCACCTTGAAATACTGTGCACAGGCCTGATGTGAATATTCCTATACAAATTGTTGGTTGTATACCTGTGTTCGATTTTAGGGGGTAAACATCTAGGAGTGGAAGTGCCAGGTCATTTGGTTATTCTATGTGTAACTATTTTAAACAAACTTCAAATTCAGGTTGAAATTTACTCCACAAAATTGAGTTTCAGCACCAAAAATAATAGCCATGTTTTCTGTACTATTGGTAGAAAAACCCCAAAACAATTGCTTTGGTAGGTTTTCCAGGTTTTGCTTGTAAAGCAAGATGAGACAGTAGATATAGTCATGGAGAAAGACAGAAGAAAATAGACAAATCAGTTGCTGGTATCCATGACCTTTGACTCTGTCTTACCCTGAAACAGAGCTGTTCAGCATGCCCATGGGAAGCTTAGGAAGACATAGGCTCAGCACAGGAATGTGAATAGCAACAAGCAGACAAATTTTTCTGTAGTAACCCCTCAGTGCTTCCTCAAGGGCCCCTTCTAATCATTAAGTTTTCCTCTGTATGAGCCATCCTTCTTTGTCCCTTTGTATTCCGTGCAACTTCTTGCAGAAGACTTAGCATTTGGAACATGATGATGTGACAATTATGGATATCAGGTTCTCCCCATCCCCAGCATTTCTTGTTTCTTCTTATTACAATAGTCCTGTTAGATTCTTTAGTGAATTTTCTGATCCACTCCTGCAAGTTCTGTATTCTTTCTCATGTGTGGCCCCTGAAGTCTTTTTCCCATTAGCCCAAGGGTCAGCTAGGATTTCTGAGTTTATCAGGTCTTCAGATGTCCTCCTTGGGAAAGAGGGTGAGTGAATTCTCTATGTGAGAGGGAGAGAAATCATATCCTTTGGTGAAAATAAAGAGAGTGTGCTGGCCAGCATCCACTTCTGCTTTCACGCTGGCACACAGAAGGCTATGCTTCCTAGACCTCTGGGTTTTGGAAAGGATGTGTGGCACCTTCCGACCAATGACGTCACTTTTAACCCAAAGAATAAAAGAGGATGTGTAAGACCCTAGATGCTCTTTCTGCCCTTTGGGGGCAACTGAAAAAGGCATCAGTTTCAGATGGTGTACCAACAAGATCGTGGGGCCTCCATCAGCCTTGCCCCACGTGACTTAGGAAGCAGGGGTCCCTTCACCTCAACTATCAATGTATGATGTAAATCTGAGGAGAAATTCATCTTTAGTCATGACTTTCTCAATTTGTGAATTTATTACCAGAGCATTACCTAAGTTATCCTGGAGATTACAATGGCCTACCCTCTCAGATCGTCTAACAGATAATTCTTCCAGAACAGCATTTGCCAAATCTCATGCTGCTGTGTTCAGCATTAATCTCTCCTGATTGCTGCCTGTCACAGATGAGGCCCTGGAAAGAGACTATGAGGGGGAGGAGTCCGTGTGGAAGGTTTAGGGAAGTGTTCTGGGGAGATATCCCTATGGGAAGTTAGCAAGGTGGGGATAGTTGAAGGAGAAGCTGAAGCACAAGACAGTTGCCACTGAGTCTCTGCCAACCCTCAAGGATCTCTGGAGCTGGGATGGCCCTTTTGTGTTGTCCCAAATTGAGACCAAGATTCTTATTCCCTTATCGGCCAGACATGGGCCTCTGGCTGTCCCTCGAGAGGGCTGTGTCCTAAGATTAGGTGGTTCCCTATGCTGTGGGCATGTCCTGTGAGGGAAAGACCTGTGAGCTCTCCTCAGCCAATGTTCCCAGGAGCTGTGCGGTGGATGCATTGGACTTGAGTATGACCCTGGGCTGAGTCTCAATGTTTCCATGGCACTTCTCCTTCACCATCATCTGCCTTCCCAACCCAGTTAATAATCTCACAAACTGAGAAGTCCTTGGGATGACATACATAGAGCTTCTGCATTTCCCTATGATTGGATGAGAGAACTCATTGGTGAAGACCAGAATCTCTCTCTCCAGAATGCAGACCCCTTACTCAGGGGCTTTGGTAGATCTCCAGAAGTGTTCCAAACTTAGCTGCAAATGCTGAAGTTGTTCCTAAAACAGTGGCCACAGATTTACTCTAGTCTGGTGATTGTAGTTAGACAGAGTTCAACTCCCTAAGGAGAGTCAGAGTGGTCTCCAACGTCTTGTGGTCACTGGGACAGGCAGCGTAGACATCAAAACCTAAGGGCAGGTTGAGGAGTCAAGAGGGGTTCTCACTGGTTTCCTCAATGGTGAAGGAAAGTCCAGTACATCTTGGTACTTCTTCCAGAGCCACCAAAACCGAGAGGGCAGCAGTCAGCTGAATGGTCCAATCTTGTCATTCAGGGACAAATCCTAAGGTGAGCCAAGGGAAAGGCAGTGTTTGACAGTCAGGTTTCCCATTCAGAGATGCTCCTGTCTTGGCAATTGGAGGTGGTATGAATATGGTTCCCAGGGCTCTGGAACACTCTGGCATGACTCCCTCACTGTGATGAGACAGATCACCAAGAGAGGCTTGCAGGGCACTGTGAGTGGGGGGAGGTGGTATTTAGCTGGATGGTATGGCTGTCAATGGGACAGATTTCTTGTTAGCTCCTGTAAATGGAAGATGCATCAATGAATGGACCACTTGGCAAGATATTCTTGAGGGACATGAGGGAGGAGTACAATCCCATGTCTTACACCACTTTGGAAAGACGGAGTTCACTCCAAATGTGATCTAGTTTTCACTTACACTGGAAGACGAGATGCAAGCACCCATCCCCACCTTACACCTGCAACAGTTTAAACAGAACCCGGCTTTCCAGTTCCTGAAACATTTTGAGGATTGCTCTCTGACACTATATTCACCTGAGGCATTTCAAGAGATTCACATTATTACTTTCTCTTCCCTTTAGTTAGCTCTTAGGAAGCCAGTTTTGGTAAATCATACTTCCCTTCAAAAATAAACCTGTCACTCATATTGTATAACTGCTTTACTCATGGACTTCAGCAAACAATTTCCAATTTGAAAGCCCCAGGATGGGATAAACTGTCCCTCCTCTGCCACAGCTGTACCCATGTGACTCACTGAATGTTGCTACCTGCTGGGTCAGCTCTCAGGAGCACCCCAGTCCTGGAGGAGACATTCTTGGGACACCCGTGCCTTCATCCTGGCCCTGGACTAGCCCTGGGACCTGCCACGACTCTTTCTCCCTGGAGGGAAGCACAGCCTTCCACACCTACCTCTGGCAAGTCTCTTTCCTGGTTGGCTGTGCTGTATCAGCAAGGGCCTGGGCTGCTGGGAACCAGGATTGATCCTCAGCTTCTGGCTGACCCGAGACAGCCTCCCTGGCAGAGTCCAGCCTGCTGAGTGTCTAAGTGACACTTGCAGCCATCAGGAAGGAGGGGATAACTCAGAAGTGACAAGCGATTCATCTGGTCCTTGTTTACATGGTGTTTCCAGGGGATGAGGCTCAAAAGACCGGGTGGTCACCCTTTAGCTGTTGGCTATCAGGTGGGTTCTCCGGTTGAGCCAGACCAGTGTCTGTTGGACACCCACATGGGGAGCATTTCCGGATTATACTTGGTGAAGCTGTGTCCATGCACACCCACAGAACATTAGTTTGGTGGCATTGCCCGCAGGACCCCCAACTCACACCCTTCTTAGGCCTCATCTTTCCAACTTTCCAACAGGAAAGGTTCACACCTCGAAGACAGAACCACAGCACAAGACTGTGGAAAAGACCCCAGTCACCCCAGGGGCTACATGCTTCATGGGCTCGGGCCCAGCTACCACTTTAGGAAAAGCCAGTCAAATTACACCAGAGTGTGTAAACTGGTGATTGTCCAAGACCATGGACCTGAGAACAACACAGGCCCACAGGTCACCCTGGTCAGCAAGGAACACTGTGGGGTCATTCCTGGTCAGGATGATGGTCTGTTATCCTGGACAACCAGAGCTCACCTGGGATCCATCAGGTCCAGCCTGGAAGGAGTGGCCATGATGGACCTAACAGAAAGGCTAGGGGCATCTAGGGAATTTCTGCCCTAAGAAATAATTGCAGGCGGAAGTGCAGGGATGCTGAAAGTCCTAGTTCACAGGGAGCACCAGGTTCGTTGAGGGAGACCCGGCTGTGGCTCTAAAAGCTGCCTCCCCAATCTTTCCCCTTGGAGAGAAAATAAGCAGGAAATGGGAATCAGAGTCAGGGACCAGAATCCCAGGAGGACCAAGCCCAGGTGAAAGGTGAACAGAGAGACCCTAGAGGGGCCCAGAGAGGGAGAGTCCTGCCTGCCCTTAGTCCATTTGCACAGGACCTTCCTCTAGCGTCGCCCTCTCCACGTGCACATTTTGAGGTTTTACAGGATTTTCCCCACTTACAGTTGATGCAATTCCAGGGACTGAATCAGAAAACAAGCTCCTCATTTGGGCAAGAGGAACTGGGAAAATGTTCCCTCATCCTCCAAGTGCAGAAAGGCAGCCACGGTCCTGGGCAGGAATTGTGTTAGGCACAGGCCAGGGCCAGCTTTTTTGTTGTGGAGGAAGGTTAGCTCTGAGCTTACATCTGCACCCAATCCTCCTATTTTTACTGAGGAAGAGTGACCCTGAGCTAACATCCGTGCCCATCTTTCTCTACTTTCTACGCGGGACACCTGCCACACCGTGGCTGGACCAGGGGTGCGTAGGTCCGCACTCAGGATCTGTACCAGCGAACCTCAGGCCACCGAAGGGGACCATGGGAACTGAACCGCTGCACCACTGGGCTGGCCCCAAGCAAGTGCTACTTTTAAAGACACCCCCGTTTCCGTGGCTGTTGTTCTGCCAGAGAAAGTCCCTCCAATGTCTCAGCCCCGGGAGATTGGAGGGGTCGCTTATAATCCAGGACCAGGTGAACCACACTGGAATGATCCTGTCCTCTGAGTGAGGGGGACAGGGTACTGTCCTTCAGCAGCCAGGGACTGCACTGGCACTTCTCCCTTCACCACATACCCTGAGCTGAGGACGCTGAGAGGTTTCTGAATTCAAGGAGGAATGTGAGATTCTGGATCTCATTTCCATGAGCACAGAGAGCGAAAGAACCACTCGTCCACTCCCAGGCTGAGAAAGAAACAGAAATTTAATAGAATACCCAAACTTAGCATTTATCATTGACAATAAAAACATGGCCCCTCCAAAGAGGGAAATAGGTGCTGGGGACAATGTGTGAGGGAGATGGGGGGGGGCGGTCGTCCACTCCCTTGTGGCCTTCAGGGGACCCCAGGAAATGGATCACAAAGTTTTCATTCACATCAGCATCTGAGAGGTGGCACCGAGCACCTGAGTGTCCCTGCTGTGTCCCTGCTGTAGTTCAGCTCGTCTCAGGAGCATCATCTGCCACCACCGCTGGGCTCTTTTTTGGGGGTCTGGTGTCTGGATAGAGAGAGGAATTTCCTATGGGGCCTCACCCAGAATCACAGCATACTCTCCCCCCTCCCTGCACCCACTGTACCCTGTGCCCCATCAGCGGTGCTGAGTGCTCAGTCAGCCAACAGCACCCCATTTGTCCCTGACACAGGGGCTGATATTTAGTGCCACCCACTTCACAGAGGAACAAACCAGTCCCAGAAATGTAAGGGGAATTGCCCGTGACAGGACTGCTCAGTGGTGGATCTGGGGCCCCAGCACCACAGCTATCCAACTCCCCTGTCCCAGACTTGGCCTGAATCTGTACTGAGCCCCTGGGTTCAGCCATTGCCAGTCTAGACACTCACTCAGCCCTGGGCGTGAAGATGAGTGGCTCTTCTTGTCTTTGAAGAAGAGTCGAATCTTTCTGGTCCACTGGTATCGGGGCTCCAGCTGACAGGACAGGCTGTAGCTACAGGACAGAGTGGAGCTGTGGGCTCCCAGGAGCCACTCCTGAGCTGTGCCTCCCAGAGCCTCCCAGCAGATGGAGTCCCAGGGCCCCAGGGGTCGCAATGCAGCCAGATCTGAGGCTGACCATGGAGCCACGGCCATGGACACTGGAGCTGGTCTGCGGAGAGTCCGCCCTGCCCTCACCCAACTCCTGCCCTGCCTCACCTAGCCTCCTCGCTCAGGGGCTCCACAGCCTGGAACCAGGCCCCAAAGTGCTCATCGGGCTGCAAGGTGTACAGATTTGCAGCCTTCTGGACCAGTTTGATGTCCTTGATGAGTTTGAATTCCTGGGACAGACGAAGGACAGGATGGAGACATGGCCTGGGTGGGGGACCCTGGAGAGCGCTTGGAGAGGGTGAGGAGGGGGACAAGGAGAAAATCTGGAGTGTTTGTCAATTTGGGAACCCTTCTTCCCTGCAACTCCAGTCAGGATGTGCCTGTTCTCACAGTTGGCCCGAAATAGATCCTCTACCAGGAAGGGGTCCTTGATGCCAGCCCTTCCCCCACCCGCCAATGCCATAGGGTCCCCAGCTTTGTATATCGAACTCTGCAAATAAATGTGCAACCCCAGGGATTGGGCTAGAGGGCTTCTTATGAAAGGGGGTCACTCTGATTCCCACACACCCACTCTCACCACAGTGAGGCCTCAGCTCCTTACCTCATTCTGACAGCTGAGCACATTCCCCTGGAAGGCAGACAGCCAAAGTCCATCAGAAACAGCCCCCTTAGCCCAGAACTAGCCCCCATCCCACCTCTTCCAGTGTTGCACTGCTGCCAGTGGGCAGTCTCTTCCAGAGAATGGATTTGGACCTGGGCCAGGCTCTGGGTGCCAGACCTGGGGGCAGAGGAGCTGAGAGCTTGTAATCTAACCCTCTCTGATGACACATGGGGAGACTGAGGCCTCAGGCAGGAAGGGACAGCTCAGCCACTGATGTGCTTCCTGACTTGGAGGGGCCCGACTTCTCTTCCCTCACGGGCAGGGCCAGAGGGAGAGGCTGAGTCCAGCTCAGACACCACCTCCTGTGGCCACACAGCCAGGCAGCTCTGAACATCAGCAGACCAGGGAGCCTGGATGGCAGCCTAGGCAGAGCCTCCCATCACTCGTTGCTGAGATGGGCCTGATGCCCTGGCTTCCACAGGAGGCTGGGAGGCTCTGCAGAGAGGACCTTTCCAAGTGTGAGAGCTCAGGGCTCAGGCAGGAATCTCTCCTCCCAAACCCTCAAGAGCCTGATCCCACGGCCCCACCTCCAGGCTCACTCACCTCCATATAATAATCCATCTCATCATCCAGCAGCTCCAGGTAACTGACGATCATCTAGAGGGAGGGGATGACACCCTGCTCCATCAAGTTGGGGATGGTGATGAGTTCCAGCACTCAGGTGCCCCCATGAACCCTCCCCTGAAACCCCTCACCCCAGCCCCCTGCCCACCCCAGGCTCCCACATACAGCAGCCTAGGACCCTCAGGAGCCCCCACCACACACAATTCCCTCCTCCCCTCCCCTCCAGGAACACCAAACTCCCCCAGTCACGTCCCAGGGCTGGCTGTTGGCCAATCCCTGGGGGTGTGACCCCTGCCCCTCCCCACCCCAAAACTATCCTGTTCCCAGCCCTTCCAGGCCTCCTCCTGCTCACTGCCAATGCAGGCACTTCAGATGCATGGAGGAGGAAGGACCCTCTCCTGGGGGAGGCCTCCAGCTGGGAGGGGGAGCCCTCTCTCCTCTGACTCCTGGGCACCTCCCCCCAGGCACCTTCACCCACTGCTCCATGGTGGGCCCTCTGTACAGTGGCCAACACGGAGGTCGCCTCCTGTCAGTGCTGAGGACAGGGTCAGAGACACCATGCTCCCCTCCACATGTCCCCCAAGGACCCTGACCTCAGACCCTGGCCATCTGGCTCCAGTCCCCTGCTGCCTATGCTGTTCCCGCCTCCAGGGTGCTCTGATTCTAGACCAGTCCTGGCTCCAGGACTCACTCTTGTGTGACCTTGGGCCTGCCCAGGACTCCCTGAGCCTCTTTCCTCATCAGGAAAGAGTGAGGAGAACTCCACCTGCCTCCAGCGCTCTCCTGAGGACTCCATGTCATCTGACTGTCATCACTGCTCTCCCCTCACCTCTCGAGGAGGAGCCAGCACAAATCTCCTCCCATTCCTGTCCTCCCTTGGAGGATGTCACCCCTCCGTGAGGCCTGCACCACATCATCTCGCTCCATTTCCCAGAGGTGGAGACCGAGGCCCACAGAGGGGCAGAGACTTGCTCAAGGACCCACTGAGGAGAGGCCACTCTCCCTCCCAGCCAGAGTCCCTGTCCCTGCTGCCTTCACCCTTGCCCTGCCCCACCACTGACCATGGTCCCAACCTCTGCACTCCCAGGGTGTGTCCCAACAACAGCCAAACTGAGACATGGAGGGAGAGGGCAAAGGGTGTTGGGGGGCCGTGTGGCATCTCCTTCCTGCCCCAGCGACAGGGGCCTCTGAACCCCAGGATGGCCTTACCATAGCCTCACTTCCTAGGATGCCCTCAGGATGCTCCCAGCCCCTTCCCACACCCCTCCTTCCAGATCTCCAGCCCCAGGTTACCTTCGGGAACAGTCTCCTGCTCATGTGCTGCTCTCCCCTGCACCACTTCTTAAAGGTGTAGGAACTCTTCCTGGGGGAGTGGGGAAAGAAAGAAAGAAAGACTATGGGATGGTTGAAGGGCAAATCCCATTTGTTTGAGATCCCAGAAGACCCAAACAGCCTGGGGCCTGGATGAGGGATTTCACTGGGTTGCTCTGAGCCCCGAGGTCCCCATGGGACTGGGGAGGGCCCTCTCCTGTTGTCACCTGGGGCCTCCATTCCCATATCTATCACACAGATCTTTTTTGAACAATCTTGGTTTCAGTTGGATGGAGATTTCTGTTGCTGCAAAGGAAACACTTGCGAATCTCCAACTGGGCTCACGTCAGGATCTGATATTGAAGGAAATGAATTCCTGGGCAGAACCACTGGCCTAAGGGCCCTGAGAGCCTCAGAGACCCAGGAACTGGATCAGTCCATGCCCCAGGTATTCACTGTCTCCCAGGTGGTCTCAGCTGACTGCGGGGGCCATGGCGACCCAATGCCAGCTGCCAGGTCCACCTCACCCTCGTGGTGCTTGGATGGAGAGCAGCCTACCCACCTGGAAACTTGTCCCCAGGTCTCTTTGATCTGCTTAATGGCAGGGCTCTGCAGAGCAGAAAGGATCGTGTGGAAGGAAGAGAAGTTTCTGAGGCCTCGGCACCCCTGGGGAAGAGATTGAACTTTGAGGGGGGGCCGGAGCTCTCCAGCTCTGGATTCTGTCCCCTCATGGACTTCTGTCTTAGATGAGACAGATGCCCAGGAAACCCAAGGAGGGCACACCTGGGACCTGACGAGTAACAGTGCCAGGCACAATGATTTTTAGCTGAACACAAGGAAGGAGCACAGCAAGGAAGTGAGCTTGCCACCACCAGGACCTCAAGTCAAGGTCAGTGTGGCCCTGGCAGGAGGGTCAAGGGACAGTGCAGGGACTCAGACCACAGACTTCAATATCAACAGCTGAGAAACAAGAGGCAATTCCTACGATTCCAGACAGGCCCTCCATGGGCCTCCCATGTCTTACCTCAGCCACCTGAATCCACAGCTCCACCACCCTGGCCCTTTCCTGGGCTGTCATGCCCTGGGCCCCGAGGCACATAGCAATGACACTGTTGGCCAAGGTGTTCGTGTGTGCCACAGTGTCACAGGTGGTGGGTGCCAGGTACTCGCAGTCCCTGTTCTCTCACTGGGACCAGATGGAGCCCAGGCAGTGAGTGGGCACCAATTTCTTGAACAGCTCCTGAGGGAGATTCAGAGTGTTGCTAGCACTGCCTTACCCCAGCTCGGCATCCATGGCCTCCCACAGTCCCAGGCTGGTGAGGACAGAGCAGGAGCTCAGGAAGCAGAGGATGTGATCTCTGAGGTGTGTGGGACTCCCTGAGTTTTTTCTGTATCCACTGAAGGTGCCAGCACAAGATGACCGAGGACACAGTGCTGTGCAGAAGGGAGGGCATTTGCTCCCAGCCCGGTCTCACTTCCTCCAAGCTCCGGAACACAGCCCTCACAGGCCCACCCCAAGGGCCATCTTCCAACCATCCCAGTACCCCTCGGGTCCCATTCCCCATTCCCATGCACATTCCCCTGAGGCAGGGAGAAGCACCGGCTTTGTGTGATTGTCTCCGCTGGAGTCAGTACACATCATGTGCCTGATAAGTGCTGAGGATGTGAAGGCCCCCTGGGCACACGCGTGATCGACCCAAGGACCTGGCAGCACTTCAGTGAGCTCCCTCCCGCACCAAAGGGCCAGAAGCTGCCCACCTTCCTCTCTGTTCCACCTCATTCATTGGCACAGCCACCCCATGCAGCAGGTGACCTTAGTGTCCTGTTCTGCTGTGCACGTGGGGACAGCGAGCGCTTGGGGTTAAGAAAGTACCCAAGTCACAGTGTTGGTAACAGTGGAGCAGGAATGTGGACCCAGATCATCAGATTTTGGATCACGGAATAGCAGGTGTGGGGCAGCTCATGGCACAGGAAGGCAGGGATCCCTGCCCTGGAAGCCCCGCTGCTCACTGCCTCCATCCTCGTCAGCTGCTCTGCCATCAGCCGGGGAGGGAAGTCCAAGAGGTTCGGCTTCTCCTCCCTCAGCTGGTTTTCGGTGGTCACAGCCCAGGGTCCAGTGGGCTCTAGTTCAGGAGCTGGCACTGGGGCTGAAGTTAATGGTGGCCCTTCCTCCAGCCCTGTAGGGTCTGATGCAGGTGATGCTGGCTCCAGCTCTGCCACAGGTGGTGGGGCTTGAGCTGGAGCTGGCTCTAGCCCAAGGCCTGGCTCTGGCTCTGGCTCTGGATGTGGCAGGAGCTTTGGAGCTGGCTCTGGAGCAGGATAAGGAGAAAGTGTCACCCATACACCTGACAGTTCCCGTGCCTTTCCAAAGACAGGAAAGACTCCACTGCCTTTAAGGAAATTCCAGCCCATGAACCTCAGCACAGACAGTCTTCCCACACTGCAGTCCCCTCACCTTTCTGCTCGGTCTCAATGTCCTTGAGAGGCTCCAGGTGGCCCAGCAGAAGGTAGGCATGGCCCTCCGGGTTTGAGCCACCAAAGTTGATGTGACCAGTGGCCAGCCTCACCATCCAACAGGGAAACTGCAGGCGCTCCCTGAAATCCTGCCCTTGGTCCAGCCAGCTTCCCAGCATCAGATAGATAGCACTGTGGGGAGACAGATAGGTCATAGAGTCAGAGGCCTGGCCTTTCCTTAAACAGTGCCCTCACAAGCCACACTGGTTAGCATCTGGGCCCCTGTGCCAGCCCATTCTGTCCAGAGGAGAGCCCCACCTCAGCTCTGATCCCTGGCTGGCCATCTTGGCAGTGGCAGGACTGCTCACCTGGCAGGTTGAACACACAGTCTGTGGGAGCCTCTTGTTCCCACTGACACTCTTCTCCCAAAGGGTCTGGACACAGCCCACCCCACCCAGCCCTCCATGCACGTGGGCAGCTGGACTGAGGATGGAGGCAGAATTTGAGCAGTTTGCTCAGGCACCTCCTGCTCTGGACCTGGTGGTGGTGGTCACAAGGAGTGGATGTGGAGAAATGGAGCCATAAGGAGCTGAGAGTCTGGTGGGAATGTGTCTCTAGGGGACAACTCAGCCCAGCCTCCATTCTGGTTCTCAGGGGCCCTGGGACCATCCACAGCTCTCTATGACTCCCGTCCTCCTGGAGTGGAAGCCACCAGAACTCAGCCCTCTCATGGGAATCTAAAGATGAGTGAGATGCAGGGTTCCACCAGGCCTGCGACAGCCACAGCCTCCATCCTCTCCCCCTACTCTGTTATCTAGAGACAGGAGGCCCTCCTTCTGAACACAAAGATCACTCACTTTTTTTTTTTTGGATTACTTGTGCATTGATATGATAGTTTACAACATTGTGACATTTCAGCTGTACACTATTATTTGTCAGTGATCTTATAGGTGCACCCCTCACCCTTTGTGGCCACCTCAATCCCCCTTTCCCCAGGTAATCACTAATCTGTTCTCTTTGTCCATGTGTTTGTTTATCTTCCACAACTGAGAGGAAACACACAGTTTGTCTATTTCTCTCTGTCTTATTTTGCTTAATGTAATACCCTTAAGGTCCATCCATATTGTTGTCAATGGGATGATTTTGTTATTTTTTACGTCTGAGTAGTATTCCATCAGACCACTCACTTTTTCAGTTGGTCCTGTGGACAATCATCCCACTCACAAGGGGAGAAGGTGCTTCCAGAACTCCTATAGGGTATGAGGGCATCACACAGGATGGATGGTGGACGGGACCTGTGACCAAGGCCAAATGTGACTTCCTGACACTCAGACTAGACTTGAAGCCCAGGGAGGGTGTCTCCTTCATTCAGTGAGTTACACTCAGTGTCTCCAAATGTCATGCCAGAGTAGGTGCTTCATATACCATGTTGAATGTACTCCATCCAGAACCATCCTAGATATATGAGTTGTCCTGGGACCACCCCATTCCCCCAGAGATCCGTAAATGGCTACACCAAGGACAAGCACCAAGGCAAGCAGGATGGAATCTAAAACTCCTTGACAGGGTGCTCTGCATGTGCTTTTCCAAACTCAGAAAGGCCAAAAGCCAGTGATGGCACAGGAAGACTACTTTTCATGGGACACAGAGAAATAATCACCAACAACAACCCCAGCATGGCCCACAGCCCTCTCAGAGTCAGGCAGCAGAGAAGCACCTGGATGGCTGATCCCATTCATCCCTGAGAGAACCCTAGCAAGTTCATCCTCCCCGACTGCACTGTCCACAGGAGCCAAGCGAAGCTCAGAGTGATGTGGTGACATTCCCAAGACACCCAGCTGACAGTGGGCAGAGTCACTACTGTGCTGAGGAGGAGGAAGGCAGTCACCTGGGAAACAGCTGGTCCAGGACCTGGTGGGATGGGCCGAAGACCAAGTAGTTGCTCATGGATGTGGTACCACTGCAAATGACTCTACCTAGGAAGGCTGGTGCCAGGGACTCTGACAGGTACTCCATCCTGCCTGCCTGGAGGGCACGCATCCTGCAGGCCTCGGTTGGACAGAAACTGGACTCACCTTCACGCTGGGTGGGATGAGGAGGGACATAGAGTCAGCGGCACCACTGTGAACCAACAGGAGACTCGAGGTCTGCAGCTCACCTGGGAACTCCTAGCCCTGCCAGACATGTGCCACAGGAGAGACAGGGGCTCCCACACTCAGCAACGTTCTGGGCTTTCAAAGTACAATGTGATGTTGGGCAGGCGAAGGATTCAACATTCACCTCCCTCAAGGCTGTTTGCTCGCTGAGAGACAACAGACCTCCCTCTGTGAAGAGCACCAGCCCAGTGAATCCTCAACATACACCCCCTCTCTAGAAAGGAGAACAGAGGCTTAGGCATGCCAAGTGGCTTCTCAACTTCCTGAGGGTCAGAACTCAGAACCACCCCAAGTGAGGGCTGAGGGACATTCCCTCTAAACTGCCTGAGGCTTCATCAGACCCTGACATGGAGGGAAATGTTATGTGGCCACCTCACCCCTCCCCGGTCTGGAAACATTGCACAGGGCAGTGACACACTCTGAGAATCCCTTTGACTTCCAAAGCACGCTGATAGTTATTTCTCTTACATGAAAGGGATTTTGGAGACCCTCCTTATCGAGGTTCCATGTTCCAAAAAAGGCAAAATTCAAAGATACTCAGGGCCTAGTGGGAAGTGACAATGACATCAACGTTTTCTCTAATCTTCCTAGGAAAATGCAAAGAGTGCCCTCCTACCCTCCTATGCAGCTGGTGGGGAGGAGCAGAAGTCCAGATTCCTTTGAGACTGTGGGACACTCAGGGGGGACAGCCCTGTTAAGGTCCCAGGACAACGGCAGTTTGAGTTTGGATTCTGGGCCTGCCCTGGTCATCTCAGGGTCCTGGGTGGGAAGACCCCTCTGTGCCCACTCTCACCTCAGAGCAGCCCTGGTTATTGATGGTGGTGCGGTGCAGCTGCCCACTGTCCAGGGAGATGGAGCACCTGAAGACATCCACCAGCTCTTCGACCACCTCCTTCGTGCAGCTCTGCAAAGACAGTGCCCAAGAGCCGGGCCAGGAGGTCTCAGAGGCCTACCTCGTCTTGGCCACAGGAAGAAACCCCAGCAAAGATCAGGTACCCAGTAGCATCTGCATTGACCTCCAGCCAGGGAGGGCATGAGATGACACCCGGGTGGCTAGGGGCTAACCTATGGGTAGAGGAGATTTGTCCCTAGCACCCACTCTCCCATCCTGCTAGCGACCACCTAGGCTGGGAACGTGAAACCCTGCCAGGGTTCCAACATCAAGCAGACGGCTCCTGCCCAGGGTGGGTCCACTTTCAGCCATGCCGTCCCTCACTCTACTCCCCCCAACACACAAGGAGGCTCAAAGGAGTGTGGGGGTGGCAACCAGTTGTGGCCTAACCCAGTTGGCCTGCCCTGTGTTACCTGAGGGCTCCTCCTGACAAATGGCCAAAGGCGGTACAGGTGAGGGCCAAGCCAGTGTCTATAGTGATTGAAAAGGCTCTTTTTTTGGCTTTCCTGAAGCCAGAGCCTCGACAAATCAGCAGACAACAGGAGAACATGCTGTTCTCTTGAATGTCTCCACTCAAGTGAGCTTGATAGGACGCTATGTCTAGAATGTGGGCGCCTGGAGCCCAGTGTGCTAAGTTCTCTTGGGGTATGTCTCCAAGGAAGTGAGGTCACTTCCACTGGGTTCCCTTACCTTGGCCCCTTCCTTCAATCACACCCACCCAAAACCCCTCTGGGCTCTTGACTGCTCACCCTCCTTGCCCATGTCATCTCCATAACTGCACACAAATACCCATCACAGCGCCCCACACAGGACCTTGAGATGGAACCAGGGCTCCAGCTTGAGGACATGCAGCTGAGTTCCGACCTCTTTTTTCTTACAAGCTCTGTGTCCTGGAAATGCCATTGTGCCTCCCACGGACTCCACAATCACCCAACCTGCACGATGGGGACGATGCCAGAAATATCTCCCTTGGGACGTCCTCAGGTGTAGAAGAGACAATAGCAACAACACCTGTGGTCTGGTTTGCATGTGTCTGATGCACACAGTTAGAGAGGAATGAATGACAAGAAGGGGTGGGATGTAGTGTGGAGTGCCCCTTAAAACAGGCCTGTGTTACAGCTCTGTGACCTTGAGAAAGTCACTGCCCCTCTGGGCCTCATTTCCAGGTCTGCACCTTTAAGAGGTGGAAATTAAGGGAAATTCAGATATTTCCATTCACTGGCATGAAACCTTGCACGGTCTCCTGTTTGACTTAGAATCAGACCCAAGTGCCTCTTGTCGGCCTATGTGGAGGGCAGCCTCCACCATGGCTCCCGATGCTCACTGTCTTCTGCTGTGTGTGTCCTTGTGGAACCACACAAAATGCAGCCAAGGTGATGGGATGGCACACAACCCAGAGTTAAGATTAAAAATCCTGGCTCTTACTTCTTATTCATTTTCTCCAGCCCCATCCCGGTTTCCCTCTTCCTGTTTCCATCTTTCTCTCTCTCTGCCTCTTAATTCTCTGGAACTGGCGGAGCAAGTGCACATGTTTCCAGTTGTCATATGAAGAGGCTCTATAGGAGAGAACGGAGGGAATGATTGGCCAACAGACAGGCAAGATCTCAGATTTTCAGCCCTTGCTTCAGAGAGACCTTGAGGCAGAAGCACCCAGCCGAGCCATGCCCCCTTCCTGGCACACAGAATTTGTGAGATGTTAAGGATTTGTACTTTTTGGGTGCAAGCTCTTGGAGCAATATCATCAGAGAGCGATAGCAAAAAGCACAGCCTACCAGTTCCCACCACCTGGTCCTGCCGTGCCCCCATCTGCCCTCCTCTCCCTTCTCAGGCTCCTCTGGCCACACCACCACATTTCTGCCCTTCTCTGGTCACACTCACTTCTTCCTGTGAGTCTCTGCACCAGTGGTGCCTTCTCCGTGACACTCAAACTGTTCCCAGACACAGGCAGACATGCCTCTCATCTGTCACTCTGCTCACAGCAAATGTCACCTCCGTGAGGCCTTTCAGAGCCTCCCAGCCACAGTCTTCAATGTCACAGATCTCCCACCTGCAAGGACATCTCATGATGTCCTCCTTCTTGGTCTCATCTGGATAAAGTGAGTCCATGAAGGAGGGCTTTCTGCTTGGCGGATGCAGATGCAGCTTCTTCCAGTTTCCTCAGGAACACGACTGTCTTTTCTGGGCTGAATGTTTCCCCTCCCGAGTCCATTGTGAAAGGAAACCCTCATCCCCTCGCTTTCAAGAGTCCGGTTTGACCAAGAACACAGGGAGACTCCCCTCTCCCTGGAATGTGGCACCAGCCCCACTTCCCAAAGCAAGAAAATTAGCACCCAGCTTGAAACACCACCGGATCCTGAAGTCAGTTCCTGCTGAGGCCTCCCATCCATTTTGCAATCCCATGGGAACTCCTGAGCTCACCTTTCCCCTCAGACCCAGCTCCCAGCCTGCCCTTGGCTTCTTAGAGGAACAGTGGGATTTCCCAGAAGCACTCCCAGCCTGGGCAAGAAATGTTTTGAGCTGTTCTCTATGTATTTTGCAGGATATGGGATAGGGGAAAAGTCATTTTGGTTGTGCATGTGCAACAGTTTTGATGCAAATAGCATCTTTTTCAGACAGAGATCAAAGAGTGGGGCTATTGGGTGTAACAAGAAAATGGATACACTGAGCCAACATCTTCATGGTGTGACGTCTTAGAGAGCAAAGAACATGGTTAAGAGCAGAGAATATGGAGCCACATCTTATGTTCAAATTCCACCTCAATCTCTTCCTAGATATTGGTAGTGGGCAAGTTACTCACCTCATCAGTGCCTCACTTTCTTCATCTGTTGTTGGCAAGAATGATAAGCATACCTAATTCATGAGGATACGGAGAGCATTAAAGGAGTTAATCTTTCAAAATGCTTGCAACATCCAGCACATTACAAGAACTGCACCTATCCATTATAAATGCAATGCAAATGTTCTTCTGAAGCTATCTGTTTGCTACAGAGGGGAAACTAGTGCCTGGATGGATGTAGACAGCACTCCCTGAGACAGGATGGATCGATGAATGAACAACACTGTTGAGGTCATTACCAAAGGCACATCCGCCTCCCTATGGACATTCCCAAGCACAATCATACCCAAGCATCCCTCCTCTGTCCTTCATCATCTTCTGGGATTCTAACCAGTAATCATGGGGGTATCTTGAACCCTGGGACCCACATCCACTACAGGTTCTCTTCTCTTTGGCAGCAAACCCCAGGCTTTGTCCTAATGGCTGCAGCCCACAGGCTCGGCACTCTGATCCTTTTCTTCACTTGAAGGAGAAGTACCATCTCCAGAGCTGGGCACACACAGTGTGAGCCTTGGAGGGAATGTCTCCCTGGCTGGTGACAGGTGGAAGAGTGCCGTGACAGAGTGGGATTTGGAGAGAGTCCTCCAGGTGTGGTCAGAAGGGGCCCAGCCATGGTATTTGTCAGCAAGGACTGGTGTGGATGGTGGACCTTGGTGGCAAAAGAGTGGCGGGGGCAGCATGTTTCAGAGGTCCTGTCACAAGACAATCCATAGGATCGTCATGAAGTCAGAATCAGCCTAATGAGGTCCAGCTCAATCCACTGTCATCTGTTCCCTGACTAGCTCACTAATCTAGGAGTGATTTACAAGAGTGATATCTGTGTTCTACCATCTTTTCATTGATTGGCAGGAGCTATTATTCTTTACACAATTTGTATATTTTTACATAGGAAAGGAAAGGTGAGTTCTGTAACAACGCTTCTTGCAAAGTTCTCCCTATTATATTGAATCACTAACAGAATCCACCGCTTGGAACCTATCGAAAGATCCTGACCTCTACTCTCTGGTTTTAGATCTTCCTGATTGGTAAATTCTCTTGACTCCTGGCTGCTTTCCTGAGGTTCATCCACTTAGGACAATGTAGGAGTGCAACCTCTTGCCACTTGAGAAGAGTGGTGCAACTCTATGATGATGTTGGTCTTGTTTTCTATGTGTGTGTGTGTGTGTTTGTGTGTATGAGACTGTTTGCTGCATCTTGCCGTGTGGGTCAGATCTACTCCTTTCCTGGGAAAAATTGTCCCTAACCACTTTCTCTGGGCTTTATTCTCATGGCTTGAACAGTGCTGTACAACAGTAGAATTTCTCAATCTGTCTTATGGAATTTAATATTTTTAGTAGCCATATTTAAAAAAGTAAAAATAAACAGGTGAAACTAATTTTAATATTATATTTAAACCCATTGTAACCAAGCTATTATCATTTGTCCTTGCAATCTATATAAAAATTAACAATGAAATAGTTCACTTTCTTTTTCATTTTAATTGGGATCTACAAATCCATTTAGAGCACAGTCTTCATTTGTAAGTTGTATATTTTCTCATCTGCAGTATCTGTATTGAGATACTATAATGCTCACAGTTGTACCATAAGATTCACGTATCTAAGGAGCTCCAAGCTTATCAAAGTTTCCCACTGAATGATCATGTCAGATGAATGATGAAAAGCCCCTATTGGTCTAGTAAGAAAGGAGTCACAGTGGCCTTACAAGGGAACAACCCATAGAATGGTCAGGGCAAATGGAGCATGGGGTTTTCTCAGGAGGTGTTTGGATGTGAGGCCACAGAAACACATAAGGTAGATGACCTTTTCTCACTGTTTCATGTCAAAAGGGAAGGAGAAGAGACACCAATTTCTCTGTGAAATATCAGGCAAGTTAAGGGACCCTGAATATGTATGAAGGAAAAAGAAATGTGGGGAACATTGAAAACAGGCTTTGTGGAAAATCAAGGAGTAAATATGCCAATACATAAAAGAAATTAGAACTTCCAGGCATTAGGGATGCTTCCCAGTTGATGCAGCTGATTTTGCATTTACACCAGTACCAAAGAAATCCTGTTTTGTCATAAAATCATAAGATTGGCAGCAGCTAAGGCATGGCAGATAATCAGGATCTTCTGGGGTTGAAATTTTACAAGACAGATATGAAGAGCAGTAAGAAATTTTGGATGGCTCCAAGGGAATTACTGAGACATAGACCACAGATTGCAGGAATGGCAGAATAGGGGGAGAGAAATTAAGCTGAGAACATGGTGATATGGCATCACTTCCGATCTTGAGGAATGGGTATCTGTTGTATGAGTGTTTGAGCAGAATCCGGCCACCAGGGATTTCTGGTGGGTTAATATGTTTCTGAATTATTTATTTTTCAACATGATCCTTTGGGTTGATGGAAACATGTGGGACAGGGGAGTCAGTCACTCAGAGTTGGGCAGATGACAATTTCACAACTGGTTCAAGCTCTAAAGTAGCTATGAACACCAGCTGGGCGATGGGAGACACTATCTGCACAACAGATCCTTAGCAAAGCACACATGTTTATAATATCCAAAAAGCTCTTACAACCCAATAGTAAGAAGAAAAGCGACACTTCCCTGCTTACTAGGAGACAGCAGTGCAGGCATGTGATGAGCACCAGGAGTCCTGCCAAGCAGATGAGGATGATGGCCCAGAAGGGGAGGTCTGAGGAGACAAATGCTGGGCTGAGCCACCTCCTGCTATTCCCCCAGGGCTCCTGCTGTTGCCCACTGTGCTCAGCAGTCCTTGACATGGTCTGGACAGCTTTCATCGTCAGCCAAAACCCTGTGTGCAAGGTGCTCTTTGATGAGGCACAGCATCGAGATATGAAGCACAAGCCCCACCCTGGGATAGGACTTCCTTGAGACTTACTAGAATTCTCAGTCAAGGCATCACTTCTGTTGGTAAAGTACCCTGGAAGTCAATAAAATGGAGAATACAGGTGAATGTGTTTTACTTTTTTAAATAAAATTTTTCAAACAGGTAGAAAAGTAGAACAATATTGGAAACATCCATGACCTAGATTTAACAATGTAAACTTCATCCAATTAAAACCATATTTCATCCAATGTGCAAATTATTCAGACCTGCCACCCATGCTTTCTTCCATATTTTCACTGAAATATTAAAGTCAAGTAGACATCCTGATATTTCACCCCATTTCAGTTTGCCTATCTGAAAAATTAGGACACTTTGCTACATAATCCAAGGCCATGATCACATTACAAGAGTGTAACAAATTAAATCAAATTTATACCTCTGGGCACAGAGGACTGAAATTGCACCAGGGCCCCTTATGATGGTGAGGGGGAGCACGGGTCATCAGTTGGCAAGACCATGGAACCACTTTAAATTTGTAAATTCCCTCTCAAATGATTTCTTCCCTATCTAGAAACACATTCATCCCCTTCTCCTTTACCATTTGTTTCATATTCATATGCCAGGATTCACCTGCAATGGAATTTCCTTCAGGATGTCTTCTCTGATTACCAATCCCAAGTATGGAATGGCTCACATCAAATCATTTATAACTTTCAATCGTCTGTTCCTGTTATTGCCAACTATGCCATCTACTGTAGGGGGTAGAGACACAGAGCACTCATTGGGCACCAGGGGAGGGTTGCAGGTCCCCCTACTTGTGCAACCTCTCTCCAGGTCACTTCTTAGAGATGTGTTGTCCAATATGGAGCAGCAAATGCCTTTTTACATTAAAATTAATTGTAATTGAATAAAATTAAAAGTCTAGTACCTCAGTAACATTAAAAATCAGTAACTATAAAAAGCAATCACAATGCCGCCCTTCAAGTACTCAATAGCCACATGTGGCCTGACAAATGGAAATGGCGAGCAATAGGATATATTGGAATATATGAGGAAGCCATTTGGTGTAAACCTAATTCGGCCTGACTTTCTTTTTCCAAATAGGCCTGACATGGTCATCAAGCATGCATTGTATATCTGCTTTACACCTTTCCTATGGCAAGAACAAATGCCCTTAAGATAAAGGTGCAACTTCCCTCAACACTGGTGTTTCCTTAAGGATAAGCATCTTTCCTTAGTCTAGGAGCTGATTATTGTGCTCATCTTTGACCACCCAGCTCACCTGAGATGACCCAGCTCACAACAACAGCCCTGACATCCTGCTGTGTCCACCGAGACAGCAGACTTACCTGCTGTGTCCATCAATCGCTGTGCCAACAGAGCAGTTTCGTGACCATTGTAACAGGGACATTTCAATCACATGTGAAACATCCTGTTTGGCGGTATATAACAGCTCTGTACACCCCACTTCTTTGGTGCCCTTCCTTCCTCTGGGAAGAAAGGCCCTGCGCCATGGTCCTCACATTTTAGCTCAGAATAAACTCACCCAAATTTTCATTTATAGATTGGCTATGGATTATTTTTGTCGAAGTTTTGTGGCATAGTCACGGCAGGATTTCAGAGAAACCCACCGGAGACCACCTGAAATCTACACTGAGCCAGCGTCTGGTACCAATAGGGGCCCATTGAGCCCCCCGGATCACTGCATTCTTCAGGTAACCCTGGTGAGTTCTCCTGAAACCCAGACCTCCTTATTTTATGTTGATGGTCCAAGATTTTATATGAGCTGGTTAAAGTCTTAAGACTAGGTGTCTTAAGGGGTACTGGTACATCCCCTAGGTAAGAGGAACCTATGAAGAATTTGCTAGGCCAGAGCAGCCTAGAGGAACTTTGGAGCAAATGGGGAAGGCTGACCTTTTTAATTTGGCTTTAAAATTGGAAAGAATTGTGTTTGTAAAGTCTGAACAAAATTCTTGATAGAGAAATGAGAGACTGAAGGTGTTCAGCTCCGAAGAAAAGGAACACCTGCTCCTCCTGGCCTTTACCAAAAGGAGTCCTTAGATGAGTAAGGGCCTCAGCAGGAGTGTCAGAGGATCAATCTTCAGGAAGTGCAGTGGTCCCATAGGGAACTCTATTATCATTCACGTTTCCTAATTATAGGCCACTCCTTCCTCACCCTGTCATCCCACCACCACCAGCCAAAAGGCAAGCCAAGGCTGCAAGAGTGAGAAGAGACAGCTGCAGCCGCCCACCCGACTCTGGGGAGAGCCCCGCGGAGACCGGCCACCCTGACCCCAGTGGAGCCCAGCTGTGAGACTCAGTGATGATTGGCGTGTGTGGTTTTAGCCTCCAAGCTGCGGGTAGACAGGATGCAGCTACAGACAAGAACCCATGGTGAGGGTCTGGTGCTGGAACAGCCCCATCTTCACCCCAAAAGAGCGGAATAGAGCTGTTTGCAGGACGTTTCCCCGAGACTTGGTTTGAGGCGTTTTCTGAATGGCCCAAATCATTTGACCCCCTTAAGCCCTCTCTGAGGATGCGTTATCTCCCCAGGTGTCTGTGACTTTGTCCTCATGTTCTGTGCTAATTCCGCACTTTTCCCCAGTGTTCAGGCTCCCTCGTTTTGTGCCGAGCCAGGTCATGCTGGGGTGGCCATCTGCTGCCTTCAGGGAGCATTCTGGGACCTCATCCCAGCCCTGCAGGAGAGCTCGGCGAAGGGTCTGAAGCATCCCAGGCGCAGCTGAGGCTGCAGTGATGACTCCCATCACCAGACACACTGAATTAGAGAGAAATGCGCGTTGTGCAGGTAGTGACGTAGCAATAAGTTTAATGAAGTGTGTTTGCCTCCAAATCTTCAAGGCGGAGTCTGAGGGAGGCTGTAGCTCCTAGAAGGTGATCCCAGAGGCAGGGGGACCAGCTAAAGATGGGGAGGCAGAAGCTGTGTGGGGCTGTGGGTTGAGTGGTGGCCCCCACAGGCCCTGGGGCTCCATCCCTCACACCTGCTGATGGGCATGTGGACCACCCGCCTCTCAGCACCATCACCCAAACAGCCACAGGGAGCCACAGGCAGCGAGTTCCCCGGTGGCAGGATGTGACTGCCCACTCCTGGGCTGTGGTCCTGCCTGTGGCCAGCAAGCTAGTTGGAGAAGCTGTCCCTGCCTCAGTGGCTGGAGCTGCTGGTCCCCACCACTGGGGTTGCAGTCGCCTCCACTGACTCGAGGGGCCCAGCTCCATGGTGTCAGCTCTGGTCTCCAGAGGACAACTGACCCTCTCTGAACACTGACCAGCCACACTGCACCTCCACCTCGCTCACTGAAGACCACTTTCTGCGGCCCAGGACCTCAATAGGGAGCCTGGGCTGGCACAGTCATGTCACCAACCCTCATCACCACCTATCCTGTGCTAGTCCTTGTGGGTCCACCTGACCCGTTTCCCTGGGTCCTGATGGTTTCTGTTCTCTGGGTTTAACCTGTTTGCTGGATTTCTGTCTGGCATTGTGCTGGGATCTGACCCTGGTCATTATTCTAGAAGAGCGTGGGTAGCCGAGGTAAGGAGGACGATGCTTACACAAGGCCTGGGAGGCCTGGCATGACCTCTGGCCTCCAGGTAAGGGGGTCTCTGTCCTCTGTCAGGGAGAGGGACTGCCCCTTATAGCTCAGAGAGCCCAGGACTCCAGGGGCACCTGCCTGAACCTCCCTGACCAGGCTCCGGGCACCCTCACTGCCTATGGGTACTGACCGTGATGTGGAGGGCCATGAAGGCCCACAGCTACCACCCCGTGGACCAGCCACACGCTGGCCATGCCAGGGGAGCAGCTGCAGCTGTTCAACCTTCACTGCAGGCCCCCATGGATGCCATGCTCTGTCTTCAAAGCTTTGCAGCTGCCTTCCACAGTCTTTCACCATGCTGCCCCTCACCTGCCCAGCTGTCTACATCACCAGGCTCCCCTCCCACTCCCTCCACCGAGATTCTCTGTAAATGGGATGTCAGCTATGACTGGGTGATCACCAACTCACCTTCTAGGGGCCAGGGCCCTGTCAGCCCCTGAGCAGGGTGCCCACCTGCACTGTCCCTTCCTGGTGCTCTGCCCTCAGTCCTCCACCCCAGAATCTGGGCTGAGACGATGCCTTCTAGAGAGGAAACCCCAGGGAACAAAGGTGAGAAGAGAGCCGGACAGAGGTGGGGAAGTCCAGTAGATGGTGCGCTGCATTCAAGAAAATCCCAGCTCCTGGCACTGAGCTCCAGCCTCCTGGACCTGCTGAGAAGCCAGGAGAACCACCCTCAGAATTGCCGATCTACAGGGAGAAGCTCTCCCAGCGCCCACCAGTGGAGGGTGCCAGAGGGGCACCAACACCCCTGCACTTGGGGGCTGCACACGTGAGTGTTAGTCTGCTTTTGCCACAATGATGCTAAGTAACCACCCGCCCCAGTGCAGCCTCTTAGATAACAGGCATTTATTGTCACTCCTGGGTGGGGAGAGACCAGCGGGGATGGAGACAGGGTGCGGGTGGGGTGGAGCAGATGGAATCCCAGTGAGGACCTGGAGGAGCGTGTGTGGGGGCCACCAGGCCCGGCCAGCATAGCATCAGAGAGAATGACCGTGCAGGCACCTTGGGGACGTCCCCTGGACGGACACAGTCCTTGCATGGGTTCAGCAGAGCAGGGGGGTCCCTGTGAGGATGTAGCCGCCTTCGCTGCTGTGTTGAAAATTGAGAAGGGCAGAGACAGACACAGTCTGCATTTAAACGAAAAGGATACAGAAGTAATACAGAGGCAGCCCCACCACCTTGGCCTCTTAATACAACTAATGCCTGGATTAGCTGAGGCTGCGCATTGCTCTCCTCATTTTTTTTCTATTTAGATAATGCAGTTGCAAAACTTTGCTGCCTACTGTGTGGGTGAGAGGTCCATGCTGAGGGGCTCTGCCTGGGAGCCAGGCACTCAGGACGCTGTCAGACACCATCTGGTCCACACACCCTCTGCTCCACCTGAGCATTTGTCCACACCTCGGCGTGTGCATCAGCCACCAACCTGGAGACCAGAAGTCCACCTTCAATTCAGCCTACCTCCTCCTTCACATCACTCACTCAGACCTCGTGCTGTGTTCTTTTGTGAGGATTTTCTATCTGACTATCTGCATGGCAGTCATAATGAAAATAATGATTTTTGATACTATCTTTAATATTTATTCTCTATGCCTATTAAAGAGGAATCTCAATATGCCTTATGTCTCTCATATTAAGCTCTGCGTATATAAAACTTGAACTTTGGATGGTTTTCTAAGTCCATTTGAAAAATGACTTAACAATTCTCCCAAAATAACATGATAGCACATAGTCATAAGTAACACGATTGGTTTTGACTTGAAGCTGTTCTACAGAGCAGCTGAAGGACTTCTGACTGCTCTGTGCCATGTAAGCATGTTTCAGACAATAGGTTTGGAAACCAGCCTACGGTAGTCGCCTTTGACAGATGACAGCTGAGGAGCAGCTGCAGGAAGAGAGGAGGAACCACGGGGACACTTGTCTCATATCACTTTCCCTTGAGGGGAACTTGCAGGATTTTCTGCCTATGAGCTTCCATCTTCCCCAAGATGAGCCCAGGCAGCCAGACTACATGACGGGGATGACTGTGAACACCCAGCTCATCTGGTGCCAGTTTTACATTGTCGGTGTGTTTGTTTATACCCGATGTTAAGACTCTGCTGGTCTCTGCAGAAGGTACAAAGTAGAATAATTCACAATCCCACGCCTAATAAAAGTGCACTTTGGTGATGGGGCAAGGAGTACCTGCCTGGCTTTTATTTCACGGTCCTGAAAGCTGCTCATTTTTCTCATTACTCTGGAAGACTCAGGGACCAGGTCTCACCCATCCCTTCCCTCTAATTCTCCGTCATCGCCCTTCCAACATGGTGCTTCCTGACATCCACGCTGGTGTCATTGAATTTACAGCCGACATGGGGAGAAGAGGAATCATACACAGTGCTGAGTCCTCCTATTTTGTAACAGTCAAGGTTCAACAAGAGAAGCAGAATCAGTAGAAAGTGACCACAGGTGGCCTTATGGCAAGGAATCAGCTTTCATGACTATGTGGACTGGCTGGGCAAGTCCAGGAAGAGCAGGCTGAAGCTCTGGGCACAGGCTGGAGCTGCTCTGCACAGGTGGCATTCCTTCTCCCTCAGAGAAGACTCAGTGCTGCTCTTAAGGCCTTTGAGCTTATTGGACCTGAGCCACCCAGATTATCCAGCATAATCTCCCTTCCTTCAAGTCAGTTGATGTTGACTTTGATCCCATCTGCAAACACCTTCCTGGCAACACCTGGATCAGTGTTTGGCTGAATAGCTGTCACCATATTCTAGCCAAGGTGACACACAAAACTAACCATTATGGTCCACCCCTTGTCAACTTGGCACCCATTTGAATCTCCTTAAGCCATACTTAATCCCCTAATAAAGACAGTAACAAAGGCATGCTTTCACCTAATATGATATTACTGTCTTTTGTATAACCAAAAACGCTTTAACGTTTTCCCCACAAAAGGATGTAGAGTCCTTGAGTGACACTCTTCTCTTTGATGTCCTGTAACCTAGATGCTAGAACATAGAATTGACTGTTATTAACACATCTTACATTAGATGATAATGGAATAAGAAAGAGAAGAAAACAAATACGTTAGCTTAATTGATCTATCATCTATCTATATCCATCTATGTACACACACACAGACAGACAAACATTCATGACAAAATAAGGAGGAAGCACTCATGATGATTGCAGTCCTCATTTCTGTAACTGGGGTCACGTGGTAATAGCTGCCATCATAACCAGATTCTTCTACCTCTCACTCTGTATTCCCTTTACACCTGTAAGTACCACAGCTGGTCATGGTCTTTACCTGGTGGGGTGACCCAAACCTTCATTCCTGAAGGATCGGGGTCATGATGGGCAGCCCAGGCTGCATGGCCCATGGTCAAGCGTTCAGTCTCCACTAAGGCCCAGTAGCAGGCCAACTTTATGTATCAAAAAGATGATTACAATTTTCATGAATACGGCATATCTCTCCACTCATATAGGTCTTACGTAAGGTCCATAAAATAAAGTTTTATAATTTCCTCCAGTATATTTTAAATATCTTTTCAGAAACACTCAAGTACTTTATGTTTTTGTTGTTATTACAAATGGCTATCTTTTAATTACACATTTAGTCATTTTGGTGTATAGAAACATGACTCATACTGGTATATTGATCATACACCCAGCCTTTCTGTTAGATCTTATTGTTTATGATAATTTCACTGTGTTATTAGTTTTGCACTTCCCTTTGTCTATGAATTATGACAGTTCTACATTGTCCCCCTGTTTCTTAGACACTTCGCTCCCTCTCCTTTCTCATTGTGCTATTTGGGTCACCAGGACAAGTCACAGTGGACATCCTATTGTTTTCTAATGCTTCTGACCTTCTCTGTCAACACTGGGGTTTGCAATGTTTTAGGTTATGATTTTCCAAAGGGCTATAACGAGTGTGTTAACTTGAATTCGGTGTTCCCCCCCGGCAGATAACTATGAGGAGCCACTAGTTTCTGCCCTGCCGCATCCTCCTCCAGCAGCTCCTCTGAGCTGTCCATCAGCCACAGTCCTGGGTTTGCAAGACTTAACCAAAGAGATGGTAAGTCAACTTCCTACCTCCTATTGATTGTGTTAGGCTCATGATTTTCAAAATCCCTGCACTTCTTTTGACAAAGTATTACAAGTGAATTATCTATTGCACAGAAAATAAAATTCCAAACAAATATTTAAACAGATTTACAAGAATGCTTCCATTTGAAATTTGTAGTGTGTAGATATTGTCTATCTGTTGATCACCAAGAACGGCAAAGCTGGTTTGTCTCCCTGCACGTTGGGGCCGTGGAGCGAATCATGGCTGAAATTGTGTGACCTGAACTCACATAAATATTTTATAGTCATTTTACCATGAAAATATTTAAACACCTTTGGATATACTGTGGGGGACTGGAATTGCCACTCCTCCTGCCCCACCCCCCGCCAAGATACCTCTCTGGCATGAGGATTATTTGGGGCTGGTTACTTTTAAAAACTGCAGACATGAGAGAAACTCTGGAAAGTAGAATTTACTTACCCTTTATTGAGAGATATTTACATTGTAAATGAAATCTCCACCTGTAAAGGTGTCTCCCTCTCTGAACCAGGAAGAAGCAGGGATGACCTTATCTCTAGAAACTCTTAACAATCCAGAAGTCAAGGACTTAAATTTGCATATACCCTTACTCTTGTTTACTGTGCTTTTTTGGTAATCTCCCATAACTGACTCTCTCCACCCTCAACATCCTCCTTTGTCTTTAGCTGAGAACAGTATTTAAGGTGAGAACCTCAGGCATTTTGATGAGTTACTCAGTTTTTCTGGGTCTCTCCCCTGTATATATGCTGTAAAGCTTTGTTTAATTTTCTCCTGTTATTCTGTCTCATGCGAATTTAATTCATTGTCTGGCCAGAAGGACCCAGAGTGGTTAGAGAAAATGTCTTCCTCCCCTGCAAAGGTGTGTAAGTTTCTTATTGCCTCTATAGCAGATCCCATTAAAAATTCAGTGGCTCAACCCAGAAATAAAACCACACGTCCATGGACAGCTGATCTTCAACAAAGGAGTTGAGGGCACACAATGGAGAAAAGAAAGTCTTTACAACAAGCGGTGCTGGGAAAACTGGAAAGCCACATGTAAAAGAATGAAAATTGACCATTCTTTTTCACCATTCGCCATAATAAACTTAAATTGCATCAAAGAACTAAAGGTGAGATATGAAACCATAAGGCTTCTAGAAGAAAATGTAGACAGTACACACTTTGACATCAGTATTAAAAGGATCTTTTCAGACAAAAAATATTTGCAAGTCATACATCCAACAAAGGCTTAATATCCATAATATACAAAGATCTCACACAACTCAACAACAAAAAATCAAACAACCCAATCAAAAAATGGGCAGGAGACATGAACAGACATTTCTCCAAAGAAGATACATGGATGGCCAATATGTGCATGAAAAGCTGTTCATCATCGTTGATCATCAGGGAAATGCAAATCAAAACTACACTAAGATATCGCCTTACACCCATTAGAATGACAAAAATATCTAAGACAAATAGTAACAAATGTTGGAGAGGTTGTAGAGAAAAAGGTACCCTCATACACTGCTGGTGGGAATGCAAACTGGTGCAGCCACTATGGAAAACAGTATGGAGATTCCTCAAAAAATTAAATATAGAACTACCAGACGACCCAGCTATCCCACTACTGGGTATCTATCCAAAGAGCTTGAAGTCAGCAATTCCAAAAGTCCCATGCACCACAATATTCGTTGCAGCATTATTTACAATAGCCAAGACGTGGAAGCAACCCAAGTGCCCATCAACAGATGATTGGATAAAGAAGTTGTGGTATATACATATATATACACACACACACACACACACACACACACACACACACAGTGGAATACTACTCAGCCATAAAAATGAACAAAATCATCCCATTTGCACCAACATGGATGGACCTTGAGGGAATTGTGTTAAGTGAAATAAGCCAGATAGAGAAGGACAATCTCTGTATGACTCCACTCATATGAGGAATTTAAAAATGTAGACAAAGAGAACAGATTAGTGGCTACCAGGGGAAATGTGGGGTGGGGAGTGGGCACAAAGGGAAAAGGGGTGCACCCGCAACACGACTGACAAACAATAATGTACAACTGAATTTTCACAAGGTTGTAACCTATTGTTAACTCTATAAAAACTTTTTAAAAAAGCGTGAGACAGCTGGCTCTCAATGCCTATAATATGCTGACTTACTGGTCACTATGCAAGGTATTCTTTTTTTAATTAATAGACTATTTTTTTTTAGAACAGTTTAAGTTTGCAGTAAAATTGAGCAGACAGTAGAGAGAGTTCCCATATACCCCCTCGTGCCCCCACCACATACACACACAAGCAGAGTTTCCCTTATTATTAACATCTTGCATTAGTGTGGTGCATCTGTTACAACTGATGAGCCAATAGGATATATTATTATTAACTAGAGTCCACAGTTGACATTAGGGTTCACTCTTGGTGTTGTACATTCTATGGATTTTGCCAAATGCATAATCTCACGTGTCCACCATTACAGTATTATACACAGCAATTTCACTGTCACAAAAGTCCTCTGTGCTCCACCTGTTCATCCTGCCCTCCTCACCCCTGGAAAACACCGATCTTTACAGTCTCTAGGGTTTTCTCTTTCCTAGAATGTCATTTAGTTGGAATCATACAGCGCAGAGCATTTTCAGATTGGCTTCTCTCACTTAGCGATGTGCATTTAAGTTTCCTCTGTGTCTTTTCATGGTTCTACCACTCTTTGGAGCCTGGCTCTGGCCCTAATGGTGTGGGCCTGAGGTGGGCTCCACTTCACAGGTCAGCTCCCTGCACCTCCCCGGGCCTCTGTGTCATCCCCACAGCATCCCGCTCTGTCCCCCCAGGTTCACTGCTCAGGGCTGGAGTCACGGGGATCACCGGGCTATGTGCTCCCCTTCTGCTGTTCCTCCTCTTGCCCTCTGTCACTTTGCCATCTATCAGTTCTCTGTGTAGGATGCTGAGGTGCAGTTTGCTCCATGAGGCCCCACTCACTGCCCTGCAGGGCATTTGCCACGGTTCCTTCTGCCGTCACGCCTCCCCTCACCCGCCATGGATCTCACCAGCAGCACCACCTCTGAGTTCCTGATCCTGCTTCAGATGCCCTGATTTTAGTTTCTCCAGAAGCTTGGAACTCCTTGCAGCAGGGCTGGGTCCTAGGATCCTTGCATCTCAGATAGATTTTTGGCTCCACCATAAGCTAGCTGGCACCCCGATGAGTCCTGTAAAGTGTTAAGTCTTGATGGTGAGCACCCCGGCATGAAGGCCAGGGAGACACTGGTTCTGAGAGTATGTGGCCTCACTGGGTGTCCATCCATCACATGGACCACTTGGACCCTCAGTGGACACCTGGCCTCCAGTGTGAGGAAGTCACATCACCTGGCAGCACACAGATGATTCCATCCAGTCGTTCATTATGTGATGCATATAATCACAAGGGAAATTTTTCTATGTTTAGAGATGCACACGTTCTTGCCCAGGTCTCACCTCCTTCCAGACACATTCTAACGTTTCCCCCTCTTCCTGTGTCCTTCCTGTTTTCTCTCCACCAACAAAAGCCGGGGGCTGGATGCCACTCGTGTCTGACAAGAACCAGTGGCTGCAGACCGACCTTGGAGAGAGGGCGGAGGTCACCACGGTGGCCACTCAGGGTGGGTTCAGCAAGTCCGACCTGGTGACCAGCTACCTCCTGATGTTCAGTGACAGCAGCAGGAAATGGAAGCAGCACTGGGAGGAAAGCATCTCCATATGTCCCATTGGCGTGACACGACTCCCGGGGCGACTCCTCCCCCAGCCACAAAGGTCTCAAATCCAGCATAGAAATGCAACCTGCAGAATTACTTTGCAGAGGTTTTTGTGCATTTTCAGATGCATGACACACGCATAACTTAGCAGGTCTCCACAAGTGAAATCATTTTAGAGCATATTGGAAAACTTGAAGAGAAAGTCCTTTGTTTCACTGAATGTGTGGACAGCGTCGTGTGTAACAAGCTGTGTGTCACAGCACGGAGGCCGCACTGTCGCCGAGTCATTTCATACCCACACAGGGGCCATTGTCTTCACTCCTTTGATCCCAAGTTTCTGAAGGGCACCACTGAATGACCTCCATTCCTGGCATGTGCAGAAATGCAGAAATTGCCACGTGCGGTCTGCAGGGTCTGTCCTTCCTTCTGTGGCCACGTTTAGCGAGTTTTTGGGTAGAGACCTCAGTGGGATTCTGTGACCTTGTGTCTCTGAACACCAGTGCTTCTTTGGGACAAAGTGTTTTTGTTTGGTTAATTTTTGTGACTTTTAGAAAGTTATACAATTGACTGCATCTCTTTTATTACAGGATCATTTAAGAAACCTTTGCTAGCATTTGTTCAACCTTGCCTATCTCTGACAATGGTTTAAAATGTTGGATTTTGTGACTGGGGTGTGGGCTGATAAAAGAGGCACTGGCCATTTAAAGAGGCAGGTTATTTAAAGAAGGCAGTGATGACAAAGCCACAAACGGGAAACGAGCACCGAGGGAGCAAGCTCAAGGGATACTGTCAGCAAAAAGACCTCCTTCTTTTCTGATATAAAATGACATACAAAAGTTAGTCTGGGTGTGTGCCCACCAAGTACCATGTCGCAGCTGGATCACCCTTGATTCTTTCTTCTGAGCTATCGTGACGAGGGGAGTATGCAGAAAGTAACCACCAGTGATGAGTAGACATCGAGGGGACCCATCCTAATGGGTGTAGGTATGTGGGGTGGTATCCCATTATGGTTTTGATTTGCATTTTCCTTTTTTTTAGTGGGGGGAAGATAATCCCTGAGCTAACATCTGCAGCCAATCCTCCTCTTTTTGCTGAGGAAGACTGGCCTTGAGCTAACTTCTGTGCCCATCTTCCTCTACTTTATATGTGGGACGCCTACCATAGTGTGGCCTGTCAATCGGTGCCATGTGCACACCCAGGACCCAAACCGGTGAACCCCGGGTCACCAAAACGGAGCATGCAAACTAAACTGCTGCACCACCAGGGAAGCCCCTTCAATATTCTTTTAACCAGAGCTGTTTTTACTTTAAGAGAAGTAAAATCTCACAGTTAATAATTACCAGTTTTATCCTGTTGCACTCACTTAAGTAAAATAGGCTGGTCCTGGTGTCTCCAGCACTGTCATTTGTATTAGTTAGCTCCTTTATAATAAATCAACATCTTATTAGAAATACTGCCTTTTCCATATGCATTTGTTTTAGATTGAAATTGTAAAAGTCAGAAGTAGTTAAGTATTTACTTTCATCCACTAAAATATTAACACTCTTGTTAATGAAAATAATATACTTACCCTTAGCCATGTCAGCATGTTTGTAGATCTCTGACTTTCTAAATCATTGTTGGCATCTGTGCTTTTGAAATGAGGATTCTTTGGATAAATACCCCATAGTGGGATAGCTGGGTTGTATGGTAGTTCTATTTTTAACTTTTTGAGGAATCTCCATCCTGTTTCCATAGTGGCTGCACCGGCTTGCATTCCCGCTAACAGTGTATGAGGGTTCCCTTCTCTCCACATCCACTCCAACACTTGTTATTTCTTGTCTTGTTAATTATAGCCATTCTGATAGGAGTGATGTTATAATTCACTGGAGTTTTGATTTCCATTTCCCTAGTCACTAGTGATGTTGAACATCTTTTCCTGTGCTTGTTGGCCATCTGTATATCTTCTTTGGAAAGAAATCTTTTCAGATCCTCTGCCCCTGCCTTTTTTGTGTGTGAGGAAGATTGGCCCTGAGCTAACATCTGTTGCAAATCCTCCTCCTTTTGCTTGAGGAAGATTACTCAGTGCTACTTATGGACCTTCTGTCAACAAGAGAGACCGGTCTGAGTGTCAAAGTGGAATAAGGCAGAGAACCAGGACCTGGCAAGTTGCCCTGAGTAAGTGAACAGTGAGAATCTAGGGATGTTTTCCTGTTCTCTCTTCTCTTGCTCTCTCTCGCAAGCTCTCTCTTTCTTACACAGAATTTTTAGCGTCTGAAAACACCTGATCGATTCTCCAGCTGCCATTTCTCTATAATGAAGATTCGCATTATTGTTGCCCCATTTCTTAGGAGCAGACGCCTTAGCCCCAGACCCACCCCAGGCTTGTTCCCTGGCACAGACATGAGCTTGGGCTCTGAATATGGGCACAGAGCTGAAGGGGCAGAGAGGAGGGGGAAGAGAAAGATGTGGAGGAGGATGAGGAGGATGTGGAGGAGGAGGATGTGGAGTAGGAGGATGCAGAGGAGAAGGAGAATGTGGACGTGGAGGAGGAGGATGTGCAGGATGATGAGAAAGATGTGGAGGAGGAGGAGGTTGTGGGGGAGGAGGATGTGGAGGAGGAGGAGGATGTGGACAAGGAGGGGGATGTGGAGAAAGAAAAGGATGTGGATGGATAAGCAAACTTTTGTCTATTCAAACAATGGATATTATTCAGCAATAAAAAAGAGATGAACTATCAAGTCATGAAAAAACATGGAGGAATCTTAAATGCATATTTCTTAGTAAAAGAAGCCAATTGGAAAAGGCTACATACTGTATGATTCCAATTATATGCCATTTTGGAAAAGCCAAAACCAGGGAGATGGTAAAAATTTCAGTAGTTACCAGGACTTGGGCAGAGGGAGGGAGGAATGAATAGGAGGAGCACAGAGGAATTTTAGGGCAGAGAAATTATGCTGTGTGATACTGTAAAAGTGGACAGATGTCCTTATACATTCGTCAAAGCCCATTAAAGATAAAACACACAGAATGAACCCTAATATAAGCTGTTTACTTTATAATATTATGTCAATGTTGGCTCCTCAAATATAACCAATGTATCTCACAAATACAAGATATTGATAACAAGGGAAAGTGTGTGTGAACTGGGGTATGAGGGGGTTATTGGAACTTGTGCTGTCTGCAGAATATATATATATATATATTTTGGTGAGGAATATTTGCCTTGGGCTAACAACTATTGCTAATCTTCCTCTTTTTGCTTGAGGAAGACTGTTGCTGAGCTAACATCTGTGCCAATCTTCTTATATTTTGTATGTGGGACACCACCACAGCATGGCTTCATGAGTGGTACATAGGTCTGCACCCGGCTTCGAGCCTGCAAAACCTGGGTGGCCAAAGTGGAACGTATGAACTTAACCACTATGCCACCAGACCAGCCCCATGCTGAATTTTTCTATAAACTTAAAACTATACTGAAAATTAAAGTCTATTAATAAAAACATTAAATTCTAGAAGAGGGAATTATTTGAGTACTGATAAATAAAATAATGAGTGATATTAATTGGCAAATCCCAAATACTCATAAATATTAAGTAATTTAGATTAATAAAGACATCCAAAACATACGGGATTTTTCTTTTTCCATTTTTGAATTACCTATTACAAATGCAATGCATGTTCAATATATAAAAATAAGATAATTAAGTATAAAATAACATGAAATACTCATTGGTCTTGCACAGCTATGAAATGGCACAGTCTAAACTTGGATACATACGTTCCCAGATGCTGGGTAATGAATATATTATAGTATATCCCCTCCTCTCATACCTTTTTACTGCAAATTTAATTTACTTAGTTCATCAATTTTTGGATAAGTAGATTTACCAACAAATTATTTCATATAGATTTTGTGCTAAAGCCAGAGAGCAGGAAGAAAATACTAGATTAGAAATAGAAACAAAAAGCAAGAAAATGGAAAGTATTCTGAAAAATGGAGTTTCACATGACCACTTTTTAAAACATAGAATCTGAGATATTCATTACAAACGGAATCCATCCCTTTGACTAAAGTGTGCTGTGGAACCATTTGCCCAGGAAATGGGCTCCTGGACTCGTCCATCCAGACCAACCTACAGAGACAGTGCAGGTTCTCAGTATTGGAGAATGCAGGGCTGAGGAGCAGTGAGGAGCACAGCAGCTCTGGGGAGGCACTCGGCCCCCAGTCCTCCAGGAATGCCCACAAGTGGAAACACTATCCAGCATCCTTTCCATGTCCTTCTCCTGGCGTGGGATGCCAAGAAGGGCTGGGAGAATTCATTCGTGAGTGGTAAAGGGGAAGGGGATGAAGTGGCTTTCTAGGGAGGTCAGAACATTAGCATCCTTTTGGCCAGAGCCAAGCCCCTGGAAGATAGAGAGGGTAGCACAGAGCTCCCACCTAGGGCACACTTTGCACATGCCAGCTTCAGCACATTTGACCTAGAAGCTGCTGGAAGGTAGTGGTCATGGCTCTGAACTGGAAGGCTGGGGAATGGGTAGAGTAAATGTAAGGTCGCAGACCTTGGTCTGCTCTGGAGGGCTTCTCAGGACCCTGCTGCTGTTTACTTATTTACTGCCATTTTGACATAAGGAATGTTTGTTTCCTTTTTCCTTACTTGGTGGTGAGGTTAGCACTAAGAATGTCACTCCCTGTGGACAAAGCCACTGACAACCAGGCCTCACCTAGTTCCCCAAGACTCATACTCCTGGATGACTCCTTGTGCCTTCTTGGTAAAGCTGCCTGTGTCTTCCTCTCATGCCATAATGTGGAAGGAAAGACAGAAATTTAAAAATCACCATGAAAACACATGGAAATCATTGCTGCAGGCAGTGGATACACGCTAAAATTAGAATTTAAGAAGACAAGAGATTTTGTGCATCCTCAAGTTAACATCCACAAAGTACTTACTTAATTTTCTGTCATTCCAAAAACACTTCCTGTTTTTCCAAAGAGAGAGATAATCACATTATGGTGAATAAATCTGGCAAAAAGTCAATCAATGTGATACACCACATTAAAAATGAAAGAATAAAACTCACATGATCATCTCAATAGATGCAGAGAAAGCATTTGACAATATCCAACAGCCATTTGTGATAAAAACTGTCAATAAAATGAGGATAGAAGTAAAGTACCTCAACATGATAAAGGCCATATATGACAAACCCACAGCCGACATCATACTCAATGGTGAAAAACCGAAAGCTATTCCTCTAAGAATGGCTACAAGACAAGATGCCCATTCTCTCCACTCTTCTTCAACACAGTGCTGGATGTCCTAGCTAGAGTGATTAGGCAAGAAAAATAAATAAAAGGGATCCAAATGGGAAAAGGAGAAGCAAAACTTTCATTATTTGTGGACCATATGATTCTATAAATAGAAAACCGTAAAGAATCCACCAAAAAACTATTGGAAATAATCAACAAATACAGTAATGTTTCAGGATACAAAATCAACATACAAAAATCATTTGCATTTATATATACTAATAATGAACAAGGCAGAAGGATAAATCAAGAATGCAATCCCATTTAAAATCAGCACAAAAAGAATAAAATACCTAGGAATAAATTTAACCAACGAGGTGAAAGACCTGTACACTGAAAACTGTAAGATTTTATTGAGAGAAACTGAGGAAGACATAAAGAGATGGAAAGATATTGCATGCTCATGGATTGGAAGGATAAACATAGTTACAATGTTCATATTGCCTAAAGCAATCTGTAGATTAAATGCAATCCCAACCAGAATCCCAATGACATTTTTCATGGAAAAACAACAAAGAACCCTAAGATTTATATGGAACAAGAAAAAACCCTGACTGGCCCAAGCAGTTCTGAGAAAAAAGAACAAAGTTGGAGGTATCACACTTCCTGAGTTCAAAATAGACTACAAAGCTATAGTAAACAAAATGGCATGGTACTGGCAGCAAAAGAGATACACAGATCAATGGAACAGAGTTGAGAACCCAGAAATAAAACCACACATCTATGGAGAGCTAATCTTCAACAAAGGAGCCAAGAATATGTAATGGAGAAAGGAATGTCTCTTCAAGTAAATGGTGATGGGAAAACTGGACAGCCACACACAGAAGAATGAAAGCAGACCACTATCTTACATCATACACAAAAGTTAACTCAAGCTGAATTAAAGACTTGAATGTCAGAGGTGAAACCATAAAATACTTAGAAGAAATCATAAGCAGTATACTCTTTGACATCAGTCTTAGCGATAACTATTTGTGTGTTTGAGGAAGATTGGTTCTGAGCTAGCATGTGTTGCCAATCTTCTTCTTTTTGCTTGAAGAAGATTATCGCTGAGCTAACATCTGCTCCAATCTTCCTCTATTATATGTGGGATGCTGCCACAGCATGGCTTAATGAGTGGTGCTAGGTCCGTGCCTGAGATCTGAACCTGTGGACCACAGGCTGCTGAAGCAGAGCATGCAAACTTAAACACTGTGCCACTGGGCTTTCCCCAGCTATATCATTTTGAATACCATGTCTCCTCAGGCAAGGGAAAGAAAAGAAAAAATAAACAAATGGGAATATATCAAACTCAAAAGCTACTGCACAGCTAAGGAAACCATCAATAAAATAAAAAGACACTCACCAACTGGGAGAAAATACTTGCGAATTATATATCCAATAAGGGGTTAATATCCAAAATATATAAAGAACTCATACAACTGAACAACAAATAAATGAACAACTTCATCAAAATTGGGCAGAGGATATGAACAGACATTTTTCCAAAAAAGGTATACAGATGGCCAATGGGCACATGAAAAGATGTTCAATATCACTAATTATTAGGGAAATGCAAATCAAAGCTACAGTGAATATCACTTCACACCCATCGTAATGGCTATTATTAAAAAGATAAGAAATAACAATTGTTGGAGAGGATGTGGAGAAAAGGGAACCCTCATATACCGCTGGTGGGAATGCAAACTGGTGCAGCCACTATGGAAAACAATAGGGAGATTCCTCAAATTTGAAAAGTAGAAATACTACATGATCCAGATATTCCACTTCTGGATATTTATGAAAGAATATGAAAGCATTAATTCAAAAAGCTATATGCACCCCTATGTTCATTGCAGCATTATTCTCCATAGCCAAGACTCGGAAGCAACCTAAGTGCCCCAAAATGGGTGAAAAAGTAAAGAAGATATGAAATATATATAAACAAAAGAATACTTCTCATCCATTAAAAAAGATGAAATTGTGCCATTATTACACTAAGATAAATAAGTCAGAGAAAGACAAAGACCATATGATTTCACTCATATGTGGAAGATAAAAAAACAAACACAGGGATACGGAGAACAGATTAGTGGTTACCAGAAAGTAAGGGGGTGAGGGGGGGCGGAGGTAAAGGGGCACATATATATGGTGATGGATTGAAACTAGAATTTTGGTGGTGAACAAGAATGCAATGCAGTCTATACAGAAGCCAAAACATAATGATGCACACCTGAAATTTACATAATGTTATAAACCAATGTGACCTCATTAGAAAAATAAAACAAATATAACAAAAACAACAACAAAGAAATCAGGCACACACAAACTTAACTACAGGATTCAAGTTAACATCATCAGTAAGAAGAGAGATTAACCTCACGGATCCCTTGATACGATGCACCGCTGAAGGCACATCACCTTTGTGGTTCTTCTCAAAAATGTAAAATCTCAATCTAATCATAAGAAAACATTAGAAAGATTGAAAGCGAGTCTAACAAATAACTGTATTTCAAAAGTGTCAACATCATGAAAACAAGGAAAGACTGAAAAATTGTCCCGGATTGGAGAAACCTGAGAAAGCATGACAGGTAAATGTAATATGGGATGCTATTGGAATACTTGAAGTGAAAAAGGACGTTAATGGATAAATTGCTGAAATCCAAATAAAGACTGTGATTTAATTAATTATTTTACACTAAGTTGATTTCTTAGACTAGGCAATTGCACTATGTTTATGTAAGATGTTACATACGATGTATTAGGGATGCTGGTGAAAGATATGCAGAAGCTTTCCTACTTTTTAACAGCTTTATTGAAATGTAATTCACATACCATACAATTCACTCATTCACAGTTTAGAATTCAGTGGCTTTCAGTATATTCACGTATTTGTGCAACCAACACCACAGTCAACTTAGAACCTTTTTAATACTCCCCCCAAAAAGCCCACACACCTGTCGGCCATCACCTGCGTCCTCCCCAACCATAGGCAACCACTAATCAACTTTTGATTACTATAGATTTACCAGTTTTGGACACTTCATATCAATGAAATCATACAGTTTGTGGTCTTTGTGACTGACATCTGTCACACAGCATAATGTTTTCAAGGTTTATCTCTGTCGTAGCTTGTATCAGAGCTTCATTTCTTTTTCTTGCCAAATGATATTCCATTGTATGGCTTTACCAAATTTTTTATATTAATTCGTCAGTTGATGAACATTTGGGTTGTTTCCACTTTGGGACTACTATGAATAATGCTGCTATGAACATTTGTTCACAAGCCTTTGTGGGGACATCAGTTTTCATTTCCGTTGTGCATATGCCTAGGAGTAAAATTGCTGGATCACATGGTCACCACATGTTTAGCCATTTACAGAGTTGCCATGTTGTTTTCCAAGCAGCTGTGTCTTTTTACATTTCTGCCAGCAGTGAATGAGGGTTCCAAATGGTATAAATGTCACTTGTTATTGTCTGTCTTCTTAAATTATAGCCATGCCAGGGACGTTGAAGCAGTATTTCATTGTGGTTTTGATTTCCATTTTTCTGATGGCTAATGAGAATGAGCATCTTTCCATGTACTTTTTGGCCATTTATATATGTCCTTTGGAGAGCTGTCTATTCAGGTCTTTTACCCATATTTTAGCAGGGTTATTTGTCTTATTTTTATAGAATTGTAGTAGTTCTTTATACACTCTAGATACAAGTTTCTCATCAGATACATGATTTATAAACATTTTCTTCTATACAGTTCATTGTCTTTTCACTTTCAGAATGGTGTCCTTTGAATAGAATAAACTTTGATGATATCCAGTTTATCTAGTTTTGTTTAGTAGTTTGTGCTCATTGTATCACATCTAAGAAACCATTGCCTAATCCCAGGTCACTATGATTTATGCCTATGTTTTCTTCAGAGAGCTTTGTACTTTTAGCCCTTTCACATCGGTCTTTAATACACTTAGAGGTTGTCTTTCTGTGTGCTGTGAGGTAGAGATCCAACTTCATTCTTTTGCATGAGGATATCCAGGTGTCCCAGCACCATTTATTGAAAAGACTATTTTTCCCCAATTGGACTATCTTGGCATCGTTATTGGCAATCACTGTAAATGGAGGGTTTATTTCTAGACTCTTAATTTTATTTCATTGAACTCTCTGTGGTATTTGTGCCACTCTGATGTTGCAAAGTCTAAAATCATGTCAACATTTAAAAAGTAACATTATCCATTTTGGGCTTGTAGCTTTCATTTCATCGAATTTTCCCCATTTTTACTTATTTCTGCTGGTTTAAACTCTCAATGACTGAGGGAAATTTAAGGAGAACCTTAAAGAACATCATTTCATGTCAAAACTGTGCATTCAACCTCATAGATTTGCCCATTTTAATTATACGTTACTGGAATCTAAAATAAGATACATACAATTTCAGAACTGTGACATCTTCCTAGTGAATTAAACTTTCTATCAATATATACTGATTATTTTAAGTCTACAGTCATCATTTCAAAGTAGTGCGTATCTTGTCTGATCCCAAATTACATTAAGATTCTCTTGCTTTAGCTGGTATGATTTTTATCATCTTTTCCGTTGCAACCTCTTTCTCCTCAAGCTTTAGACGTGACATGTTTAAACAACTACACTTGTATTTTTAAATTCATATTTATCCTTCTTTTACATTTAAAAAGATTTAATCCATTTAAATTAACAGTGATTATTGAGAAACATGAATCAGTTATAGCTGTCTAATGTTCTTCCTTTATTTTTCTGCTAGTTTCTTGTTTTCCTTTACATTTACTTATTCTTTCTCAATCCATTTTTTCTTCTGTCACTTTGGAAAATATTCACTCCTGTTCGATCGTGTAGGCTGTTAACATAGAAATATACCAAGCATTTTAAGTTAAGAAAGTTGAATTTTAATTATTTCTACCAGTTTCCACACACCTGACATTTGTTAGAATGCTTCAGCTCCAATCCACCCTGAGAACCGTGGCCATTGTGTAGTTCCTTAATACTTTTTTCTTTTATTTTTAACCCAACAAATTAGACATTACATTAGCACTTTTTCACACAAAATAGTAAGATATATACAGGACATACACTAGGAATAGTTTGTATATTTTATATACAATCTTTTATATGTATTACGACTATCTACTCCTAGTCTATGGTCTAGCTTTTCCCTCTCCTGACAGTGTCTTTTGAAGAACAAAAGTTCTTAATTTTAAGGAAGTCCAAATTATCAATACTGTCTTTTGTGGATTGTACTCTTTGCTTTCTCTTTCTCTTTGTCCTTCCCCAGAGATATTTTCATATTTATTTTTCTAGAAGATTTAGTGTTGTAGCTTTCCCATTTAGGTTTGTTTCAAATGAATCATTGTATTGTATTCATTCATATTTCCACCAAGGAAAATTTTCGCATACAGATTTCCTTTTGTTCCCTAGAGTATTTTTTTTGCAAGGTTACAGTTACCCCAGTGAAGTGCAGGGATTCTTTTACCATAATCAAGGACTTTATATGTGTTGATCTATTTAGGGACTTATTATTGTCTTCCATTTGTTTATTTATCTATATTTTTGAGTGGTATGTGCATGTCTTCTTTGGAAAAATGTCTATTCAGATCCTTTGCCTATTTTTTTAATGGGATTGTTTGTTTTTTTCTGTAGAGCTGCATGTGTTCTTTATACATTTTGCATATTAAGGCCTTATCCAATCGATGATTTGAAAATATTTTCTCCAGTCCATAAGTTGTCTTTTCATTTTGTTAACCGTTTCTTTTGCTGTGCAGAAGATTTTTAGTTTGACACAGTCTCATTTATTAATTTTTGCTTTTCTTGCTTGCACTTTTGGTTTCATATCAAAAAAATTCATTGCCAAGACCAATGTCAAAGACCTTTTTCCCTACGTTGTCTTCTAGGAATTTTAGTGTTTCAGTTCTTATGTTTAATTCTTTGATCCATTCTGAGTTTATTTTTGTGAAAGGTGTAAGATAGGGACCAATTTCATTTTTCTGCATGTGGTTATCCAGTTTTCCCAACATCATTTACTGAAGAGGTTATCTTTTTTTCCATTGAGTATTCTTGGCTCCCTGGTCAAATAACAGTTGGCTATATATGCAAGGTTTATTTCTGGGTTCTGGATTCTGTTCCATTTGTCCATGTATCTATTTTTATGCCAATGGCAAACTGTTTCGTATACTATAGCTTTGTAGCGTAATTTGAAATCATGAAGTTTGATGCCTCCAGCTTGTTTTTTATTTCTCAGGATGTATTTGGATATTTAGGGTCTTTTTGTGGCTTCATACAAATTTTAGGAATTATTTTTTTCTATTTCTGTGGAAAATGCCATTTGAATTTTGATATTTATTGCATTGAAACTCCAGATGTGTTTGAATAGCATGGACATTTTAACAACATTAATTCTTCTGATCCATGAACATATGATATCTTTCCATTTGTTTGCGTCTTCTTCAATTTCTTCCATGAAAGTCTTATAGTTTTCAGTATACAGATCTTCCTTTTCCTTGGTGAAATTGATTCCTAAATATTTTATTCTTTTTGATGCTATTGTAGTGGAATTGTTTTCTTCATTTCTTTTTCAGACGTTTTGTTATTAAGGTATAGAACCACAACTGACTTCTGTGTTGATTTTGGATCCTGCAACTTTATTGAATTCTTCTATTACTTCATACAGCTTTTTGGTGGAGTCTTTAGGATTTTCTATATGTAAGATCATATAATCTGCAAAGACATTTTGAATTCTCTCTTTCCAATTTGGATGCCTCCTATTTTTTTTTTTTTGCCTGGTTTCTCTGGCTAGGACTTCCAGCACCAAGTTGAATATGAATGTTGAGAGTGGGCACTCTTGTCTTGTTCCTGATCATAGAAGGAAAGTTTCCAACCTGTCACTGTTGCATATGATGTTGGCTCTGAGTTTGTCATGTATGGCCTTGTGTTGAAGTATATCCCTTCTATACCCAATTTGTTGAGAATTTTTATCATGGAAGGATGTTGTATTTTGTCAAGTGGTCTTTTTGCATCTGTTGAAATGATCATTTGATTTTTTTTCTTTCATTCTACTAAAGTGGCACATAACAATGGATTGATTTGCGTACATTGAACCATCCTTATAACCCTGGCACAAATACCTCTTGAACATGGTGTATGCTTCTTTTAATGTACTGTTGAATTTGGTTTTTACAGGTTAATTGTAATTTATTGAATGTTCATACCATTAGTGTCTGGAGAGTTGCTTTTCTACCTATTTTTCTCTACATGTTTAAAATAGTTTCCTGTAGAATTAGATCTTGAAGATTTTCTGTTGCTCGTTTTATATGAATTTAGTTTCCTGAACATTAGAAGGAAGCGTGGTTCAGGAGAGTTCTTTCAGACTTCACAGAGCTACAAATTCTTCTGTTTTAGTGACTTGCTAACAAGCATAGCAGCATCTCCTCTGAGAGTCTGTGGCTCTGTTTCCAGCCCCATCATATGTCTTCTCTTCCTTTTTTCTTCACTGTCCATGCCCTGCTCAGTTGTGATTCTATTCCCAGAACTTTCTCCTTAGTATGGGGTTTCATGCACAAAGGGAATTTTGGCTGGTTGTTCTTCAGAATTTATGTGGCCCAGATTGCTGAAGTTCCTCTCAGATCTTACTCTTGACCCCTTGCACCTCTCAAATCCCTTGTACTCAGGTGGTATTAGGTTGGGTGTAAGCCCTCGCATTTCCACTGGTGTTCTCAAAATCTTTTCCAAAATTCCCAAGTATGCATGTTGTCTCTTTTTTGTGGTTCTTTTGTTCTTGGGTACTCTAGCAACTCCCTTATGCTCCTACCTGCTTTCCACAAAGAAGCTAATGACCCTATGGGTAGGTGTTGAGGTTTTTATTGGTTTGTCCTACTCCATTTGTATTTTGCATTTAGTGGCATTTAAATTTCTCATATGGTTTTGTTGTCAATGATCTCCATGGGCTTTTTATTTTGTTTTCTATTTGCTCTGCGGTTTTTACGTGTTAGTTCAGAGAGATTAAAAACTTACCACTACCACCTCCATCTTTCCATCTTTCTAGAAACTCTCACAATTTCTCATTTTTAATTTAATTTATGCTCATACAATAAAAAGTGCATCTTTTATGAACAGTAATGGGGACCACTGTAGCTGATCCATATACAATTCATCTTCAGATTGGTTACTATATCAGAATGGTCATGAGTCGAAGGCCCTTTTGAAACATTCTTTGCAAAAGCATCTGAACACAATTGAAGCTTTGAGTATAGCTGACCACGTTGTTGAACACCTTAATAATTCGAATAGTTTTTTATTGGTTCTCTTAGGACTTTCTATATACAAGGTAAAGTCATCTGCAAGTAAAGATTGTTTTCTTCTTGTTTACAAATATGCATGCCTTTATTTCTTTTCCTTGGTTAATTGCCCCCGCTAGAGGCTGTAATGCAATGTTGAATAGAAATAGCAAAAGCAAATAGCATTGTCTGTTCCTGATGCTGTGGGGAAGGCATTCAGTCTCTCACAATTAAATATGATGTTATCCGTGGGATTCACTAGTTGCATTCTAGCAGGGAGGGAGGTCTTCATCTATTCCTACTTGGTTGAGTGTGTTTATTATGAAAGATTTTTGGATTTTTATTAAATACTTTTTCCACAATATTGAGATGGCTATGTGGTTTTCTTCTTTATTCTATGTATTCAAAATATTCCGCTTACTGACTTTTGTATGTTGAACATTTCTCTTGTGTTCCTGGGATAAGTCCTACTTGGTCATGGTATTAAATCCTCTTAATATGTTGCTAGATACGATTCGCTCATATTTTTTGAGGATTTTTGCATCTATATTTATGGAAAATATTGGTCTGATGTTTTCTTTTCTTTGGATTTTTTTCCTGCTCTTCCTATTCCTAGTACTGGACCCATAGCATGATTTGGGAAATGTTTCTTCTCTTTTTGGTGTTTTAGAAAGCTCTTTATAAAATTAGTTATAATTATTTTTTACACATGGTAGAATTCACTGTAAACCAATCTTGGGCTGAACTTATCATTGTGGGGATTTAAAAACTATATTCATTTAATGTCTTTACTTGTTATAGGGCTACTCAAATTTTCTTTCTTTCTTTCTTTCTTTCTTTTTTTTTTTTTGAGGAAGATTAGCCCTGATCTAACATCTGCTGCCAATCCTGCTCTTTTTGCTGAGGAAGACTGGCCCTGAGCTAACATCCGTGCCCATCTTCCTCCACTTTATATGTGGGATGCGTACCACAGCATGGCTTGCCAAGTGGTGCCATGTCCACACCTGGGATCCAAACCAGCGAACCCTGGGCTGCCGAAGTGGAACGTACACACTTAACTGCTGTGCCACTGGGCCAGCCCCCAAATTTTCTATCTCTTTGTGATATAGTTTCAATGGTTTGTGTTTCTTTAGGGACTTTATCCTTCCATCTAAGATATCTAAATCATGGTAAAGTTCATAGTGTGTCCTTGTGGTTTGTAGTATAGATCATAGTATAACATATGGTTCATAGTATGCCCTTATAATCATTTTTATATCTGTAAAGTCAGTAGTAATGTCATCTCCTTTGATCCCTATTTCAGTAATTTGAGTCTTCATCCATTTTTTTCTTGGTCAGTCTAGCTACCGGTTTGTCAACTTTGTTGATGTTTTCAAGGAAACAACTTTTGGCTTTCTTGACTTTCTTTATTCAGTTTCTATTCTCTAGTGAATTAATCTCTGCCTTAATCTTTAGTATTTCCCTCTTTCTGCTTGTTTTATTTTTAGTTTTAGCTCTTCTTTTATTGACTTGAGATATTTCTTCTTTTGTCCCCTTCATTACCCCATTCCTCAGAAGTAAGTCACTCTGTCTAGCCTACCCTCATGGGAGAGATGCACATTCCTGAATTTTTAAGCTTTGTTGAAACATTTTTTTAAAAATTGTGTAAAAATATACAGGACATACACTTTGCTATCTTGATCATTTTTAAGTTTTATACAATTCCGTAGTGCTAAGTACATCCACACTGTTTGTGCAACTAGTCTCCAGGAGTCTTTTCATCTTTGAATATTGAAAATCTATCCTCATTAAGCAATTCCCTGTTCCCTCCGTTCCCCATCTCTTGGCAACCACTTTCTTCTCTATTGATTTGACTACTCTGGTAACTTATATGAATAGAATCATGTAGGATTTTTTACGTGTCTGGCTTATTTCACTTAGCATAGTGTCCTCAAGGTCCATCCATGTTGTAGCATGTGTCAGAATTTTCTTCCTTTTTAAGGTGGAATAATGTTCCCTTATAAGTGTATACCACATTTTGTTTATCCATTTATTCCTTGGTGGAAAAATGGGTTGTGTCCACCTATTGGCTGTTGTGAATAATGCTGTGTTGAACATGGAGGTACAAATATTTCCTCAAGACTTTGCTTTCAATTTTCTTGGGTGTATACCAAGAAGTGGAGTTGCTGGATCATAAGTTAATCCTATTTTTGGTTTTAGAAGAAATGCCATACTGTTTCCCATACTTCTTGTTCCACATGTTACATTCCCTCCGACAGTGCATAAGGGCTCCCGTTTGTCTACATCTTTGCTGACACTTTTGGATACTAATCTCTTATCTTATCACATATATGATTTGCAAATAGTTTTTTCCATCCTGTAGGTGGCCAGAAGTTTTAAAATTCTGATGCAGTCCAAATTATCTATTATTACTTTTGTTGCCCGAGCTTTTGGTATCATCCCTAAGAAATCACTGCCACATCCAATGTCATGAAAATTTCTCCCCTATGTTTTCTTCTAAGATTTTAATTATTTTAGCTCTTATGCCTATGACTTTGATGCATTTTGAATTATTTTTGTATATGCTGTGAAGTAAACATACAACGTCTTTTTCATGCATGTCTAGTTTTCCCAACACCATTTCTTAAAAAGAATGCTTTGCCCCATTGAATGCTCTTGGCAGGATCTTTCTTTTTATTTAATATATTTATAACATGTATTTAATGTAATTTAATGCATTAATTGATAATTAATGTAATAATATTTTTAATTGATATGAGTTCTAAATATATAAAATATATTTATGGCTACAAATTAATTTCTCTCTAAACACAGCATTAGCAACATCTCATAGGTTTTGGTATACTGTGTGTTCACTTTCGTTCTCCTCAAAGTATTTTCTAATTACCTTTGTAATTTCTTCTTTGACCTTGATCTTTTAGGAATATGCTGTTTCATTTTCACACTTGTGAGTTTCCCAAATTTCTTTCTGCTATTGATTTCCAATTTCATTCCCTTGTGATTGGTGAACATATGTTCATGTTGTCAAGCCTTTTAAATTTGTTGAGGCTTGTCTTATGGCACATCAAATGATCTCTCCTGGAAAATGTTCCACGTGTACTTGCAAACAGCGTGTATTTTACTGCCGTTGGGTGAGTGTTCTATAGATGTCTGTTAGGTCTAGTTCATTTATCGTGTTGTTCAATCCTTGCAACCGTTTGTTCACTTTCTACCTAGTTGTTCCATCCATATTGAAAGTGAGGTATTGCGGTTTCCAACTATTGCTGTGGCATTCTCTCGCTCTCCCTCCATTTCTGTCAGCTTTTGCTTTCTGTGTTCTGGTAAACTGTTATCAGATAGTTCTACATTTATAATTATTACATACTCGATGGTCTAACACTTTTATAATTATAAATTATCCCTCTTTATTTCTAGTAACATTTTTTGTTTTAAAGTCTATTTTGTCTGATATTAGTGTAGTCACTCTAGCTTTCCAGTGGTTGATGTTTGCACGCTAGGCTTTTTTTCAGTTTTTCAAAACTTTCCACATTTTATTTATATTTTGAACCTACTGTATGGATCTTGTAGACAAACTATAGTTGAATATTGTTTTCCATTCTTTCTGACATGTGTATTTTCATTGGACTATTTAATCTGGTAAACATTAATGGTATTGATTTGTAGGGGAGAAAGACATTTCCTCTCCCCAAATGTGGGTTCGTCTGGCAGGAGAATTAAATTCACACGAGACAGAATAGCAAGAGAAAATTAAACAAAGCTTTATGAGGAACCATGGCCAGGGGCCTTTCTTCCTGAAGGAAGAAAGGGCACCGAAGAAGTGGGGTGAACACAGTTGTTATATACCCCCAAACGGGGTGTTTCACATGTGATTGAAAGGTCCCTTTTACAATAGTCACGAGGCTGCTCTGTCAGCACAGTGCTTGATGGAAACGGCAGATAGGTCTGCTGTCTCAGTGAGCACTGCAGGGTGGCAGGTGTGTTGCCTCGGGCTGGGGGGGGGTCACAGATGAGTGCTGCAATAGGTTCCCAGACTAAAGAAAGATGCTTAATCTTTAAGGAGATGACAACGTTGGGAGGGGGAGGGAAGTCAGTTACAGGAGGTTACCAGACTAGCACAATAAAATGCAGATTTTAAGTCCTTCCTTTGGTATTGATTAAGAGTTTTTGGAGAGTAGGTCATTGCCTTTCTTCTTCCTGGTACAGAGAGGGAGGCACCTTTTACAGATAGAGATTTACCTTACAAATGTAAACGTGTCCTAACAAAGGGCAAGTTCCATTCCTCAGAGCCTCCTTGCCTGTCCCAGTTTATCAAAAGCAATGAGCCTCAAATAATCCTGATACCAAAGAGACATATCTTGGGGTGGCCAATTTCAGGTCCCCACAGATTCATTTATTAGGATTTATGTTTTCCTTTTCACTTTCCGTTTTATATGTCTTATTCCTTTTTTTAACCTCTATGCCTCCTTCACTGCTTTTTATTGGCATTGAGTGTTTTCTAGCTCAAAAGTTTAAAATTTTTAATGATTCTTTCTACTGTCTATGTTTGGAGTTATTTTCTTGGTTGCTCTAGGGCTTACCAGGTATATCTTAACTTATTATAATCAACTTCAGATTTATACTAATCAATTTTCATGTGATATACAAATATTATTCCTAGATAGCTCTTTTCCCTCTACCCCTCTGTCATGTTATTAGTATTATACATATAAATTCTACATGCATAACAACCTCAACTATATATCATTTTAATTATTACTTTATGCTATTTTATGTCTTTAAAGAAACTGAAAGAAAAGAGACAAATATGCAATTATAGTTTGTTATGCTAACCTTCATATTTACCATTTCTGGTTTTCTTCATTTGTTCCTGCGGATTTCAGTTACTGTCTGGTGACATGTCCCTACTCCAGTACGGTTTTGTTCCCACCAACCTCCTTCTGTACTCTTATTATTTAATGCATCACGTTGTTCTACTTTATAGGCCCAAGAATTTGATTTTACAAGTACTGTTTTATTTAATTGCTTTTCAAATCAGTTGAGAGAAGAAAGCTGAAGAAATGTGCATTTAGATTGTCTTTTCTGTTGACACAATCACCTTGCTGATAGCCTTTGTTTGTTTGTGTGGATTCTAATTACTGTCTAGGATCCTTTGTTTCCAGTCCTTTGCTTTCAGCCCGAGAAATTCTCTTTGGTATTGCTTGTAAAGCAGGTCTGCTAACAATGAGTTTTCTCATTTTTTGGTTTTCACTTTATTTCACTGTTGTTTTTTAAAGATAGATTAAGTGGATATGAGATTTTCTGCTGACAGTTTTGTTCTTACGGCACTTTGAATAAGTCATCCTACTGCATTCTGGCCTCTGTCGTTTCTGAGAATTTGGAGTGTGGCCTTTACAAGTGTCCCTGCTCCTCTTCTAGATTTAGTGCAGGACCTAGCACAGATGCCTGCCCCTCCCCCAATGCCCCAACAGTACAGAGTTTTTCTTTTCTTTTCTTTCTTTTTTTTTTGTGCTGGGGAAGTTTCGCCCTGAGCTAATATGTGTTGCCAATCTTCCTCTATTTTTTTTGCATGTGAGCTGCCGCAACAGCGTGGTCACTGACAGACAAGTGGTGTAGGTCTGCACCCAGGAACTGAACCCAGGCCACTGAAGCAGAGCACATGGACCTTAACCACTAGACAACCGGGGCTGGCCCTTCTTTCTCCATTCATCCCCTTTAATGAGTTTCCACCATCTTCCTTAGTCCACAGTGTTGTCACAATTCTCCTTGCGGATCAGGACCTTTGTAGCACAGGTGAGGTGAGTCTGGGCAGATTTCAGCAGTGGCTGCTCTTCCCCCCCCCCCGACTGTTCTCGCCCTGGGGGAAGCTTTCTCAGGCTCTCCCTGATCCTCCCTGTGGGAGGGAATGTTGGTGGGGTTCCTGGAGGAAGAGCCCACAGGACAGTGTGAACCTCCCTATGTCCCTGGCACTTGGTGCTTCTCACTCTCACAGTGGCCCACACTTGGCCTTTAGCAGTTTATTAAAAATTTCTAGATGCCACATTGTACCCGCTTATATGGTGTTCCGTGGCACCTGTCCCAGGAATCAAATGCTTAGGTCTTGTTTCTCCCTGAAGGGCCCTGTCTCACTCACCAGATGTCAGGTTTGTTGTTTGCACTGTGACCTCAGATCTTTGACAGCTTCAGGAAAACTCGTGAACTTGCACTTTTCCAGCTTTTTTCTTGTAAATATGGGAGCAACGTACTTTCCAGCTCCCTATGTCTCCAAGCTAAAACTGGAGCAACCTGCCCTCTTGTTTTAAACCCACAATCCTCCACTTTATCACTTGAATTTAGGCACTCAGAGCAGAGTGTGGGCTAGCACCTTGTCAGAAACCCTCTAAGATAGTCCCCTCTTGGCTTTCCATCAAGACCTTATCTTCCTTCCAGAAAGTCAGACAGCCGTAATTGCTCTTGAGGGAGCATGAAAAGCTCACTGTGAATAATTACGTGTAGGCTTCTAACTCATCCTCAATTTTGAAATTCCAGAGTTTGGATTTTTATTTCCCTCTTTCCTCTGTACCTAAGAGGGCAGCAATGTATCCTGGCCTATTGCCTAATTGTGAAGAGTTGTTGAGGACCAGGAGGAGTTCCAGGGAAACCGCAGTAGGTGGCATATCACAGCATTTTCGTGATATGCATGGAAGTGACCAGTGATGCTGATGAAGCAGCTGTTGAAGCCTGTGAACAGTATAAAGAAAACGGAGGTGTTGAGCCTTGTTTCAATTGAGGAGAAAGAGGCTCTTGAAAAAGATTCTGGAAGTAGCAGATGGACTGGCTTACTCAGAAAATTCATGAGCAATAAATCCAAGAGCTGATTTAACAGGAGAGATAAGTGATTGAAGGAAACCAGAATATATCACCCCCGGATATGCCTCTTTGACATAAAAATTATTTGGAGCTGAAGGAAATTGAGAAGCTGCAGATCCAGAAAAAGCTCCCTGTTTCCTGCCTCTAGGAACTGGGTACTGGGGACCCACTCTCATCAGCTCAGTGAGGGCACCAGGGGAATCTGCAAACGGACCTTTCTCCATTCCTTTCCTCCCACACAGTTACCTTCCCAGTTTGCTGCCCTTGCAGCCAGAACTCCTTTCCCTGTCATTCTTCTACAAATGCATTGCTCTTCCTTGCAGATGTTCTGTAATCTGCAATTCATAAATAGTCATTTTGAGTTACTTTTGCTTTGGGTTTCTCCTGGGTGATGCGCTGCTGCAGGCATCAATAAACTGTTTTTCTCTTGTTAATTTGTCTTTTATTATGTGGATCTCAGGCAAGAGCTCAGAAGGATAGAGAAAAAGTGATTTTCCTCTCCCACATGATCAAGAATTTCCTAGGTTGTGATCTTCGATATGATTTTTGACTATTTGTATTTGTGAATGGAGAATTTCTCATCTTTGTTCCTTTTCCTCTTAGGGTATTGACCAATATTTTTTTAAATGAAAGATATTAAATCATTACCTATTTGTCCACTTACTCTGTTACAGATATTTCCCCCAAATTCATATATGTTAAGTTTCTGGGTTTGCTTTATTTATTTGTACCATTCAGATATTTTGGATATTTATAAACAACTATTAAGACTTATGAAAAATGATCTTATCAAGCTTCTTGCTCTATATCGTAATATATTTGGATTTCTCCCCTTTGATATGTTTGGAAAACTCAATTTCTTTAGATCGTTTCTTGCCACTTTTAATTATTCAGCCTATCTTTAATGTGCCCAAGGTGAAGACTGTAATGCAATGAATGTAATGTAACTTCACCGGCATATGATGTTAGCCCATTTACTTAAGACTAAATTGGACAAGTTAGGCCTTTTCCAGTGGTATTAAAAGTGGTCACTCCCAATATTACTAAACAGGATGTCATTATTTCAGGGGCTGGAACAAACCCGAGGTCCCACGTCCAGGAGTTCACACCCACACAAGCACGCGTGGTCCGCCGAGTCACATCACTGGTCCCACAGCCCAGCCCTCCCACCCAGGCCCAGGCCCAGGCCTTGGACCAAAGGGCTCCGCGGGGCCCCCTCGGAGCGCCCCCTCCACCCGCCAAGATGCGCCCCTCCCGCCTGCAAAGTGACCCCCGCCCCTCTTCCCCGCCCTCTCCCAGCTGGCTGGGCCGCCAGCCCTGCGGAGACCTGCTCCTGCGCAGCCAGCCCCACCGGCGCCTGGAAGCCGCGAGCTGTTCTTAGAGTCCTCGCTGCGCGCTCGCACGAGCGGCCCCAGCTGGGGCGGCGGTGGCGCGGGCAGCGCGGAGGAGACCCTGCAGCCTGGCCCGCGGGGCGCGGGGCGCGGGCTGTGCGGCGGGGCGGGAGGCACGTCTGGTTCATGGGCGAGGTCGCAGCGGCGCCATAGGGCGTGTGGCTGACCCAGGGGCGCGGGGTCTCGGCTGCCTTCGCCCTCCTCCCAGCCGCACGGAGCTGCTGCAGAGGATGCGCCCGCCCAGGCCGCGCTGGGACCAGGAAGGGTTTTGGCGGGAAAGTGCAGCCCTTCAGTGGCGATGGTGATTGAGGTCAGGGGCAGCCCCTGAGACAGGCTCCTAGGACATAGGGCTGGAGACCCCCAGCACGGCGCCTTCCCGGGGCCGCCCTCCTGGGTTTCCTGGGCACTGTCGTGTGTCTGAGAATGACGTGGGCCTGGAGACCTCCAGTGCAGCCTCCTTCCTGGGGCTGCCCTCCCGGGGTTCCTGGGGCTGGTCGCGTCTGAGAAGGACATCAGGCTGGAGACCCCCAGCCCAGCCCCCTTCCTGAGGCCTCCCTCCCTGGGTTCCTGGGGCCGGCCAGGTGTCTGAGAAGGAAGGCATGCCTGAGCGCCTGGGGCGGGAGGTGTTCCGGAGCTCTGAACCTGACTCTGCGCTCTTCTTCCTTCTGGCTGAGGACGAGGCCCCAGCCAATGAGCCGTGGGGGTGGGACAGCACAGTGACAGCATTGTGGGCAGTGACTCGTCCCCTTCAGGTTTGCGCAGTTAAGATGCAAGAAGATGTGCAGTTAGTTGTGATGCATGGTTGCAAGTTAAGGGACTGAGCCGGAAGTCGTGTCCAAAACAGGAGTTCTTGAAGAAGGGTGCCTTGGTCTGTGTGCATGTGGGCGACGGGCGCCACGACCTCCTGAAATTGTGTAGAGGTGGTCTATATATTTGTGAATTTCCATTTTTCAGTAATGAAAAGATACATGCATAATTCAGAAGATTTAGACCTGAGTTTTTATCTGGAATCATAAATTGTTATACCTTGTTGTGGTTTTGCACAAAGTTAGTGATCAAGATAATGAGAATGGGGCCGGCCTGTAGCTGAGTGGCTGGATATGCGCTTTCCACTTCCATGGCCCAGCCTTCAAGGGTTCAGATCCTGGTTGCTGACCTAGCCCTGCTTCTCCAGCCACACTGAGGCAGCGCCCATCATAGTAAAACCAGAAGGACCTACACTAGGATACACAACTATGTACTTGGGCTTTGGGGAGGAAGGAAAAAAGGACAGGAAGATCGGTGACAGATGTTAGCTCAGGGCCAATCTTCCTCACCAAAAAGCGAAAAAGAAAAAATAACTTTAAAAAAGATAATAAATGGTAAGAAAAGCACATGATACCCATGAGAGAATATTATGCAGATATTAAAATTCCTGTTAAATAAGTATGAGTCATTATAAGAAAAAAATGGCTGTGATGTGCTGTTAAACCGTCTTCATGATTGTGGAGAATAATACTGAAAAAATTTTAAATTATACGTGTTCATTTAAAAATTAAAATATTGTAGGGGCTGGCCCCGTGGCCGAGTGGTTAATTTCGCGCACTCCACTGCAGGTGGCCCGGTGTTTCCTTAGTTCGAATCCTGGGTGCGGACATGGCACTGCTCATCAGACCATGCTGAGACAGCGTCCCACGTGCCACAACTAGAAGAGCCCACAACGAAGAATACACAACTATGTACCCGGGGGCTTTGGGGAGAAAAAGGAAAAAATAAAATCTTAAAAAAAAATTGAAATATTGTAAAACCCTTGGCAAGGATTGTATCCAAAATGATATTTTAATTGTTATTCAGAGAGGAATGGAAGATGTGTAGTCACATTTATTAAACACCTTCTGCGTCCTCAAAACTTTTTGACACATTTTGCCTACGTATTCTCATTAATCTGCAAAGGCCACTTCCCTTTCTATTAATGGGAGAATCTTTATAGTGCAATGTCTGATGATGTCAGTGTGGGACACCTAAAGGAGATTCAAGAACAGGTCCATGGTGTTTGCTTCAATCACAGTGAGTTTTCATGGCAGGCCTAGTGCTAAAAGATTTTTTTAAAGACAAAAACACAGCCTCTGCCATAATGATGACTTAAAATATTTTAATACTTTGAAACATCTTCATGTTGCATTTATGATGATAGAATTTAATGCAGACTTACTGCAAAAAAATTAATTTTCTAAGGAAATTTTTAAGAAGAAAATAAGAATATTCTTTCATCCCACTGCATAGAAATAATCACTTTCAATCTTTTGGTGTATATGTTTCTAGGTTTTATGTGTGAACATTTCTGTGTCGTTTTGTTTTGATAGAACATAACTGGTCAAATGAAGGAGATGAAGAGTCCTGCTCTTAGTTTGAAAAGGAGATCTAACCCAATCAAGGGTTTCCTTATAAGTGCCTTAGGGAAAAGGATGTGCCGGGAATCTCTTTGAAATACATTCTATTTTCACCTTTTAGATATTAGAAATTTTATTTAAAATTTAATTATCGTGGCACCAAATTGCTAAATGAGACATCCTTTCAGAATTAATAATTTAGCGATCTAAGGTTCCTTTCGGAGAAAATAACACTAATTTCTTACTCCAATTGTCTTGCAAGTACAAATAATAAATAATATAATATTTTCACAAATAAAAAATGTGACATAAATCTCCATATTGTGCAGGAGAATAAGATTCACTTGTTTGTTAAGATTCTGCATTTTGTCACATCCTGTTTACGTACATGTAGGTTTGTGATGCTGGATGGGGTTTTTCTTGCTCGCCGTAGCTTCTGGGGACTGAGGAAGGGGACATTTTCTCTCTGTCTGGCAATTTCTCTCTTGTTACTAACAATTTTATTAAGAAGAATTATATTTTCTCAAAGATAGGAACTGGAACTTCTAAAATTAAAGATAAAGCCCAGAAGCACAAATTTTCTATAAGACAAATGATGCAGCAAAATTCACTCGCTCGTGTAATAATGGATTAAGGGGCGTCTACTGACTTTCACCTTCAATAATGGTAGATAATTATGTATTAGCCATTGTGATATATCTTTTTGTATTTATATGGACTATCTCACTTATTCTTCAAAACAGACTTATGTAATCGGTGATATTCTTATGCTTTGTTTGCTGATGCGGAAAAAGAGGTGCTGAGATATTACTAACTCTCACAGCTTTAAGCTCATTTTGAATTCCTAAAAATCTCACAACAGACCCTGTGTTCTTATTTTCACAAGATTTCACCTCATTTTGAATTCCTAAAAATCTCACAACAGACCCTGTGTTCTTATTTTCACAAGATTTCACCTCTTAGGTTGTGCATACCTTTTTAAACCTGCCTTCTTGACTGAGTTAATATTGTTTTCCAGCATTTCATATGGATTAATAATCAGTGAAGCCATAGTATGTCACCATGGTGCAGACCATAATATGTTTAACCTGTTCCTTGCTGTGAAATAGTTGTGTTTTTAATTTTTGTTTATCAAAAATTATTCTCTGTGGCCTGGCCTGCTGGTGTAGTGGTTAAGTTCGCTCACTTGCTTGCTCCACTCCAGAGGCCCAGGGTTTGCAGGTTCAGATCCTGGGCATGGACCTACACACCAATCATCATCCAAGCTGTGGCAGCATCCTATGTACCGAAGAGAGGAAGACTGGCACAGATGTTAACTCAGTGCAATCTTCCTCAAACAAAAAGAGGAAGATTGGCAACAGGTATTAGCCCAGGGCCAATCTTCCACCCCCCAAAAAAAAACCAAAACCCAAAAAACCCCACGGTTATTCTCTGATGAACATCCTTGTGCACAAGTACTTCTATAGTTATCTCCTTTAAAAAATTCCTTGAAATGAAATTTTGTGGTAAAGAGACTTTTATGAACTACCTACAATGTGCTAGGCCTAGAGATTGTAGGATTTGGGGTAATACAATCACTTAAAAGACATTATTGCTTCCTTTATGATGCTTATTATCTAAAATGAAGGTAAAATCTGAATGGGAATAAGCTCAAGGCAATGTGTGATGAAGAGCACTGGAGAGATTTAGGTGACTTACCTGTTAATTCAGTCTGTCTATAGCAACAGCCAGGATATGAACAAAATATACTGATTGTATGGAATATCTATGGAGTAAATTGATTTTCTACTGTGACTTTTATATTTACAGTTTCCCTTCTAATTTTGTTAGGTATAAAGTGAAACTAACAGGGTATGACAGTTCAGCAGACGTCTGGGGGACATTATGGCTTAGCTGACAGGTTTAGGAACCAAATAAACCTGTCTGTCAAGAGGACCTGGAATAAAGCTGTATTGAAATCATCATCAGTTCACACAAGAGGTTACACAGAGACTGCTCCCTATTTTTTCTAGACAGAACTCTGTCATTCCTGAGAAGAAAGGATAGGGTTCAGATATTGGATTGAAAGGAAACGGACAAAAGATAAGCCATTCAGTAAGACAATCTACATTTAGATAACAAAGAATTTTCTTGAATTCTCCTACTTTTGGACATCTTCGTGTTAAAAAATAAAGAAAAAATGCACACAGATATAGTTCAAGTTAACCTATGGTCATTGTTACAATAATTATGAAATAAGCTTTAAAAGGCAACGTCGAGATTAAAATAAAGCAGCATTATTAGGTGGTCCATAACCTTCCAGACTATCTGTCTACTGATGTCAGTGGTCTGTTTCTCCACCACTCTTTCTCTCTGTTGATTGATACATTCATGTATTTGTCAAGAATACATAATTCAATCTAATTATTATGTTGATAGCATATCTGGAATATTTCCCATATCCATAAATATTTTTTCCCAACTTCACATTTCATACCTAGTTTGTATTGTAGTATGATGATGGTTTGTCATGTATTTAATTAGCAAGCTTTACTGGACTCAAAATACTGAGCACTGACTTTTCATCTCCAATGTCTTAACCAACCTCCAAAGCCACAAAAGAGGTTCTGGCTAGACGACTATGGGCTCTTTTCAGTCTTAGAAGGTGTTAATAGAAGGAAGAGGATCTGCTCAGGGCATGACTTCGCTGGACATGCTTAAGTCTCCACCTGCCTCACCAGAAGGACGCAGTGGCCGGAAAACTTCCTGTTGACATATCTGGGTCTGGCTTCAGTGCAGAAATGCCTCTGTTCTATGACTTTTTTCAGCAGAGACCCCTGGGATTTGAGGGAGAAAATGGATTTATCTAGAATCCTCATCTGCTCAAGTCATGCAGATGGGAAATAATTTGGAACCTGGCGTGGAAGATCATAACAAAGTTATTAACTTGAGTCCTGTTGGGAACGCTAAAGCAGAACTGGTCTCAAGATCCAGCTCTTCCCCCAGCTTTGGCTTTCTGGAACTGTGCTTTTCTGATAGAGGAACCCTGAGACTGATGCGCTCTTGAAGGTCTAAAACCATGTTCCATGTGAGTTGATGTTTCTCTCCTTGAAATACATTTATTTTGTTTTGTTATTTAGGTCATGTGAGTATTTTTATTAGTTTTTCTAAAGTTTACTACCAAGAGAGGGCCCTCAAATAACCTATGTCCCACCGCTTGTTCCAGTGAAATGTGATAGCAAATTACCCAGCATCCTCTCTATGTAGCCCATTCTAAACTAACTAGTGTTCGTGTTATTACTGAGAAATTACTGAACATATCTTTTTTTGGGGGGGTTACCCAATTACTTTATTTGAAGGAATGGTACAAATCCAAGAACTTAAGTAGATGTTTTGGTACAACTTATAGAAAAGGTAAAGGTAACCCCAACATGCATGCACTGCCTCGGTGGATCAGGGAAGTCACCCGGTGGCTGGAGAAAGCTGGCCTGAGACTTAGCTCTCATCACTGTCTCCCAGGGTGTGCTTGTCAGAGAGATACTCCGCCATGCCAGATTCCGGGGCCCCCATCCTGCGCAGGTTGGTTACGTGGTCACCCAATTCTTTGATGGCTTTCACCTGCTCATTCAGGTAATGAGGCTCAAGGAAGTCACACAGGTGGGGGTCATTTTTGTCAGTGGCCAGTTTGTGCAGTTCCAATAGTGACTCATTCACTTTTTTTTCCAAGTATAATGCACACTCCATTGTCTTCAGCCCATTCTCCCAGTCATCCTGTTCTGGTTTCTTGATATCCTGAAGGAAGATTTGGCCTCCTCCTTGGTTCTGCAGCTTCATCAGTTTCTCAGCATGTTCCCTCTCCTCATGAGATTGGTGAAGAAAATATTTGGCAAAGTTCTTCAAAGCCACATCACTGCGATCAAAATAGTAAGACATGGCCAGGTAGACGTAGGAGGCATTCAGCTCCAGGTTGAGCTGATGGTTGATGGTGGCCTCCGAGTCCTGGTGGTGGTTCTGGCACACCTGTGAGGGGACCGCAGTCGTCATGGCAGACGGCTGAGGAGAGGAGGGGGCGGCGGCGGGAACCTTGGGCGGGCCGAGGGCACTGTGAGGAGGTCACTGAGGGCCGGCTCTGGGTGGCTGGCCGGGGCAGGGAGCCAGCACCGGTTCCGTTCAAGCACTGTTGAATCAGGAAACTGTGGCAACTCGGACGAAGACTGTATTGAACATATCTTAAGTGTCCATTCTTTGTCCTTTGAAGTAAAGATTTATGCTATTTGAGTCAGGTCTGTAGTTTGGTGAGATAGAGACAATGGTTGTGTTTAACCATCCATGAGAAGACTTTGAAGTTTTCTGCAGACTTGAGATTTCCAGGTAGGTAACATAGACATTTGGTATTTAAAGACCCACATCTCAGTGTAGAGTGAGATCTCGTGGTTTGTGTGGATTAGTACAGGCATATCTGAGAGACATTGCAAGTTCAAGTTCCAGGCCACCGCAATAAAGCAAATCTTGGAATAAAGGGAGTCACACATATTTGTTGGTTTCCCAGTGCATATAAAAGTTATCTTTACTCTATAGTCTATTAAGTGTGCAATAGCATTGTCCAAATAACAATATATGCACCTTAATTAAAAAAATACTTTATTGCTAAAAAGTGCAAACCATCATCTGAGACTTCAGTGAGTTGTAGTCTTTTTACCAATGGAAGGTCTTGCAAAAACACAATATCTGAAAAGCGCAATAAAACAAAGTGCGATAAAGTGAGGTATGCCTGCATATGATTGAGATTTGCAAACTTGGAGGTTGTGAATCTTGGCAGGAAATGTCTGAGAGATAAATATCAAGACTAGTTTATTGTTGAATCAGACATACTAAATTTGGATGTCATCTACATAATTCGTTACCCTTCCTCAACATTTTTTTTTTTTTTAAAGACTGGCACCTGGGCTAAAAACTGTTGCCAATCTTCCTTTTTTTTTTTAAGGATTGGCACCTGGGCTAACAACTGTTTCCAATGTTTGGGTTTTTTTCTGCTTTATTTCCCAACCCCCCCCGGGTACATAGTTCTATATCTTAGTTGCAGGTTCTTCTAGTTGTGGGATGTGGGACGCCACCTCAACGTGGCCTCACGAGCAGTGCCATGTCCTCGCCCAGGACCCGAACCCTGGGCCGCCACTGCGGAGTGTGCAAATGTAACCACTCGGCCACGGAGCCGGCCCCCTTCCTCAACATTCTTTACCTCAATCTATGAGTTATCTATTCCTGCATAAAAAATTAACTCGACACTTAGTAGCTTAAAGCAGTAAACGTTTATCTCACAGTTTCAATGGGTGGCAAATCTGGACATGGCTTAGCTTGACTCTCCTGCTCTGGGTCTCTCACCAGGCTATGAAGATGTTGGTCAGGGCTGCAGTCTTCTTAAGGCCAACGTTAGCTGCCTCTCCTTCCAAGCTCACTCAAGTTTTTTTTTTTTTTTAATTAATGTTATGATAGATTACAACCTTGTGAGATTTCAGTTGTACATTTTTGTTAGTCATGTTGTGGGTACACCACTTCCCCCTCTCTCGCTCAAGTGTTTTTTAACTGGATTTAGTCACTCACGGGCTGTTGGCTAGAGGCTACTCTGTGTTGAGCAAGCGAGACAGCCAAAGAGGGCAAGCAATATGGAAATCATCGTCTTTTGTAATTACTATCAGAAGTAACATTTCATCACTGTAGACATTTTCTGTTTGTTTAAAGCAAGTCACTGCTTTTAGCCCACACACAGGGCCAGGAGAGCACACAGGGACATAAATACGAGGAGGTGGCCCTCAGTAACCTAAGTAGCAGCTGCTTACCATGCTTGGTGTAAGGCATGTGCTCAGTGACAGATGGTGGACAGCAACAACAAAAAGTCCTCCTAAGCAGTCAGTGAAGACAGACTCACAGAATTGGGGAAGACCTCACAAATGCTGTGCATCCTACCTGTATAAATGATTAAATCTGATATGTCCATAAAATATAATGTCATGTGCCAAAGAGTACATGGATTTATCAAAACGAGAAAAAATGCTAAGGGTAAGGCCTGGCATCATGAACAATTTAATGCTTGAGAGAATTCTCATTTTTATACAGACCCTTTTTCCTAACATTAAGACTTTTTACTGCATTTCAAAAAGTATGTGATTAAATGTTCTCTTCTCTAAAAAGTAAAAATTTTCCTGAGCAACTCACGTTTACTGGGAATTTATGTGCCAGGTCCCAATTAAGCATTATGCTTGTATTCACTATTTCATTTAATAGTAAAATATTATTATTCTATCTATTCTCAAATGGTTCACATATGTAAAAGTGTGCCAGGAAATTTTGTCTATTTCAGCAGGCTTCGTCAAAAACATACGTGCTGCTCCAGCCCCCCTCTCATACTGTAGATTTGTAGTCTACATCCGTGCTATATTGCTCTCGCCCTGCAATGCAGTCCTCATCTCCTCTCCTTCCATCTTCAAAATATTCCTTTAATTTCCCTAGTAACGCATGGGTGTGTTTGCCATTTCAGAGATCTGTGACGTTCAGCAATGTGGCCTAGACTTCTCTATGCTGGAGTGGGAATATCTCAACCCTGTTCAGAAGAAATTGTACGTGTCAATGTGACGATGAAGAACTGTGGCAACTTGGTCTCACTGGGTATGCTTGTCAGCTTCAAAAGACGTAGTTTAATTTAGAATCTGCTTTTCAAGATATATATTTTTTCCACTGTGATTTTCAGGTCTGCTTTTCCAGAAACTAGTTAAATTTGTTTGTTCCTTTTTTCCAAAGAAATGGTTTGAGCTTTGTCATGCTTGACATGGCTACTCCGTCAAACACCTTCCTCTTCCCTGTCTTTCGGTCACACTCATACCTCCTCCAATCTTACTCATAGTTGCCTCTCTTATTTTGTGAATAAGGTCTAGTTGAGAATTCTTTGGTGTTTATTATAACCATTGTCAGAGGATCCAGTTTTCCTATTTACTTATGCTCAGAATTTTTATAGATATTTCATTTTAATATCTGATCCACTTGCAGGGAGACTAGCCTGACACAGGGGCCTGAATTGGTCTAAAAGAGCCTCTACAGTTTAGGTACTGGTGGATTTGATAAAGGGAATTAATTGAACACTGAGGCATATGCGTTGTATTTTGTAAGAACTTTTTGCTGTTTTGTGGTTGAAAGTTGTAGTCTATTAACATTACATTTAAAATGAAATGAGTATCCTATAGATATCTCTTCTCGTGTACTCTTCATAAAACGGCAATATCAATAGTAATGTCAATATTAACATCGTGCTTAGTATATAATAGGCAGTGCTCGAAGCACTTTCCATCTCTATATCAACTTGTTTAATCCTCCTGACAGATTTCTTATTCCTGTTCTACAAGTGAGAATACTGAGGCACAGTGGGTTTAAGTGACTTTCCCGAGGTCAAACACAGCTGGAAGGTGGCAAAGGCAGGAATTGAATCATGGCTCCAGAATCTCTATTTTAAGCCATGGTATTATGCATTCTCTCGAGAAAGAGGATGTATGAGTATATATGTTTAAAATATCCTTACCCTACCTGATTTCTTGTTCTTTAGCTCCCTTACCCCATTTTCTTGGAAATCATATTCAATATCATTTTGACCTTTAGTTTATTATTATTATAATTTTAAGTAAACAATGTTTTGTTCTACATCATATGCCATTTCTTTCTTTGTAAGCACGGCATTTCAGTTCTAAGCTGGGAGTGATTACATTATTGGAGCAAGGAAAGAGGCCTGCGTGGTTGTGAGGGAAGAAACAAGAAGAGGGCATACAAGTAAGTATGAGCAAGTCAAGCTATGACAATATATTTGGGTAGGTAAAAGCCCAAGTGGTTAAGGAGGAGACATGCTTGAAATGTTGGCTGGAAAGCTCCATTCACACTGGGGAAAATACTTGTGATCTAGAGAGGAGATAAATACTCTATGAGCGACCCAGTGAATTTCATCTTCACCTCATTAACTGCTCACTTTGTTTCTCTTCTCATATTTCTGTCCCAGTTCAGGGATGGGCACTGTTCTTCTTCCTCATGCACCATTTTATCTGTATTTTTTTTATTATTGTTATTTTTTTATTGAGTTATTGATAGGTTACAATCTTGTGAAATTTCAATTGTACATTAATGTTTGTCAGTCATGTTGTAGGTGCACCACTTCACCCTTTGTGCCCACCCCCACCCCACCTTTCCCCTGGTATCCACTAAACTGTTCTTGGTCCATAGTTTTAAATTCCTCATATGAGTGGAGTCATACACAGATTATCTTTCTCTCGCTGGCTTATTTCACTTAACATAATTCTCTCAAGGTCCATCCATGTTATTGCAAATGGAATGATTTTGTTCTGTTTTGCAGCTGAGTAGTATTCCATTGTATATATGTACCACATCTTCTTTATCCATTCGTCTGTTGATGGGCACTTAGGTTGCTTCCACGTCTTGGCTATTGTAAACAGTGCTGCAATAAACATTGGGGTGCACAGGACTTTTGGGATTGCTGACTTCAGGCTCTTTGGATAAATACCCAGTAGTGGGATGGCTGGATCTTTTGGTAGTTCTATTTTTAGTTTTTTGAGGAATCTCCATACTGTTTTCCATAGAGGCTGCACCAGTTTGCATTCCCACCAGCAGTGTATGAGGGTTCCTTTTTCTCCTCAACCTCTCCAACATTTGTTGCTATTAGTTTTAGATATTTTTGTCATTCTAACAGGTGTAAGGCGATATCTTAGTGTAGTTTTGATTTGCATTTCCCTGATGATCAGCGATGATGAGCATCTTTTCATGTGCCTGTTGGCCATCAGTATATCTTCGTTGGAGAAATGTCTGTTCATGTCTCCAGCCCATTTTTTGATTGGGTTGTTTGATGTTTTGTGGTTGAGTTGCGAGAATTCTTTATATATTAAGGATATTAAGCCTTTGTCAGATATATGACTTGCAAATATTTTTTCCCAGTTAGTGGGTTGTTTTTTTGTTTCAATCCTGTTTTCATTTGCCTTGAAGAAGCTCTTTAATCTGATGAGGTCCCATTTGTTTATTCTTTCTATTGTTTCCCTTCTCTGAGAAGGCATGGTGTCTGAAAAGATCCTTTTAATACTGATGTCAAAGAGTGTACTGCCTACGTTTTCTTCCAGAAGCCTTATGGTTTCAGGTCTCACCTTTAGGTCTTTGATCCATTTTGAGTTTATTTTGGTGAATGGTGAAAAAGAATGGTCAATTTTCATTCTTTTACATGTGGCTTTCCAGTTTTCCCAGCACCATTTGTTGAAAAGACTTTCTTTTCTCCATTGTATGCCCTCAGCTCCTTTGTCAAAGATAAGCTGTCCATAGATGTGTGGCTTTATTTCTGGGCTTTCAATTCTGTTCCATTGATCTGTGCACCTGTTTTTGTACCAGTACCATGCTGTTTTGATTACTGTAGCTTTGTAGTATGTTTTGAAGTCAGGGATTGTGATGCCTCCCGTTTTGTTCTTTTTTTCTCAGGATTGCTTTAGCAATTCGGGGTCTTTTGTTGCCCCATATGAATTTTAGGATTCTTTGTTCTAATTCTGTAAAGAATGTCATTGGGATTCTGATTGGGATGGCGTTGAATCTGTAGATTGCTTTAGGTAGAATGGACATTTTAACTATGTTTATTCTTCCAATCCATGTACATGGAATGTCTTTCCATCTCCTTATGTCGTCATCCACTTCTCTCAGAAAGGCCTTGTAATTTTCATTATATAGGTCCTTCACTTCATTAGTTAAATTTACCCCAAGTTATTTTATTATTTTTGTTGTGATTGTGAATGGTATTGTATTCTTGAGTTCTTTTTCTGTTGGTTCATTACTGGAGCATAGAAATGCTACTGATTTATGCAAATTGATTTTATACCCTGCAACTTTGCTGTAGTTGTTGATTACTTCTAACAGTTTTCCAATGGATTCTTTGGGGTTTTATATATATAAGATCATGTCGTCTGCAAACAGTGAGAGTTTCACTTCTTCCCTCCCTATTTGGATTCCTTTTATTCCTTTTTCTTGCCTGATTGCTCTGGCCAGGACCTCCAGTACTATGTTAAATAAGAGTGGTGATAGAGGGCATCCTTGTCTCCTTCCTGTTTTCAGGGGGATGGCGTTCAGTTTTTGCCCATTGAGTATGATGTTGGCTATGGGTTTGTTGTATATGGCCTTTATTATGTTGAGGTAGTTTCCTTCTATGCCCATTTTCTTCAGAGTTTTTATCATAAATGGGTGTTGGATCTTGTCAAATGCCTTCTCTGCATCTATTGAGATGATCATGTGGTTTTTGTTCCTCAGTTTGTTGATGTGGTGTATCACGTTGATTGATTTGCGGATGTTGAACCATCCCTGTGTCCCTGGTATGAATCCCACCTGATCCTGATGTATGATTCTTTTGATGAATTGCTGAATTCTGGTTGCCAAAATTTTGTTTAGAATTTTTGCATCTATGTTCATCAGTGATATTGGCCTGTAGTTCTCTTTTTTCGTAGTGTCCTTGTCAGGTTTTCGTATCAGTGTGATATTGGCCTCATAGAATGTGTTAGGAAGTGTTCCATCTTCCCTAATTTTTTGGAATAGCTTGAAAAGGATGGGTATTAAATCCTCTCTGAAAGTTTGGTAGAATTCCCCAGGAAAGCCATCTGGTCCTGGGGTTTTATTCTTTGGGATGTTTTTGATTGCTGTTTCAAGCTCTTTCCTTGTGATTGGTCTGTTCAAATTATCTGCCTCTTCTTGAGTGAGCTTTGGGAGACTGTAGGAGTCCAAGAATTTATCCATTTCCTCTAGGTTATCCATTCTGTTGGCATATAGTTTTTCGTAGTATTCTCTTATAATCTGTTGTATTTCTGCAGAGTCTGTTGTTGTTTCTTCTCGCTCATTTCTGATTTTGTTTATTTGAGCTTTCTCCCTTTTTTTCTTTGTAAGTCTGGCTAGTGGTTTGTCAATTTTGTTTATCTTCTCAAAAAAACAGCTCTTTGTCTCATTGATCCTTTCTACTGCCTTTTTCTTTTCAATAGTATTTATCTGCTCTGATTTTTATTATTTCTCTCCTTCTGCTGACTTTGGGCTTCATTTGTTCTTTTTTCTCTAGTTCAGTTAGGTGTGCTTTAAGGTTGCTTATTTGGGATTTTTCTTGTTTGTTAAGATGTGCCTGTATTGTGATGAATTTTCCTCTTAATACAGCTTTTGCTGTATCCCATATGAGTTGGTATGGCATGCTATCATTTTCATTTGTTTCCAGGTATTTTGTGATTTCTTCTTTAATTTCTTCAATGATCCATTGCTTGTTCAGTAGTGTGTTGTTTAATCTCCACATCTTTGTGCCTTTCTAAGCTTTTTTCTTGTAATTAATTTCTAGCCTTATAGCACTATGATCTGAGAAGATGCTTGTTATTATTTCATTTTTTTTGAATTTGTAGAGGCTTGCCTGTTTCCCAACATATGGTCTATCCTAGAGAATGTTCCATGTGCACTTGAGAAGAATGTGTATTCAGCTCCTTCAGGGTGGAGTGATCTATATATGTCTATTGATTCCAATTGTTTTAGTTTTTCATTCAACTCCACTATTTCCTTGTTGATTTTCTGTCTGGATGATCTGTCCATTGATGTGAGTGGGGTGTTGAGGTCCCCTACTATTATTGTGTTGTTTTTAACATCTTCCTTTAGGTCTGTTAGTAGTTGCTTTATGAATCTTGGTGCTCCTGTGTTGGGTGCATAGATATTTATAAGCGTTATTTCTTCTTGATGAAGTGTCCCTTTGATCATTATATATTGTCCCTCTGTGTCTCTCTTTACCTGTCTTATTTTGAAATCCACTTGGTCTGATATGAGAATTGCAACACCTGCCTTTTTTTCCTTGCTATTTGCTTGAAGTATTGTCCTCCACCCCTTCACCCTGAGTCTGTGTTTGTCCTTGGGGCTGAGGTGTGTTTCCTGGAGGCAACAAATTGTTGGATCTTGTTCTTTAATCCATTTTGCCACTCTGTGTCTTTTTATTGGAGAGTTCAATCCTTTCACATTGAGAGTGATTATTGATGCATGTGGACTTAATGCTGTCAATCTGTTGCTCATTATCTTGTTTTCCTGTGTTTCTTTTCCTGTGTGCTTTAGACTATCCATTTATTACTGCAATTTCTTATGCTGGGTTTCTTAGATTTTTCCTTATCTATGATTTGTGACTCTGTTCTGTACTTTATTTTAGTGTCTACCTTGAAGTTTGTATTTAGAATCTCGTGTATAATATAGTCTATTCTCTGGTGTTCTCTTACTTACTCGACCAATACTGACTTAGACCCTTTGCTCTTCACCTCCTAAATAATTATTTTCATTTTTTATTCCTACTCGTCTTATTAATTTGTAGTTAGAGTGCTAAGATCGTCCTTGTTTTGGTAGTTTCCTTATTTTTACCCTAATGCTATAGTTGAATATTTGCTATCCTGTTCTGGTTCTATCCATCGGTCTCCTTAGTCTGTGGCTTGTGTCCCCTTTCTCCATTTTTTCTTTTTTCAAGTATGAGAGCCTTCTGGAGGATTTCTTGTAATGGAGGGCTTTTAGTTACAAATTCCCTTAACTTTTGTTTGTCTGGAAAAGATTTAATTTCTCCCTCATATCTGAAGGAAATTCTTGCTGGATAGAGTATTCTTGGCTGAAGGTTTTTATCCTTTAAAGCTTTGAATATATCACTCCATTCTCTCTTAGCTTGTAGGGTTTCTGTAGAGAAATCCGCTGACAGTCTTATAGGGGCTCCTTTATAGGTTATTCTCTTTTTTTTCCTTACTTCCCTGAGTATTCTTTCCTTATCATTCCTATTTGCCAACTTTACTACTATGTGCCTTGCGGTGGGTCTTTTTACATTGACAAATCTAGGAGATCTAAAACCCTCCTCTACACACATTTCTCCGTTGATCCCTAGATTTGGGAAGTTCTCTTCAATAATTTCATTAAGCACACTTTCTGCTCCATTTTCCTTTTCCATATTCTCGGGAATAACTATGATCCTTATGTTCTTACTCCTCATTGAATCCATTATCTCTCAGAGATTTTCCTCATTTTTCTTAACTCTTAGTTCTCTTTCTTCCTCTGTCTGGTGCCATTCAGCCTGTCTGTCCTCGATTATGCTGATTTGCTCCTCTATATTGTCTACACAGGCATTCAGGGAATCCATATTCTGTTTTATCTGGTCCATTGTGTTTTTCATCTCAAGTAATTCTGTTTGATTCTTCTTTATGATTTCAATCTCTTTTGTGAAGTAACTCCAGAACTCGGCTTGTTTCTCTATATTTCTCTCTACCTCATTGAGTTTTTTGATTATAGCTGCTCTGAATTCATTATCACTTAGTTTACCTAATTCCAAGTCCTCAGGACTTAATTCTGTGTTTTTATTGTTTTCCTTCTGGTCTGGGGCTTTTATAAATTGCTGGATGGTAGAGGAGCGGTTTTTTCTCATGGTGGTAGAATTCAGTTGCAGTTACAGCCTGTCACCACTAGATGGGGGTCGGGAGTGGCGTGTTAGCTCTCAGCCTTGGGGCAAGATGGCTGCGCCCACTGGCTTTGCTGTGGGGGAGGGGCTGTTACACGTGCCGGTCTGTGTTCAGATCAGTTCTGTTCTCTGGTCTCCCAAGGCCCTTGATTTATAGGGTCCCAGCGGACGGAAGCTTTCTGCCCCATCAGCGGGTCTCCACTGAATCAGTGGCAGGAGTCCTGTATGATCCCCCGGTCGTGTGGCCCCTCCCCCTCTCCTTCCCGACCCACGCTGCTACGATTGCAGACTCTAGGGGAGGGAGAGATGTTCTCTCCTACCGTTCTGGCGCCTCCAAAGGTGTAAAGCTAGGTTTATGATCTCCTCCTTCTTGGTACTGTAGGTCTCTAACGAGCTGGCATTATGTTTATTCTCTGAAATTCAGTTCTTCCAATCTTTTGTTGTATTTTGGAGGGGAGAGAATCCCGGGTCAGCTCACCCCACCATTTTGCTCTGCCCACCATTTTATCTGTATTTTGAACTCAAACTCTTTCCAGATTCTCTTGCACACTTAGAATTGTATATGTAGTTTCATTGCTTAAAAATATATTAATTCCTGTATCTGGCTAATAAAATGGAGTTTGTAGTATATTAGGCAAGACATATAAATAAACATGTAAATGGATAAGAAGATATGTAACATCACGTAGTGAAATAGAGTATGAGGGAAACTAAGCAAGAACAGGGAAAATCTAGGTAAGGCAATCTGGTCTGAACCCTTTTCTGAGGAGGTGAATATTTGAGCTGAGACATGGATGGTAAAGGGCCCAGGTCGTTTGCATATATGAGGAGGAGTGTTCCAAGTAGAGTAAACAAGTGAAAAGGCCTGGAAGGAAGCCTGAGCATTGTGCGTTTCAGAGCAGCAGGTGGCTCAGAGCAGGGTTACTGAGGGGTGACTAAAAAACCGTGAGGTCAGTGTGCTAGGAGGGACCAGATCATGTAAGGGCTTGTGATTCACTAAGAAGAATTACAATTGTTTTCTAAGATTATTTAGTAGCCATGGTCTGATTATATTTTTATATCTTTAATTTTCAAAAATTAAACCTTTTTGTTAATTGTGAGAATTATACAGAAGTCTAGGTAAAATAAATATCGATTTATTAGTTATTTGCTTTCTCTCATATACTTTTCATATATTCCTTAATTTTTATTAAAACAATTTTGTTCGAATATTAAACTATTTGAGTTCTTATGACGTATTTCTAGGTTAATATTCTAAATTTTTTTCTTTTATGTCTCCTTTATTCCTGAGCTTTATCACTTCATTTCTGATTTTTTTCTAATTTTGATTTATCTTGTTGTTTCATTACTTGTAGCATTTTCTTAAAGTCAGAATACTGAATATTGTTAAGATGGCAATACTACCCCAAATCCCATTGGCCAATTTAGAAAAATTGACATCCTGGTAATGAAACTCATGTAGATATGCAAGGGATCCAGAATAGCCCAAAAATCTTGAAAAAGAAGGAAGGATTCACACTGTCCAATTACAAAACTTACCGCACACTGAAACTTATAGGGTATATTGAATGTGCTGCTAAGTGGGAAGTTTACACCTGTAAACACCTACATTAGAAAGAAAGATCTCAAGTCAACAACCTAACTTCATACCTCAAGGAATTAGAAAATGAAGAATGAACTAAAGCCAAAGATAGCAGAATAAAATAATAAAGAGTAGAGCAAAGATAAACAAAACAGAGAACAGAAAAGCAATAGAGATAATCAATGAAACTAAGAGTTGGTTTCTCAAAAATATCAACCAAAGTGAGAAAAATTTACCTAGATTGACTAAGCAAAAAGAGAGAAGACTCAAATAACTAAAATCAGAAATGAAAGGAGGGACTATAAACAATTTTATGCCAACAAATGGGGTAACCTAGGTGAAATCCCGAAAACACACAACCTGCCAATACTGAATTATGAAGAAATACAAAATCTACTCAGTCTTATACTAGTAAATAGATTGAGGCAGTAATCAAAAACCTAACAAAAATAGCCCAGGATCCAATGGCTTCACTGGTGATACTAAATATTTAAAGAATTAACACCACTTCCTCGCAAACTGTTCCAAAAAATTGAAGAGGAAGGGACATTCCCAATGTTATTCTATGAGGCCAACATTACCATGATACCAAAGTCAAACACACTACAGGAAGAGAAAACTACAGATGAATATTACTGATGCGTATTGAGGCAGAAATTCTCAACAAAATAATAGCAAACCAAGTTCACCAGCACATAAAAACGATTCTAAACCATGACCAAATGGGATTTATTTCTGGAATGCGAGGATGGTGCAATATATAAAAATCAAGCAAAGTAACACATCACATTAACAGAATGAAGGGAAAAACCAGATGATCATCTGAATTGATGCAGAAAAAGCATTTGACAAGATTCAATACCCTTTCATGACAAAAACACTCAAGAAACTAGGAATAGAAGGAAACTACCTCAACATAATGAAGGGCAAATATGCAAAGCCCACAGCTAATATCATACTCAATGGTAAAGACTGAATGCACTGTATTTGCTGCATCCCATAAGTTTCGATATGTTATGTTTTCATTTTCATTTGTCTTACAATATTTTCTAATTTCCCTTGTGATTTCTTCTTTAACCCACTGGTTATTGAAGTATGTGTTGTTTAATATCCACATATTTGTGTATTTTCTAGTTTTCCTTCTGCTACTTATTTCTTCTTTTCTTTTTTTTAAAGATTGGCCCCTGAGCTAACAACTGTTGCCAATCTTTTTTTTTTACTTCTTCTTCCCAAAGCTCCCCCAGTACATAGTTGCATATTCTAGTTGTAGGTCCTTCTGGTTCTGCTACGTGGGACGCCACCTCAGCATGGCTTCACAAGTGGTGCTAGGTCCATGCCCAGCATCCAAACTGGTGAAACCCTGGGCAACCAAAGCTGAGTGTGCGAACTTGACCACTCGGCCTCGGGGCCAAGCCCACGCTACTGATTTCTAATTTCATTCCTTTGTGATCAGAAAAGATAGTTTCTATTATTTCAATCTTCTAAAATTTGTTAATATTTGTTTTTTGGTCTATCTTGGAGAATGTTCCATGTGCTCTTGAGAGGAATGTGTATTCTCCTGTTCCTGGGTGGAGCGTTCTCTGGATGTCTGTTTGGTCCAGTTTTTTGATGTTGTTCAAGTCCTCTACTTCTTTATTGATCTTCAGCCTGGTTGTTCTATCCACTATTAAAAGTAAAGTGCTGAAGTCTCCTACAATTGTTGTATTGCTATCTATTTCTCCCTTTAATTCTGTCAACGTTTCCTTCATATGTTTTGGAACTCAGATGTTTGGTGCATAAATATTTATAATTGTTTATCTTCCTGGTGATTTGACCATTTTATCATTATATAATGTCCTTTTGTCTCTTGTGGCAGTTTTTCACTTAAAGTCACCCCTACTTTCTTTAGGATATCATTTTCATGGAATATCTTTTTCCATCCTTTTCCTTTTACTTGTGTGTATCCTTAGATCTAAAGTGAGTCTCTTGTAAGCAGCAAGTCATTGCGTTCTGGGTTTTTCTTAATCCACTTGACCAGTCTGTGTCTCATGATTGGACAGTTTAATCCATTTACATTTAAACTACTGATAGGAAAGGGTTCATTATTGCTGTTTTGATTACTTATTTTCTATTTTCTTCTTGTGGTATTTTTGACCCTCATTTCTTCTCTTACTACCTTCTTTTGTGTTTGATTTTTTTGTAATGACTTGCTTTGATTCCCTTCTCATTTCCTTTTAGGAGTATTCAGTAGATATTTTCTTTGTGGTTACCATTGTGATTGTATTATAAATCTTAAAGTTACTACCATCTATTTTACACTGATAAAAAGTTCAATCACATACAAAAGCTCTACTCATTTATAACTCTGCTCTCGCCCTTTGTATTATTGCTGTCACAAATTACATCTTTATTTATTGTGTATCCATCAAAATATATTTGTTTTCTTATGATTTTGTCCTTTAGATTCTATGCTAGAATTTAAAGTGCATTTATACACTAAAATTATGGTAAGACAAGGTTCTATATTTGTCCAAATATTTACCTTTATTGGAGATCGTTGTACTTTTCTACGGGTCTGTGTGTCTTTCTGATGTCTTTTTGTTTTAGCTCAAATGATTCCCCCATAGCATTTCCTGTGGGCAGGTCTAATGGGAATGAATTCCTTCAGCTTTTGTTGCTCCCGGAAGGTATCAATTTCTTCATTTTTGAGGGAGAGTTTTTCCAGATATAATATTCTGGGTTGGATTTTTTTTCTTTCTTTCAGCACTTTGAATATATCTTCCCAGTCCCTTCTGGTCTGCAACGTTTCTGCTGAGGAATACACTGATAATCTTATGGTAGCCCACTTTTATTAGTTGAGTTGTTTTTCTCTTGCTTCTTTCAAGATTCTTTATTTGTCTTTGAGTTTCACAGTTTTATTATAATGTGTCTTGACATACAGCTCTTGAATTGTCCCAGTCAGAGTTCACTGAGGTTCTTGAATTTGTGTATCTATTTCTTTCCTCATATTTGGGATGTTTTCAGCCATTATTTCTTTAAATAAGTTCTCTGCTCTTTTCTTTCTTCTTCTGGGACTCCCATAATGTGTATATTGGTCCAGCTGACATTCTCCTATATGTTCCTTAGACACTCTTCATTCCATTTTTTTTTTTTTTTGCCCTCTGACTCGATTATTTCAAATGACCTTTCTTCCAGTTTGCTGATTCTTTGTTCTGCCTGATCAAGTCTGCTATTGAACCCCTCTAGTGAATGTTTCAATTCAGTTATTGCATTTTTCAGGTCCAGAATTTCTGTTTGGTTCTGTCTTATAATTTCTCTTTTTGAATACTCTCATTTTCCTCGTGCATTGTTTTCCTGATTTCATTTAGTTGTCTATCAGTGATCTCTTTCAGCTCACTTAGCAGCTTTAAGACAGTCATTTTAAATTCTTTTTCAGAAATTTCATAGATCTATTCTTTTTTAGAGTCAGTTTCTAGAGCTTTGTTGTTCTCCTTTGATTGGGCCATGTTTCCCTGTTTCTTTGTGCGTCTTGTGATCTTTTGTTGAGATACTGACTTTGAGAAACCAGCTACCTCTCTCAGTCTTTACAGGCTAGCTTTGTCCAGAGGAAGACCTACACCAATCACCCCAGCCAGGATTCTGTAAACATTCACACCTTTTCTGGGGATGTGTCATTTTTGGGTTGTGTGTGTCCTATTATTCTAGTATATATGGCTGCTTACCTGTATTAATTGAATTTCTTCTCAAGAGTTTTCAGTTTCTGTTGTATTCCTCTACCCTTAATATTTTGCTTCTCCTGGAGACTGCCTGTGGAACTATATAGTCTCTGCTGCTGTAACACATTGTGGTCCTTACCTCTGTTCTCAATGGCCTCCAAATTGATATACAAACTATGCCACCATTCCATCAACACCACAAGCCAGGAGAGACAGAAACCAGTCCCTCCGGCAGCACCAACACAAGCCAGAATGATGGACAAAGTTCCACTTTTCTTTCTGTCCTAAGGGAAGAGCCAGAAATTGGGAGCAGGTACTCGCCCTTCACGCCTTGATACACTGGGGGGCACGAGGGGCCATGGTGAGAAAACTATGACCAACTCTTACCCTTCTTGCCTGTCTCTTGCCTTGTTTATGTGCTTACTTGGGTGTTGCAGCTCCTTACCTAGTCTTTTGGGTTTTCCAAAGTTATTTTGTTACATATATCGCTGTTAATTCAGTGTCTCGGGGAAAACAAGGACCTACATCTTCCTAGTTTGCCATCTTCCTAACGTCCTACCCTCCTTTTTTTTAGTTTTTCTGTTTCCCATTTCCTGTCTTGTACTGGAGTATTTACGTTTTTTGTACTATCCATTTTAATTTATCTATTGGCATTTTGGCTGTTTCTCTTTGCATATTTATATACCTAATATATACCTAATATTATACCTAATATACCTAGGCTTTCACAATCTACATAGTTAATATTATAGTATTTCCTGTAAAATGAAGACACCTTGCATCTTCAATACCCTTTATAAATAAATTTCCCTTCATAATTCTCATGGTTATCACATCTACATACATTGAAAACACTGCTAGGTTGTGTTATAAGCATTGCTTTCAACCATCATACATATCTGTAAGAACTTAAGAGGGGAATAAATGATCTTATATATTTACCCGGATATTTTTCTTTCAGGATAAATTTCCTTCATTCCTGAAAATTCAGGGCTCTCTTTTATATCATTTTCCATCAGCCTAAATAACTTCACTTAATGTTTTGTTCTTTTCATCATTTTTTTGCCTTCGTCTTGTTCTCTTTTCCTTTTCAGATTCTAATTGCATCTTTGGAAATATTACCACAGGGCCCTGAAGCTCTGTTATAAAAAATTTTAACCTTCATCATCTATGAATTTCAACTTGAATAATTTATATACATCTATCAAGTTTACTGACTCTTCCCTCTATTGTTTCCATTATGGTATAAGCTCATTCAGCAATTTGAGAAATTATATCTTTTAGTTATACAATTTTTATTTTCCTTTTTATGTAGCTTCTTTTTCTTGTTATATTTCCTATCTTTTCAATACTTTCAAATGTGTAGGTTTAAGAGTTTTTAAAAGTCTATTAAAGTGTATCTAAAATAGCTGCTTTATGTCTTTGCCTGATAATTTCACCTTTTGGGTTGTCTCCACTTTAGCATCTGAGGTTTGCCTTTTCCCTTGAGAGCATTTGTTTGTTCTTTTTATGATGAATAATTTTGAATTTAATTGTAGACATTGTGAGTGCTGTGTTGTGTTGATTCTGGGTTTTTGTCATTTCTCTGCAGAATACAGATATGTTTATGTGATGATATTTCTATTTTAGGAAGTACTGAATGCAGTACAATTTAGACTATACATTTGTCCTACTGTTTGTGGGCAGTGGTTTAATTCTCAGTTTGGTTTGCTGAGGCCTTGCTTCACTGGTTTGTGTCCTTCTCATGCATGTGTAGTTCAGGTTTAGACTAAGATTTGCACTGGTTTTTGCCCCCAACTAGGGAATCTTCTCTGAATATTTCCCCTCTAGGGTTCCTCCTTTGTTTTCCACTTTGGTAGTGTTCCTTGCCATGACTCTTATAGCAAGAAATATGTCGGGGCCTTTGTAGCCCATTTCCCCCCAGTATAACTGGTTCCCACCCCTGCAGCAAGGCTATGAGTGATAGAGAAAATAGCGATAAACTCAGCCTGGGGTAGATCACTTTTTAAGGTTTTCACTCCCCTGCCCAGTCCTCCTCTTTTGTTTACTCTTATTTGCTGACCTGAGATGTTTGATTTTTTCTTGTGTCAAGCAGTTTTAATTGATATGAGTCAGACAGAGAGGGAGATGGACTTTAAGAGGTTTACACCATGCTGATGGAACCAGAACTTCTTCAGTTAAGGATATATTTAATGATGAAAATGATCTTTTCATTTATTTTCTCTTATATCATTGTGGATTCATTGATTTTTAGTATACTGTTTGTATCTGTCACAATCGTTTTATGGTACCATTTGTACAGTTTTGGCAGTCACGCCTCTGTAAGTGTGGTGATGTCATATCTTTTTACCATAACATCTCTAGGCTCACCTTTCTTGCCCCTTTCTAGAATGGTCTTTTAATCCAACCATCCTGTATCCATATAGTGGACATTGATATTTAGAAAGCATACTTTAGGAGTTGAAGAATGCTCATTTCCACTGTCTTTTCTGACAACTTGCTTTATTTGTTCTGTGGCAATTGATCTCTTTAGGCTTTCTTTTCTAGGTGATTTATTGGGTGAATGTTGTAGAAGTTTTCTGGAGAATTTTCCATTCCATATATACTTTCAAAATTACTAATGATGTATTAAAAAATATGCATAATATCAATAAAATTCATTTGAATTTTGTGTTTACTCCTTACTCATTTCTTTCTTTTTTTAAGTGAGATTTGTAATAGTTTACAGCATCTGTCTTCTTAGTTACCCATAAAAGAAGCAAATTTATATGCTTGAGAAAATGGCAAAATTTCTTTCTCCTTTTCTGGTGTGTAAGATTTTATTATGCTATTAGTGCTCTTCATCTGGTTATCACACTTTGAGATCTGTAAAGAATCCTGTATTTCACATCCAAAAATATTCTTTTCTGTCCTAGATAGGGAGAATTCTCTCTTTCTGTGAGAGATAGTAAAATTATCTGTATAATAAAGTAGTGGGAAGAAGTGAAGGAGGAGTAAGAAAGAAAGTTCTAGGAACAGGAGTGGTGGAGGTTTTTATGGAGGTTTTGAGGAGAAGAGGTGTGTAATCAAGTGTCTGACTCCATTTTGATGTTTGACTACTCACTGCCTTTAAGCTCTCCTCTGCCTTTTACCCTAAATCTGGTGAAACTGATAAGAAACCCACTGCTCCACCCTTTGGTGCCAAATGGGAGTTGGAACAACTAAGCCTTTTCCTGCAGGCAGGAATCCTCACACCAGCCTCACCCACTCACCACAACACAAACCCCAAGTCCATTCACAATTAGCTGCTCCCTCAAGCCATTTCAGACCAGCTTGGGAGCTCACAGTGCCTGCCCCAGAAAGCCTCATTCCATGAGCAACAGTCTTTTCATCCTCTCTTGTTGGGTGTGTGGTATAATCAATCTGGACATGTAAAGCAAATTTAGATAGAGAGGTTCATCCATTTATGTGGAGTGACTACAACAGGATGTCAATTCACCTATGATTTGCAGACATTCAGTTTCCTAGAGACTGAAGAGAAAAATGAACATTCTATTAAATTAATCCTTGCTGTTGAACTGAAATATCCATCATAACAACAGTTTGAGACAATCTCAGAAGGAAAGTTTGAATGTTACTGATTGGGACATTGCCTCAACTGCTACTGAATGCAAGGTCCATGAACTGAACATTTATTTTAAATAAATTCATAATTTTAATATGAAACCAATGTGACAAATATTAAAGCAAGTATAGCAAATAATCAAAGCATATATATGAGTCAATCAATTTTTTCCCTAAAGAAACATTAAAATGCCTGTCTACTCTAGATTCTTTCATTGACTAAAATATGAAAAAGTGATCTACATTTCAAGGGAAATAATTTGGTCCCCAAACACTAAAGAGCAACTAATTGCCTATTATTGTATGTATAATTGCATTGCTTTTCAATGCTTGTTAAAAAAAAAAGGCACCAAAAAAAAAGTTTCCCAAGGGACCACACACACACACCCACACACACACACACACACACCCCACAAAATAAAAGTTGTCCCATAATACCTGGGTAATTTTAGATGTTATTGATGTCATAAAGAGTCCTTTCAGGTGCTATAGGCTATTTAGGGGTTTGTAGTTGAACTGCATGACAATGCAGTGAATATTAAAAGACATCAGATAGTAGAAAAAATATATACACAATCTATCTTGGTGGGAAAAACTTTGGACCTTTATAACTATAACTTTTTTTCACTTAATCATTTAACATTATTGACCATCTTCTTTGTACTGGATATTATTAGAGGTAGGTGATTAAATTGGGTCTAAAATAGAAACATTATTGCTTAAAAATAACAATTTTAAGTCTAGGATGTGTTACAGGCGTGTTAACAGTTGGTTGAAATATAGTGTGGTAGGTGCTGTAATAAAACAATCAGTGGATGCAGAAACATCCCCATGAGGAGCATTATCCTGACCCGAAAAGTCATGAGAGCTTCCAAGAGGAGGTGACTCAACAGAGGACAGAGAGTTAAGTAGAAGGAAAGTCAAGCAAAGGAAGTGACGGCGGAAGAAAAGGGTTCTAGGCAGAGAATAAAGCGTTTATAACATACTGGCTCTTATTTGACTGTGTGTGGTGGTTTGGAACATCTGCAATATCGAGACCAAATGAGGAATATCTCAAGAGATGAGCCTGATCTGTGACGCAGGAACTAGATTTTCAACTTGCATCAACCATGTTAAAGAAGTTGGAATTTATCTTAAAGACAATGAGGAAACATTGAAGGAGTTCATCAGGAAAATAAAAGTATGAAATTTGTTTCTGTAAAAGTTCATAGAAGCTCAACTGTGAGGAACAGAGAGAAGTAGGGAAGATTGGATGAAAGAATGAAAGTCATGTCAGTTGCCAAAAACCAAAACAGTACAAAAAGGCATTGTGGTTGGATCAAGGAAACAGCATAAGTAAATAGATTTGAAAAGTGTGAAAGATATAAAACTGTTAGGAATTTGGGACAAACTGAATATTGTCATGAGGAACAGGAAAGCATAGTAAACGGTAATTGGTCTCTTATTTGAAAAACTGAATCGCTAATAGCACTGTTCATTGAGATAGAAAGTATATACTCCAGGTCTTGAATATCAGGTCCAATGTGGAGAGGTGTCAAGTTCTTTTCTATATGTGATACTTTTGAGGAACATCTGGACTATCGAAGTAACAGTTTCTGGGAGGAGTTTAGATTCATAAAGCTAGAGCAGAGAAAAGAAATCTGGAATAGAAATATGTATTTGTGCATAATCAGCATGCAGATGACCGCTGAGAACACAGGATTGGATAAGATCGTTGAACAAGAAGGTATAAAGAGGAAAGTGTGGGGGCTTTGGAGAGAGCCTGGAGAACACACCATCTAAAACAGAGATAATAGAAGCAGAGCCTCCAAGGTACAGAACAAAATGGACAAATGATAAACTCAGAGACTGCTTTCTTCTGGAAACTAAACGTCTGTTCAGTAGAGTTCAGTACTGCAGACCTGCCAAAGCAAAAGCAGCTTTTTTTGGATTTTGGAATAGGGAAATTAACAGTAAGCTTGGTGAGGGGATTTCTTGGTTTAATGGGAAAGGAAGGTTGATTATACTTGCTTAACTTATAAACATGATTGAGAAATTGGGGGTAGATGCCCATTCTAATATGGTTGGTTGAAAAGTGGTGAAAGGGAAAGAAAATATAAAGGAGTAACCCAGAGACAGTCTCCAAGGAGATATCAATCAAAATTTAAGGGAGAGTGCATTTTATATTTGATTGCATTTTACCTGTCAACCATCCATAAAGTGCATGTGAAGAAACATGAGACAATCTAAGGATAAAGTTGGAAAATCAAGTTGACTTATTTTCTGCTCTGTTCAAGAAAGAAGGGAGTTGATTGCAATTCTGCTAGTCTCAAGCATTCAGAATCCAGCTTGAGTCTATAGAAATGTTCTGTGGAATTTAGTTCATCTAGACACTGCCCAAATGCTATCCACTTTGGACCATTTAGATGCTTGAAGATAGAGGGTAAAGAGATGTCTCTTAATCACTTGAAGCTGTTTTACCATCCGGAAAATTATTAGCCACTATGTATTTTGCCAAAAGACAGAGCCAGAAAATTCACAATCGTACTTTTCCTTAATGTCAACATTATATGCAAATTGAAAAACAATAGGAAACAGAAATAAGCAAAAGGAGAAAATTTTAAAATAATATCAAACGCAATGCCTAAAGATAGCGTTAATATTTTGATTTTGACTTTCATTTATATTTTCCACACTTGACTTTGGTCATTTTTAATGTTCTGAGGAAATCATAATTTTATGAGATAAACTTTCAACTTAAATGATTTTGATGTATGTTATCAAAGCCACTTACATTCTTAATGTTGTGTGTTTCCTTTATAGTTAAAGAAAAGTACAACACAAACTTTGCTATTGCATTGATTATAAAATTTTAATGGAAACACTCTCTTCTTCTACAGCTCCCTAGTGAATTTTATATCTTGGAATTTCTGCCTGGACCAAATCCTTTCAAACTGAAAGTCAAAGTAAAATCCACACATAACTGAGAGTGCTTATCATCTTCGATTGAATTTGACATAATATCCTGGTGAGCCAGGGCTATCTTTTCACATTTAATTGATTCTTTCTTACAGAGTCAAGATTACTCAGAGCATGTGCTCTGGAACAGTTTATTGTAGAATTGTTTATCTATTTCATGGCACAGGCAGTCATTCCACAGCCACTGAGTTCATGCTCTTGGGCCTCATAGATAACCCCGAGCTTCAAGTCATTCTCTACTCTCTATTTCTACTGACTGACCTAGTTACTGGTTTGGGTAATCTTGGTTTGACTGTACTAAGACAAATCAGTCCTCAACTTCAGACACCCCTGTGTTTTTTCTCTTTCATCTGGTTGTTGTTGACTTTTTTGGTACTTCTGCCATCATGCCAAACACTCTTGTGAATTCTTTATGTGAAATTAAATTGTGTGTTATTTTATCCAGGTGCCACTCAACTTTGTTGCTTTATCACATTTTTAGTTTGGGAATTATTAATGTTGTCTAACATGGCCTGTGATCGGTATGTGGCCATCTGCAACACTTTACTCAATCTAGTTCTCATGCTCAGGAATCTGCTCAGATGATCTCTAGCTGTCACATTTATGGATTCACTGTGGGACTCATGCAAGCAGTGGCTACCTTACACATGTCTGTCTGTGACTCAAATGTGTCACTAGTCCTACTGTGATGATGTTTCCTTGATTGCTTTGTCCTGTTCTGATACCAAGATCAGAGAGCTGAGGTGGTTAATCATCGCTGGGTCCAATGTGTTTGGTTCTCTTATCATTGTTCTCACATTCTATGTATTCATCATATTTGTCATCATAGAATCCCCTCTGCTGTGGGATGAGAGAAAGCCTTTTCTACCTGTGCTTCGCACCTGTTTTCTATTACTATATATTATGGGACCCTCAGTTTTACGTACCTGAGGGCTTGTGTGCAGTCCAGATCAAAACACTCACTAGATAAAGACAAATTTGCCTCAGTATTCTATGTAGTGGTGATTTGCATGCTAAAGCCATTCATCCACAGCTTGAGGAATCAAGAGCTAAAAAAGGCTTTGAAAAAATTATTGAAAAGGTGTATTCTAGTAATCAACAATGAATTGTGTCATTACTAAAGAAATAAAGAAATACTGGATACAGGTTTAGTTAGGAAATTCTATTTATTTATTTATTTAAATCACTTACATTTCATTTTATTATTTTCTAGAAGAGGCATTTGCTCCTTTATAAAAATGAACTAAGGGGAGACAGCCAACTGAGAGGGTTTTAATTGGAAGAAGTCCCCTGCTGGAAACAGTCCTGAGTGTTTACCTCTGCCTTTCAGGAGGGAAGTCTGAATTTTATCTTGGGGATGTGGTGAGCATGGGGAACTGTGGTGAGGGTCTTCTGGCCTTGGTCAGGTGACAACACAAATCATAGTGCCACTCAGGTTCCACAGCTGAGGATGGCTTTTGGGATGCCAGATGTTTGGGGAGATGGAGGGAACAGAGTACCCCAAAAATACATACTATTCCCATCCACATCTGAACAAATAGACTGGAATTATTCAGGTTCAGGTAACAAATTTTACCTGTTTTATGGGTGTAGGTGTTTTTTTAGGTTCCCTCATCAGCGGCACAGAAGAAGATATGCTGTGGCATGCACCAGTTAATTTCCACCGTCCTGGCTGATGGACGTTCTGACAGTGCCTGGTGCTGGCAGATCGTTCCACATTGGCCCACAACCATCGCATTCATTTAAGTTAATTTTTATTGAGTTTATGATAGTTTACAATCTTGTGGAATTTCAGTTGTACATTATTGTTTGCCAGTTGTTTTGTAGGTGCACCCCTTCACCCTTTGTGCCCACTCCCCAACCCCCTTTCCCATGGTAGCCACTAATGTGTTCTCTTTGTCTACATGTTTAACTTCCTCATATGAGTGGAATCATAAAGAGATTGTCTTCTTCTATATGGCTTACTTCACTTAACATAATTCCCTCGAGGTCCAACCATGTTCTTGTGAGTGGGACAATTTTATTCTTTCCTATGGCTGAGTAGTATTCCATTGTATATATATATATACCATATCTTCTTTATCCAATCCTCAGTTGATGGGCACTTAGGTTGCAACCATCCCATTTTTAAAAACCAACATCATCCTAGTTCCTTCCTTCTCCATCACCTTCATATCCTGAGCCATGGGAGTGGGTGTTTTGCTTGTGTTTTAAAGTTGCCCTCCTTTGGATGGATGATCATACTTTTTAGAAATTTCCCTTTGGATCTCCCAAGTAATTTCATTTAGGCAAAGATAACAAGAGTTTCTGGTTTTCGTGACATGTCCACTTGTCTAAATTCAGCTCTCACAATCTAGGTGGGCTTGCTTCCAGGTTGGTTTGTGTGCTGAGGTGGTAGACACAGCCAGCCCCTCATTCCCACCGTGAGATGGCATCGCAGGAAAAAGTCTAGGGCTGCTCCTTCCAATACCCGTGTCATCTCGTCCCTCACAAGTACTCTAACTCTCACCCTCATCTAGTAAGCCCCATTAGGATGTTTCTTCTTCTCATGGAGAACTTGCATAATTAGTCTCTGCCTTTTTCCTAGAACCAAATGACAGTAATGGTTTTCTCAAGCCAGTGCCCCACAATTCTCGATTCCCTCAGACACACTCACTACTGTTTGCCCTTAAATTATTGCATCATGGTAAACATGTACAGACGGAGAGAAAGAGCACACTTTCAACAGAGAAGTACAGGGGGTCGGGGCTAAAGTGCAGGCAAGGCAGAACAGAGCTCAATCCCCCAGGTCCTACCAGAATGTGAAGATATCCCTATATTGCAGAATAAGTTCCCTAACTGTCAGAATTTGTCCCTGAAGAAGGTTAAACCCTAAACACCTGCTTCAAAAAACCAAAACTAAATAATCAGGGGAAAAAATACCCCTCCAACAAAATTAAAGAAAGAAAGAAAAAAAGAAAAGGAAAGAGAAGAAAACAAAAAGAAACTTTAAGCTTAAGCGCTTAAAAATTAGAGGCATAGCCTTTTCTCTCTTTTCCATATGTATATGAAAATAATCCATGCTTCATGCTAAATACATTATTTACCCTAAAGGAACCTTATTTTTGAATTTAAAAAAATTTACATTTTGTGAGTTTTTTTTCCTTTTTCAAAGGAATTCCTGCATTTTGGATCAGAAGTTTCTAACAGCTAAACTGAATGCGGAAATCATTGATTTTTGCCAAGTTGAAGTCTGACTGACATTAATTGCAAGCTCCATTTTGAGGGAAGTATAGGAGTCTTTCCCCCTATTTTGTAATGGTTTAAATTTTCCCCATCAATGTGCCTTTAATCTTTTAAAAATATAACACAATACAAATGGTAGGTTCCATAGCACTTTGTTTTCGTTTTCATTTGGATCAAACAATTTTGACAGACAGAAAAAGCTGTGTATCATTGTTTCCTTCCTTCACAGCTCTTATAATTCTTTGATCTTGATTTTCACTTGGGCAACGAAGAAGACATAGCATGTTTTCTGTATCAGTTCTCTCTCTTTCTCTCTCTTGTGTGTCTGTGTGAGCGTCTCTGTGTGTGCAGAGTCAACCTTCAGGCTTATGGCTTGTGGAACATTTTCTTAATGTAATATAGAACAGAATTCAGTGATTGGCAACATCACTAAAAACTGACCCAGTTCCTTCTCATCTGTCATTAACACCTGGTGTGTATGACTGGGCCAGCATCCACCTCGTAAGATGTTATTAGGCTGTGTGGTTAAGAAGAACAGGGGACTGGAGATCAACCGCCCATGCACAGTGTGTGGCAATGCCATGGTTTTCCTGGCACTATTTGATGCTAGGGACCACAAGCTTGGGTCTGCTTCCAGAGGGATGAGGGTGATTCCTTCCTGCCAATTGCCTTATACAGAGTCACTCAGTGAACCCAACTGGGTGAACATCCTGACCTTTTGAATCTCGGCATCGGGCCTGATGGATGGTTGCTTTGCACAAGTGCTTTCTGGGTGCTGAGTGTGTATCCCGTGGCATTACCGTTGACATCCCTGCAGACTCAGCCACGTGCTTCTGACATGCTGGGGGAAGCTATGGTCATTCTGGGTTTTTCAGTCTTGTCTTCAGATATTGAAAAGCTTTCATAAAACAGCTGAGTGTCAATATAAGTTCTATGGCTTCAATCTCCTTTAAAAATAAAATTCTTAAGGGTCCAAAACAAAAGAAGGGGCAAGTTTTTTTTTAAAAGTGATGAAAAGAAAGGAAAATCAAACCAGATAATAATAATAATAAATAGCTGATGTTGCCATAAATCATTAGAAATCTTCTGCCGTGCTGAAACCAAATGGCTGTAAGTTGAAAACAAATCAGTGACTTCAATCTTTTGTGGTTTCCTTTTGCTCTTTGGGCCGCTTTGCTGCCCTGATGGTGAAGTTATTCACACAGGAACAAATCCCCACCAAATGCAGGAGTGGCCCCGCTCCCTCTTTCATCTCCTGTCATCACTCTCAGGGGCTTCTCTGGGCTTCTCTTTTTGAGGGGCAGCGTGTCACTGGGGACCTTCCTTGCCTTGGTTAAGTACTGGTGCTTCTTGTCCCGGGATGCACAGCTGCTGTCACGCAGGACATCCTCGGTCTCCTTGGGGCTGTGTTTCATGTCATCCTCCTCTCTCGCTGTGGCTTTTGGGACTCTAGAAGCTTCCCTCACTGTCCTCCTGGCTCCCCTTGGTGGCAAACTAATAGTGGCCATGGGCCGAAGAGGATGAGACTGTCACTGGGTGGTGAGGAGCTCCCAGCGGTGGAGGATTTGGCACTGCTATAGTTGTGCTCCTCCTTGGGGTCTCCGCTGACCACAGGGGAGCTGTAGGATGGCTCGCTCTGAGTCCCCATCGGGCAGCTGGTGAGATCATTCCTCATGGCTGCTGTCATTCCAATGGGAGTGACTGGCAATGGCCGGACTCTGGGAAACAGCCCTCACTCAGATGCCACACTGTTTGGTGTCACTCCTGGAGGAACTCGCAGACAGGCTTCGGTTCTCTTGAAGGCACTGCCGGGTGAGTTGAGTGGGCCTGATGTGCTTTGATGCACCCGAGGAGACAGGGAGGTATATTGAACACTGTAAGCTTGGCTAATAAGGTGTCTTTTCCAAAGCCTGAGTTAGATTTTGTCTATACTGGATCCATGCACCACAATGCCCTTTCCCAGTACCCTGACTCCTCTCATTGCCCACTGTCCTAAAACGCTTATTCAATGACAAATTATGTCTCACTGATCTTTTCCATCCAGCAGGTGTGTTTGCAAAATACAGAAAATGTTCCAAGATCCATTTGTGGATACATTTACTGGCAGGTGCTTGGTTGAGAGTTTTTGATGGCTGTAAATCTGAGGCCTTTAAAGAACGGGGGGGTTGCAGTTGGGGTTCTGCCAGGCAAGTGGGACATGTCCAAGAGCCTGAGGGATGGGGTCCTGGAAGGGGCTGGGAGTCCTGGGCAGGGCTGACGCTCTTAAGGACCCGCCCCCCACAGCTCTCCTGCAGCCAGAGCCTGGGGGTCAGCTCTTCATCCTGCACAGCCCGCTCCTCTAACCTGATGTCAGGCAGAGAAAAGTCGAGGTCATTTTTTTTCTGAAGGGCGCTGGAGAAAGCGCTGCCTTAGTAGCACTGACTCAGCATGCTGGAGACACTAATTCTCAAGCTTTCTGGCTTCTTACTGGGAGGCAGGACTGGATCCGTTTGTGTGAAGTCTCCTGGCCAGAGGGTGGTGTGGCTCACCACTGCCCTTCAGTGCAGACGTCACACTTTCCTGAGCGCCCAGCGAGCATCACCTGGCGGCCCTGCTAAGGACCCCCAGGAAGGTGTGGTGAGCCAGGCGGGTGGGCGGCAGGGGCAGCAGGGGAGGGGTGGCGGCAGCAGGGCACCTGGCGCCCTCAAGTGGCCCTGCCGCCTCCTGCTCGCTTCTTCCACAGATCATCGGGCCAGGGCGCCCAGAAGCGCAAAATTGTTCCAAGGCGGGAGTTAGGACATCAAGTCACACGCAGTGGTACAGAGCCAGAAGCATAGGCCTCTCTGTCCTCTGGGGCTCAGTTTCCTGACGTCTATTTCCTTGAAAATCCCTTGAAAGGATTCCTGGAAGATGCTTTGACTTACACAGAGTAGGAATTTCAATGTTTGATAGTTGAATTATTAAAAAAGAGGTAAAGATCATTCCTTCTCTTTGAAGGTGAGCTGCTTCAGCAATAAAGATGAAGAATAAAGCACCATAAAATCATAAGTTTATCTCCTTTCACTATGATATTGAGAATTTTAAGCTGTCTTGAAAGACAATACAAATACTATTGCAAATATCAGGTAATATTTTCTTTCATTGTTGAACTGAGGGAAAATATGCTCCGTTAAAGGGTTTTGGCTGGAAAATGCCTGAAAAATGACCTTACTCTCACTTGACAATGTCCCTGTTGATATTGTTGAACATTTTTTTAAGACATACTTTTAGAGCAGATTTAGGTTTACAGCAAAATTGAGAGGGAGGTACAGAGATTTCTCATACCTGCCGGCTGACTCACACACATGGCTGGCCCATTATCAACATCACTCCCCAGAGTGGTACATTTGTTACCATGGATGTACTTACATTGACACATAATTACCCAAAGTCCATAGTTTCTTAGGGTTCATTCTTGGTGTAATACATTCTATGGATTTCGAAAACTGTGTAATGACGTGTTTATTATTGTAATCTTATACAGAGTATTTTCACTGCCCTAAAAATTCTCTGTGCTCTCTCTATTCATCCCTTCCCCACCACCCCGACCCCTGGCAGTGACTGATCTTTTCATTACCTCCATGGTTTTGTCTTTTCCAGAATGTCATAGAGTTGTAATCATACAGTATGTAGCCCTTTCAGATTGGCTTCTTTCACTTAGCAATATGCACTTAAGGTTATTCTGTGTCTTTTTCTGGTTTGATAACTCATTTCTTTTTAGCTCTGACTAATATTCCATTGTCTGGATATACCAGAGTTTATCCATTCACCTACTGAAGGATGTCTTGGTTGGTTCCATGCTTGGACAATTTTAAATAAATGTGTTATAAACATTCGAGTGAAAGTTTTTGTGTGGACATAAGTTTTCAACTCCCTTCGTTAAATACAAGGGGGGCACAATTGTTGTATTGTATGGTAAGAGTGTGTTTAGTTTTGTAAGAAGCCACCAAATTGTCTGGGCTGAACATGTGAATATGATGATTCAAGCATTACCCCTTCTAGATTTCCGTCACATTCAGCCAGCACTTAACTCTGCTGATTATTTCCGGGTGGGTAGAGTGACACAAACTTTATTCTACATTGTTACTAAGAATGTAATTGCCCTGCTTTTGTTAGTTTCTAGTTTTTACAGTTGCCCATTGACAGTGACATTATCACTGGGCATGGAAGTTATAAAGATGCCCTGTGATTTCCTGTGTTCCAGACATTCATTTCCTGGCCCCATTTTGCATTGGCACCCCTAACTTCCTCTGTTAATCATAGTTTATTCCCTTAGCCAGCACGCTAATGCCTTCCTTGTCTGATGGTCCACTGGCATTAAGTAGTCACAGATTCCAGTTTGTTAAAACATTAATTGAGACCCTCTGGAAAGATTTGCCTTCCGGAAGCCTAAAACTGTAACCCAGAGGAGCCTAATATTGTAGGAATAGGAGGCACAAATTCAGAAAATGGGTCACAGAGTGTAATGATGACAAGGGCCAATCCTACTACAACTTCTTCATTTCCAGACCCATGATTTCATGCTCTTGGAGACACTATATTGCCTATAACCTACACCGCCACTGGTTTGTAACCTACAGTGAATCATGGAGGATTGTGCTCCAGTGCAAGTCCTTTTTCTGAGCTGGTGACTTAGATGAGCTGTCAATATTCCATTTGGATCTCCTATCAAGCCAGCTGATGGTTGGTGATGAGATACATATTAAGATCATTCATTCTATGCCATGGTCATGCCAAACCTTCATTGCTGTAAAATGTATTTCTTCTTTTCAAGAGACATTGTGCGGTTTACTATCTAAGAAATAATGTATCCTTTAAGCTGTAGGAAGGTGATATTCCCTCAGACAGTGCAGGTTGGGAAGGGAAATGCCTATTCCACCTATTGATTTCTGTAAGGACAAATTGCGTCCCTCCAATATTGAAGTGATCTGATACAATCGGATTATCACTGTATTTCTGGCTTGTCTTTCAAAAATTGGTGCCATATGTAGGACTTGGCATAGGTCTCTGCTTCTAACAGATGGGACACTCAGTGTCGATACTAGTAGAAGGAGGCTATGTTATTGGATACATACACATATAGGCTTCATTCCTGCCACTGTGGCTACTCTGTCCATGGTGTCACGGCATGAGCCCTGGGATTGCAAGAGTAGAGAGGGTGGCTGCTATCTATCCAATAGCTTCTCCGGTCCTCCTCACTGTCGCAAACCTTTTCTGCTACAGTTACCCTTTAGTAGTTGAAAATAAAATCAACATGTTTTGTGCCCACTCGTACATCACCTAAAATCCTCTGCCCCAGAATGCCACATCCTTGGAGACTTGCTACTCCCAGTCCCCTAACCAAATTTCCAGCGTGACTTATCACTGTGAATAGTGAATGAATGAATCAGTGTACAGTCATGTGTCACTTAATGATGGGGGCTCATTCTGAGAAACGTATCATCATTGTGCAAATGTCATAGAGTATACTTACACAAATCTAGATGCTATAACCTACTACACACCTAAACTATTTGGTACTAATGTTTTGGGACCACCATCATATATGCGGTCCATCACTGACCAAAATATCATTATGCGATGCATGACTGTATCCCTCAGACCAAATTTTCTCCATGGGAATTGGAAGGTCAAATGTTATTTGCACTGGGACAATTTGCTTTCATCACTGTCCTCCAGTGTCACCTCTTAGTGGGACTTTAATGTGGCACAAGTCCATTTCTGATACGTCCTGCATAAGGGGGTAACTCTTCTTTGCACTAGGCCTAAATCTTAAATGGAATTCTTCAGTTGGAACATCTACTCCATGAAACCACATCATGGACTGATGGAAAGGAGTCTGTGCAGCAGGGATAAGTGATATAAAAATCTGGACCACTTGTTCCCATAATTTGTTAGTGCCATTACAACCCCCAGTTTGTAAATCAGTCATTTACACTTACAATGGATTGCTATTGTGCCAGCTCAAAATGATGTGTTGGTAGATCCTATAACACTCAACACATGATAGGTAGCTGATGCTGAATTTTCATTTGGTGTCTTTTCATCCAGCACTTAGTTTCTACTGGGGTGCAGTAGAACACAGAAAACTATTTTATTTCTTCCTCAGGAGGTCTCGCTCCATGGTCAATGTAGTGATGTGGATTTGGTCTTTCCAAAGACTCACACATCATTCTTTTCCAATACAGGTATCTCTAGCATCATCGGATCACTTGCAGAATCTACTTTTTCTCTGAAACTGCATCAAGTTAGGCAGACTGCTGAAATACCCAATAAATGGCTCAGAGCTATAGTGCCAAGCATGGTATATGCTGCCTGGCAAGCCCAAAGTGTTCTCAAAAGTGCCACACATATTTCTGAGTTGTAGTGAACTTGTTGCACAACAATGTGTCTTTTACTTTGGAGGGGATGTGCAAACCGTCCCACTTGTCACTTGACTTTAAAGCAAATGGACAGAGGTAGCCATTGGACTCACAATAATTGCGGGATTTTTCTTCCCAGCTTTTGGCTCCTACATGTTACTAAGGCACCAAGGAATCTTGCCACTCCCAGTTCATCAGTACAGTTAGCAAGAGTCTATTACTGTGCTTCACTCGCATAATGTTTTGTGAAATATCCAGATGATTAAAGCTCCTATCGTCAAAATTTATTTTATCTTTCTTGAGGTATAATTGACCAAAAAAAACAAACTGTATATATTTAGTGTATGTGACTTGATGTTTTGATATATGTATACATTGTGAATTAATGGCCACAATCAAGCTAATGAATATATTCATCACCTCACATAATTACCATTTTTCTTTCCTTCTTTCATTCCTTCTTTCTTTCCTTCCTTCTTTCTTTCTTTCTTTTGCTCGAGCTCTCTCTCTCTCCCTCCCTGCCTCCCTTCCTTCCTTCCTTCTTTCCGTCCTTTTATTGCCGAGAACACTTAAGATACACCTCTTTAGCAAATTTCATGAATAATACACAGTACTGTTAACTATAGTTGACTGCACATTATATCTCCAGAATTTATTCATCTTGCATAACTAAAAATTTGTATCCCTTGACAAACATTTCCTTATTTACTCGTCCCCTCTTGAGCCTCTGGCAACCATTCTAGTCTCTTCTACTAAGAGTTTGACTTTTTTAGATTCCACATACAAGTGAGATTATGCAGTGTTTGTCTTTCTATGCCTGGCTTATTTCACTTAGCATAACGTCTTCCTGGTTCACGGACAAATTTTGGAAGTCAAGGATTCACATATCCCTGAGGAAGTCTGCTATAATTTATTTATTTTCTCTTTTTCATCAGGGGAACTAAGGGTAAGGAGATTACTTAACATATAGAGTAAAACATTTCATGTCAAATTAGGGATACAATTTTTCTAAGAGTTTTACTTAGGTTAGACTGTTAATTATTGTTAGATTAAAAAAAAAACCTTTCTCTTTATAAGAAAGTGGCAAGTTGGTCCCTATCACTGAATATGATTATTATAAAGCAGTTAAGCTTTATTGATCCATATTACCATACAGATTATTCTCAAGATAAATAATTATAGTAAGCTTGTGTGGTGGGCATTATCCCCACTTTATAAATAGCTGAATCTTAAAGAGGATAAGTGACCCATTCAAGAACACATAGCTTGTATGTGGCAAAGATATGATGTAGGGGCAAATGCTTCTGAATTCAAAATTCATGTGCTTTAATACTCTCAGACATTGACTAACGATTCAATGTATCATTGAATTTTTGTTTGTTTGTTTTTATTTAAATATCTTGGGGCAGATTCAAGAAGATAATGGTTGTGGTAGATTACTACCAAATAACCCAAAAGAATTTCTCTGTCTATAGCCACACACTTTTATAGTTACCTCCCTTATGAACTCTGGTCCCATGCCTTGCTTTATATAACAGAATGTTCAAAATTGATGTGTACAACTTCTAAGGCTAGACTCTTTTTTTCTCCATGGGGATGCTAAATGTTGGAAGCTAACCACCAAGTTTTTGGAAGACGAAGCTAGGCACATGGAAACAGCACATGGATAAGAGAAAGCACTCCAGCTGACAGCCTCATCAGCTGTCAGTCATGTGATTGAGATTGCCTTGGATCCTACAACTGTCCTACTGCCCCAGGTGCCACCACATGGATGAGGATTGCCTAGTTAGCCCACAGCAGCATGAAAGCTAATAACTCATTGCTGCTTTAGGACACTAAGTTTTAGGGTGGGTTTTTATGTATTGCAATAGATAGTTGAAACAATAGTGATCACAGAATAAATTGCAATTTATTTTAAAAGTTAAATTAGCTCTAAGAAGAAATCCTGAAAACAGCTTTTACAATTTTGACACAAGGAAGAAGTTTAAAATAGTTTTCTAAAACAATTGATGCACATATTCTCAGAGGCACATAGCTGTCTGCATGTTGATAGATGTTTTTCAAGCTTTCTTGAATTTCTTTCAAGCCTTTGAGGAAAATCACACACTTAGCGTAATTGTTACAGATTAGCTACAAATAAAAATACAAAAAATATATGGAGGCTTCTATGCAATTTATGTTTAACATTTTTTGTTACAATTGTTTTAATTCTGCTAGGCAGAATGATATTATAAAAATTAAGAACAGCATTCACAGGATAAAATGCCCACATTGAGTAAAAGTTAATTACTTGTTCTTTTTTAAATGAGCAACTGTTTGTGATTTTTAAAATCTATATATCTTTCTATTCATCACTATATACATACATGCATGTAGAATGGGGATAAACAGAGTTTGTTGGAGAGTCTGAAGAGAACGAGGGTTAATTTCTCTGTGATTTGCATGCCTTTAAATCCTTTCCAAGAGAATTCAGGGAACAACATAAAGTTCATTTTAAATCATGTTCCTCTTTGAACAGAACTTTTAAGCAATTTTCTAAGATTGAAATAAATGTACCTCCAGGTTGATAAGAAATTCATAGTTTAATTATTATTTGCTTACAGCTCGACAGAATATTGAGTTTCAGATGCAGGGTTGGATCTTTGGTGCAATTTATCAATACTTGGTAGCCTTGCAAAGTCTGATGCATACTGTGACCTCTTACTAAAATTCAAAATTTAATAAAATCCATACTAAATTATAAAAAGTAAATAAAAATAGTTAAACATATTTTCAGTTGTTTTCCCATGTTTTAAAACATCTTTGCTGTTAGATATTAATTCTTTATTATACTTGGGTTCAGTAGAGTGATCTGAAATTTCGAGTGATTCCTCTTTGCCTGTTAAGCTAATTGGGTCCCAAAAGATTAACCATAACATAATTGTTCATGCTTGTGAGACATCATTACCTTTGTTTTGTTCAGCAAATGCTTAAAATGATGTAACAAGGAAAAATGTTTCAAGGAGACCAAGGCATGTTATGTAATGTTATGCATTGTTGCCATTCCCAGTGTTTGCCTCAAGATTTCTTGGACTCTTTTGGGTTACGTTGTTGATTACTCAAAGGCAGCACGTGGTAGGAAAAAATCAAGGTAATTGAGGTAGCAAAAAAGAGTTTGAAGTAATACAAACTTTGTATTTATTTGTTATATTTGGAGCATCTACTAATTGCTGAGTCTTACTTGTTTCAAATGGAGAAGCGCAAAGTGTCGTGACCTGGAGAGAAGTAGGTTCTCAAGAAGAAGCCAAGTTTCAGTTGGAGGAAAGGATAATAAATGATTGAAGATACTGGAGAGTTTGCTGATATCAGAGGAAGAGCTACACAGGCTCCAATACATCAGAGAAATATAGGCACTACAAAGGATAAGAGCCCAGAGAGGCATTGATTTCAGATCACAAGTTAGTGAGGCAGTGGAAGAACACTTCAAAATATTGCAGAGAATAACCTCCTACAGTCATCAGTATGATGGCGTACACACAAGTTTCTGCAGAGTAAGCCTCAGTCTAAATACTATTAATACTATTGAGAGCTAAAATTGACTTATTTAGCACAAAGTGTAAGATAGGCAACATTCTACACACTTTATATGGACAAACTCATAGATTGCCTTTCCAAAATTGCCTTGATCGCTGGTGAATGGGAAAGTTCTTGCTCCCTGAAAGGTGAGCATTTCCATAAACTATGAATTGAGGTTAGAGAATCAAGGGCTAGTTTAATGAATTATTCTGCTTCACCCCACCCTAATCATGAAGCAAGAGGAGGGCTTAAGCTCTCACCCTCAGTTTCCATATCTGAAAGTGAAGATGATAGCTATATTGCCAACCAATAGGGCTGATGTACAGATAATCTGGGATAAAAATCTGGGATACATAGTGTAAATATAAAATCAAATTTATCTCTTTTCTGCTCAAATAAAGATCATTGAAAGCTACTCTCATTTGATTAGCCAGAAACCCCTTTGTATTTCTCCAAACTCATCCTAGAATTTTTTTTCTTCTCCTGCTTTGCATTTGGATATTTCAACGTTCATGATAAATGTATTTTCTGAATCACTTAATGTATTTTAATCCTGTTATGCCTGTTTCCAAAAAAGCAAGACTATACACATTCCTAAGGGTTTTTTCCTCCTTTTAATTAAAAAAAAACTACATAACAATTGGAGGAAAAATAAGAATCAAAGTAAGTGAGGGAAAATATTGAATAAATGTCATCCTGAATATTTGATATAGAGATCATCAGTATTCAAAATTTTGTTTATGACCCCATATTACTTCTTCTGAAAGAAATTTTTTAATTTATTGTTTCTTCTTAATTAAAATTTTTCAGAGGAATTGTTATAATTTTTAAAGTATTCCAACAATTTAAAACATTATTTTTATCTGTGTTCAAATAACTCTTAATCTTTATTTTTCTTAATAAAAATTGATACGGAATGGATTATTCAATAATATAAAATTTTAGACAAAATACCATTTTTCTATCTTTATAAATCTCCACAGAATTTCATGCTTTGGATTTCGTGCCTAGAGCAAATCACTTCATTCTGAAACCAGAAGTAACATGAAGATTCTTCTTTGCTTGTGTTCAACATAAAATCCTGGTGTGTCAGAACCAGCTCCTAACATCTTCTTGATTATTGCCAGTGGAGACAAGAACACTCAGAATGTGTGCTCTGGAGGGTCTTAAAATATTTAAAAAAACACGTTCAAATCTGTTCCACAGCCCAAGGCAACCATTCAGCAGTGTCTAAGTTTATACTTTTGGGACTCACAAATGATCCAGAGCTTCAAGCCTTCTCTCTGGTGTATTCCTAGTGATCTATTTAGCTAGTGCCATGGATAATCTTGGTTTGATTGTGCTAATCCAAATCAGACCTTGGCTTCACACACCCATGTATTTGTTTTTTCTGAACCCTCTGGCCTCTGTTGATTTTTCTTTTACTTCATCTGCCACCCAAATCATCTTGGTGAATTTTCCGTGTGAAGGTAAATGTATACAATTTTATTCGTGTGCCATTCAGGTGCTCTGCTTCATCACATTTGCAGTTGGTGAAATGTGTTTGCTTGCAATCATGGCATACGATCAGTATGTTGTCATCTGCAACCCTTTACTCTATGTCATTCTCGTGCCTAGAATATTCTGTTATGGAATGATTGTTGGCACATATATTTATGGATTCACTATGGGTCTTGTCCAGACAGTGGCAGCATCCCACTTGTCTTTTTGTGGCTCCTGTAGTCAACCACTGCTACTGTGATGATGTTCCCTTGATTACTTTAGCCTGTTGTGACACTCATATCAAAGAGCAGATGTTATTAATGATTGCTGTGTTCGTTGCACTTTGCTCTCTACTGATTGTGATAATTTCTTAAGTCTTCATCCATTTTGCTATTCTGAGGATCCATTTTGCTGAAGAAAGATAGAAAGCTTTTTCTACCTGTACTTCTCACCTGACCTGCATCACAATATTTTAAACAACAATCATTTTTATGCACCTACTGCCCAATTCAAGCCATTGTCTGAACATAAATAAATGTGTTTCTGTGTAGTGATCCCCATGTGAAATCCATTGATCTATAATTTGAGAAATCAGGAAGTAAAATTTGCATTTAAAAGAATTAAAGAATAGTTGTGTTTGGATATCAAATAACTGAAAACTTATTGGACAGGGAGAGATCAGGGGACTTTGAGTTGTCTCTTATCTAGAATCACAATGCTCAGAAATGACAGAGCCCAATTCCTCACTTTGGGTGCTCATGTTCACTCAAGAATGTCTCACCAGCTTTTTCATTCTCAGTGATTTCCACATGAAAGACCTGTTTTATACTATGAGTTGTTGAATTGTAAAAGAGGAGAGAGAGAGAGATCTGAATCCTGTTTGACCACAACTTCTTCTTCATAATTAAAGAAACAGAGAATTGGGAAATAGAGGCTTTACCTGAATTCTGAGCCATATTGAGAAATTTGGGTAGTACTGAAATAGATCAACATAATAGATCAACATCTGGTACCTTGTATTTATTTCATTGGAGCCATTTCACAACATTATAATTCACTGCCCATTCTACATAAGTATGGTTTAGGAACATGGGCTCTTCATTCACACAGTTTGGCTAACAATTTTAGCTTTTCCACATAATAGCTATTGTCATTAGTAAATTATTTCACATTTCTGTCTCTTGGTTTCCTCCTCAGCAGAAGGCAATAATAGTTTCTTTCTCTTGGCCTCATTGTGAGTATTAAATAATATTATAAATATCAAAGACACTGTTCCTAGCATAGGGCAAGTACTTCAGAAATGTTGACTATTACACTTAATTATTAACATTATTTTTGGATCCATGGTCTCTCTAATTTGGCTTCAGGCGATGGAGTAATAGCCTTTTAGAAACAGTTGGCAGCACGATGTGTTTCATTTTAAATCAATAAAATGAAAATACAAAGCTAAGGAGTCATTTTACTGTGATTTTTAAATCAATAAGTTCTTTTCAATTTATTTGTGGGTGTGCCTATGATCATATTTTAAACTGAATCTTTTTTAGGGTCTGCATTACTGCTATTAAAATAATCATCTTTTGGTGATGTCAGGAAATGGAGGAGTAAGCTGTTCCTTTTATCTCTCCCTCTTTTGATCTACAACTAAATGGACAGTCACTGACCAATGGAGGAAGCCCACACAGCACAAGAGGATGCTTGACAGACACACAGCTATATATCTGAGGGTGGCTAGACTGACACCCCCCAGCAAGTGGCAGAGAAGAATGAGAACTTCCGTCTCTCCCCTGGTAGCTCTATGCACACACATGAATGCTTCCCAGTCTGGTGAAAGTGCCCCAAACGTGAGGACATGCACCAGGTTGCATGTAGGAGGAGGTGATGGCAGCCCTTAGCCTGCTCATGATTGCTTCCCCAGTGGGGAAGAGGAGCCCACCAAGAACAATCCACTCAAGAGCTTTAATGCATCCAAGGCTGGCGAAAGTGCCCATTGTACCCCCACGGCTTCCAGCAGACAGGGTTGGGGCAGAACTCTGCTCCTGCTTCCACCTAGAAGTAACAGGTCGAATATGCAACCTAACACTACCACACATGTCCCAACAAAAGATTGGTTCATAAAACACCATGAGAAACTACAGCAAAAATTCATACCTGAAGGAAAGGACAATTCTCCAAAACCCAATCTTGAAGACACAGAAATTTACAAACTAAATGACAGAAAATTCAAAATAGCTGTCATAAGGAAACTCAATGATTTACAAGAGAGCATGGAAAGACAATTCAATGAGCTCAGGAATAAAATGAATCTCTGCACCAAAGAGACTGAAACAATAAAAAAAATAAGCGGAAATTCTGGATATGAAAAGCACAATTAATCAAATAAAAGATAATTTAGAATCCTTAAGTAATAGAGCTGATGTTATGGAGGAAGAATTAATAATTACGAGGATAAAAATGTAGAAAGTCTACAGATGGTGAGGTGACAGAACAAAGATTTTTAAAAAATGAAAGAATTCTTCAAGAAATATCTCACTCAATTAGGAAAAGAAACATAAAGATTATAGGTATTCAAAAGGGGGAAGTGAGGCAGAAATGAGCAGATAGCTTGTTCAAAGAAATAATAGCTGAGAACTTCCCAAACCTGGGTATGGTCCAGATTTACAGATAAATGAAGCTAATAGAATGCCTGGTTACATCAATGATAAAAGACCTTTTCCAAGGCATATAATAGTAAAAATTGCAAAAGTCAGTGACAAAGAAAAAGTATAAAGAGCAGCAAGGAAGAGGAAAATAAACTACGAAGGGAATCCCATCAGGCTTTCAGTAGAAACCCTACAAACTAGGAGAGAATGGAATGACATATTCAAAATAATGAAAGACACAAACTTTGAGGTAAGAATACTGTATCCAGTGAAAGTTTCCTTCAGACACAATGGAGAAATAAAAGCTTTCTCAGATAAACAGAAGCTGAGAGAGTTCATTGCCACTAGACCTCCCCTACAAGAAATAACAAAGATGCCCTCATAATGGAAACAAAAAGGCAAAAGTTTACAAAGCTCTGAGAAAGGAGATAAATAGACAGACATAATCAGAAAACTTCAGCTCTCTATCAGAACACAGAGGCAAAGACTCAATTACAACTTATAAAGGAAAAGAAAGCAACAAAATTAATTATAAACACCTCAACTTAGTCACAAACTCACATTAAAAACAGAATATTTTTAACAACAATAACTCAGAAGGAGAGAGGAAAAGGAAGGAATCTGTTTAGGTTAATGGAGATAAGAGGCTATGAGAAAATGGACTATTTCATCTATGAGGTATTTTATGCAAACCTCATGGTAACCACTAAACAAAAAATCAGCAGAGTCACAATTCACAAAAAGAGAGAAAAGTGATAAAACATCCTCAGAAAGCAACCAAAATGAAATGACAGTCAGAAATACAAAGAAAGAGACACAATGGAAACCTAGAACAACCAGAGAACAAGAGATAAAAAGACAATATTAAGCCCTCATATATCAGTATCACTCTAAATGTAAATGGATTGAATTCTCCAATCAAAAGGCACAAAGTAGAAAGATGTATTAAAAAACAAGATCCAGCAATATGCTACCTCCAGGAAAGATTTCTCAGCTCTAGAGACAAACACAGGCTTAGAGTGAAGGGATGGAAGACGATACTCAAATTAATGGCAAACAAAAGAAAGCAGGTGTTGTCATACTTATATCAGAAAATGCAGACTTCAAATTAAAAAGAGGGGCAGTATATAATGATAAAATGGACTTTTCACCTAGACCATATAACACATTGATATATATATATATATATATGCACCTAACACAAGCTCAGCATAGTACATAAAGCAATTATTAACAGACTTAAAGGGAGAAATTAAGAGCAACACAATATTAGTAGGGGGCCTAAACACCACTTACATCAATGGACAGATCACCCAGACAAAAAGTCAACAGGGAAATAGGACATTTAAACGAAACTCTTGATCAGAAGCACTTAAAAGATATATTGAGAGCATTCCGTCCAAACACAGCAGAATACACATTCTTCTCAAGTACACATGGATAATTCTCAAAGATACACCATATGTTGGGAAACAAGGCAAGCCTCAATAAATTTAGAAGATTGAAATCATACCAACCATGTTTTCTGACCACAGTGCTATGAAACTAGAAACCAACTACAAGAAAAAAACTGGGAAAGTCAGAAACATATGGAGACTAAACAACATGCTACCGAACAACCATTGGATCAATGAAGAAATCAAAGAGGAAATTAAAAAATACCTGAAGACAAATGAAAATGAAAATACAATACTAACTCTTATAGGATGCAGCAAAAGTGGACATAAGAGGGAAATTCATACCAATACAGGTCCACCTCAACAAGGAAGAAAAATCTCAAATAAGTCATCAGAAAATGCACCTCACAGAACTAGAAAAAGAAGAAAAAACAAAGCCCAAAGTCAGCACAAGG